>NC_064636.1:168528648-169172148 GCF_023864275.1 Schistocerca cancellata | reverse complement strand
AAAGTTATCCATAAGTGCAGATCATGCAGGGAACTAAATGCAGTGTATGCTCAACCTTTGCACCCTTGTCTTCAATAAGGTAAGATATGAAAAACCCATAACGGTAGCCATCCTGTTGTGGTGGATCATCAAGTACCTGCATGGTGGTATCTCCCTGACTGCACAGGGGTTGCTCTGTTGGTGTGTGAGCTGAAAAGTCCACTGTATGCCAAGGAGTATGAGTCCGTCATGAGAAGGGAATGCGACTCCAAGGAGTGGATTACTAGTCAAGTAGCCATTGATGAGGCTGGGTGGCACCTATGGGAAGTGCCCTAATTTGTAGTGGGTGGCACCATGGCAGATAAGCTACAAATGGAGCAGATGATGGTATCTCATGCTGGTGGCCATATGGCCCCAATAGTCTCTACGAAAGGGAAGTCCTCTTTCAATGCAGGCAGATGTGATCCTGAAAACTTCTCTTCATTGACTGTGCTGTGGAAGGAATATAGGGCTAAGTGGCAAGCTGAAAAATACTCCTCCCAGTATTTAGTTTTCACAAGGACTGATGGGGATTCCTTCTTGGCCACAAAGCCCTAATTACTTGTAGAAACTATAGATGACAAGTTTGGCAAAGTTGCAGCCATCTCCAAAACAGAGTGGAGTAATTTTGATCACAACAGCATACTCTGACCAGCCACAAACACTGATTGCTTGTAACAAGCTGGATGACGTACCAATGACTGTCACTCCCTTTAACAATCTTAATACGGGTCAGGGCATCAATTTCCACCGAGACCTGCTCGTACGATCTGTTGATGACCTACACGCCAACTTGGAGTGACAGGGCTCCAAACAACAATAGGGTTGCTACCAGTGCCTTGATCTTGGCCTTTCAGGGCGATAGACTGGCTGAAAAGGTCAAGGTGATGGTATACCAATGCAATGTGAAACATTATGTCTCAACCATCGGACTATGTACCTCTCCTTCCCAAGTTTGGCCTAAGACCAGATGTCCCTATTAGTACCAGTTCCTAGTGGGTGTATCTGCTATTAATTTTAATGGCACTGTCTCCACTGACCCGGATGCCATTGCTGAATGTTTTGCTCTGCATTACGCTCAAGTCACAGCATCTGAGGACGGCTTGTCTTTCATGTTCTCAGGCAGTGGGTGGAGCAAAAGGGATTTTTTCATGCCACCTGGAGCCATATCAAGCTCCTTTCAGTGAGCGGAAATTCATCAGTGTCCTAGCCCTCTGCCCTGATACAGGTCCAGGTCCCATCCACAACCAAATGATCTAGCACCTATCAGTGGATTGTCAGCATCATATCCTTGCCATCTTTAGCTGCATCTGGATGGAGGGCCAGTTCTCATTGCAATGATGAGAAAGTATCATTGTCCCAGTGCTGAAACTGGGTAAGCACCATCTAGAGATTGGCAGTTACTGCTCAGTAAGTTTCACCAATGTTCTCTGTAAGTTACTTGAATGCACAATAAACTTGTGGCTATGTGGCTCGTTAAGTCTTGAGGTCTTCTGGCTACATCCCAGGTTGATTTTCGCCAAGGTGTTCCCCTTCTGCTAGTTCGGTTTGCCTACAATGTGCAATCCAACCAGTTTTTGCCCAATGTCAATGCCTTATAGCCATTTTCTGCAGCCTCCAAAAGGCATACGACATCAAGGTGACGCAATAGCCTTGCTACCTCACATGAGTGGGGTCTCAGGATCATTCCCAATTTTTATCCAGAATTTCCTGTCGCACTGTATATTCTGGGTTCAAGTTAGTTCTTCTTCCAACACCCCTCACCCCCACCACCACCATGTACAAGAAACGTGATCCCACAGGACTCTGTACTGAGTGCCACTGATTTTCTAATAGCTGTCAATGATCACCAGCAGCTGTGAGGTCCTCAGTATCATCCACCCTGTATGCTGACAACTTTCGCCCATACCATGGCTTCTCTAGTGTGGGTGTCACTTAATGTAGACTGCAAGGCACCATATGAAAGGCACAGTAATGGGCGCTCACCCATGTCTTTCAGTTTTCAGCTGCCAAGGCTCATGTCATGGACTTCTGTTGACGATGTCGTACGGTTCATTCACAACCAGACCTTTATCTTGACCAACTACTCCCTGTGGCAGGGACATACCGCTTTTTAGGACTGGTCTTCACTTTGCAGTCGATGGGAATTCCGGATTTTTGCCAGTGTAGCTCAGTGATCATTGTCTTGACCCCATATCAGTTTGGGATCTCGGAGAATAAACTTGATGGTAGCTTGGCCAAACTGGCTATGGTAAACCAGCTCCAGCAATCACTATTCTGGAAACAGACCTCTGATTGGTGTTACACCATCAAGTTTTAGGAATGTGAAATATGCAATGGATCACTCTGACTTCACCTAACTATCAGTGATAAAGGAGACTATTAATCTATGGTGGTCCTCCATGTAGGCCTCTCACAAGGATTCTAGTGTCGTTTGCCAGCTCCACGTCAGCCATACCTGGCTGACTCATGGTCTTCTCCTCTACCCCACTGTTGTTGTGGTTTCCATTCAACAGTGGTCCACATTTTACTGTACTGTCCCAACATAGCCACCCTGTGGTGGAATCCTACACTTGCTACCTGTGGTGGTAGGAGACGATGCCTCAGTGGCTGACGTAGTTTTATGTTTTATTCATGAAGAGGGCTTTTACCATTCTCTTTGAGTGAGAGTCACTTAACCTTATTGGCCCATTGAAGGGTTGGCAGAAAACTGTTGCCATCTCTGCCCAGTCTAGGCTGTGACAGTTGGGGCTTGGTGGTCCAGCTCGATTATCACCCTACCTACTCTTTTCCGCTTCTTCCCCCTCTCGCATGATGTGTTACAGTAATTCATCATTTGTCCCTGTGCTTCTCTTGCCCTGTTTGTGTTGCTAGCTTTTCCTAGGCAGTTTCTGAGTCGAGTACATCTGGTATGCGGTGGGGATTGGGGGATGTATGACCACTCATTGTGTTCTGATCTCTGGGGCTTCCAGCTGCTCCCTAAATGGGGCATCTTGCCTGTCTTTTTCCTCTGTCTCCCTTTCTTCTTTCTGTCTCTCATCAGCTTTGTTGACCTTTTGTAGCCTTGGGGTTTTCTTCCTCTGGGTTGTGTGTGGTTGGCTCTCTCCCATCTACAATCATGTAGGTCTGTTTGTTCAACAAAGAAGGGACAGATGTCCTAGTATTTTGGTCCCGTTAGTCATTCAACAAGCCAACCATCTCTGTCCATCTGCTGCCCTATCTCTGTCCATGTTTTCCTGCCATCTCTTTCTGTTTGTTGTTCCTCCCCCTGCTCTCTTCACATCATCATGCCCACCTACATACGAGATTGCTGGTTCTTACCGTCTTCGTAATTTTGTCTAGATGGTAAGTACATGTGTACCTAGTTTGGTTGAAGCCAGTCCAGTGGTTTAGGAGGAGATGTGAAACACATCCACTTCCATAATATGTATGGATACTGTGTATGCTGATTGCTGCTTGATACATAAGAACTAATTTTGGTTTATCTTTGGTAGGCAATCTCTTTCTGTCGTGCCTGCATTCAAGAATAAACAAAGCTTTGGTTTCAAATATTTGAATTGTGGCATCCACAATTTCTTGCTGCCTGGTTCTAATTGATGAATACGTGTGATTATTAGTGTTACGGCCTTGTCAGCTTCTACCTGCACAAGATCTGTTTGAAAGTACTTTCTCTCTCTCTCTCTCTCTCTCTCTCTCTCTCTCTGTCTGTGTGTCTGTGTGTGTGTGTGTGTGTGTGTGTGTGTGTGTGTGTGTGTGTGTGTGTGTGTGTGTGTGTGTGTGTGTGTGTGTGTGTGTGTGTGTGTGTGTGCGCGCGCGCGCGCGCGCGCGCGCGCGCGCGCGTGCTCCCCTACTCCTCTCTAAGAAGTAGCCATGTAGGAAGAAGGCACAGAAGTCATGATCACTTCACTTGATTGCTTTTTTTCACTGTCTTGAAGACCCAGTGAAGGCTGAAGGACCTAGTGTTTGGGTAAAGCAAGATACAGAACTGAAACAACATGTGGATGGCTCTGAGTGTAATGTAGCTGTTAACACAAGCACTGTATTGTGCATGAAGTGTAGCAAGTATGTCATGACACAAATATGGGTCATTCAAGCTAAACTATCATGGATGCTGAATAATTGTAACCTGTGATACCAGCTATTTTCTAGAATTTTTGTGGACTTTCAGTTGGCTCTAGTTAGATTTGCTATGTCTTGCTTATTACCAATAATATTTTATCTGCCCTTGTAACAAGCATATTTTTAGTAACAATTACCCTTCTTTAATTTTTTATTGCTATTGTATGTAATGAATGCTTTAAATACATATTTGGTATGAACAGAGCAAGGAAGACTTCCTCTTGGAAGTAATGGTCTCTGTGTCATAGTGCTATAACAGAACATTTGGAACTATAGATACTTGAGGTTATATATTTTAGACTTCCTAGTCACTATTCACTGTATTACTTACATCATTACTGAAATCTTCCATTGGCTGTATGTAATTCCTTATGATTTTCCTCCAGTACACATGACATAAATTTGCATTGTTCCGTAAAGAGCAGGCAATGAAAATACATGGTGACAGAGCAAGAAGATTTGTAAATAGCATTAAATTTGGTTAATTTTGATAAAATGTGTGGACTGCCATATTCACTTGATTAATGACAAAAAAGCCATCTTATTTATGGGTTTACGGCTAGAAGATTATTGGCATCTCTGTATTATCTGAGTTTAATTTTGAAATGTTGCCACACACATATAACGTCTTTGTATATGGGAGTATGACCGCACGATAGAGTAGACTCTGGTGCCACTGAAATCAGTGTAGGTTATATGACAGGAATAGAAAGTGAAAGCTTCCCAATATAAATACTACTCAGTGGCTGTTAGCATAACGAGAGACATTAGAACTGATTTGGATGCGTTACGACACACTTTTACCAAGTGATAAGAATCTGTGCAAAGTTAGACAATATTCGTAAGAAAGGAATATTGAGAGCTGTGTCATTTGTACAGAAGTTAGGAAGCAGTTATAATTCAGAGATTGTTTTCTTTTTTTCAGTGTGTTGAAGATCTATTGGAACTATCTTGGTCCACTGATATTGTCAAGGAGGATCCTGATGTAAATGTTGAAGTGAATGTAACTCAGAATATTGTAAGTATTCACATCCCTGAATTATTGCATGCAGAGTGAGGAAAAAAGTGATCTGTTAATTGTGTAGAGTAAAGGACGCATTGCAGTGCAATTTTCACAGATTGCCGGTTTTGTGGAACTTGTTACTGTTTGTAATTGTAGAGTATTCTTCTACTCATCCACTTGACTTTCATATTACCTGTTACATGCTGACTTTTAAATAGAGGTGGAATGGGACTGGTGGCTGGGGCTAGTATAATCCTGTTTTCCATAGCCACTGTTGATATCAAACGTATTGTATAATGGCGGTGTGTGTGATGGATACACTTCACATTTAGACAAAGTGTAAACTTTAATCATAGGTCATTTGAGAAAGATTCCTACTTTCAGTAACTTGGGACTAATACAATTCAAAAGAATGTTGGAAACTCTTACCTTCAGAGTGAATCATAGCTATTCATGAGTTTGTCCCAAAACTTTTTTAGTGTTTTGAAAAAATGATAAAATTCATGTGTTATAGGTCACCCCTGATACTTTGGCCACAACCTGTACATATTGTGGGTGGCTTCTGTGGTACCTGTTGTATTTGTTATAAATTTGTCAGTCAGAGTGAAACTCTGTGTATGACTTTTGGTGAATTACTGTTCATAGATGAAGCCATGTATGACCTCACCATTAGAGATGGGGCAGGTCTAAAGAAGAACGATTACTTGTCATAATATGCTTTATAACCTTGCTGAGGGGAAAAAGGTGCTCACATTGAAAACATGTCACAGGAGTAAAATTAGATGAAGATTGGGGAATATTAAACATACAACTGCAGAAGGTTGGGTACTCATTCAGTCTTTATCTCAGTTCTCTTTAACAAGCTTCCTGTGGCTGTAAAAGATTCTTCAGACACTGAAATGTTGGCTTCTTCAGGCACTGAAATGCATGGTGATTATAGAAGCACACAACTCAGACAGTATGTAAAAGAGTTTAGCTGATTCACAGCTTACAGACAGACTTAATGTCAAAGAGACTCAAATAATGGCATTTTAAACAAATGAAAGGGGTGTATTGGCATTACAAGTAGACAGGTCAGTAAGTAAAACAGTAGAAGGGTTGTTCTACAAAAAAGGTTTTACAGAAATGAGAACGCTATGAATAGTAGTCAGTGATGGGCAAACTAGGAGCATGGTCAAAACAATGAACCACAGGGTGTCCTATGGCATAGCTATAGTTGTCAAAGTGGCTGGACTGTAGTTGGTGACCACTTATTGTGAAAATAGAAAAGACCATACTGGCCTTCGTATTCAGCCAAGAGATCACAAGTCGTACAAGAAGGCTCTGTGGCACCAGGATCAGAGATAGTGTCTGCTGCATGGAGTGCTGCTCCCAATGCAAGTGTGCAGAACAGTGTGTTGGTGATTGTGTGACCTGGGAAACCATGTCATGTGGTTGGCACTGAAATCACTGACATGTACTCCAGTTGTTACATTGAAAATACATAACTTAGATTGAATAGTGCTAGGCACCTGAGTGGATCTACAAGTAGAATCTGGACCATGACAGTGATCCTGAGTAGCACATGCAGTTGTGAAGTAAACATCTTAGCTCCACCAGTTGGAGTGACATGCAGTCAGGAGCATAAAATGCTAGGGCTTAATGATGCATAAAAATAGAGCTGATCATTTTGATATTTGCACATGGCAAGCAAGATTCTGTAGTAATTGTAGAATTGGAAATTTTATTAAGTAATTGCATGAGAAGCTAGAGCAAGTCTTCATTGCTGTACACCTAGGTACCTGATTTACAGTGACTACTGTGGATTTTTTCTGAAAACCTGTCTGAACTAGTTCCTACATGAGATGTGTTGCTTCTGCATTGGAAATTTGTTTGTCAGGCTTAATTTTGATGTGCATTCATTGCATATTATTATTTCCTGTGTTTTATGATCATCTTGATTGTAATTGCTATTGTATGTGAAGATACCATTAGTGAGGAAGATAATAGTAGAGAGGGCTCATCACCTAGTGAGAGAAGGTGTGAGATTGTATGTTGACATCAAGAAGTTGCATTGATTTTTATCACTTGCGTGAGGTTGAAGAGTGATTCTCAGTTTTTAATTTCTCCAAAGTTTTGGTGCTCTTGTAGGCTGATACAGATGTGCTGCTAACTGAAAGCCCATGTCTTGCATTAAGGTTCCAACAGCTAAATTTCATGATGGGCTTATGTGGCAGGGCTTGAAAATTCTAATGTGGAGGTTGGTTTGTAATAGCACATGGTTTTAGAGATGTAAGACAGTCTCTAAGATATTTCTTTTCTCTTTTCTCTCTTTTTTTTGGTTTTGTTTTGAAATGCTGGTTATGGCTGTGCCATCCACTTGTTACATGGTATAGTTAAGGCAAGGCATTAGACTGCTGATGCTTGATTTTTATCATGTAAAGAAATTTGTTCAGCTATAGTGAAGATATGGAAAAGTGAGATTCGGAGATGTGATCATTGAGATGGGGGGGAATCATCTTTTGAAACTGTCAAGCATCATACAGAATAGTGGATGGCAGAAATGTGGGTTGGGAGCAGGTGCTCTGGGAAAGAACACAGACAGACTATGCAGCGACTAATCGGAGAACATACGGAGTATCAGACAGTTGTATGTTCAGATAAATGTGATAGTTACAACCTTCAGCCAGTTCCAGTAGAATGCAGCTCATTGCAGAATAATGTGTTATACAGTGGAGTGATATTGCAAACAGTAAGGTGTGGGGTGTGGAGAGAGAGAGAGAGAGAGAGAGAGAGAGAGAGAGAGAGAGAGCGCAAAGTGTTCTGCAGAGTCATTTAGGTGAGTGCATATGGAATGAATATGTAATTAAGCGTAAGTATATTTTTCATTCTTACATTCAGTGAGTTGGGTCCCTTCATATTCTGTGTGTAGAGTATTAGGGTGTGGTTTTGCTGCTTTGATTGGTTGTAGAGTGGATAAACGGGAATATTTAGTTTTCAGTAGATAATATGTATTTAAAACAACACTTCAGTACTACCTTATTAGCGACTCTCTTGCGCTCATCAGAATAATTAGTCTTGGGGATGCAACTTCCACTAACTTCAGTTTTTATGTTGAATGGGTTCCAACTTCGGCAATAAGTAGACAAATGACATAATTTCTCTGTAAAAGTGTATTAATCCTTTGCTGGAGAAGCAATTCAGAGGTAGGTTGCTAGATTTGTTACTGGTAAGTTTAAACAACACACAAGTGTTATGGAAATGCTTCATGACCTCAGATGGAGGAACGCTATTGAAAAAACTTAAAAGAACTGCCATTTGAAGCTGACTGCTGAACAATTCTGTTGTCTCCAACATACATTGCGTGTAAGGACCATGAAGATAAAATACGAGAGCTCATGGCTCTTATGGAGTGACATATACAATTTTCTTCCCTCATTCTATTTGTCATTGGAATGGGACAGGAAGTGACAAGCAGCAGTACGGGGTACCCGCCACCACACACCATTAGGCGGAGTATCGATGTATGTGGAAATACTAGGTGAATAAGTAGCTGAGTAATGTAGTACGAGCAACAGTGATACTTTCCATAGTAGTTAATATACATACACATATGTACAAAATAATCTATTTGCAGTGTGAGTAGATGAGCACTAGTCTCACACAGATGGTTGCTGGTATACTTCACAGAAGTAAATTGCTGTGGGAGCTTCTGCCTTTAAATTTTCAGTCTGGCTCATTCCACATGCATCCACATCATTTATGGAAAGCAATGTGTAAATCAAAGTATGAACAACCATCACACACACACACACACACACACACACACACACACACACACACACACACACCATCTTTGGCCTGTGTAGAGGTTAGTGTTGAAAGCAAATGTAATTTCATGGAAAGTGCAAGACATAAAGACAAATTAATGTTACCATATTTTACTAAAGGAAATTATACTTGTATGAGCAATTCCTCAGGGTGTTTAAAATCATCACTTTTCACAAGGCTATAACTGTGTCATAAATAAAGATGCAGAATTGGGGTAAGATTTTTACTTCAATACATGCCAGCAAAGCCTTTATTTACAAAACAACCATGCATGATTTATATGCATGAATATACAACATTAAAACATTTTCACACCTGTGTTTAGGGTCAGATTCTTCATTTACTGATCTCATATATCAATATTCTTTTCAGCTCATTAAGCACCCAGATGACAGATTTGATCCATGCATTCGCAAGCATGTCAGTTCAGGAAACTAACTGCTGTTTCCATGTAGCATCATAGTTAATCCAAATTGTTGGAAGGGGAGGCACATGGAGCCTTTCAGAAACTCCCACCAGTAAAGAAGATATTATACTGTGAGCTGAAGAACATTTCAAGGTTGGATCTGCAGCCCCTTATAGCTGATGGATCCTTCAGACAGATCACTGTTAGGAAGTGCCCTTTTATACAGGTTCCGATGCAGTGTTACACCATCCAGATACTCTTATTTCTGGTTACTTTCCATCCCTTTTATTTTCGGTCCATCTTTGTGTTTTCTAACATTGTCCACTTTCTTCAGTTTGTTACAGAATTCCATAGTCTTCAGATTCAATTCAGTTTTAATATCACTAAAATGTTCCTTCACCACATTACATACCGTATTTACTCGAATCTAAGCCACACTTTTTTTCCGGTTTTTGTAATCCAAAAAACCGCCTGCGGCTTAGAATCGAGTGCAAAGTAAGCGGAAGTTCTGAAAAATGTTGGTAGGTGCCGCCACAACTAACTTCTGCCGTCGAATATATGTAGCGATTCACATGCATGCTTTTCAGGCACAAAGATAAATACTGGCGCCAAAACCTCTGCGTCAGTAAATAAATAAATAAAAAACGATGGAAGACGAAATTTTTTCTCCACCCCGAGTTTCGACCACTGCATTTTCATACATTATCCAACGAAGTAAATACAAATTCCGTATTGTTAGTCTTCGAATGTAGCAACATTTCAATGTACTGTACTACGAAAATCCGACTGGCAAGACTGTTTGGGATGTTTATCAATATGGCCAACTCTACGTTCTGAATTTTTTCTACCTATGAGAAGAGATGGTTACTAATAGGAACTTTTATGAATTGTGAATCACATGCAGTATTCTCTTCACCATAAGAATAATACGTATATAAACATTTTGCCATGTATTCTTTCGTGTTAGCTGCTATCTCATTTAAATCCTGTCCGCTTAATAAACTACGAAACTAGAGTGAGACAACAGCAAACGCCGAAGAACATACATATCATTTCATGTTTATATTCATATTATTCTTATGCCTAATAGTGATAGTCAGAAATGAAGCACGTCAATTGACTAGATTTTTAAATCTAAGATGACTAATTTCTGTGCAGAATGTTATGTACTAAAGAGACGTCTGCAAAGATTTTCAAACAGAAAAATTTTCGCTAAACTCTCGTTCAGAACATCTTCTATCATACGCAGTCTATTATTTGGTTCTTGTTGATCGTCAAAGAAAGCAGCAGTGTTAGTAACAACAAATAGCAGTCTCTTGCCATTGTTTCGCTAATGAGACGATTTCTCTCTTTTTCTTTTTTTAATTGTAAGCGGCGGTAGTGCGCACAAAAGCAAGCCACGCCGCGAGCGGCGACAGGCCGTAAACACTGATTATCAGAATGCGACAAACAGTGCATGACTCAGTACAGTAATGCATTTTCAGCTTAGAGTGACGTAAACACCTATAACAAAGAGAACGGCACTTATAAGATCAAAGAAAAATAAGCAATCGATCCAAACCAGACGAAGCACGTGAAAAAGGAAGGGTACCCGTATAATTATGGACGGAGCACCTGACGCATAGCTATGGCTATCTGGTAAAGCCTAACTGCTTAGCTTACTACGCGAACCAAACTACTGTAGCTGTATCGTCATTCATTCGACCTAAATTGTGTCTCATATTACAATGGACCAACTTTGTTTCGATTTGGAGGTGCGGCCTAAAACTTTACTCTCCCCTTGAATTTCGAGTCTCATATTTCAGGTGCGGCTTAGATTCAGGAAAATACGGTAAGTTGAAAAACAGATCATGATCACCACCAACAAACTTCCAGTTTTCTACATTACAGCACGTTACCCTTACTATTGTTGTTACTTGTTTTGAGAACAGTAGTTAATTATTAACAAAGTGAACATTTATATGTAACTTAATTCCAGTTGCAATCATAGTTGATTCATTCCATACTTTCTGATTGATCACCATCTGGCATATCGACTAAATTTCTTGATTTTCCTTGATCCTAATGATTCTCCGCAGGGCATCATTTATGGGCTCATTTTACAGCTATTCTAATTGTTTTTATTCTGGCTGCTTCTCCATTTATGTTCTTCATACAGTGGCTCTTCATATAATTCATCATTCAGATATTTCAGCAATCTTATTAATTACCCATCAAGTTGTTTTACATAGTTTAATGTCTGCTGATGGCACAGGCATATCAGTCAAAATTCCCATTCTCAGCTTAACAAGGCACAGATCACATGATAGCTGATGAGGCGTAGAACTGGTTTACCACTACAGATCCATGTCTTATCCTTTGAGGACTCATTTTATATGATTGAAAGCAATCAGAAATGACCTACTACTGATCGAAGTAGATACTACAGGTCATACGCTAAATGAAATGTACTATGTACAATTCCTTGGTGTCTGCTTGGATTTCAAATTGAAATGGGCTCAACAAATTGGTAAACTTGTCAAGATGATCCATTCAGTGTCACTCACCTAAAGACGATAATGATGGCTTCTTTTGGATTTTTGATTTGTTTTTGGAATTATCTTCTGGAATGGCCCTCTGGAAATAAATAAAATATTTATATTGTTATTTAACATATATATGAACAGTTGGTGCAAGATATCCAAGGTGCATGAAGAGGTTTATGCAATGTCAACATTACATTACGTCCCTATTGCATGCTGCCCTGCTCTATAAGATTATCCTATAGGATAGTACTGAGTGAAAGCATGCAAGGAAGCATTTTACAAGTAGACACTCTGGAGGGACATTTATAATTGCAAGGCAGAGAGATATGAGCTTTGTGGTTAACTTGGTCTCATGCTGGGGCCTTTTTAATTTATTATCTATTTGAATGCGTAAGAACTTCACACATGGATCCTTATCCAGTGTTGGTCATTGATATCTCCTCCTTGTATCTGTGTGTCATTTGGAATTGGTTGAAGCTGCATGATGTGTATTTTTGTAAGTGTAAAGATCGAATTTTTGTTCTGTTGCCTGTAAACCAGTTGCAAGCATGTTCCTTTATTCTCCTGGTTGTTCCTGGTATGAATTTGTTCATCAGTTATCAGTCAGAGTGTATACGACCCGGGACATCCGGGAGAAAACTGGGAAAAACCCAGGAATTTTTTAGAATTCTGGAAATTTTACATTGTTTTAGTTACCAGTTAGTTACCAGTTTTTCCTCCCACCATGAACCATGGACCTTGCCGTTGGTGGGGAGGCTTACATGCCTCAACGATACAGATAGCCGTACTTTAGGTGCAACCATAACGGAGAGGTATCTGTTGAGAGGCCAGACAAACGTGTGGTTCCTGAAGAGGGGCAGCAGCCTTTTCAGTAGTTGCAGGGGCAACAGTCTGGATGATTGACTGATCTGGCCTTGTAACACTAACCAAAATGGCCTTGCTGTTGTCGTACTGCGAACAGTTGAAAGCAAGGGGAAATTACAGCCGTAATTTTTCCCGACGGCATGCAACTTTACTGTATGATTAAATCATGATGGCGTCATCTTGGGTAAAATATTCCGGAGGTAAAATAGTCCCCCATTCGGATCTCCGGGCGGGGACTACTCGAGGACGTCGTTATCAGGATAAAGAAAACTGGCGTTCTACAGATCGGAGCATGGAATGTCAGATCCCTTAATCGGGCGGGTAAGTTAGAAAATTTAAAAAGGGAAATGGATAGGTTAAAGTTAGATACAGTGGGAATTAGTGAAGTTCGGTGGCAGGAGGAACAAGATTTGGTCAGGTGAATATAGGGTTATAAATTCAAAATCAAATAGGGGTAATGCAGGAGTAGGTTTAATAATGAATAAAATAGGAGTGTGGATAAGCTACTACAAACAGCATAGTGAACGCATTATTGTGGCCAAGATAGACATGAAGCCCGCACCTACTACAGTAGTACAAGATTATATGCCAAGTAGTTCTGCAGATGATGAAGAAATTGATGAAATGTATGATAAGAGCTTATTCAGGTAGTGAAGGGAGATGAAAATTTGATAGTCATGGGTGACTGGAATTCGAGAGTAGGAAAAGGGAGAGAACGAAACATAGTAGGTGAATATGGATTGGGGCTAAGAAATGAAAGAGGAAGCCGCTTGGTACAATTTTGCGCAGAGCATAACTTAATCATAACTAACACTTGGTTCAAGAATCATGAAAGAAGGTTGTATACATGGATGAACCCTGGAGATACTAAAAGGTATCAGATAGATTATATAATGGTAAGACAGAGATTAGGTTTTAAATTGTGAGACATTTCCAGGGGCAGATGTGGGCTCTGACCACAATCTATTGGTTATGAACTGTAGATTAAGACTGAAGAAACTGCAAAAAGGTGGGAATTGAAGGAGATGGGACCTGGATAAACTGAAAGAACCAGAGGTTGTACAGAGTTTCAGGGAGAGCATAAGGGAACAGTCGACAGGAGGGGGGGGGGGAAGAAATACAGTAGAAGAAGAATGGGTAGCTTTGAGGGATGAAATAGTGAAGGCAGCAGAGAATCAAATAGGTAAAAAGATGAGGGCTAGTAGAAATCCTTGGGTAACAGAAGAGATGCTGAATTTAATTGATGAAAGGAGAAAATATAAAAATGCAGTAAATGAAGCAGGCAAAAAGGAATACAAACATCTCAATAATGAGATCAACAGGAGGTGCAGAATGGCTAAGCAGGGATGGCTAGAGGACAAATGTAAGGATGTAGAGACTTTATCTCACTAGGGGTAAGATAGATGCCGCCTACATGAAAGTTAGAGACCTTTCGAGAGAAGAGAGCCACTTGTATGAATATCAAGATCTCCAATGGAAACCCAGTCTTAAGCAAAGAAGGGAAAGCAGAAAGGTGGAAGGAGTATATAGAGGGTGTATACAAGGGCGATGTACTTGAGGACAATATTATGGAAATGGAAGAGCATGTAGATGAAGATACGATACTGCATGAAGAGTTTGACACAGCACTGAAAGACTTGAGTCAAAACAAGGCGCCGGGAGTAGACAACATCCCATTAGAACTACTGACGGCCTTGGGAGAGCCAGTCCTGACAAAACTCTCCCATCTGGTGAGCAAGATGTATGAGACAGGCGAAATACCCTCAGACTTCAAGAAGAATATAATAATTCCAATCCCAAAGAAAGCAGGTGTTGACAGATGTGAAAATTACCAAACTATTAGTTTAATAAGTCACAGCTGCAAAATACTAACGTGAATTCTTTACAGACAAATGGAAAAACTGATAGAAGCCGACCTCGGGGAAGATTAGTTTGGATTCTGTAGAAATGTTGGAAGACGTGAGGCAATACTGACCCTACGACTTATCTTAGAAGAAAGATTAAGGAAAGGCAAACCTACGTTTCTAGCATTTGTAGACTTAGAGAAAGCTTTTGACAATGTTGATTGGAATACTCTCTTTCAAATTCCGAAGGTGGCAGGGGTAAAATACAGGGAGCGAAAGGCTATTTACAATTTGTACAGAAACCAGATGGCAGTTACAAGAGTCGAGGGACATGAAAGGGAAGCAGTGGCTGGGAAGGGAGTGAGACAGGGTTGTAGCCTCTCCCCGGTGTTATTCAATCTGTATATTGAGCAAGCAGTAAAGGAAACAAAACAAAAATTCGGAGTAGGAGTTAAAATCCATGGAGAAGAAATAAAAACCGATGACATTGTAATTCTGTCAGAGACAGCAAAGGACTTGGAAGAGCAGCTGAACGGAATGGACAGTGTCTTGAAAGGAGGGTATAAGATGAACACCAACAAAAGCAAAATGAGGATAATGGAATGTAGTTGAATTAAGTCGGGTGATGCTGACGGAATTAGATTAGGGAATGAGACACTTAAAGTAGTAAAGGAGTTTTGCTATTTGGGGAGCAAAATAACTGATGATGGTCAAAGTAGAGAGGATATAGAATGTAGACTGGCAATGGCAAGGAAAGTTTTTCTGAAGAAGAGAAATTTGATAACATCGAGTACAGATTTAAGGGTCAGGAAGTCGTTTCTGAAAGTATTTGTATGGAGTGTAGCCATGTATGGAAGTGAAACGTGGACAATAAATAGTTTAGACAAAAAGAGAATCGAAGCTTTCAAAATGTGGTGCTACAGAAGAATGCTGAAGATTAGATGGGTAGATCACATAACTAATCAGGAGGTATTGAATAGTATTGGGGAGAATAGGAGCTTGTGGCACAACTTGACGAGAGAAAGGGATCGTTTAGTAGGACGTGTTCTGAGACATCGAGGGATCACCAATTTAGTATTGGAGGGCAGCGTGGAGGGTAAAAATGGTAGAGGGAGACCAAGAGATGAATACACTAAGCAGATTCAGGAGGATGTAGGTTGCAGTAAGTACTGGGAGATGAAGAAGCTTGCACAGGATAGAGTAGCATGGAGAACTGCATCAAACCAGTCTCAGGACTGAAGACAACAACAACAACAGTTACCAGTTAAATTTGTGTGATTTTGAGTGGTAAGAGCCAATACTCTAACGAAGGATATTACTGTATCCCGCTTTTGCAGAATAATACTGCAGCAACAAAACATTAATGAGAGAAACAAAACTGAAAATAAGACTTAAATTGCAAAGGGAATGCTCCATATACAATAACAAAACACTGTGCTCATACAAACATCTGCCAACCAATTTGTGTCAAAGGTTTTAGGAAGAATATGCAGTGTTCCTAACAACAAATTCCCTCTGATGAGCGTGACATGATAGCTGTTTACATTAGATTCATTTGAGCAGTTGCAGGCGGCCTCTTGCGCATGAGCAGTTGAGTCGCATGTGAGTTGTACCTTCTCCCGCTTCTGGCTACAGATATGTGGCTTGGGGCCACTATCTAAATTGCTCCAATTTAGAAATCGTAGATCCGGGGCTGATGCACAGAGCAATCTTTAGTTGTAGTGGGGAGGTCGTTAGTCTCCACGTGTCCTGTGTTTACGTTTAGTGATTTTGCTGTTTCCTCTTTGGTTATTGCTCTCACATTAAATGAAAACAAAAAGGATTTCTGTGGCTGGGAGCTACCAAATGAATTAAAATACATTTGTATATTTATGGAAGGCTTAAATATGTTGTTAGTTTCAGGTTTTATTTCCATATTTCTGACATGGCATGACAAGGCATTAATCGTCTTGCAGAACGATGAAGTTATTTTTGTCTGTTTGCTAAAGAGATTTGGCGTTTATTAATCTTTTGTGCTGAGGCAGTCAATTTATTTGAAACAAAGTGTTTAATTTGACACTGTTTGCTAGTTTCAACTGTTCGCTGCATTTCAAGTGCACGTTTTCCATTTTCTAGCTCATATGACATTATGCCATAATAATGAACCAAACATGAGATAATAGAGTACTGGTACTCAAGAAAATTTACATCCGAATCTGGACATAAGATTTTGCCCTTTAAGCCGAATTATACATTTTAGTATGGTTCACGAAATTCTGATGCTCTTGAAGTATCCTTTGATGTCTTGTTTCTTTTATGGCATAATGCAAGATCTTTTAATATTTTACATGTACGAACATGCGGGCTTCCTGCGTCGTCGTAGCTGCACAGGCGCAGTGAACTGCTGAAACGAACAAATTTCTAACAGGTCACGGGAAAATATTGCGAATGATGGTTTGAAAAGTGTTACTTTCAAAGTAAATTTCCTTTTACCCAAGATGAACTGTGCGCGAGAATGTACGATGAATTTCTTAGATCACAAGAGCGTTTGACTCTTTCAAAAATCGACTCTTTGAGGATGACCATCTAGAAGAATTTCGAGCCCAGATCATCAGACATTTACGTCGTTAATAAAATTTTACTGGCACATTTTCTGATGTATGTTAAAGTGTAACATGCGCAAAAAGATCAGCATTATATGTGGAGCCAATTCACGGGGTTTGGAGGAAGCCGAAAGGCACGCGTTAAAGCTCACACAGGCTGGCGTGAGGTCTGGAACAGTTATAGGAGTTTAGTCTAGTAACAAAGTACGGATCTTCTGGAATACTTAACTTTAATCCAAAATTGGTGTACATCGGTCTGACGGTACATAATTTATAATCTCAATATAAACTGGTAATGGCGCCTTGCTAGATCGTAGCAAATGACGTAGCTGAAGGCTATGCTAACTATCGTCTCGGCAAATGAGAGCGTAGTTCTCAGTGTAGTATCGCTAGCAAAGTCGGCTGTACAACTGGGGCGAGTGCTAGGAAGTCTCTTTAGACCTGCCGTGTGGTGGCGCTCGGTCTGCAATCACTGACAGTGGCGACACACGCGGGTCCGTCGTATACTAGCGGACTGCGGCCGATTTAAAGCTACCACCTAGCAAGTGTGATGTCTGGCGGTGACACCACACCCACCATTAACTTTTCTTTTTGTGTGTTTGTGCTACTTAAGAGTGATTTTGCTATTGGTTGACTACATCACGTGTCCTATGCTGTCATCAGCTAGCGAGATCACGTGACATGAGCTATGACTGGCTTACAAAAGTGCGCCGCAATCTCGATTTCATTGCTTCGGAAAGTAAAATGCAGTATTTGGTGGAATTCGAGTTTATACCTCTGTAACATGAAAAAATGCAGCGTACATGTTGCTGCACATCAAAGATCTTTCCAAAACATGTTTTTTCCCCCCTGGGTTTCCTTTTCTAAAGTGCCGGCAAATTCCACGTCTGTATAGAAAATCATAAACATTCTAAGGATTGATAAGTTTTACAGTGCCGAGGAAAAGTATACTGTCACTTAACACGGAAAAAGTGTATTTTCAACCGGGAAATCTGGGAATTTTTTTTCCTTGTCCATGTATATACCCTTCAGTGTACTTGTGTCATCAGCAGACGTAGCAGATTTGGAAGGGCCCTCCAATGTCTTCAGCACAACATTTATGTAGCTCAGGACAAGTCAAATGCTGAACCTTGTGGGACATCATAAGTAATGTTTTCCAATCCTGTATTCAGTTTTCCTCCCAAGATAGCATTTATTACTATGACCCAGTTTTTTTTCTCCCCTAAGCTAAGAGTCAGTTCTTTTAAGTGTAATTCTCTTAACACCATAATACTGTAGCTTCCCAAGTAAATGGGAGTTCAGTGTTGTAATTTGATGTAAATCAAGTTTCTCTACTTCCACTGCATATTTCAGTCATGCTGTAAAGTTAGCACAACATTTTAGTAATTAGGTTGTTACAATCATAACAAGAAGTGTTCCTCCTCCTATCATCAGGTTATTCTTGTGACTTATTTGACAGTTCATTTGATGAGACTGAGTCCAGTCAAGTATACATTTCCTGACTGAGGCTGATGGATCTAATTTCAATGGTCATTTTTCTCCCCAATGTTTTCAGCCACTCTTAAGAAATGTTTCTTTTCATGTCCTAATATATATATTTTTTTCTTCTGAATATTAGGCTGGTGCATAAGTTCATAAGACTTTCGTTTCCCATGTTGGTATTCCAGTTGCTGAGGGTTTATTTATCAATTGCCATTTTTTTATTTGTAGTTCACTGTTGCTCTTTGAGTTGACGTATATCTGAGTTTACAAATTGTCATTTTGTCATTTGGTGATACTGATGGATCAGTGGTCACTAGAAAGTGGAGTGTCAAGTGTAGAAATCAGAGCACTGTTGACATATTCATGTGTTTGGGTTCCGTAGAGGGGTAGCCGCAGTGGAGGCTGCCAGAAACATTAGGATCCAGTTTATAATTAAATCTATTGGACAGAGCTTGACAAGAACTTTTTGTTTTTTTTTTCATTCTAAGGAGAACTGTTTCATCATTAGTGACTCGCCATGTTCAAGAGGACTTTTGGGGCTTTTTTATGAAGATCACTTAAAAGCATTAATTCACATTGTACGCGAGAACTGCAGATTTGATGAACTGTGATAATGTCGTCACCTTGCGACATTTTCTGTGCAGTGCGAAAGTTCAAAATTTGGATGTATGTGTACCACATGCTCTAAAGACAGAAGAGTCAGAGGATGGCCATATGCATCTCTGCTTACTTGTCATTAATTGGCTTGTGAACAACACTAACCATTCCTGTTCTGTATCATTATCGTGTCTTTGTCCTAAAATAAGGGCAAAAAAGGTATGGTTAAGCCCAAGCACAGCAGCGGGACAGCAAGAGTGTGGTATACTATGAATTGTTCCACAGAGGTGTAACCACTCATTACTGTTGCTAATTATGTCAATAACTGAGATGTTTCACAAATGAAATCCAAGAACAACAACCAGGATGATGCCACTCCATGATAATGCATGTCTGCATTCTATTAGACTGACAAAAAACAGTACACAGGACTTGGTTTTGGAAGTCATTCCACACCCATCTTATTCACTTAATCTTACACCCACATATTTTTGCCTTTTCTGCTCTCTATTGAGCAACCTTCAAGGCACTTCCTTTCCAGATGAAAATACACTTTCAACGTTTCTCAATGAGATCCTCATCTCAAAACCACATGCCTTTTACAATTACAGAATCAATGTGTCACCCCCGCATTGGGAGACTGCTGTAAATAGTGAAGGAGAACAGTTCATTGATGATAAGTCTTTGTTATGTGCATCTGATTTGTCTATTAAATTTATGGAAAAATGCCATAAACTTATACACCAACTGAATACTTGCTTCAAATGGACACACCTGCAGAACCTTTTTTCATTCTATTAGCAGACTGTTTCCTTTCATCTCTAACTAACTAGTATGTATAACATTCAAAATAATACTTGGTCTGTTAAGCCCAGTGTCTGGGTACAGATACTACAAACACAGATAGGTACTGTACATATCTTTAACAACACAAGTAACTCAGTGCATGTGTGCTAAGTGTTTGATGATGAGTCATATTGTCTTCAGTTGTCAAGTTTATAAAGAATCTAATATTTTCTCAAAATAATCTTGATCTCTAAGTGAGGGTACGGCTGAGTAAATGTTAGATGATTCTTAATTTATTGTCATTAAAGAATATGGCTGTATTGACAGGTTAACGTAATCTGTGCACCAATGGTTCTCAGAACATTTGGGGAGGGGTGTGTGGGGTCAGCTGTGTTGTGACAATTGTATTACATAAAGGCTAATTACTCTTGTTCTGAGGTAAACAAAAGTTTTGTTTCTATTCTGATCGGATAATTTTAATGAACAACCCACAGGATGCAGTAAAATATATTGTAGGTTACCAACAAATGAGCAAAGCTCTGAAAATTGTTTTGTATGAAGAAAATGCAATGAAGAATTGATAGGACTTGTAAATTAGTTAATAAATTTCTTTACTTCATTGTAGAAATGACTGATGCACTCAATATTCACCAATTAATGTTTGAAATAATGTGAAGGTATTGCACAATCAGTAGGCCTGGTAATTGAAGTGGGTACAGATACAATGATTCCTTAGTGAAATAAACTGTATACATACTCATTAAATGTCAGTTGTATGAAAAATAAAATTCAGCTGAGGAGAGTGATTCCAAGGTTCCTTTTGAGCAATCACCTGTATGAAAAACGAGTTTCATTTCTTGTTGTGATAACATTTCTTTTCTAAATGATTGACAAATCAT
Source organism: Schistocerca cancellata (assembly GCF_023864275.1). Taxonomy (NCBI): domain Eukaryota; kingdom Metazoa; phylum Arthropoda; class Insecta; order Orthoptera; family Acrididae; genus Schistocerca; species Schistocerca cancellata. The sequence goes on along the minus strand of NC_064636.1, from coordinate 169,151,213 downwards.
TCAGACGGTTGTGTGGAATTAAAGGTAGCTCCTGAAAGAATTTTTTAAAATTATATTTAAACCAGAAATTATTTGAATTACAACCTCCCTTTAAAATACAAATATATGAAGAATTAATTACTTCAGACATGCATTAATTATACCTAAAACTTGAAATCTTGAAGATAAATATATAAAAAAAAAAACTAGTCGCACTTGAGACACCCATGGTTCTGTACGCAACTCATGCAAATAGTCATTTTAAATGCAGTTTTTGACGGCCCAAAAAACTAAAACTGTCGATAAATTGTATGATTTAAATACATAAGTTTTTCAGATTTCCATTATATTACATTTTCTCATAAAAAATGGGTATGATTTATCTTGCAGTACAGTCATATGTCCAGATACTAAAGACATAAGTAATAACATCTATTGCTTTTTTGAATAATCATTGGTTAGTTTATTAATGTTCAAATTTGTCCAGTTCTAAGAAAAAGTGCTGTCACTTGTGTATTGTGGAACAGATTGTAGCCTTTGGAATGGGTTTCAAAAGCATTACCTTAACTTCTCTATTTTTACAAATGCTATAGAAATTGTTTTATACCTTTCTCATTTAAAATGTATGCAGTGACAAACAATCCAAGATGTCAGATCAACATACACATCCTTGTCAGCATCTGTTCCAATTGTGTGTTCATCTGCAGCATCCGATTCCCCACAAGAATCATTTTACACGTCTAAATTCCCAACAATCATTGATGGTTTGCATACTTAGTTATGAGAGGATATTTGTTTATTTGACTTCAGGATGGTTGTGACAATGTTATGATTGCTTAAGGTAGAAAATAGTGATAGTTTTCAATATTAGCAAAAATTTTGACCTGACTGTAAGTTACACTTACTCAGTATTTTAGAAGTCATCTTTCAGTACCATAAAATTTGATTCTCTTAATATCTGAGTTTGTGCAAATTCATAAAAATCTTTATCCCAGCCGGCATATCATTTTCCATGTTTCATCTGGTTCCACTCTTCACTCCACCACCAATAGCATCCATCACAATTTTACCATGACATGCAGCAAGAAATAACAATCAAATTCTATTTGAAATACTTTTGAACACAAACTGGATAATCTATACTTATTTTCAAATAGGGAAGTACAACCATCTGAAATAATTATCAACTGTTTTGAGATATGATAACTTTTTCTTTAGATCAGCTATAACTTACATGACATGAGAACACAGCAACAGAACCTTTTCCATGTGTTAGATCTCATCAGTTATGATTGCATGATAAAATATTCCAGCACGATGCCAGGCACAACCTGTGAACCCTGTGCTTGTTCATGTGATGAATGAGTACTTTGAATTTTGTCTACATCAATCAGAGAAAAATTATCTACAAAGTCTTTGTGTAGATGTCCATATTTGGGAGATCGGCTTTGTGGTCACCCCAATTCAGCAGATTGTGAGTTTTTAATGAAGCAGGGAAATATTAAACACAAAATTTGCTTCTCAATTTGTGTTAATACATCAGCAATGGTAGCATTATCTTCTGAAAATATTAGTTGCCTATCAACACCAATCCACTGTTTCCGTTTTACTTCTGGATTCATCATTTAATGTGGAGTGAAGTTCAGGAGTTAGTTTTGATACTTTATATGAGAGTTCAGGAACACATGAACTCACAGTGGACTACGTGTTCCAGTAACTACCTACCTGATAAAAAAAAATGCTGTTTCATTCTCTTTTTCAGTGCATTCACCAGGTAATCTAGAGTTATCATGATATCTTCACACACACATTGAGGTGTAAGCATATAGTCCATGAAAATATTTTTTATTTGCCCCATTTTAGTATGCCTCAAATTTCTTATAAGCTCCCTGTGCTGAAAATACTCTGTACTATTTTTTGGAGGACTATGCTTCTTACTCTCAGAATCTTTAAATAATTTAGTATCCCATCTGCCAGGTGCTGGATAGTCATCTCTGTTGTGAAAAAATTCATCTTTTTACTTCTCTTCTTCAAATACCTTCATATTCATTTTATATTATTAGTGTATGATTAAACATTATGGAAGTTGTGGCACTGGTACAATTATTGTATTTGTTACTGAATATTTACAAGTTGGACTGTCTGTATGCAGCTATTCTAATCTTTTCACTGCTTTTCGTAAAGTTTATGGAGCTTTGTATGAACCTAAATAGGGTTCTGATGACTACATGAGTAGTTTTGCTTTTACTTTCTCTGTACATACTCTTCACAACTCTTTCTTCCTCTCTTTTTCTTTATTTGAAATCTAGACATTTGTTGAGTTGCTCTCTTTCCTTTCTTCTGAAGTCTTATGATATTTTCTTGTCTTCTTCTGTACACTGAACCATTTGTAACAGATTTGCAAAATATTGATCTATCTTCATTTTACAATTTTTTACCTTTAACAGAAAGTTAGTATTAATAATGATTAACAATGTACCAGCCTTTCATATACGTATGTATTTACTATGTAAATTATTCAGCAAATGAAACTTTTATTATTTCATCCACAAAATAATTCCCCCATAAATTCTTTGCTTTACAGCATGTTTTTTTTTCAAAAATTGTTTATGTTAAAGTTAACTAACAAAAAATGTAAACTTTCTTCCTTGGCTTACCTTCTGTATAGTAAGAATCCTTGACGTTAACTTCTTCTTTGGATATCACAATTTAATCAATATTTTTAGTTCCATATCTGGCATCAAACATGATGACTTTAAACTTAAAATACCTCTAATAATGTAGCCAAGCAAAATGTATTTGTATCATGCTCTATTCATTTCAAAATATCACACAGGAAGTGTCATTATGATCAGTAAGTTAGGTATGTAATGTGAAGACAAAGATTCTTCATATCAGTGTAACTTCTACTTGAAGCTTTCTTGATTTAAAATTCCTGCCACTCTTAAAAATGGCCATATATTCAGTGCCATGTGAAACCTATCTTTTTCTAGCACCACTGGATTCAACTGGCAGCAGCAGTGTACTGCTGTGACAAAAATGAGTTGTGGGGCTTCACAAGCTTGCTAACACTGCCTCCCTTCCACTCTGCCATCACAAACACAGAACACTATCTAGCTTGTGGTGTGTGACTGCATTCTATGGCACCAGTCAACTTTAAGTGAATGTGAGTTGTGTTATCGGTAACAGAAGAATATTTTCTTTTGTAGCTAGTTTCCTAATGGAAAAAAAAAGTTTTCATATGATGTGGGCCATAAATTGAAAGTAATAGCATATGGAGAACAACATGGAAACAGAGCAGCTGAATGGCATTTCAGGCCACCTCCAACAGAAAGAGCCATTTGCACTTGGCTTGATAGTAAGGAAGAACTGAAAAAATGAAGACTAAATGTGCAAATAGAGTACTGAATGGAAAATCGTCAAAAATACCCAACTTCCCCATTCTGTGACTAATTCATGATGTAATTGTACAAACTGTTAATGAGATGTTCATGTGATTGGGTTCTGCGTTGAAGATGGCATTCCGATCAACTGGCAGCTGTGCCAATGTCAGGGCACATTAAATGAGGTAGTGTTTTCTGGGTAGCCACACATCCACACTTGCTGTGTATGCAGCCACAGACAGTGCAGCATGGCACAGAGAAGATGCTTACCAGACTGCAGTGGAGAGCCATAGAAAGAAAGGGAGCAGGACAATCAAAATTTGATGTGGCCTGATGGCCTAGTGTGAATCATTCTGTTGGTTCTTGGATGTGGCGACAGTTCATAGAGACTGCAACTGTATCCCAAAGTCTATGATAGGGCCTACTACATGTGACTTCAGAAGAGAGGACTGTTATTTGGGTACAAGGGCACAGGAGTACCACCTTAATGCTGCATGGCAGCTGGCATGTGAGCTCGCAGCATCCACTGGATGTGTTGTATCGAAGGAAAGTGTGGCAAAGGCTTCGGCAGATTGGGCTTTGTCTGGGGCCTCCTTTATGTCTACCTCTGACCTGTCTTCACAGAAGGGAACATCTAGAGTAGACTCAACATGCCACCTCGATGGTCAAAGAGTAGGTCAATGGTGTTTTCATGGATGAGTCCTAATTTTGCCCAGGGAGTGGTTCTCAATGGATTCACATCTGCAGGGAATGTGGAATATCATTTCGGGATCCAAACATTGCAGAAATAGACTGATATTGAGGAGAATCCCTAATCTTCTGGGCAGGGATTATGTTAATCATGTGAACTCCTCTTCATGAATCAACAAGGTTTAATAGCTGTCAGGTACCTTGACAAGATCTTGGGACCTCATTTGTGGCTATTGTGAGGTGCTGTGGGGATGATTGCATTGATGGATGATAATGCTTGACCTCATAGAGCATGGGTGGTTGATGTTTTCTTGGAAATGGAAGATACTGTGTTCATGGTGCTTCCTGGTGGCTCTCCTGATTTGAATCCCTTAGAGCATGTCTGGGATGCACTAGGGAGATGGGTTGCACCACGTCAGTATTCACCAACCACTCTCCAAGACTGAGACCAAGAATTGGTGTTGTGGGACTGTTGACATCATTCACAACGTGCTCTGTCATTGTGAAGCCAGTGTTGCTGCCAAAGGTGGTCACACAGCATACTCAACACCTTAACAAGCTGTCGGAATGTGTGTGCAACTCTGTTAAGTTGAAGAAATGAAGAACATCTTTGTAGCCATTATGTATGTTGCAGTTGTTTACGTTCTGCATTCTTTACATTGTTTCTACTTTGCTATCACCTGTTCATACTGTTTTGTGGCAAAATATATGCAGCTTTGTAAAATTTCCATTAGTTGGTTTAATTTTGGACACCAGTGTAGATGATGACGTATTGAAATGGATATAGGAAAACCATCAAAATGCCATAGGAATTAAAACATAAATGATTGAAATACATGTTCCTAAGCCAGTAGTGCAGTGGAACTTAAGACTTAAATGGTGGAGTTCGTAGGTGATACAGGTTTATGAAGTGACATTGACTTAGCATGTGTACCGAAACCAAAATAACTGTGACAATACAACAAGAGCATGCAGAGAAAATATTATCTTTCCATTGCTTTGTCATTAAACACTGAAAGAAAACTATTGTGGAACTAAGTTAAAAAACGAATATGTATCACATTCCTCTGAGATTGTGCCAAGTAACAGACCTGTTGCCATGGAAGGTGCTAAACCTGTAATAAATATAGAAACAAGTGGACATAGAAAAATGCACTAAACTATTGTCCTTTCATGTTGTGCTGACAACGATACTAAACTTAATCCAATGATCATTTTCATGCGCAAAAAAAGAAAAAAAAAAGCCTTGTGCAATACTGCCAGGTATTATTGTTCATACATGAAAAGGGTTGGGTAGATGAGTCTGCTATGAAATTACTGATTAACAGAGTGTGAGAGAGTAGGGAATTCGCTTTATTCAAAAACAATTCTTGTCTTGTTTTAGATCAGTTGAATAGTCATTTAAAAAATTTGGTGAACGAGAAATTGAGACAGGGAAATACAGAGCTTACTGTTACTGCATAAGGACTTGCTTCACTATTGCAATCTCTTGATGTTTTAGTAAATAAAATATTTAAACTGTATATGAGAGAGGAATGTGTTAAATCGCCCTTGGATCGTCACCTGTGGAGAGTGAAATGAGAAATCAGAATGACAGTAGATTTTTTTCAGTTAATATCTTCATTCCAGCCCTCAGACATAGTGCATCAGGAAGAGCTTAATCTAGGTGTCCAGTTGCCTCTCACGAAAAACAATAGATGTCTGCCATTGCTGACAGTGCAAGTAGCAGGGCCAATCATGGTGTCATTTGAATACTGCATTGCCATGGTTTTGAACTTCTGGGTATTGCATCCAACAATCTCTGAGGTGCATTTATTAATGAGAATGGCATCCTTCTGAGTTGGTAGTGTCCTCAGGTTGCCGAAAACACTGTTTTGTGTGAATCCTGTGGTGCAACTGCTATCTGATGATAATTGCTGTTCAAATCCATCTTTTGTGGATACGTGCGTAGCGAGCACGGGACCCCGAGCTAATGTGGCCTTCCTTCCTTTCCGGGCTGCATACCTTCCCTTTCCGCATCCTTCCCCATCCCGCATCTTCGCCCCTCCTCCCCCCACCTCTGGCTCTTTGCTTCCCTTTCTCCCCATCTGGGAGTATGGTTTGTGCCTACGTCCGGAGACGGACGCTCTAAACTGTTACAACTTCCTTGCTTTCTATACTTGCAAGTCTTCGTCCTTCCTCTGTCCTTCTCTTTTCCTTCCCGCTTCTCTCTGCACTTTTATCCGCTGCGGCGTTTGAGACCCCTCTTCTTTCCTTTCCTCTTCTCTTTTTTCTTCCCTGTGCGTGTCTGAAGGCACTTCCATGCGTAGCCGGTGACGGGGTAACGCGTAATTCCCCGCCCCGGGTAGACAGGTAGGACACGTACGTACCCCCTGGTAACGGCCAGGCCCAGGGAGGGGTGATTACCTGAGCTGATACCTTCCGAAAGTGCCGATTGGTCCCTCCGTCCATTTGTCGGGAGGTGTGACCTGAGGTGTGAACAATCACCTAAGGCGGGAGTGCGCTCAGTGAGGGCCCCCACAAGGGAGGAGCGCGCCATCGGAGACGCTGGTAATCATGGGGGATTCTTCCGCAATGGTTTCCTCACCTTCCACTATGTCTGCTCACAAACGTAAGTTCACGGAGTCTCAGCCACAGACAGTTCTTCCATCGTTGCCACAGTTCCTTGTTGTTTCTCGGTCTGACGAAGGTCACGACTTCTCCACGGTCAATCCTTTCATTATTCAGAAAGGTGTCGACGCAATTGCAGGTCCTGTAAAGTCTTGTTCCAGATTACGGAATGGCACCCTGTTGTTAGAAACAGTCAGTGCCCTCCAGGCACGAAAATTGCTGCGTACTTCTCTGCTCCACAACTTCCCTGTCCGGGTGGAACCCCACCGTACCTTAAATTCCTCGCGTGGGGTCGTTTATACACGCTCCCTCGATGGATTGTCTGACGAAGAAATTCAGCACTGCCTGTCTGACCAGGGCGTAACGGCTGTCCATAAAGTTATGAAAAGGGTTGACACGAACACCATTCCAACCCGCACTGTCTTCTTGACATTTGACAAAGTTCAACTCCCATCGAAAATCAAAGCAGGCTATGAGATAATTTCCGTTCGCCCTTATGTCCCAAACCCTACGCGTTGCTATCGGTGTCAGCGGTTCAATCACACCAGCCAGTCCTGTTCCAATCCGGCCAAATGCGTTACGTGTGGCAAGGATGCCCATGAGGGTGCTTGTCCACCTCCATCCCTTCGCTGCATCAACTGTATGGGTGACCACGCTGCTTCCTCTCGAGATTGCCCCGTTTTTAAGGACGAAAAGCTCATCAAGGAAATAAGAGTGAAGGAAAAGGTGTCGACCTTTGCTGCTCGAAAATTATTCGCCAGTCGCCAGCCCACCGTGCCTCAGACAGGAAAATACAGCACTGTCCTTGCTTCTCCTCGGCCAACAAAGGAGGCGGCCACGCAGACTTGCGACCTCATCTTTAGTGCCATGGTCGTCAGATCGGCCAGCGCAAAGATCGCCCGTTCAACCTCACCACTTTCGCCTGCCCCCTCTATGGCTCACCCTTCATCGGGTTCTGCTAAATCTCGAGCCCAAAAGTCAGACACCAAGCCTTCCAAAAAAGAGCATACTCGTGAAGAGTTTTTACGTACCGCAACTTCCCAACCATCGGTTCCTCCTTCATCTAAACATCATACTTCTAAGAAGGCTACAAAGAAACCCAGTTCCTCTCCTTCTCCGCCAAGGCGTCTCTCATCTACTGCACCACCTGGCGGAAATCGCCCTCGGCCGTCTTCTGTGTCGCCGAGGCGCACTGCTGGTGGCCGGTCAACCGGCCGATCGCTGGTGGCAGGAGCTGCTCCTGACCAACCTATGGATCAGGATCTTCTGCCTTCGGCTGACTGCCATTCCATGCTGTCGGTCGCTAGCTCCGAGCAGTCTTTGAGTTGACAGCAACTTTGGTCACATTCCTCCATTTTCTGTTCACCCCATGTCCATTATCCACTGGAATATCCGCGGCATTCGAGCCAATAGGGATGAATTGTCGATCCTCTTACGGTCCTACTCGCCGGTCATCTTCTGTCTTCAGGAAACAAAGCTGCGTCCCCATGACCGCTTTGTTCTCCCTCATTTTCAGTCCGTCCGATATGATCTCCCCTCTGTTGAAGGCTCTCCAGCCCATGAGGACTCATGATTCTTCTCCATGATACTCTCCATTATCGCCCAATCCCCTTAAACACTTCCTTCCAAGCTGTCGCCATCCGTCTTTCCCTTTACGGATACACGTTCTCTCTTTGTACTGTATACATTCCATCGTCCACACCAATGGCACGAGCTGATCTCCTTCATCTTCTTGGTCAGCTTCCACCCCCCTATTTGCTGGTTGGGGACTTCAATGCCCACCACCCGCTTTGGGGATCTCCACATCCTTGTCCACATGGCTCCATATTGCTAGACGTCTTCCACCAAGCGGATCTAGTTTGCCTCAACACTGGGGTCCCCACATTTTTGTCTGCCTCCACGACAAATTTATCTCATTTGGACCTTACGGTCGGTACTGTTCCGCTAGCTCGGCGCTTCGAATGGTTCGCCCTTGATGATACACACTCGAGTGACCACTTTCCATGTGTCCTCAGACTGCAGCCTCAACTGCCATATATGCGCCCGCGACGCTGGAAGTTTGCCCAAGCCGATTGGACACTTTTTTCGTCCCTAGCGACATTCGATGACCGTCGCTTTCCCAGCATCAACGATGAGGTCACACATATTACCGACATTATTCTTACAGCTGCGGAACGTTCAATACCACGCACCTCTGAATTGCCCCGGCGCCCCCCAGTTCCTTGGTGGAACGAGGCATGCCGTGACGCACTACGTGAGCGGCGACGTGCTCTTCGCATTTTCCGTCACCATCCTACTTTGGCCAACTGTATCCGCTATAAGCAGCTCCATGCACGATGCCGTCGCATCATCTGCGATAGCAAGAAGGCAAGCTGGAAATTCTTTATTAGCTCATTTAACACCTTCACTCCCTCCTCGGAAGTTTGGAGTCGGCTTCGACGGTTCTCAGGCGCGCCTAGTTTCTCCCCGGTCTCTGGGCGCACTGTTGCGCATGATACATTAGTGGACCCCGTCGCAATTTCTAACTCATTGGGTCAGCACTTTGCTGAGATTTCGAGCTCTTCCAATTACCCGCCAGCGTTTCTCCCGAAGAAACGTGCAGTGGAAGTGCGACCTCTTGCTTTCTCCTCTCCAAATTGCGAAAGCTACAATACTGTTTTCTCCATGCGGGAACTCCAACATGCACTCTCTTCTTCTCGCTCCTCCGCCCCAGGACTGGATGGTATCCATGTCCAAATGTTGCTGCATTTATCAACCCATAGTCTGCGTTACCTCCTTCGCCTTTATAATCGAATTTGGACCGACAGTACTTTTCCCCGATGATGGCGGGCAGCTGTCGTCGTTCCTATTCCGAAACCTGGAAAGGACAAACATCTCCCCTCTAGCTATCGCCCCATTTCTCTCACGAGTAGTGTCTGTAAGGTTTTGGAGCATCTGGTGAATTACCGTTTAGCTTGGTGGCTGGAATCCCGCAGTCTTTTAACACCTGCCCAATGCGGATTCCGAAAGCATCGTTCTGCAGTTGACCATCTAGTTGCTCTCTCCACTTATCTCATGAATAATTTTCTCCGGAAACGCCAAACAGTAGCAATATTTTTTGATCTGGAGAGAGCATACGATACCTGTTGGAGGACAGGTATCCTCCGCACACTGTTCTCTTGGGGCTTTTGAGGTCGGCTGCCCCTTTTTCTTCGCGAATTTATGGCAGAGCGCTCATTTAGGGCGCGGGTGAACACTACTCTCTCCCGTACTTTCTCCAAGAAAACGGGTACCCCAGGGCTCGGTGCTGAGTGTTGTACTGTTTGCCATTGCCATCAATCCAATTATGGATTGTCTCCTTCCTGATGTCTCGGGCTCCCTCTTTGTGGACGATTTTGCGATCCACTACAGCTCTCAACGGACCAGCCTTCTTGAACGACGTCTTCAAGGATGTCTCGATCGCCTCCACTCTTGGAGCATCGAAACCAGCTTCCGTTTTTCTCCCAGTAAGACCGTTTGTGTTAATTTTTGGTGACGTAAGGAGTTTGTTCCACCCTCCTTACATCTAGGACCTGTCAACCTTCCGTTTCCAGACGTCGCTAAATTCTTGGGTCTTCTGTTTGACAGAAAACTATGCTGGTCCTCCCACATTTCGTATCTTTCGGCTCGCTGTCTGCGATCCCTCAACACCCTCCGTGTCCTGAATGGTACCTCCTGGGGAGCGGACCGAGTGGTCCTTCTCCGCCTCTATCGCGCCTTAGTGCGCTCGAAGTTGGACTATGGAAGCATAGTCTACTCCTCTGCTCGGCCGTCTATTCTTCGGCGTCTCGACTCTATCCACCACCGTGGATTACGTGTAGTGTCGGGAGCTTTTTACACCAGCCCTGTGGAAAGCCTTTATGCTGAGACTGCTGAACCTCCGCTGTCCAATCGGCGAGCAGTCCTTCTGAGCCGTTATGCCAGCCATCTGTCTTCCATGCCTGCTAATCCAGCTCATGACATATTTTTCGACGCCTCCTTTGATGTAGGGTATGCAGGCCGCCCCTCCTCCCTACTACCACCGGGAGTCCGCTTTCGTCAACTGCTCCATTCTCTTTCCTTCCGCTTTCCTAAAACCTTCTTGACAACTTGGGGTACAGCACCACCTTGGCTCCGTCCCCGGATCTGCCTGCTCCGTGACCTTTGTCGATTTCCCAAGGATGGTACCCCTTCACTTGTTTATCGTCGGGCATTTGCTGCTCTCTGTGCACAAATGACGGAAGCCACATTTATTTACACCGATGGCTCGAAAACATCGTTAGGTGTAGGGAGTGCCTATGTTGTTGGCGACACCCCAAATCACTTTCGGCTTCCCGACCAGTGTTCGGTCTATACTGCGGAGCTTTACGCTGTTCTCCAGGCTGTCCACTACATCCGCCGCCATCAGCGGATACAGTACGTTATCTGCTCCGATTCTCTCAGCTCTCTCCTCAGTCTCCAAGCTCTTTACCCTATGCACCCTCTGGTCCACCGGATTCAGGACTGTCTGCGCTTGCTCCACCTGGGGGGCGTCTCGGTGGCGTTCCTCTGGCTCCCGGGACACGTTGGTATCTGCGAAAATGAGGCGGCCGATGTTGCAGCCAAGGCTGCAGTCTCTCTTCTTCGGCCAGCAATTCAATCGGTTCCCGTCGCCGATCTCCGGAGCGTTTTATGTCATCGTGTTGTTCATTTATGGTGCGCGCACTGGTCGACACTTCCCCAAAATAAATTGCGGGACGTAAAAACTCTTCCTTGTGCTTGGACCTCTTCCTCCCGAACACGTCGTCGGGAGGAGGTAATTTTAACAAGACTCCGGATAGGGCACTGTCTTTTTAGCCATCGACATCTTTTAAGCGGCGATCCTCCCCCACTCTGTCCCCACTGCTCTCAGTTGTGGATGGTAAGACAGCTTTTAATTGAGTGCCCCTATTTTACTCCGTTACACGCCCGTCTACAGCTGTCGCCTGATATATCATCAATTTTAGCAGATGACACGCGATTGGCTGATCGCGTTCTAGAGTTCATTCGTGCCAGTGAAATGACGTCAGTCATTTGAAGTTTTTTTGGGACAACCAACCCCTTTCTGTAGTGAATTTTTAAGCCTTCCTTCTGCTTTTAGTTTCTCCAATTTTATGACTTTCGTCCCCATTGCTGCTAGTTTCTGTTTTCGTTTTTTTTTTACTGTTTCCTAAGTCACAGACCAGGCGCTAATGACCTTAGCAGTTTTGCGCCCTAAAACCATAACAAAAAAAAATCCATTGTTGAAAAATATTTGCAATGCTTTAATTGATCCATGGTTTCTGTTATGTTTGGCAAAGGGTGGGCATACATTGAGGCATTTAGATGTATGTAATCGAAGCAAAATCTATATTTTTTGTGTTGCATCCATTGATTTTTTGGCACAATGATTATTCCTGGTGCCCATGGGCTATTATGTTCTCCAATTATTCCATTTTTCAGCTGTTGATTCAGAAATACCTCCAAAATTGGCTGCAGGTACCTAGCTATTTCGTATGGTTTGTGGTAGACTGGTTAGTCATTTCTTATTGGTATGCAGTGCTGTGTAATATGTGTAGCTAATAATAAATAATAATGTCGTGTGATGAAGGCCTCCCGTCGGTTAGACCGTTCGCCTGGTGCAAGTCTTTAGATTTGATGCCACTTCAGCGACTTGCGTGTCGGTGGGGAAGAAATGATGATGATCAGGACAACACAACGCCCAGCCCCTGAGCGGAGAAAGTCTCCGACCCAGTCGGGAATCAACCTGGGCCCTTAGGATTGACAGTCTGTCGCGCTGACCACTCAGCTACCGGGAAGCATAGCTGGTAAGGGTCCTTTCAGAAAAAAATGAATCCTTCAATTCCCAAAGTAATTTTTTCGTCTGTTCCCTATTGTTTCCCTGTAGGTGCTTCACTTTTTCTCCTAATGCTGTTTGTGGTATCTCACGATTGCGCATGTTTGACACTCGTGTCCCATTCTTATTCCTCCAAGATATCCATGTTAGCGATTAACGACCACTTTGTTAACACTATGCCCTCTGTGTGGTAAAAATGGTACGTAGAAACTGGTACCTTCTTTTCACCTCTTTTTTTGTATGTGTACAATATCTCTGTTAACTAAGCAACCCACCTGGTCTAATACTTCATTCTCTTCTAATGGTTCCACCACTAGCAAGCTAGACTCAACACTGACCCAAAGTGATTTCTCAGTACCCTTAGGTACATAATCATGCCAATGAAGTCTTAGTATGTTTGTTCAAGGTTTAATCACTTCATCTTTCGCAACAGATTCCCCTTCCACATTGCTTAACTGAAACATTTTTCTATCAAGTCCCACCCTGTGTAGCTAGAAGTTGATAATGCGGATACATAGCCCTCCGCCACACACCGTTGGGTGGCTTGCGGAGTATAAATGTAGATAAATGTAGTCATGTGTGGCACTATCTCTACACATTGTTTAAATCAAGCCATATCCAGGAGAATGTCTTATGTCCACCAATCCTAATGGTGTGACATATTTATTTCCTCTCCACACAATCTGTACTCAAGTGGGTTCCATTGCTTACATTTCACCAGTTCACTACTGGTGTCAGACACATGCTCCCCCATGTCCAATAATAACATGCAACTCATTTTTTCCTTCTATTATTTTTAATTGCACAATCAGCTTCTGTGTACAGTTTTATAGCATCCAATCTTACTAGGAAGTACCGTTGGGTAGACCAGGGATTCCCTTTGGTGCTTAATACCTTATTTCTCCCGGGTCCTCTACTTTTAAAATTATTACTTTTTACTTAATTCACATCACCCTGAGGCTTGTGACACTTCCTCCTTACATGACCTGTTTGTCCACACTGGAAATGTTCTATTTTAGCATGCAAACACTGTCCATTTGCCCTGCATTCCAGTCAACAAATTGATCTCCTCACTCTGTATAGTTAACTGCACTGCTGTGTGCAAATCCTTTGGATCCCAATCTGCACCTATTTTCACATTTCTGTATTCAGCCCCCTTTAAGAAGCATTGAAGACCCTCTGCTCAGATTCCTATGAAAAATGTCAATGACTTCACCATCCTGCCCCAATGCTTAGGTACATCCATTAATTTTCCTTATTCTACTTGGAAAGTGTTCCAGGGTTTCTGTATTTTTCTTAGTTGTTACCCCTAATTGTTCCCTATAGTGTCTGGCACTATTTTGGTCCATATATTTTTGAATTGACCCTCCTTTAAATTCTTTGAATGTTGTGGCTCCCTTTAGAACTCCTTTATACCCTGCATAAGATTTTACTTACTGTGTTAGTCTCAATTTTGCAACAGTCAATAATACTTTATCAGACCACCCTTGAACCTGAGCCAGATTTCGAAGTTGAAGGCCTGCTCATTCTCTGTTGCTTTATCAGGAAAAGGAGGAATCTTTCAACTGACAACTGTACTCTCTGTTGAACAATCACGATTCTATCAACCTACGCAGTTCTGTATCATCCGCTAGTAATTGTGCTACCTTTTCTAACAATATGCATACTTTTTCTGGTTATGGCACACCTTGTGTCTCTGGTTCTATTGAAGCTTTGTCCTTGACAGCACTCACTTGGAGAACTGATATTAACAAGACAAGACGACTTAATTTTTACATGTAATCAGGAACCGTATTGACTCCTGGCACTGCCTAGCCATATGGCGCAACGATTGCATGTGTAACATGTTACTGGAACTTATTTCATACATTGCACTGAATGACCTTCAAGTTTACACTGTGCACATCTAACAGGCACTAATGAATGAGGACTTCCATTACCTGTAGGGGTACAAAAATCCACTGATTCTCTATTTGCAATAAAATGTGCTTCATAAAATTCACGACTGTCAAATGTCTTCTCCATGGCCAAAATATAATAATTTTCTTTTTTTTGTTTTGTTTTTGATTCACTGCAACATAGGCTGAAAGTTCGAACATTGCTTTAAAAAAGAGACGTAGTGTTGCATGACCCTCGGCTTGGCACATGTGGAGAGTGAAATGACATATCGGGGCAACAGTAGATTTGTTCAATTAATTACTTTATTTTGGCCTTCAGCCTGAGTACATAGGGAACAACTTGGTGGAGGTGTCCAATTGCCTCTCATGTAAAACAATAGATGTCCGGCATTGCTGACAGGGCAAGGAGCAAGGCAGAGTATGGTGTCACTCGAATGCTGCTGTCAGCAACGTCTCCAGCTGTGATCATGATGACAGCACAGTGGTGCAGTTGATGGTGGCTGTGAACTTCTTCCATGAGCAGCCAGCTCCCTCGTGACTCAGGGCTGGCTGCCCTGTCTTAGTCAAACAGCGGACACTGTACTGCATTCCAGGATGTTACTCTGGGTGTCGGAGGTTTGTGGGTTGTGCACGCTCTGATACTGAGACAAGAATGATTTAGTACATGAATGGCTCGGTGTTTATACAATTCAAACTCTGTTCGTTTAGGACTTAAAGCACTTATTCCAAACACTTCTGTGTTGGCAAGTGTGGAAAGGCTTCCCGATCATCTGCTAATATACTGCAGCGTCGACTGTTGCTATATCACGCCCAACTGGATCCGCTTCGCAAAGCCAGTTAGTCATGTCTTGCTGTGCAGCATGTAACACTCTCACCCACCTGTGGCTGGCTCTGCTGTAGCTCATTTCTGCTCTGGCATATTTTTTTGCAAAAATATGGTTGACATGCTGCAGATGACACCCAACAAGGACTCTCACCAAAGGGAGCTTTGAAAGGGCTTACAATCAAACAAGTGTGACCTATGATCAAACAAGTGTGTCAGTCATGGTCTAGAGTGAGAGAAGACATTATTATCAAATCTTTCAAGAAGTGAACGTAAGTAATGCTCTTGCTCGCAGTGAAGGCAATCTTATATATGAAGAGAACAGTGGTGATGGAGGAGAAGCTCAATTTTAATTTTTCAGGGATTTTAAAGGTCAGTTCGGATTTACAAACTAAGATTTTTTTTAGTATAACTTTGCAATCTAGTAATAAAAAGGGTAAAAAGTTATTTTTTAGAAATCTAGGTGCATCCTATTATCCGTAGTGTCTTGTAGTCTGTAAAATACAGTACTTAGAAGATATCAGTCCTGCAATTTATTCTACATGGAAATTTGGGCCATAATTCTAATATTTTGCACTTACAACCAACTGAAAGTACAGCTTTTAAAGATGCATGTGCACAAGTTGTCTCGCTTCACCCCAATGGAGTTGCATAATGCCTGAACAACAAGTACTGTACTGCTGAGAGAGTAAAGGGTTAGTGAAATACTGTTTTGGCTTTGCTTTTATGTTTTGTTCATTGTGTAAAAGTGTGTGGTTTCTAACTTTTAGCTGGTGACAGAGATGTCTTTACTTCAAACATTCTTATGTTGCAATTCACAAATGCAGTGTAAATGAATGGCAGCTCTATTTAATGATCAACTTTGCTGTTGGGTCTGTTTCCTAACAATTTACAGCTGGAATTGTTAAAGTGCAGTACATTTTGCAGGAGATGGGCCATTCTTAACATGATTGGCATGATCAAAATGCATATCAAAGGTCTGTAGGTTCATTTCATAATACTTCTGAAGTTGGTTGGGTTATTCATTTTCATCTTCAGGTGTGAATATGTATCTCCAGAATATGGATACAGCAATACTGTTAAAATAACTGTTTCTAAAAAGTAAAAACACTCAGATGCTATGGTTTGCAGCCTGCCACAACAAGAGGAGTGTAGAACAGTAGAAACATATGAAGTGATTTGAATGGTGGAGCGGTGGCATGCATGTAAGCTCAGTAGCACCCTCTTTTGTGTGATCAGACAGGCCAGTGTTACACAACACTCAGTTCGTGCTGAGCTGTCACACTAAGTAGAAACGTGCAATCAAGTGCCATATTTCTTGCCAGTTTCACAGAGTGGAATATTGGTGTGTGTGTGTGTGTGTGTGTGTGTGTGTGTGTGTGTGTGTGTGTGTGTGTGTGTGTGTGTGTTCCAGATGGGGCAGAATGATTGGTCTCTGGAAGGCGGCCTTGTCATTTGGTGATGTTGCAGTTCATACAAGGCACACTGCATCAACAGTGAGGCAGATGTGGAACCAGTGGAGACAGGGCACTGGAGGACACGATGTGACCACAGCATGAGATGACCATCTTGTGTGCTTGCTGTGTGTTACAAGAACGGCAGAGTAGCAAGGTGACACTTACAGCAAGTGGTTTGAAACGTGCAAATAATGCACAGGAAAGGAAAATGTACTTGGCAGGATATTAAGAGAAAAAGACTTAAAGATGCTGGATTGGAACAGCCACCAATGTAGATGAGTGGAATAATGCTGGATTGGTTCTGTTAAAGGACATATGTCTATAGAGTAACATGGGTCCTGAACAGCAGCAGATACGCCCTGTAGCGCACATAGCTCTAACGACATACATTATGTGCATCTTCTGAAAATATTACAGTGAAAATAAGTAACATCCATAAAACTAACTACACTGCTGTCTTTATCATTGATGAAAAAATAGAATACACACTGCTATATTATTAAAAGAGAATGTGGAATATGATGATCCAGTTGAATATTAGGTAATATTATTGACAGCTTCATTCAGGACAATGTATGCAATGCAGAAGTATCTTCAAAAGGAGGATACAAGGACATAAACCTGGAAATTAAGTTAAAGCTGTATGAAGAATATCATGCCTTGATACACAATGAGCAGTCAGTTTACCTGATTAAAAAAAAGAAAATACTCCCAAACAGGCCATGAAGGCCCAACAGTACCAACTAGCCGCTGTGTCATCCTCAGCCCACAGGCTTCACTGGATGTGGATATGGAGGGGCATGTGGTCAGCACACAGCTTTCCCAGCCATATGTTACTTTCCAAGATCGAACAATTTACTTGATCAACTCCATGTAAACGGGCATGCCATCCAGACGAAAAGAAGGTAAGACAGACAGTAATTTATGGAAACAAGCTATTTCCAAATATTAAGTGCAGTCAAAAGAAGTGTATTAAAAACTTTGCTTCACATATTCTGCATCATCCAGCAATGAATACTCCCTCATCTACATAAACTGAAAAGTGGGGTGACCACTCCTGAAGATAGTTGAGGAAAATACTTCAGTAGGTCAGATGCCATATCAAATGACTACGGGGCTATGATTCGGGAACATATTTAGTGTTTCTAAAAGCAGGAATATGTTCTCAAAAGAATGTCTGTACCTCAACTCAACCTCTGTAAAATGTATCGATTATTTATGATCACAGCTTCAGGTGAAATAGAAATGCACAACATCGAACTTATGTCAGTTGCTTCATGCAAAAGCAGACCAAGCATATAAACTGCTAAAAAAAAAAAAAAAGAATTACGGAAATGGCTAAAAAGGAACAATAATATACATGATACATGTGTTGACCTACAACAGATTTTACTTTGCCATATGTTGGCGCATTCCATGGTGTTCTACCAGAGACAGCTGCCATCATATAATTTCCTAGTTCATGACTTTAGTACTTTAACCATCACAGTAAATTTGTGGGATGGATCAGGTGCAAGGTGAGGTTCAGCCAACATAGTTTCCTGTCTGATTAAATTTGTGATACTTGAAGAAGGTATGGAATCCAGATTAATTCTATGGTCTGACCACCATGTTGGGCAGAACAACTGGGAAGTTGTACTGTGCAAAAATACATAAAAAAACTTTTATGTTGAAGTCAGTTTCCTACCTTGTGACAGGAACTTCACAATGATTGCTCCTGTAGAATGGAAGCATATCATTGCTTAGGCCTTTGTAGACCCTTCAAAACTTACCATTCAGGAGATCATGAAAGACTTAAAGGACATAGGATCCATTGAGTTGGTTTTTAAAACGCCACCTGCTTTGAAAATTACTGGTGTGCTCTGGTTCAATCTGTGTAGTGATGGTCCTCAAGGAATAAGTGTGCATTGTAATCAGAAGATGCTTTGTCCATGGGAAAGATGCTGTATTGTGAGACATGGTTGTGAACATGAAGTAGAAGAAATTCTGTTTACTTCTGGTTTTTGGCTACTGTACAATGAGATACTGAAACTTCATAAGGAGAAAAAGTGATCTACTGGAAATAATGAAATACATGGAATCAAACTACAGGCATTTTATGAAAAACCTACTGTGTGACAACAGAGTGTAATGTAACAGATTTGTTTCTTGACTTGATAAGAAACTCATGTTCTATTACTTTCTTAAGACCAAAGTAATCAGTTTACAATAAATATTAGCTTGTATCTTGTTATAAGTTTCTTTCTTACAACTTTTGGATTCAGTGCAATCTTATCATTACAGCAGAATACAGAGTGATCTGCAGTAATGCTCTATATCCGTTGCTATACAGTGTTTTTCCATACGTACGTATTTTCAAAAACCTATGCTTAGTGCACTTTAAAAAGCACAACCATCTATTTTCAACAGTCTGCGTGCACAAACAATATATACATGCTATTTGATTATTATTAACAGTTGTGGTAAATTTCATGAAACTGAGTAATGTGCACACACTTCCTTTTGCTATAATTATGTGCATCCAACAGGTGATTATAATTGAGAATATGATTGCTTGTGGTGTGCTTCCAATCACTAGGAATCTTTCGTGTCCACAGAGATGTTCGAAAATTGCTGTTAGAGGATGAACAAGTTTAATGTAATATGTACAGTATTGTATATGGCCCAGGTGCCTTTTTTTTTCATTTAGTGGTTACACAGTAGAAAATCAACAGAAACAGGTGGTCTCAAAATCTGCCATTTTGATCTCATGTCTGTTATCTTCAGTTTGTGTGCCAGTAGAGTCATTGATAGTCATCTCCATCCACCTACTAACACTGCGAACTGACCCTTACTAAGAAAATTCACTCAAGATGTGTAATGTTAATGTTTTGAAATTGGTCATATGATGTATTGAGTTTTGGGTTAGTGAACAAAGCTGATGTCAGAATGTAGCTGTACAGTCTCATGTGTGGGTCAGGGCCGTCCTGCTCTGAGTACCCTGAAAACAGCACCTGCTTTCTACAGTAGATTTTTCTCAATCAAGCAACATTTAAAAGTATGAAGTTAGGCATATATTGCAATAGTTAATGCATAATTAAACAAGTTATTTAAACTGATTTTAAATGCAGTGGGAAAAAAATAAGACATGTGAACACATTGGCAAATTTAAGATGAATGCTTTATATTGTCAATGTAAAACATAAGTTCTCCTTGTCTTGACAAATAAACTATTTAATGTGTATGGGTGAAGAATGGAACAAATGGATGATTGTTTAAGCCAAACATGAATTCGTGCTAAAGGGAGCTCTAAAATGACCCACAATAGAACAAATGTGTCAGTGGTCTGGTCTAGAGTGAGAGAAAAATCATTGTTCACTCTTTAAAGACTGCTCTTGGTGGCAATGAAGATCTTCCATACAAAGAGGACAATGATGCTGAGTAAGAATTCTTATAAACTAAGAAGCTATTTAGTCTGACTTTGCAATCTAACAATAAAAATGGTAAAAACGTATTTAAAAAAAAATGCTTGAAAATTAAGGTGCACCTTACAGTCTGTAGCATCTTGCAGTCTGTAAGTATGGTGGTTGTTTTCTTTGAATGAGGTTTGATTTGATCTGTTGAGCTCACGTTACTCATTGTACTTAAGGATTGTTGCTGCTGTTCAGAGGGCATCAGATTTACTATAGTGATCCGCAGAACAAAACAGTAGTTCTACTTGGCCAGTGTTGTATATTATCTGCTCCTTTCATCTCACCATGGTGAAAATGCAGTCCTATTACAGTAGTACACAGAAGTATTTTGTAGGAAGCATAAGTTACAATTACATAAACATAAGTGTGTAATAGAAAAAACTGCCATAGGATAATTGGAAAGTATGTAATTGAAATCTACATAGTACAAGTCTACATGTAGTTTAAAGGAGGTTACCTTTCAACTCTGAACTAGTTTTTAGGTCGAAAGTATGTAAGAATAAAACCATTATGGAATTTCAAGAACAAATCAGTATTTTGTCGCGTAACCAAGGCTTTGATCACAGCTGCATGTCAATTTCACATCGAATCCACAAGCTTTTGTAATGGGTGAAATGGGAGTTCTTACCATGGATCCAGTAAGATACCAGCAAATTAATCCTTGTACAAGTTGCATCTGTCCTGAAGATGCCAATTCAGTGCATACCAGAGGTGTTCAGTTGGATTTAGATCCAGGCTCTGGGTTAGGCAATACAGAAGTTTCCTTTTTTGGGCTCAGAAGGATTTTTAAATAGACAGAGGTGCATTTCGAATCATTAACCTGCTGGAATATCCAATTATTTGACATATTCTTTCTCCTACATAGAATCATATTCTTTTCTAAGATGTGATGGCACAGGAAGCATACCCACTCCATGACACCCCCACTGTACTTAATGCTTCTTGCCTGATGCTTTTTTGTCCCTTTTGAATTTTTTTTTTGTGTTCATACTACACAACATCAGAAAAAAAATACGTTAAACTTACTTTTGTCACACATTAAAACCTTAGACCAATATCATTCCAAGTTCGGTGTTTCCTTGCGAACTCTATCGTATCCTTATTTTTTAAATTTCTGTGTGGGTTTATGTGATGCTTATTTATCATGTAAATCACCAGCTACTAAGTGACTTTTTACAGTAGACCTGTCAGCTCAGTCCATGATGTTGCTTCGGATCATCCCTAATTTGTTGCAGTGTTTCTTTGGGAACAGCAGCTGATTGCTTACAAATCATTCTGTCCTTCCTCCTGGCTCTTTTTCAAGGATGACCTGGCCTTGGCTTATTGGTCACTATTATTTCCTGTTTTGCCATTGACTATGCACACGTTAGTTGTTGTGACGATGCTGTAGTCTCCACTAGTGCTAGACTGTTACCTCGCAATCTTTGAAGAGACACAAAAAAACTTCTCTCACATCAAGCAAGTGTTATTTCTGTTTTGGTATACTTCTAGTTCTCTACACGTAAACCATCACTGAGTGAATGCCTGAGTAACAGTAGGTAATGAATACCATACTATCAAGGCAAGTTACATAATTTTGAGCTAAAGGTATATATACTTTCATTGTTGTTATATGACCTTGCTCATTTACTACAGCAGCATGAAGCTCTTGATGGAATGACAGTTATATATGATGCTCTTGTGTTGCTGCATGCGAGCAGTACTTACAGCATAACAGCGCAACTGCAAAATATTTCTGAGCACTGCTATAGCCAGATAAAACACTGATACTGATTTCCTTATATTTACAGAGTCTTGTGGACCACCTTTCTGTAATTTGTTTGCAGTACATATACCATCACTAAGCTTTAGTGAGATGGTATTACAAATGTGGAACTACATTTTTTTTAATCCTCCATCATTACAGGCCAGCTAAAGTTTGTTTCTTTATGCTACTCCTTCATATGTTCACTATTTTCTTTTCACAAACCTGTTGTCCAGTTTCTGCTTTGTCTTTTTGTAATTATTTTGTCGTGGAGAATTTATCATTTTAATTATGTTTCTGTATTTAGTTTGATTTTCAGTTTCTTGCTTATGCCAGTTTCTTCTAGGTCTTTGTGCACTTCTGTAAGCCAATGAGCTCTTTTTTAAGTTTTATTACTGATGTACAGTTTTTCTTTTCCAAATTTTGTCTGTAGTTTTTTCCAACATGTTTTTGTATACCATATTGTTTCTGAATTTAAATGTTCGTACTGTTGTTGTATTTCCTAATACCTTCATTTTTTGGGAATTTTTGCTATATTTTATTGGTTCTAAAATTAGTGTTTGTTATACAGATGCGTACTCTGACCAAATGACTGCCTTGCAAGTCAGAGGTTCTGCTGTTTTTGAGAGTGAATTTTTACTATAAACATATTTTGGTAAGAGATATGTGAAGTCCATCTTTCATAGTCTTGCTCTTGTGGCTTCTTTTTCTCCACCATTTGGCTATATGACTTCTCATTGGTCCTTGAGATTGTCTTCTCATGATACCCTCATACTTCATTTTTGATTTGGATGTTGCAGTCTTTTCATTAGCCATTACTGCTCCTTAAGAGGAGACATGTAGCCATGCTTTTCCTACCGTTTTTCTTTCTCTATGTCTTTGTGCTTCTACACTGCTAATGCAGCTAAATTATCTACAAAAGTCAAACATTTGATTTTGACATCCATTTTCTAACCAGGTAGTATTCAACTTCTGATAATAGATTCTGAAAACTGCTCCATCTGTTCAGTGATCACTTTTTCAAATATGGGCTGAAAGAAGAATGCAGTTAGTCCATGGCTATAGTCTGTTCTTCTCTCAAATGAGGCTGAAGTTCTTTCAAGAGAACTTGTGTTGTCTTCTGTATTTCAGGTTGCTTAAGAATTTGGGATAAAAGCAGTTTTGCTTTTTAATCATAAGCCTTTCAAAGTTTTACAAATGTAATACAGTAGTATTTTGCTCTTTAGTCCTTTCTTATCAATTTGTCTATCACAGGACCTACCTTTTGTAAGCCATCCCTAATATCTCCTGTAATTTTGAGATTCTGCTGTTTTTTCCCCATGCTCTTTTCTCCTCTGAGAATATGTTTATCGCTTATTCTAGGCCAGGAATCTTAATTTTATTATTCAGTGGTGACAGTAAATTTCAACAGGTATCTATGTCTGACTCTGAAATTCGTATCTTTTTGGAATTTGCTTTGTTTTTGGCACATGAGCTATCTCATATTCTCAAATCATATTATTGTTGATCTTGTGTCCCTTTACCAGTGTGTGCGAGTGGGGGGTGGGGGGGATTAGCTGCCAAAAACAAACATCTTTCTAAATGTCTTTTACTTACCAATTTTCATTTTTTTCTAACATCCACAGTTGGGCAAAAATTTATAAATGAAAGCATTTTCTCCCTGGACTGTTATGGAATGTATTCATTAAAAATTGTTAATTTGGCAGTTACACCATTCTCAAGTGATAGCTTACTGTGATGTCTGAATGCTTTATAATTTCTTTTGAGACAAAACTTTCCTTGTGTTAGCCATGTTTACAAATTCTATATTCATTATAAGATGAGATTCTTCGTATTCTGTATGCCTACACAATGACAGTACTTCATATACTAATTTCTATCAAAGTCATGTCACACTGCCCCTCCCCTGCGTGTCCAGGGGTTATAATAGGCCCGAGGTATTCCTGCCAATTGTACGAGGTGACTAAAAGGAGTTTCACACGTTTTGTCCTTTATGTGATGGTCCCCTGTAGGGTTTGACCTCCATTCTTCAATATTTTCCCGAAGAGCGAGCCAATTGTGGAAGGGTGCCTTACAAGGTGCATTGTGTCCATCGTGCATTGAGATCCTCAGCCCACTTTCTCGTCATCGCATTGCAGTCCTGCCCATTCTCCATCTCTTGGGTGAAGACACCTCCCTGAGTGTGTTTCCCACCATGCTTTATGCAGTGTTGATTTCTGCATCAACGATGACCAGGGACTTCTTTGCACCTGATATACAGCACTGTAGCCAGGCTGTTGTTGTGAGGCCGCCATGTAGCCTGTTGGTTTTAGCCCCCTGATCACACAGGCATCACTCTGCTGATACCTACGCCGTTAACTACCCACATATGCCAAGAGGTTGATACCCATTCCCCTGGGGCATCGGGACTCCCAGCAATGGCCATCCTGCCAGGTGGCCTTTGCTGCGGCTGGGTGGCACCCATGGGGAGGGTCCCAGGTCGGAGGGGGTGGCATCAGGGCAGATGACACGTGATGAAGCATAGTTCATTATCTCTTGCTGGTGATGAAACATCAGCTGTCTCTAAGTGATCATGAGCTCAATTCAACGCACAGAAGTATGACCTCAAATCGTTCCTTTCCCTGGCCACACCATGGGAAGAACATCAGGCTAAGGATGGAAGCGGATCTTATTCACCCCGGTACCTTGTATGTTCGAGAGCTGATGGGGAATCTTTCATGATGATGAAGCCTCAGTTTTTTGCTGAGCATTTAGAGGACAAGTTCAGGGAGGAGGAGGAGGAGAGCTTGTCCAAAATGAGATCTGGTTCAGTGTTGATCAAAAGAGCATCCTCTGCCCAGTCATGGGAGTTACTCGCTTGTGACAATCTGGGGGATGTTTCTGTAACTCTCTCCCCCCATAAGAACTTAAATATGGTCCAGTAAATCATATTTAACAGAGACCTTCTTTTGCAGTCCGACTATGAGCTGTGCACCAATTTAGAGTGGTGAGGTGTACATTTCATCCGGTGTGTCCACCAGGGTCCAAAGGATAATCAGGTTGCCACCGGTGCCTTCATCTTGGCCTTTGAGAGTGGTGCATTGCCCGAGAAGGTGAATGTGATGGTCTACTGGTGTGATGTAAAGCCCTATATCCCTCCCCTGATGTGGTGCTTTAAGTGCTGGAAGCTGGGCCATATGTCTTCCCACTGTACTTCTAGTGTCACATGCCGAGATTGCGGACACCCATCACATCCCAATACTCCATGTGGCCCGCCTCCCATCTGTTTAAACTGCGGAGAGCACCATTTGCCTTGCTCACCTGACTGCAAGATTATCCAGAAAGAAAGGAAAATCAAGGAGTAAAAGACCCTGGACCGACTGACCTACACTGAGGCTAAGAGAAAATTTGAATACCTGCATCCTGTGTGTATGACATGGTCTTACACTGCCGCTACAACCGTTCTGGCACCATCAGCTCTGCCATCTCAGGTCACCTCTCAGAGCCGGAAGACTCCACCTGCCCACTTGATGAGGGGGGACATTTCCCTCCCTGTTGCTCCTGCACCACCTACTTTGCGAGCAACACCCCCCCACCCAACCATCAGGGACGTCCGTGCACACTTCTAAGCTGGAGAAGCGTAAGTCGTCATTGGCTTCTCTCGCTGGGAAGGGATCCTTCGGGTCACTCTCATCCCAGGTGTCTTCTAGTGGGAGAGACGACACCCACCAGTGGCTGAAGAGCACAAAAGCAGCTGGTCATAGGGCTTCACACTCATCCTCGGTCCCAGAGACTGAGCCAGTGAAGTCCTCCCAGCAAGGGAAACCCAAAGAGCAGCGAGAGAAGTCCGAAAAGAAAACCCGCAAGACCAAGGAAATTGCAGCGGCGCCCACACCACCGCTACCTACAAGCTCTGCGGCTGAGGATGGGGTAGAGAATGGCATCTGCTGAGGATCTAGATCTCGCCAGACCCTCAGACACAATGGATATAGATTGCTCAAGCAATAAATCAGTGGTAGCAGGTGGCTCTGAGGCGTAAACTGGCTCAGTGAATATTCTTTGCCTTTCCAGTCTCATGATGTCATCCTCCAGTGGAATTGTGGCTGTTTTTTCCACCACCTGGCTGAGTTACGGCAACTGTTAAGCTTTACACCTGCTATCTGCATTACCCTCCAGGAAACCTGGTTCCCAGCAATGCGGACCCCTGCCCTCCATGGCTATAAGGGATATTACAGGAACCGTAAGGACTATAATCGAATGTCAGGTGAAGTTTGCATTTATGTCCTAAATTCTGTCTGTAGTGAATAACGGCCCCTTCAAACCCCTCTTGAAGCTGTAGCTGTCAGAATAAGGACGATGCAGGAAATAACTGTCTGCAATGTATATCGTCCTCCAGATGGTGCAGTACCCCTGAATGTATTAGCAGCACTGATTGATCTACTCCCTAAAGCTTTCCTACTTCTGGGAGGGTTTAATGCCCATAACCCCTTGTGGTTGTGGGGTGGTACCATGCTTACTGGCTGAGGCAGAGATGTCGAAACTTTACTGTGGCAATTCGACCTCTCCCTCTTAAATACTGGGACTGCCACACATTTCAGTGTGGCTCATGGTAGTTATTCTGCCATTGATTTATTAATTTGCAGCCCAGGACTTCTCCCACTTATCCATTGGAGAGCACATGATAACCTGTGTGGTAGTGACCACTTCCCCATCTTCCTGTCACTACCCCAGATGGGCTTTGAACAAGGCGGAATGGGGGAACTTTCATCTCTGCTGTCACGGCTGAATCTCCCCCACATGGTAACATTGATGTGAAGTTGAGCACGTGACTACCACAATTGTTTCTGCGGCAGAAAACGCGATCTCTCGCTCTTTAGGGCGCCCGAGGCATAAGGCAGTTCCTTAGTCATCACCAGAAGTCGCTGAAGCAATTGAGGAGCATCGGCGTGGGTACCAGGCACCAACAGCTGACCCTGGTGGTACCATAAATGGCGAGTTATGTATCGACGCAAATGCGATAGCCGAGCACCTTGCCGAGCACCTTGCCGAGCACCTTGCCGAGCACCTTGCCGAGCACCTTGCCGAGCACCTTGCCGAGCACCTTGCCGAGCACCTTGCCGAGCACCTTGCCGAGCACCTTGCCGAGCACCTTGCCGAGCACCTTGCCGAGCACCTTGCCGAGCACCTTGCCGAGCACCTTGCCGAGCACCTTGCCGAGCACCTTGCCGAGCACCTTGCCGAGCACCTTGCCGAGCACCTTGCCGAGCACCTTGCCGAGCACCTTGCCGAGCACCTTGCCGAGCACCTTGCCGAGCACCTTGCCGAGCACCTTGCCGAGCACCTTGCCGAGCACCTTGCCGAGCACCTTGCCGAGCACCTTGCCGAGCACCTTGCCGAGCACCTTGCCGAGCACCTTGCCGAGCACCTTGCCGAGCACCTTGCCGAGCACCTTGCCGAGCACCTTGCCCGAGCCTCTGCGTTGGAGAATTACCCCCAGCCTTTCGCACACTGAAACGGCGGCTGGAAGGGAATGTCCTCTCATTCACTACATGCTGCAGTGAGTCCTATAACACTCCACTTACAGAGTGCCCTTGCACATTGCCCCGACACAGCTCCTGGACCTAATCGCATCCACAACCAGATGATTAAATATCTCTCATCTGACTACAAGTGACATCTTCTCATCATCTTCAACTGGCTCTGGTGCTACAGTGTCTTTCCATCGCAATAGTGGGAGAGCACCGCCATTCCGGTGCTCACCCAGTAAAAACCCGCTTGATGTGGATAGCTATCGGCCCATCAGCCTCACCGACGTTCTTTGTAAGCTGCTGGAATGTATGGTATGTCGGCGGGTGGGTTGTGTTGTGGAGTCATGTGGCTTGCTGGCTCCATGTCAGGGCGGCTTCCGCCAGGGTTGCTCTACCACTGATAATCTTCTGTCCCTAGAGTCTGCCATCTGAACAGCCTTTTGCAGATGGCAACACCTAATTGCCTTCTTTTTTGACTTACGTAAAGCATACAACACGATTTGGTGACATCATATCCTTGCCACATTATACGAGCGCGGTCTCCGGGGACCACTCCCGATTTTTATCCAAAACTTCCTGTTGCTCCTTACTTTTCATGTCCAAGTTTGTGACTCCCATAGTTCCATCCATATCAAGGAGAATGGAGTCCCACAGGGCTCTGTATTGAGTCTCTCTCTCTTTCTGGTATCCATCAGCAGCTGTCAGGCCCTCCGTCTCACTTTCTCTGTATGCAGACGATTTCTGCATTTCGTACTGCTGCTCCAGCACAGTTGTTGCTGAGCGGCGCCTCCAGGGAGCCATCCAAAAGACGCAGTCATGGGCTCTAGCCCACGGCTTCCAGTTTTCAGCTGCAAAATCTTGTGTCATGCACTTCTGTTGGCATTGTACCGTTCATCCAGAACCCGCACTTTACCTTAATGACAATCCACTCACTGTATTGGAGACGTACGAGTTCCCAGGGCTGGTTTTCGACACTTGATTGACTTTACTCCCTTATCTTCGTCAGCTTAAGCAGAAGTGCTGGCAGGACCTCAATGCCCTCCGTTGCCTGAGCAGCACCAGTTGGGGAGCAGATCACTGTATGCTACTGCAGCTCTATAGAGCCCTTATCCAAACCTGAATTGTCTATGGGAGTGTGGTTTATGGTTCTGCAGCGCCTTCAGCATTGCATTTACTCAACCCTGTGCATCACTGCGGGGTTCGATTAGCGACAGAAGCTTTTAGGACAAGTCCAGTGACCAGTGTACTGGTGGAGGCTGGTGTCCTTCCACCACATATCATATGTGCGCAACTGCTCTCCAGTTATGCAGCACACATCCATAGTTCCCTTGAGCATCCGAATTATCATCTCCTTTTTCTGCCCTCTGCTGTCCATCTCCGGCATCGGCACCCCAGATGGGGGCTAACAATTGTGGTTTGCATGCGGTCCCTTCTATCCGAACTGAAGTCCTTTCCTTTACCACCTCTACTTCCGATCCGTTCACGTATGCCTCCATGGTGTATACCTCAGCCGCAGCTTCTTCTGGATCTTTCTCATGGTTCTAAGGACTCCATTAACCCCACGACTCTCCGCTGTCACTTCCTCTCGATTCTTGACATGTTTGGAGCTCTGAAGCGGTTTACACTGACAGCTCAATGGCTGATGGCCATGCAGGCTTCGCATACGTTCATGGAGGACATATTGAGCAGCACACCTTGACAGTTGGCTGCAATGTTTTCACTGCAGAGCTGGTGGCCATATCTCGTGCTCTTGAGTACTTCTGCTCATGCCCTGGCGAGTCATTTCTCCTGTGTACTTACTCATTGACCAGCCTACAAGCTATTGACCAGTGCTACCCTCGCCACCCTCTGGTAGTGGGTAGAGTCCATTCAGGAGTCCGTCTATGCCCTGGTACAGTCCCGCCGTTCTGTGGTGTTTGTGTGAACCCCAGGACATGTTGGAATCCCCGGCAATGAACTTGCCGACAGGCTGGCCAAATGGGTGATGCGGAAACTGCTTCTGGAGATAGGCATCTCAGAAGTTAACCAGCACTCTGTCTTACACCGCAGGGCTTTCCGGCTTTGGGAGACAGAATGACATAACAGCACACACAACATACTGCGTGTCATTAAGGAGACTATGAATGTGTGGAAATCTTCCATGCAAGCCTCTCGGAGGGAATGAGTTGTCCTCTGCCGGTTCTGCGCTGGCCATACGTGCCTAATGCGTGATTACCTATTCCATCGCGAAGACCCTCCTCAGTGTCATTGTGGCTCCCAAATGACAGTCGTCCACTTCTTGCTAGGCTGCCCACTTTTACCTGCTCTGCAGCAGACTTTTAACTTTCCCAGCACCCTGCCTTCAGTGTTTGGTGACAATGCCTCCACA
This sequence comes from Schistocerca cancellata, assembly GCF_023864275.1. Taxonomy (NCBI): domain Eukaryota; kingdom Metazoa; phylum Arthropoda; class Insecta; order Orthoptera; family Acrididae; genus Schistocerca; species Schistocerca cancellata. The sequence continues at coordinate 169,121,451 of NC_064636.1, read as the reverse complement.
GCAGCTTTAGTTTTACACTTTATCCATGAGAGTGGGTTTTATACTTCTATGTAGGTTTTAGCACATGTCCTTTGTCCCTTTGTGTCCTCCACCCTGGCGTTTGTTGGGTGGCGGTTTTAATGTGTTGCAGAGTGGCTAGCTTTCCCTATTTATTCTTGTGGTTGGCCAGCCACTGAAATCTGCTTTCATGTTTTACTCTCTTCTGTTTCTAATGTCTCTCTTCTTTTTTTGTCATCTTTTGTTCCTTTTAGTATTCGTCGCCTTCCCTTCGTTTTTGTAACTTCTCCTTTCTTTCTGTTTTGTGTTATATGTTTCATCTGTTTTATTCTCACACTTGTGGCATTGTTTAATTAGAAACAAGGGACTGATAACCTCGTATTTTGGTCTCTTCTCTTGCCTTTAAACCAGCCAACCAATCATATTGCACATTTTAATTTCCATTTCCCAGGCACTAGGTGTGACATTTAATAACTTTGACTTTCTTCATAGTAAGCTGTCTCTTGAGAATGGTGTAACAGTCAAAATTCCAGTTGTGAATAAACATGGTTAACAGCAGCTTAGGCAGAAAATGTTCTAATCTCCAGTCTGCATCAGTTTGAGGATAAAAATATAATAAAATTTTTCTGTTTTCCTCTGGCACTTCATTAGATGCTTCTCAACATTGTTCTCAGGACTGTTTTACTTTGTCTCCATTTTTATTGTTGTCCTGATTTATTGGTGCATATGCATCAATTATTGTGTACCTCTCATTTATGCATTGAATTTAATGAAAACTTCAGTACTAATTCCAGTATAGATTTGCCATCTATGAATACAGAGCCTATTTCTAGAGTATTTTTGCAAATTTCTTCTCTGTGTTCTCTGAAGAATCTACATTTCTCCGAATGTGGTATTTCTTCATTTGTGAATCTGCTCTTATGTGATGACAATTTTGTTGTCAGTTTACAATGTCTGACAATATTTTGAGTTAGCCAATGTTTATTAATGTTTGTATATTTAATGTTCCAAGCCTATGCTTAATGTTAGCTGTTAATTTTATGGTTGGGTTTAGAGGACACTCCTCGCATGTGCTAATTGGTTTGGGCTCCCCAGAGCACAAAGGCCCAAATATGTCACTTTTGATGATGGGTTCATCTCTCAGTGAGAGAAAATTTTACACAATGCATAAGTACATAACAGACGAAAGATGTTTCGGTCACTTTTTTTTTAAGTGTCTAGTAGGAAGTGTGGTTACAACTGAGTCAATGACTTACAGCATTTTATGGACCAATTAGATGTTGGTGGGTGTTAATAGAATTTTATTTACTGTTTCATAAGTTGTAAATCACTGACCATTTCTTGAAATATTTCAGGTGGCAACGTCAACAAGATACGCATGCGATAGTGCAAGGTAAGTTATCATTCAATTCACTGCAGAACTTTTTAAGAAATATAAATATTTATTTACTAAATGATAAAGTAGTTCAGATATAAAGTGCACTTAGTTAATTATTCAGTATTACCAATAAGAAACAACATTACAAGGAACTACGGTCAGTAATGCTCTTCTCTACAACAGCCATTATGTGACTTTTCCTAAATAAATAGAGCAAACTTCTAATATCCATAAAGGAAAATAAAAGTTCAGGTGGAATGTCAGCATCTGCATTGTGCTTAATGCAGAACGTCACATGAAAATCATTGAAATTCAACAGATCCATTTTTATGGGCACAAGCTAATGTCATACTGCTGTAGAACAAGTAAGGAGAAAGGATCAGAGGCTATATATCCAAACATTGGAACCAAATCCCAGCCTTCTAGTTTAATGAATATAGTGTTGAATAGCTCTTTCAGTGCTGTGCCACAGTGGTGCTTAGGAATCACACAAGCTTGTAGTAGTGACAGTTCATGGGCTACCATCAAGAAGCAGCTTAAGTAGTTGGTGCCAATTTCAGTAAAGTTGTGAAGACCTAACTGTGACACAGAAACATAACATTGTGTCTACAATCAATGAGGATTCAGCATAGTCCTAACTGAGGGCATCTGGAAACCATGAAGTCCACTTTCGAAAATCTGCCACAGAAAAATCCTCTAAGAGGACTTATTGCTAGATCCATTGCCTATTTATTTTGAGACCCAGTGATGTTCAGCATTTCACTAGCAAAACAAAAGGCCAGTGTTTCACTTGATCATGCTTATCAAATTTACACTAATTATCAAGTCCAGAGTGCAGGAAGGCAAGTATGTTTTCACAGAACCAACCACCCAAAAACACACACACACACACACACACACACACACACACACACACACACACACACACACACACACACACGTACACGTGCTCTGCTACTACAGGGCCCCAGCCTCCGCAGCATGTCTTTCCTTTCTGTGTACATGTCTGTCCTCCTGATATTCTTTCTCCCTTTCCTTGAGGAACGTGTTTTGGATAGTTTCAGGAATGCTTTCTGAAGTTTTGATAACCTGGCATCTGTTTATTCTTTCTTTCTCTGTTCTCCATCTCACCTTTCGCTGCTTTGGCATTTGAGGTCTCTTTGCCTCTTCTTCCTCCCTGTGTGTTTCTGAAGGCTGGCCCATGCATTAGACACACAATAGGTGACTAGGTAACATGCAGTTCTGAGCCCCAGGTCAGCAGATAGGGTTCGCACGCATCGTCCAGTACAGGCCAGGCCCAGAGAGGGGTGACTGCCTGAGCTGTTACCTCCTCAAATGCCAATTGCACCCTCTGTCAGAAGTTTGAAAGGTGTGACCTTAGGTGTGAACAGTCATTTACAGTGGGTGAATCCCCCTTTGAGGGGGCCCCGAGTTGGAAGGAGCATGCCATTGGAGATGTTGGCAATCATGAGGGATTTTTTTGCAATGACTCAAACACCATCTTAGCGTGTGTCTACTAAACATAAACAGGATGAGGCTAAAGATTTTAAGACCCTCCCATTTGCATCTCGGATTCTCGTAGATTGCTTGTGGAGGTGTGCTGTTCACATTTTTAACCATCATCCTACAATGATACACCGTATTAGTTGTGAACAGTCATGTGTGCAGTGTTGTCATATTATTTGGGATACCAAAAAAAGCAAGGTGGATGTAATTTATTAGTTCTTTTAAGAATTTTGCTCCCCCTTCCATTTTGTGGGGCAGTACTCATCGGTTCTCTGGTACCAAGCTCAATTCTTCAATTTCTGGTATGATCGTAATGTCACTGTAGATCCTATTGCTATCTCCAACACCTTGGGCTAATATTTTGCAGACATTTTAAGCTCCACCCACTATCACCTTGCCTTCCTCCCTTGGAAACAAGTGGAGGCGGTGTGGACGATATCCTCAGAATTATGAATGTTACAATATCACTGTTACCATGAGGGAGCTAGAGCATGTTCTCACTTCATCCAAATCATCTGCCCCAGAGCCAAACGATGTTCACATTCAGTTGTTGTATGGTTCTCTTGTGGGTAAGCACCTTCTCCTTTGTAAGTACAATCATATTTGGGCAGGTGGCATGTTTCATAGATGCTGGCATGAAGCCACTGTTATACTCGTAACTAAGCCCAGTAAGGACAAATACCTTCTGTCTAGCTACTGCCCCATTTCTCTTACCAGTTGTGTTTACAAAGTGATTGAATGTGTGATTCATAGGTGGCTGGTTTGGTGCCTTGAGTCTCACAAACTACTAAGGACTGCACATTTCTGTCTCCCTTTTTGTCAATGATTTTACAATCTGTTGCAGTTCTCCATAAACTTGTCTCCTTGTGTGGCGTTTCCAACACCATCTCTATTGTCTTTAGTTGTGGAGCATGGACAGTGGCTTTCACTTTTCCACTGACTCTTTTGTATAAACATTTGGCACTGCAATGAGTTTGTTGCATTATCTTTACACGTTTTGCCTATTGCTATTCTGTTCATTGAAAAAATGAAGTTTTGGGGGGCTCAAGCTTGATAAGAACTCTCCTTGGTCCTCTAATGTGTCTTACCTGCCTGAACATTGTACCTAGTTTCTCAGTGTCCTATGTGTCCTAACCGGTACTCCCTGGGGAGCAGATCAGACCACCACCCTCCGTTTGTTGTGAACCCTTGCCCATTCAAGATTTGACTGTGGGAGTTTCATTTATTCCTGTGCATCTCTGTTGATTATATCCTGCTTTAACACAATCCACCATCATGGAATATTGGCGTGATGTCCCCCTCTGTGGATAAGGATGCCGTGTCTCCATCGTGCCCATCCACTTCTCCTATTCCCTCTTTTTTGATGACTCCCTTGCCTGGCAGTATGGGACATGCCCTTTTTCTCTGTTACCTTCTGGACTTCACATTTGGCTGCTGCTTCTGCAACTTAATTTCATGGTACCTGCTACATTGCTGATGGGTGTCAAACCTTCACCACCTTGGATTTATGTGGCAGCACATGTTCGTCTGTGATTTCATTTCCTTCAATTTTATAAGCAGGATATACTGTAGGAAATACATAGTGGGGACTAATCATTGTCAAGGTACAAAATTCGTCGCAGGATTACTCTACACAAATTATACCGACTGGCAGTATGTCCACTGGTTGATTACTCAAAAAATTTATCATTATTTTGCACCATCACTTGTTCCTTCAAGAATCTTAGTAACCATGCTATTGAATATTTATTACTGTCATCCACAGTGCCTATTGTTTTTTATCTCAGATTTAAACATAGTAACTGGTGTGTACATAGTTCCGCATACTCAGCGCAAACACAACTTTCCCACTAGAGCGCATACCGCTAGGCACAACAGCGCAGGCGCAGCGCTCGTCCGTCTCCACTATACGACATGGTGCTGCCATAAAGATGGACCAAATTCTGCTTCCGCTGATCTGCATATTAATATGTAACGCAGCCAATGAGATTGCTGCTAACGTAGAACCTTTTCTCCTCGCGGATCACACTCGCGCGGTGATACCTGAACGCGCAAGGTAACGAGTGTACAGACCTCTGATTAGTCAGTCTGCATTAGTCTGTAGTCAAGTTTCAGCCTGTGCCTAATAAGATTACCATATTCCTGTACATAGCCATGAAGATAAATGAATAGACACTTTGTCAAGTATCAGAGATATGTGAGAATAAGATTAACGTACCAAGACCAAAGGAACTTCAGATTGTCAATTGAAAACAGCATCCAGAATCAAGTTACGTAATGTTTATGCATTTTATTATTTTAATTAATGTGTGTGAAAATTAATCAAGTTCTGTTTAAAGTTGATCACCATCAATCTGCTACTCTAAGCATGCAAGTGGCATTTCTATCGTCTGCCCTAATGGCAGAAGATAAACATGCCACGATAGGACCACGAGACATATTGTTGACACTCTCCTACTTCGTTAGAGTGACAAGTAAAATAATCTGATGGTGTATGTACCGAAGGTCTTACAGTGCGCACACCACAGTAACGTTTGTATGTAGCTGAGATCCTTCTTCAAATTGTTTTAAGTATACATATCAGTCGTCAAGGTCACAAGAGCCAGGAGGTATTGCCACAACTTCCCCATTCCGTAGATGGAATTTATTTTTCATTCAGTGATGTTAGCTGTGCTTTTGTGTGTTTCCAAACCACTCAACAATGTAAATCACTATCCCCTGCTCATCTGTTGGAGGAAAGTAGTTGGGTTTTAATTTGGACCAATGTTCTTTTAGGATTAGAGTGAATGTCATTACGTTCCAACTTCAAATGATGCAGAGACTTACCTACTGCTTGTTTTTATGCAATTTTCGGGAAAAATATTAGGCAGAGATATCATCAGAGGTATGAGTTGAAGCCCTTGTAGTGTCAAAGATCGTACAACACCTGGTTCCTATTAGTGAAGTGACAACACAGTTCTTCAGGTGGCGTTAAATCACCTAGAGATCTATACCCCCAACAACATCTGAAGTGACAGTACCGTGTTTCTTGTATTTCCACATTCTAAGGCAATGTATCCTACATAAGCACACTGTAAAATCTCGTGATTTTAAGTTTTCTGACGAGTTTAAGCAGATTTATGAAACTTTCTGGCAGATTAAAACTGTGTGCCTGACCAAGACGTGAACTCGGGACCTTTGCCTTTCGCGGGCAAGTGCTAGTTCTGAAAGGTTTGCAGGAGAGCTGGAAAAAAGAACACATTGACACCGGTGTGTCAGACCCACCACACTTGCTCCGAACACTGCGAGAGGGCTGTACAAGCAATGATCACACGCACGGCACAGCGGACACACCAGGAACCGCGGTGTTGGCCGTCGAATGGCGCTAGCTGCGCAGCATTTGTGCACCGCCGCCGTCAGTGTCAGCCAGTTTGCCATGGCATACGGAGCTCCATCGCAGTCTTTAACACTGGTAGCATGCCGCGACAGCGTGGACGTGAACCGTATGTGCAGTTGACGGACTTTGAGCGAGGGCGTATAGTGGGCATGCGGGAGGCCGGGTGGACGTACCGCCGAATTGCTCAACACGTGGGGCATGAGGTCTCCACAGTACATCGATGTTGTCGCCAGTGGTCGGCGGAAGGTGCACGTGCCCGTCGACCTGGGACCGGACCGCAGCGACGCACGGATGCACGCCAAGACCGTAGGATCCTACGCAGTGCCGTAGGGGACCGCACCGCCACTTCCCAGCAAATTAGTGACACTGTTGCTCCTGGGATATCGGCGAGGACCATTCGCAACCGTCTCCATGAAGCTGGGCTACGGTCCCGCACACAGTTAGGCCGTCTTCCGCTCACGCCCCAACATCGTGCAGCCCGCCTCCAGTGGTGTCGCGACAGGCATGAATGGAGGGACGAATGGAGACGTGTCGTCTTCAGCGATGAGAGTCACTTCTGCCTTGGTGCCAATGATGGTCGTATGCGTGTTTGGCGCCGTGCAGGTGAGCGCCACAATCAGGGCTGCATACGACCGAGGCACACAGGGCCAACACCCGGCATCATGGTGTGGGGAGCGATCTCCTACACTGGCCGTACACCACTGGTGATCGTCGAGGGGACACTGAATAGTGCACGGTACATCCAAACCGTCATCGAACCCATCGTTCTACCATTCCTAGACCGGAAAGGGAACTTGCTGTTCCAACAGGACAATGCACGTCCGCATGTATCCCGTGCCACCCAACGTGCTCTAGAAGGTGTAAGTCAACTACCCTGGCCAGCAAGATCTCCGGATCTGTCCCCCATTGAGCATGTTTGGGACTGGATGAAGCGTCGTCTCACGCGGTCTGCACGTCCAGCACGAACGCTGGTCCAACTGAGGCGCCAGGTGGAAATGGCATGTCAAGCCGTTCCACAGGACAACATCCAGCATCTCTACGATCGTCTCCATGGGAGAATAGCAGCCTGCATTGCTGCGAAAGGTGGATATACACTGTACTAGTGCCGACATTGTGCATGCTCTGTTGCCTGTGTCTATGTGCCTGTGGTTCTGTCAGTGTGATCATGTGATGTATCTGACCCCAGGAATGTGTCAATAAAGTTTCCCCTTCCTGGGACAATGAATTCACGGTGTTCTTATTTCAATTTCCAGGAGTGTATGTTGAAGATCAAATTGCTTCCATGTTCAGCTTTTGATTGTCTAGTTCAACCATTTGAAAAAACTAGTTTTCAAATGGGAGAATGTTTAATAGTGATTTATCCCACATCATTCCATTTCCACTTTGAAATGCCTATTCTAAAATTCACTTCCATGATCAGCCTCAAGGTTGTCAGACACTCGATTCATTCCAGCCTGCAACAATTGTTTAGAAACCTCTGAAACTTCCTTCCCTGTCTTTACCTTCAAATGTAAGGCTGAAGCAAATGTGGAATGTGTATCTGATCATTAGACTGTACTTGAAACCATTATTTGATTGTATTTATTTATTTACATGTCGAGTTCCATAGGACCAAATTGAGGAGCAAATCTGAGGTCATGGAACGTGTCAGTGCATGAAATTACAGCATAAAAGGAATAACAGATAAAAATAAAATGTTACGAACCCAAAAAAGTCAATCCATAAGTTTAAGTAAATGCAGTCAACAATACAACAAGAATTTTTCAAGGAACCTCTCAACAGAACAGAAGGAGTTACCGATGAGGAAACTCTTCAGTTTTGATTTGAAAGCGCGTGGATTACTGCCAAGATTTTTGAATTTGAGCATTAGCTTATAAAAAGTACATGCAGCAGTATAATGCACACATTTCTGCACAGGAGTTAAGGAAGTCTGATCGAAGTTTTGTTTCTGCAGAATATTAACTGAGTGAAAGCTGGGAGTAAGTTAATATTGTTAACAAGAAAGGCAGTAAGGGCTGTATATATTGAGAGGTCAATGTCAAAATACCCAGACTTGTGAAGAGGGGTCGACAAGAGGTTACTGCCTGAACTGCCTGAGCCAAAAATATCCTATTAGAATGGGAAGAGTTACCCCAAAATACAGTACCATTAGTGTTTCATATCTAAGAGATCAGTCTGGCATTCCGTATAGTATCACACCTGCACAGAAAAATTCTGCATGAAAAGTAAAGCTCATGAACACCTCTTTCCATAATTATTCAATGATGCATCTTTTTTTTTAAGCTCAGATATGATTGATACTATTTTGTTCATGTCACATGCACTGGCTGAAGCTGTACGCAGTTGTAATCAATCTATGATTTCATTCAGTTGTCATAATATATCTACTCTAGAGTGGATTGTTCAGTCTTTCACTCTGAGACTTTTTCATCATGTTGTTGTCGTCATACGTTCATTGGCCATTTGTGGTATATTACCATATGTTTTTATATTTTCAGTGTATATTTTTGACATTCGACATTTTTAGAACATAAACTGTAATAGCCAATGCATTCTTTCAGATTTCTTGTTCCCATTTCTTACTAGATTCTCGGTTAATCGTATTGAGTGCTTACCTAGCGAATATTGTTTTGTTGTGATGACCCCATATGTTCTGTCTTAACTCAGCATTACTGTAAGTCAGCAATAGCCTTTCCTCCTCCTCCTCCTCCTCCTCCATTTCTGCTCTTATTCATAGTGCATGACAGCTCTATCAGCCTGTCAGTTACTGGCATAAATTTTTCCAAGAGTTGCTGGTCTCAATGCAATTGCCCTATCTTTAACAAAAATAACTTCTGTCAAATAGCCTTCCACACCTCAATAACATTATGTTCTTTCTACAACATGATGCTGTATACTAAGCCATTTCTGAGACAGTTTACAACTTACGTATACTTTGAGACTATCGGTGGTGATGGGCATGAAGTGACCTAGCCATCACACTGATGTTCGACACATACATTAGTTTTGCGTTACCTACTTTAATTTCTCGTTGACATATAGTTCACATTTCTGTATTCGAGCATTCGACACGTCAACATTCATAGCACCTCACTTGACAAGAATTTCAGTTCCATTAATTTAGTGTTGACTGCCTCCATTTTTCTGTCAAATCCACGTACTTTGCATCCTCTGAATGAATATGTAACACATGGAAAATTTTACATAGTGTGCAATATACTGATGCAGTGAAGTTTTGGTACATTTCATTTTTGGAGAATCTTGTTGAAGGTTCATTTCTATTGATCCTCATTCAATTTGCTAGTTTTATCTCTAACCAGTGAACCATACTGTTAGTTGCTTCAGCAATCCTCACGTCTAAAAAATTCATTGAGTAACATGTCAGTTCATACATGTGCTTGGTAAATATGCTTTAAATTCAGATTGTCCTGTTCGAAAGAGATAATAGGATTTCTGTTATCCTAGGCCACCTGCTGTCTAATTACACCTCACTGAAATAAAATATATTGACTTGCATATGGTGAGCAAAGCAGAAATAGTATCAGATATTCTGATTTTCCACTGAGATGGCAAATATGAATATGCTGTTTGGCTTTACTTTTTCAAATGGTGGAATATCACTGCTTTTGCTGGTTGTCTGGTATGTTACTCTCTTAATCCCATGTGAAATATCTTGCAGTAGCTGATATTTTGACTGACAAAATTTTCAAAAGAATATACACATGTACAAAGTGGACTCTCTCAGGATGTCAACAGTTTAAAAACTAGATTACTTTCCCTCAGCATGAAGCCGTATTAACCAAAGCACCTGTAATATCAGGAAATAATCACTCGTTCATCTTGTTCTTCTAGTTTCCACCATCATTGCAGGAGCAGTCACTTACAAGAAGACCATTGTGGTGAGACTGTTTCATTGTCTTGGTTAAGGTGGTAACTGTTCATTTACATTGAAATGGAGGGAGTTTTATTAACTGTTACTTATAGCTGGATATATAAACAAACATAAATAAGACCGTAATTTAGTGTCCACATCTGGTAGTTTTGAATCATACACTTCCACTTTCATCAGTGGTCAGAATGCATCATGGAGTTGAGCTACAGTGGTTTGCAATGAGTGGAGAGTTCGGTGAGCTATCGAGAGTAGATTAATGCGCAGCGTGTCATAAAATCAGTTGATATGCGACTGCCACCTTTGCCAACACTTTAGCTCATTCTGTATTGCATTTCATTAACTCTTCAAAAGTAGATCAGAACTGTCTCTATTGTTAAATATTTTAACTGTACCTGGTAAGTCCCCTACAGAGATGGTATGATCACTGGGTAACACTGGGGGAGAGCGAACTTTTGTGTGGAACAAGGCTAAAATCTGCAGTGACACATTGCATGGTCAATGTCATTCATCCAAGAATAATATTACTTTGTCATCACTAAATTGATAGTTTTCAAATACTACCACATAGTAGAACTCCCTATTCGATATTACACTGGCACTGACATGGTTACACCCACTGGTATACAAATAGTAGGTTTGGTTGAACTGCATTATGTTGATACCAGGTGTCTGCAAGAAAAGCACAGTGTGTTAGTTAAGCTTATTTGCTTTTTTTCTCTGTTGATGAGCATCAGCATTAATACTGGAACTGCTTCACACCAGGGAGCATTGATACATGACTTGACATCTTTACCCATTGATGTTTCTGTCACAAGTGAGTGAACTATTTATCAAATGCTGTAAATATATTTTCATGACGTCTACTATTATAATTACAATTTAACAATAATATTATTATTTAGCTTCAATCCTCTATTTTGTGTGCATTGGTGTATTCATCAGGCACATTTGTACATTTTATTCATTGTGTAGTGCATAGAACCAGGTTGCATTGTGCTACACATTTGTTTTGTGTTTAAAGAGCCACTTGTAGTAGTTACGACCTCCAGTCAAGTGGTAGCAGCAGTAGCACATCAGAGTACTATGCACCAACACGTTTTTGTAAGAAGCAACATATTTTAAATTTTGTCAGTGTTCCTTACCTTCAACTCCTATATTTCATGTGTGTCTTTGTATTTCCCATGCCAACACTGGTATGGGCAGAATTAGTAATTGCTGTGCTCAGATGTGAATCAAGTCGGTGATTCTTCACTCACAACTCCGGGCAGTGTTGTCCAGCAATTGGTCCATTGCTGCGGTCACCTTGGGTATTGCTCACACTGAGATTGCCGTCACTTGTGGTGGAGTGGGAAGTAATTCCAGTGTGTGAGTCACAGTGACGATTTTCTGAGCGGACAATTGGAGAACCTGCCCATTCATCTTAGGAACAGGTTTTGGGTGCTGTCTATGCCTGACGAAGTCCATTAGCCAGATCAAGTCGCTTGCCATGTTCCAGAGGAAGCCTCTCAGCATACAAGACTGGACATTCACAGAGACTAGAACTACTGGTAATTGGTAGCTCCAATGTTGTGTGTGTAATGGTACCCCTTAGAGATTAGACTGCATTGGAGGGTAAAGAATCCAATGTGCATTCTGGGAGGAGTCTTTACACATGAGGACTGGGTGTTTCCAGATACCATGAAGAGCGTGGTGTAGCCAGCTGCAAGCAGTGGCTCATGTTGGTGCTAACAATATGTGCCACATTGAATCAGAAGAAATTCTCTCTGGTTTGAGGCGACTAGCTAAAATAGTAAGACTCCCATTCTTTGTTGTGGGCATGCAGCATCATGGTCAGAACTGACAGTGGTCCTTCAGTACAGAGCAGAGTGATGGTCTGAATCAGAGTCCCAGACAGTTTTGCAGCTATGTGCATTTCAGATTCCTCAGCTGGCACCAAAGAGTGGTGGGTTTATGACTTAAGTTAAATAGTTCAGCAGTTCAGATGAAATTTTTTTAAAAGACGTAACTATGTTCACAGAGGATAGATGAAATACAGTTGGTGTAGTGTTCATTGCTGTTAGTAGTTTACCTTGTAGTGAAATTTGAGTAGATGGTTCCTGTGACTTAGTATGAGTAGAAGTTATACATGGCAATGGGAATATATTAATAATCAGTTGCTTTTACCGTTGCTCTGATTTGGATGATACGTTTGCTGAACAGTTCAAAGGAAACCTGAGTGTCGTTTCAAATAGGTATGTCACTTGTATAATTATAGTTGGTGGGGACTTCATTCTACCCTCTATATATTAGCGAAAATACATGTTTAATATCAGTGGGTGGCATAGAAAGTTGTCCGAAACTGTACTGAATGCTGTCTCAGAAAATTATTGTGGAGAATGAGATCAGAAGCCCACTCAAAGCGTAAATGGTTGCGAAAGCATACTTGACGTCTTGATAACCTCCACGAAGAGTCTGCAAGACTGAATATTGTAATATTCAAACTCGCCAAAATAAATTAAATACATTTGCACTTAAAAAACCAGATAAAAATTCGCTTGACATCTTGCTAAGAGTGTCTCCACTCCTTCATGTACATCTTTCTAAATGTAGGTCAGATGTAGTTTAAAGTCAAAGAAATAATATCAAGGGTAACTGAGAGATATGTGTCAAATAAATTAAATTGATCCTCCATGTGATACAAACCTGGTCAGAAGACTGTTGCAGAAGCAATGAAAAACACATGCCAAATTTAAAAGAATGCAAAATCCACAAAATTGAATTTTTACAGAAGCTCGAAATTTAGCACAAACTTCAATGAGAGATGCTTTCAATAGATTCCAGGATGACACTCTGTCTTGAAATCTGGTAGAAAACCCAAAGAAATTCTGGTCGTGTGTAAAGTATACCATTGACAAGATGCATAAATTCCTTCACTGCTACTGATGACAGTGCTACTAAAGCTGAGTTGCTGAAGACTGTTTTCGTAAATGCCTTCACAAAAAATGCAAAGTAAGTATTCCAGAATTAAAGTCATGAATAGCTGCCTGCTCGAGTAACTTAGACATGTATATCCTAAATGTAGAGGTGCACACTTAAGAAAGGCAGTGTCTCTGGTCCAGACTGTACACCATTAAGATTCCTTTCAGAATATGCTGGTACAATAACTCCATACTTAGAAGTCATATAAAACTCTTCAACTGTTGAATGATCCATACCCATAGACCAGAAAGTTGCACAAATCAAACCAGCATCCAAGAAAAGAAATGAGAGTAATCCATTGAAATGTAGACCCATTACACTAACACCCCTTTGCAGTAGGATTTTGGAAAATATAATCTGCTTGAACATTATGAATTACTTTGAAGACATGATTTATTGATGAATAGCTAACACACATTCAGAAAACATAATTCTTGTGAACCAAAAACAAGCTCTTTATTCTCACAAAGTAATGAGTGATATGGACAGATGATGTTACATTGATCCCATATTTTTGGATTTGAGAAGGCTTTTGACTCCATTCCTCAAAAGTGACTTTCACTGAAATTGTGTGAACTGGTTCGTGATTTTGTACCAGAAAGGTCACAGTTCATAATAGCAGACAGAAAGTTATTGAGCAAAATAGAAGTAATATCTGACGTTTCCCAAGGAAGTGTTATAGGCCCTCTGTTGTTCCTGATCTACAAACACGATTTAGAAGACAATCTGAGCAGCTCTCTTTGATTGAAGATTATGCTGTTACTTAGCCGGCCGGAGTGGCCGAGTGGATCTAGGTGCTACAGTCTGGAACTGCGCGACTGCTATGGTCGCAGGTTCGAATCCTGCCTTGGGCATGGATGTGTGTGTGATGTCTTTAGGTTAGTTAGGTTTAAGTAGTTCTAAGTTCTAGGGGACTGATGACCTCAGAAGTTAAGTCCCATAGTGCTCAGAGCCAGTTGAACCAGTATGCTGTTGTTTACCTTATTGTGAAGTCATCAGGTGGTCAAAGCGAATTGTGAAGTGATAGACAAGATATCTGTATGGTGTGAAAAATAGCAATTGACTGTAAATAGTGGAAAGTGTGAAGTCATCCACATGAGTACTAAAAGAAATGCGATAAATTTTGTTTACCTGAAGGTGTTTACCTAAAAGCTGTAAATTCAACTAAATACATAGTGGTTACACTTACGAATAAATTAAACTGTAATGTTCATATAGATAATGCCATGGAGAAAGCAAACCAAAGAGTGATTTATTGGCAGAACACACAGGTAACGTAACAGGTTTAGTAAAGACTCTCCTTGCACTACACTTCTGTGCCCTCTGGGATATTGCAGTGTGGTATGGAACATCAAAGAAGTTCAAAGAAAGGCAGCTCATTTTTTTATTATTGCAAAATAAGGGAGAGTGTTCTATGGATACGATACATGAATTGGGTTGGTGTTAATTAAAACAAAGGCATTGTTCACTATGGCAAGACTTTCTTATGAAATTTCAATCATAAATTTTATCGGCAGTATGAAAATATTTTTTGGCACCCATCTATGTAGGGAGATATTATCATAATAAAATACTAGAAATTAGAGCTTGCATTGAAAGATGTGTTTTCCTCACACGCAGTTAGAGTGGAATGGTAGAGAAGTAGATTAAAGATGGTGGTTTGATGACCCACTGTCAGGCCCTTAACTATGAATTGCTGCATAATCATGTAGATGAAAGTTATCATCATCATCATCATCATCATCATCATCATCATCATCATATGTCTATGCATGGTGTGGCTGATAATCATCTCAGAGCCTGAGGTGGCATGCCACTTGCTGGTTAGATGATTGCCAACAATATTCTCATAAATTTGCTGGAATACCACAGCAACAACAGCAAGTTGCTTCAATATCTTCATTAGCACTTCCATTATATCGTGCTGTGGAAAAAAAGTAAATTGATTTGGTATAGAAATCGAATGCTTAGCAGTGTGATATAACAATGGCGGATATTTCTTTTTTGTTTCTAATACTTACAATTCATCTCATCAGTCTTTGTGAACATGCAAATGCTTTGAAAGTGCTGTTCATGGATTTAAAAAAACTACTGCTGATCCAATAGTAACAAAACATAATTTGAGTTACAGGTAGATCAGTTCTTAAACGTTTCTGGTATGGACAGGCACTCCACCATATGGAACACTTCATACATGTTAATTGTTGTAATGTGAAGTGACATTATGGGTGCAGACACATGAGGTGCACAGGGCAGAGGGTGCTTCATGAAAGTTGCAGGAGCACTGGCCAAGGGACTGGAGGTGCTCATGGCTGGATGCAGATGCGCATATCTTATGAATGCAGAGCAGAGGGGTGCACTGAATGGAAAGTGCTCCTAGCAAAATTATCAGAAGCGAAGGGAGGAGGCAGGAGGGTCCTCCCATCCCTCTCCTTCCCCCTCCCATATCCCTTGCCCTCCTGTGTCCCTCCCACCCGAGGCCTCTTCCCCTCCTCTCTCCCTACCCTCTGCCCTGCCATTTCCCCGATCCCTGGCCACCTGCCTGCCCCATCCAGCTGTCTGCTCCTTTCTGTAGACTGAGCACACTGCTGGTGCACATGGGCTATAGCAGAGTTAAATGTGTCAGCCCACAGCAGCAGTCTTGCATACAGTTTGGTATCATTTCTAATGTTGATTATATGCAGAGAACATAATGCTGTTACAAGTCTTGTAAACATTTGTACAGTGGAGAACTTTTCAGCTCACCAAACCCTATACCAGAATGAGATGCAACCAGCATGGTTTATTAAAACCACAATGGATCATAGAAGATGCTTTATAAGGCAGGAATGCCCATAACCATTGGGGGCATACCTCAAACAATCGGAAAGAGTCGCATAAAAGATCTGGATATCGCTTTTTATTGTCTGGTAGTGATAATTGAGATGGTTGTTATAAATCTGTTATGTATGTAGTTGACTTTTCTTCATGTCGAATTTGGATTCTGCATTCTCAGAAGTCTACCAACGGCCTTGCTGCAGCTCTTTCTGTCAGATGACCAAAGTTAATGCTGTTGGGCTTGGCTAGCAAGTGGATAGGTGACTATTTGGGTCTGCCAAGTGGTGTTGGAAAGTGGGGTGCACTCAGCTCATTTGAGGCTAATTGAGCAGCAACTTCATACAGCAGTATCAGCTCTGGGCACGAAAATAGACTACAGGTGAGAGAGTGATGTGCCAACCACATGCTCCATCACCTACCCATCCAGTGATGCCTATTGCCTGAGGATGACATGGTGGTTGTTTAGTTCAATTGGGCCTTTTGAGGCCTCTTCAGCTGGAGTATTCGCAGAAGTCAAATCCTATCAGCCTTGGATTCGACCCCATGGTTCAGAATCTGCCAGAATAGACCTTAATATCTTTTTTTTAAGAAGCAGACTGTTTGTACTAGGCAGCAGCGAAAATGGTGGCTGCAGAGGTAAGTGTAAATGGCACCACTTCCACCTTTTCTGCACACTTCCCCCAATATTGTGTTCACTGCACACCTCACTTCCCATGTGTTGCAAGCTTTTGGCCACTGTTTGTTGAGCCAGCTGCAGTAAACTATACCATCAGACAATGCTGTCTTGCACATGATGCTCTAAGAATTACATGGCACTCATTTGAAAAGTGTAATACCCAAAACTGGCAGACAATACGTTACAAGGAAGATATTAGAATCAGAAGCAGGTAATGATTTACTTCAGACTATTATTGTCCAAAAACCTTGCATGAAGAAAATGATAGAAAATACTGTACTGAAACAGCAACCTTTTCATAACATATTCTTGTGTGTTTTAGAAGGTGTAATACAGCTAAATACATTACTGCTCCTATGTTTAATTCTAAAGCTATTTTGGTTTGGGTTGTTGTTGTTGTTGTTGTGGTCTTCAGTCCTGAGATTGGTTTGATGCAGCTCTCCATGCTACCCTATCCTGTGCAACTTTCTTCATCTCCTAGTAACTACTGGAACCTACATCGTTCTGAATATGCTTAGTGTATTCATCTCTCAGTCTGCCTCTACGATTTTTACCCTCCACGCTGCCCTCCAATGCTAAATTTGTGATCCCTTGATGCCTCAGAACATGTCCTACCAACCGGTCGCTTCTTCTCGTCAAGTTGTACCACAAACTCCTCCCCAATTCTATTCAATACCTCCTCATTAGTTATGTGATCTACCCATCTGATCTTCAGCATTCTTCTGTAGCACCCCATTTCGAAAGCTTCTATTCTCTTCCTGTCCAAACTATTTATTGTCCATGTTTCACTTCCATACGTGGCTACACTTACTTTCAGAAACAACTTCCTGACACTTAAATCTATATTCGATGTTAACAAATTTCTCTTCTTCAGAAACGATTTCCTTGCCATTGCCAGTCTACATTTTATATCCTCTCTACTTCGACCATCATCAGTTATTTTGCTCCCCAAATAGCAAAACTCCTTTACTACTTTAAGTGTCTCATTTCCTAATTTAATTCCCTCAGCATCACCCGACTTAATTCGACTACATTCCATTATCCTTGTTTTGCTTTTGTTGATGTTCATCTTATATCCTCCCTTCAAGACACTGTCCATTCCGTTCAACTGCTCTTCCAAGTCCTTTGCTGTCTCTGACAGAATTACAATGTCATCGATGAACCTCAAAGTTTTTATTTCTTCTCCATGGATTTTAATACCTACTCCGAGATTTTCTTTTGTTTCCTTTACTGCTTGTTCAATATACAGATTGAATAACATTGGGGAGGGGCCACAACCCTGTCTTACTCCCTTCCCAACCACTGCTTCCCTTTCATGTCCCTCGACTCTTATAACTGCCATCTGGTTTCTGTACAAATTGTAAATAGCCTTTCGCTCCCTGTATTTTACCCCTGCCACCTTTAGAATTTGAAAGAGAGTATTCCAGTCAACATTGTCAAAAGCTTTCTCTAAGTCTACAAATGCTAGAAACGTAGGTTTGCCTTTCCTTAATCTTTCTTCTAAGATAAGTCGTAAGGTCAGTATTGCCTCACGTGTTCCAATATTTCTACAGAATCCAAACTGATCTTCCCTGAGGTCGGCTTCTACCAGTTTTTCCATTCGTCTGTAAAGAATTCGTGTTAGTATTTTGTAGCTGTGACTTATTAAACTAATAGTTCGGTAATTTTCACATCTGTCAATACCTGCTTTCTTTGGGATTGGAATTATTATATTCTTCTTGAAGTCTGAGGGTACTTCGCCTGTCTCATACATCTTGCTTACCAGATGGTAGAGTTTTGTCAGGACTGGCTCTCCCAAGGCCGTCAGTAGTTCTAATGGAATGTTGTCTACTCTCGGGACCTTGTTTCGGCTCAGGTCTATCAGTGCTCTGTCTTTGGGTTATGACCATTAAAACATATGAGTCTTAATCTCAGTACAAAGCAGGAAATGTGGATCGTATGTTCGCCGCAAGTTACACCAATAAACATATCAGCAGAGGCAGTGTATGCATGGTGGTTGTCGCGCCTCATATTGATAAATTTATGTGAGGAAAGAGGAAAGGGGAAATGACAGGAAAAGAGCGTATACATCTTTGGGAATGAAGAAAACTGGAAACATTTTATGCAGTTTAACTCTCCTTAATCATCCTGTTCTGAAACCTATTTGTGGAGTTGTTTGAAGCAATGGCAAAGCTTTCTACAAACTTTTCTCAGATACCTCCTTCTGAATGTCCTTTTTTCTTTTTCTTTTTTTTCTTTTTATTTTTTTTTTATTTTTTCTTTTTATTTTTTTATTTTTTCTTTTTATTTTTTTTTATTTTTATTTTTTTCCTTTTATATTTTGTTTTTATTTTTTTATTTTTATTTTTTTTCTTTTGCAGATTTTCAGTGTGGCATAAACATTTAATCCAGTCTTCCACCATGATATCAGTGTTTTTCCCAAGTAAATTCTGCACATCATTCATTCTGTATGTAAAGCTCCTGGAAATGAGTGCATACACATTTTGTGTCGAGTTGTGTTGGCAGTGGTCAGGGGCAGTCTCACAACCTTGTGGTCCATTTCTGCTGCTAAACTGTCAAGTTCATGTTGATTGTAAAGATGGCAAAGGCACCTGACATCATCCACTATCTCCACTTTGGTATAGCAGCATTAAATTGAGTTACTTTTCTCTTCCAGGTAGTGTGGAATTTCTGCCTTCCTTGTTTGTGAACTAGAAAATTTCTCCTTTATTATTGAATTATAGCTGGTATTATGTATGACAGACAGCGCTCTTTGAATACACACAATAAAGATTAAAAAAACTGTTCAGATACATCACTGTTCAGTTCAGGACAATCATTGGATTTGTGGGGTGTAAATAAAAGGCTTTTATTAAAGATCATCCTGCATGACATGGTGAGTGACTTTCCTTTGCTAAACAGTACTTTCAACCCATCATTGCCTTTCTAACCCTGTCACATTAGGTTTATTGCATGATTCTGAATGAGCCACATCTCTTCTATATAAACAATAGGGCAACGATTATTTCCTTTCCTGATGCTGTGAATTTTTCTCAGAAAAGTAGATGTAGTTCTGCAGTAATGGATCCTCCATTGGAGTGTGTCTTTCATCATTGCATTTGCTGTACATATATCCCAAATGTTTCAGAAATCTTCCTTTCTGTTGATTGTCCCCTGTGAAAGCTATCTTATAATTTAAAACATCTACCACATTTTATGATATAGAATACCAGCCATGGTCACAAAATTACAAGAGAGTACAATGAAGTACATCTTTCTGGTAATCAGTGACAGTTCTTCTACTTGAAAGGACAAAGATTTGCCAGGATAGATGAGATAAAAGAATATTCAGACACCACATCGACCAGTCCAGCAAGAGGCATACTACAACTGTTTCAAGAAGTTGAAACGGCATTGGGATTGATGTATCAATTGTGGAGGAGATTATTTCGAGGGAGACCATGCACAGTAAGTGAAAGGTGAGCATAGAAAAAATTTGTGTAAGTCAACCAGTCCAGCGTCTTGTACTTTCCCCATGTTTTGGAGTACTGGGCAGTCTGGTGAGCAACGGGAGTGGTGCTCCCCACACTTGATGCAAGTGGGAGGTGGCGCACATGAAGTATCTGGGTGTAGTGCACGTCCACAGTCTCGACATGTGGCACTGTAAGTGCAGCGAAGATATGTGCCCAAATTTCCAGCACTTGAATCACCGCATAGGGGGAGGGACGTATGGTTTAATGTCACAATGGTAAACCATCACCTTGACCTTTTCAGGCAATGAATCACCCTCAAAGGCCAAGATGAAGACACTGGCAGTAAACCTGTTTTTGGGTCCCCGGCAAACCCGCCGGATGAAATGAACACCTCGCTGTTCTAAATTCGCATGGAGTTTGTCATCAGTATGCAAGAGGAGATCACGATGGAATATTATCCCCTGGACCATGTTGAGGCTTTTCTGGGGAGTGATGGAAACAGGAATATCACCCAGCTTGTCACAGGCGAGTAACACTCGGGATTCCACTGGGGATGGTGTCTGAATAAAGAATGCGCCATTTCGTTTCTTGGACAGTGCTGTCACTTTTCCAAACTCAAGGTGACCAACGAAAAGCTGAGGGTTCGTAGGTAGAAAAGGGTCCCCATCAATTGTGCTGCAGACTAAACACCAAGGCGAATATGGCTCTCTCCAGTCTGTAGCTCTACATTCCTCCCATGGTGTAGTGAGGGGGAAACGATTTAGGGCCATACCTGTCAGCGTTGTATTCTATCTCGCCCTTCTTAGAGACTGCTGGTGCCGTAGTGTCACCAGCAAGAGATGACAGCCCACTTCATTGTGGGTCATCTGCCCTGATGCCACTCTCTGCGATCAGGGGCTTCTCGTGGGCCCAACCAGCCACTTCAACGGCCAACTGGCATGATGGCCATTGCCAGGAGTCCTGATGCCCCAGGACCACAGGCATCTACTCCATGGCATACATGGGGAGTTTACAGCTCAGGCATCAGCAGTGTGTTGCCAGGGGTTTACCACCAAATGGGTACATGACGGTCCCATCACAGCGGACTGGCTAGTGCTGGATGTTGGGTGAATAGAAATCCAATACTGTCATGGGGGCAAAAGAGGACAGGAAATAATGGAAGAAGACGACATACACTGGAGAGTGTTCTCGCCCAAATAGTTGAATTGCAGGTGGAGATGAAAAGCCATGACAAGAGATTCAGGAGATCGAATCTAAGGGCACTCGTGCAGCACGTAAGGCATCCTTCCGAACATGGCCTGGACTTCTGTAGAATTTTGGGAGTGGCAGGTCAAACCATAGAATGGGACCTGAACTCATCTGGCTGAAAAGTGTGAGACTCCTTTTAGATGCCTCTTACGACAGGCAGGAATACCTGAGGCCTATTCCAACCCCTGGACACACAGGGGGGAAGTAAGAATTTTCTTAGATTCTATGGCACAGGTAAACTATAAGCTCACCAAACTTCTCAAATTACTTTGCTTACAGCATGTATGATACAAATTATAGTAAACTGCCTATTGGCTTCTGTCTCGGGTTCTTCGGCCGACGTTCATCTAATGATTTTTCTGACGTTTCGCCAGCGCGAGTGGCTGGCATTGTCAAAGCTTCACCTTCCATTGCCGGTGGTGAACTGGAGGCGAGCTCGCGGCCGCAGACTATATGTACCTGGCACGCCAACGTCCGAGGGCTTCTCCGCGGTCATTTCCGGTGCGGTTCTCCTCTTGCTACCTGCGACGGTCGTTCACTGCAGTACGGGAAGCCAGGATCCGTTTACCTTAAGGCTTTCCTCTTTCTTGTTGAAACTGTTCGCGTGTTTTTGGATTTCTACAGCTTCTCTGAACAAGCGCGTGTGATAGTGGTTCTCTACAGCCAGAACTTCCGTGTCGGCGAATTTTATTACGTGGTCGGTCTCATTCAGAGCATGCTCTGCCACGGCCGATTTCTCCACCTGCCCCAACCTGCAATGTCGCTTATGCTCTTTGATCCTGGTGTTAATGGATCGTCCAGTCATTCCGACATAAACTTTTCCGCATGTGCACGGTATACGGTATATTCCCAACATTGCAAGTGGGTCTCTTTTCTCCTTCGCCGATCTAAGACACTCTTTGATCTTCCTTGTCGGTTTGAAAATCGTCTTTACGCCGTGTTTGCGCAATATACGGCCGATTCTGTCCGTCACTCTGGGAATGTATGGCAGAAAGGCCGTACCCAACATTTCTTTTTCTGGTTCCTTACTTCGCCGAGTGTTTGTCTCTGTTACACTTCTAATGTAATTTGTGGAATACCCATTGCTCCTCAGAACAGTTTCCAGGTGTTGCATTTCTCGTTTGAGGTGTTGAGACTCACATATTCGTCCTGCTCTCGTTACGAGCGTACTAATCATGCCTCTTTTCTGGCTTGGGTGGTGGTTTGACAGTTTGTGCAGGTATCGGTCCGTGTGTGTCGGTTTTCGATACACGCTGTGTCCCAGGTTTTCACCGTCCCTTGTGACCAGCACATCTAGAAATGGCAGTTTCTTGTCCTTTTCTACTTCCATGGTAAATGTTATGTTGGCATGGAGGCTGTTCAAGTGTCTCAGGAATTCACCGAGCTGTTCTTCACCATGGCTCCACACCACGAAAGTATCATCGACGTACCTGTACCACACCTTAGGTTTGCAAGTCGCCGAGTCCAGTGCCTGTGCTTCGAATTGTTCCATGAAGAAGTTGGCCGCCACTGGACTGAGAGGACTACCCATGGCGACGCCTTCCAGCTGTTCGTAGAAATCGCCATTCCACGTGAAATAGCTCGTGGTGAGACATGCATGGAAGAGTTTTTTGATGTCTTGCGGGAACATGGAACCGATGTGCTCCAGAGTGTCACTGAGTGGCACTTTCGTAAATAACGAAACAACATCAAAACGGCGAGCTCTACAGTGGCATAAACAGCATCCTTCTCTGAAGCACTTCATAGCCTTCAAATGGTTCTGTGCCTGTGTTCACCAGCTCATCAATAGGCAGAAACAGGAGTGTTGGGAGAAGTGCATGTCGACCATTGGGTGCCATATGTCACCCTCCTAAGTCTGGGTAAAGATCAAACGAGTTTTTGGGTACCAGACCCCAACAGGTGTTTCCGATGTTAACATACCTGGCATGTTATCTACCAACGCAAGCGCAATTGCCAAGCACTTCGCTGAGCACTGTGCTTGCACCTCTGCATTGGAGAATTCCCCCTCCCTCATTTCCCACTCTCAGATGGCAGGGTAAGTCCTCTCAATCACTACACAACACAGTAAACCCTATAAGGCCTATTTACAGAGTGGTAGCTTCTCAGTGTCCTTGTACATTGCCCTGATGCAGCTCCTGGGCCCGATTGGATACACAGTCAGATGATTAAACATCTCTCGTTTGTCTACAAGTGACATCTCCTTGTAATCTTCAACCAGGTCTAGTGTGATGGCGTCTTTCCATCGCAGTGGCAGTAGAGCACAATCATGCCAGTGCTCAAACCTGGCAAAAACCCGCTTGATGTGGATAACGATCAGCCTCACCAATGTTCTTTGTAAGCTGCTGGAATGTATGGTGTGTTGGCAGTTGGGTTGGGTCCTGGAGTCACGTGGCTTGCTGGTTACGTGTCAGGGTGCCTTCCATCAGGGTCGCTCTACCACTGATAATCTTGTGTCCCTAGAGTCTGCCCTCTGAACAACCTTTTCCAGATGCCAACACCTTGTCGCCGTCCTTACTGTTTACGAAAAGCATCTGACACCACCTGGCAACATCATATCCATGGCACATTATACAAGTGGGGTATCGTAGGCCCGCTCCCGATATTTATCCAGAATTGGCTGTCACTTTGTACCTACCATGTCCAAGTTGTTGCCTCTCATAGTTCACCTCCATATCCAGGGGAATGGGGTCTCACAGGGCTCTGTATAGAGTGTATCTCGTATTTTTAGTGGCCATTAACGGTCTAGCAGCAGCTGCAGGGCCGTCCATCTCACCCTCTCTGCCTTCAGACGACTTCTGCATTTCGTACTACTCCACTAATACTGATGTTGGTAAGCAGCGCTTCAGGGAGCCATCCACAAGGCGTGGTCATGGGCTCTAGCCCATGGCTTCCAGTTTTCGACCCCAAAGTCGTGTGTTATGCACTTCTGTCAGTGTCATATCGTTCATCCGGAACCAGAAGTTTACCTCACTGATGATCCACTTACTGTAGTGGAGACGTATCAATTTTTAGGACTGGTTTTCGACACCCGGTTGACTTGGCTTCCTCACTTTCATCACCTTAAGCGGAAGTTCTGGCAGCACCCCAAGTCCTCCACTGCCTGAGCAACACCAAATGGGGTACAGATCGCTCTACGCTGCTGCAGCTATACAGAGCCCTTGTTCAATCCTGCCTTGACTATGGGAGTCTGTTTTATGGTACGGCGGTGCCCTCAGTGTTGCGTTTACTCAACCCAGTGCACCACTGTAGCATTCGACTAGCGACAGAAGCTTTTAGGATGAGTCCGGTGACCAGCGTCCTTGCGGAGGCTGGAGTCCCTCCATTGCAGTGCAGGTGTGTACAACTGCTCGCCAGTTACATTACACACATTCATAGTTCTCCTGCACATACGAATCACTGTCTCTTTTTCCCACCCACTGCAGTTCATCTCCCGCATTGGCAGCCCAAGTCATGACTTACAATTAGCAGTTTCTGTCCATTTGCTTCTATCTGAACTGGAGTTTTTTGCCTTTACCACCTATACTCGAGGTCCAATCGCATACATCTCCATGATGTACACCTAGGCCGTGGCTGTGACTGGACGTTTCGCATGGCCCAAAGGCCTCAGTTAACCCCATGGCTCTCCACTGTCACTTCATCTCGATCATTGACATGTACCGAGGACATGAAGTGGTTTACACTGACTGTTTGATGGCTGATGATCATGTTAGCTTCGTGTATGCCCATGGAGGACATATTGAACAGCCAGAGCTGGTGGCTATATCTTGTGCTCTTGAACACATCCGTTCATGCCCTGGGGAGTCGTTTCTTCTGTGTACTGATTCCTTGGGCAGCCTGCAAGTTATCAACCAGTGCTACACTCATTATCCTCCAGTAGCCACCAGCCAGGAGTCCATCTATGCCCTGAAAGGTCGGTTGTTCAGTGGTGTTTGTGTGGACCCCAGGACACGTCAAAATACCAGGAAACGAACTTG
Source organism: Schistocerca cancellata (assembly GCF_023864275.1). NCBI lineage: Eukaryota > Metazoa > Arthropoda > Insecta > Orthoptera > Acrididae > Schistocerca > Schistocerca cancellata. The sequence continues at coordinate 169,096,177 of NC_064636.1, read as the reverse complement.
CTGACAGGCTGGCCAAATCGTCTACATGGAATCCCCTTATGGAGATCGACATGCCAATAACTGACCTGCGTTCGTTTTTATGTCACCAGGTTTTTCGGCTTTGGTATATGGAATGGCATAGTCTGAGCACACACAACAAACTGCGTGCCATTAAGGAGACACTGAATGTGAAGCAGTCCCCCATGCGGGCCTCTCGCAATGACTTTGTGGTTCTCTGCCGGCTTCACATTGGCCATGCTTGTTAGAGGCACAGGTACCTCCTGCGCTGTGAAGATCTGACTCAATTTCGATGCAGCACCCTGTTGACAGTGGCCCATATTCTGGTGCACTGCCCCACTCTGACTGCCCTACGACAAAATCTTTGGTTACCGGACTTGTTGCTGCAGCCTTATTGGCTGATTTAGTTTCACGTTTTATCATTTATTCTAAATTTTAGCAAATGTCCTTTGTCCCTCTGTGTCCTCCACACTAGTGCCTTTAGGATGGATGTTTTAATGTGTTGCAGAGTGGCTGGCTTCTCTTTTTTATTTCTCATGGTCAGCCAGCCATGGTAATCTGTTTTGTTGTTTTAACCCCTTCTTCCTGTTTCTTGTGTTTCTGTGGTTTTCTTTTCCCCTTTTTTCCCTTTAAGTGTTTGTTGCCCTTCCATCGTTCTTGTGGTATTTCCTATCTCTCCATTTTGTGTTGTCAGTCTTGCTTCTTGTATTCTCACCCTTGTGGCACTGTTTTATTCAGAACAAGGGACCAAATACCTAGCAGTTTGGTCCCTTCCCCACTCTTTTAAACCAACCAACCAACACTGACTTCCTGCCTGGGTTCAAAAGGTATCACACCACCCTGAAAACTATGATTGCAGGAATGCACTGACCTTCCATGTGATAATGTTACATTTGAGCAGGGTGTGATTAGTTATGGCTGTATTCCTCTTATTAATTGTGTTTAGAGGACTCTCAAGTAGTCAGCACTGGCCATCTGTAGATTGTGAAAGCTTCAGTGTTCTGAGCAACATCCAAAAGGGATTCACTAGGCCTCCATACTGTGATCCCTGCCCTATCGGGAAGCAGGGATTGTAAGAAATGTACCAGCACAGGTATCTGACAGGCAAATATTTTTAAAACACAGTATACAGAAATCAATGGCATAGAATATTACGCATTAACCTGCTGACTTGGAAATTTGATGTAAGGCCATTTCATTGTATCCTCCTTAAACCACTATCTTTAATATATCATTGAAACAGCATTAAACATCCTAAACAGTCAAAACTATTAACCAATAAAGTGACAGTCTGAAAACATTTCCATTAATCACAAAGGATATATATTTGGTTAGACAGTAGACTAAATGGTTGTGAAGTGATGTGTAAGTATATGTACATTGATGATGGACACTATGCAGTAAACAAACTTCACCAAAAGGGGAAAGTTTCAATCAGAGGTCCCTTAAATTTTCTCTTTGCCACAAATTGTTTGCATGAAGAATGAGAGAGGGAAGAAGGAAGTGATTCTGTGGGGGAAAGGTGATTAACATTCAATGATTTCGACTTCCTGTCCATTATGATACAGGAAATGATAACCTTACTTTCAACTTGGGTAGAAAGCCACACCGACATATGTAATTGAATTACTCAGTCAAAACACAGGTAGCAGTGAGGAATATGCAGCCCAGTGCCGAGCATCTCTGACTTGCAAAACATACAGGGTGACAATTACTAAACTGTTGTTGTTGTTGTTGTTGTTGTTGTTGTTGCTGCTGCTGTTGCGGTCTTAACTCCAGAGACTAGTCTGATGCAGCTCTCCATGTTACTGTATCTTCTGCAAGCTTCTTCACTTCCAGTTACATACTGCAACCTACATCCTTCTGAACCTCCTTAGTGTATTTGTCTCTTGGTTTCCCTCTACGATTTTACGCTCCACATTTCCCTCCAATACTAAATTGGTGATCCCATGATGCCTCAGAACGTGTCCTACCAACTGATACCTTCTCATCAAGTTGTGCCACAAATTCCTCTTCTCCCCAATTCTATTCAGTACCTCCTCATTAGTTACATGATCTATCCATCTAATCTTCAGCATTCTTCTGTAGCACCACATTTCAAAAGCTTCTACTTCTTCTTGTCTAAACTAGTTATCGTCTATGCTTCACTTCAATACAAGGCTACACTCCATACAAATACTTCTTCCAGAAAAGACTTACTGACACTTAAATCTATACTCAATGTTAACAAATTTCTCTTCTTCAGAAACACTTTCCTTGCTATTGCCAGTCTACATTTTATATCCTCTCTACTTCGACCATCATCAATTATTTTGCTCCCCAAATACCAATACTCATTTACTACTTAAGTGTCTCATTTCCTAATCTAACTTCCTCAGTGTCACCTGATTTAACTACCTTTTATTATCCTTGTTTTGCTTTTGTTGATGTTCATCTTATATCCTCCTTTCAAGACACTGTCCGTTCTGTTTAGCTGGTCTTCCAGGTCCTTTGCTGTCTCTGACAGAATTACAATGTTATTGGCATACCTCAGCGTTTTTATTTCTTCTCCATGGACTTCAATTCGTACCACAAATTTTTCCTTTGTTTCCTTAATTACTTGCTCAAACATCGGGGAGAGGCTCTTAAGTGTACAAATACTAGAAACGTAGGTTGGCCTTTCTTTAGTCTCTCTTCTGAGGTCAGTCATAAGGTCAGTATTGCCTCACTTGTTCAAACATTACTGTGGAATTCAAACTGATCTTCCCTAAGGTTGGCTTCTACCAGGTCTTCCATTTGTCTGTAAAGAATTCGTGTCAGTATTTTGCAGCTGTGACTTATTAAACTGATGGTTCAGTAATTATCACACCTGTCAGCACCTGCTGTCTTTGGGATTGGAATTTTTATATTCTGTTTGAAATCTGAGGGTATTTCGCCTGTCTCGTACATCTTTCTCACCAGATGGTAGAGTTTTGTCAGGGCTGGCTCTCTCAAGGCTACTGGAATGTTGTCTACTCCCAGGACCTTGTTTCGACTTAGTGCTCTGTCAAATTATTCGTGCAGTATCATATCTTTCATCTTCATCTACGTCCTGTTCCATTTCCATAATATTGTGCTCAAGTACATCACCATTGTATAGGCCCTCTACATACTTCTTCCACTCGTCTGCCTTCCCTTCTTTGCTTAGAACTGGTTTTCTATCTGAGCTCTTGATATTCATACAAGTGGTTCTCCTTTCTTCTTTATTTTCCTGTAGGCAGTATCTATCTCACCCCCTAGTGATATGTGTCTGCATCCGCACGTTTGTCCTCTAAGCCAACCCTGCTTACCCATTTTGTACTTCCTGTTGATCTAATTTTTGAGATGTATGTATTTATTTTTGCCTGCTTCATTTACTGCATTTTTATATTTGCTCCTTTCATCAATTAAATTCAATCTCTTTCTGTTACCCAACGACTTCTACTAGCCCTCGTCCTTTTTTACCTACTCGATCCTCTGCTGCCTTCACTTTTTCATCTCTTAAAGCTACTCAGTCTTCGTCTGCTGTATTTCTTTCCCCTGTTCCTGTCAATCGTTCCCTGATGCTCTCTCTGGAACAACTACATGAAAAAATCGTAAATTAGTTGCAAACTACGGTTCATTGACAGTGAAGTATACTGAATAATAGTTCCATGTTCTAGCAACTGGTGAAAATATCGTACTGCAATCAGTCAGAAGGCCAAATGTTTCCTGTTTTGACATCAGCATGCTGTTTGAGTCTTGGTGATATGTTGATTCCTTTTGTGAAGTGATTGTTGGTGTAAGGATTAACAGGGTGTCTATGCCCCTGAACAACTGAGAAATCGAGGCGAAACCCAAAATTTTTCTCATCTGGGAGAAATGTAGAAGCCCCGGGATTTTTCAGAATTTCAGGAATTTTTGATTATCTTTTTTCAGTTAAATATTTCTACTTTTGATCGGTAAAAACTGATATGCCATAAAACAATTTTGATTTAGCCCACCACTGCAGAATAAGCAATAAAACATAAACGCGTCATTTCGTCTCAAATATCTCAGATTTGGATGATTTTTTTTTTTTCGGGTAATGTACCCACTAACACTAGTTTAAATTTCAAATTTTTGTGACCTTTAGTTTGAGTTTCAAGGGTTTAAATATCAGATAAACCTTTATTTTTGATCAATCGATGATTGTTTTAAAATGCTGTAGCTCAAAAATTATACAGCCTAGAGAGCTCAAACTTGCACCATTGTTTTCCTCTAAAAATTCCCTTCAATTTGATACGTAACATGACTATGCTACCTAAATCTGAAAATTTTAAACTTCCAAAAAACATTTTTTGAAATTTGCAAAATACGTACCCTCAGATTTTTTATAAAAATTGTATATGTTGCCCAGTCTGACTAAATGCTTGCAAAATTTCAAGACAGGATCTCGATGGGTTCTTGTATAAAATACTATTTTACTACCACAATACACATTAGTGACGTGAGAAGCAGACTATTTCAAGGCTATCAATACTAAGGTAGGCCTATGTAATTCTAACAAACTTAAATTATTATGTTAGCCTTTTTATGCAACAGTACCCTCTCATTGTTATTTATTAAATGATATTTTAATGCGAGAATAAGATATATGAAAAATAACAACTTAAGAATTTTAAGATTTTATACCACATTCAGTTTTTATTATAAAAAACGTGAGATTTTCATATAGGGTCAAGGCTCTAGTTTTGGCCACTACCCCACTTACGGCCACCTTGATGTAACGGGTGCAATTTTAAGCTCCTTTGGAATACCAGCCAGTCCTACCATAGATTATAATAAACAATATGAAATGTGCTGTTCAATTGTCTATAGATACATTTCTTTGTTTGGTCTTGTTTGAAGTCACCATTTAATGAAAAGATCTGTGTTGCAGAAGTTATGTAGTGTTTTTCGTTAAGTAACACACATCTGTTTTTATTAATTTTTTTTAATTCTACATGTTGTACAAAGCATCAGTAGAAACTTAATTTATTGAGAGGTAAGATTAAGTATTATATTTTCATTTCCTACAAGTTAAACATGATAAAACCTAAAAACATATCAGTAATGTGGCCGTAAGTGGGGCCTCGACCCTACATTAAAATGTATATGAAATAATAATAGCAAAAGAACTTAAGAGTGCTCTATATTGTACTGTGTTTTAGTGTTGTCAAAGTGATCTAGCATAGAGCAGTGTAATCTTAGTGTACACCAAGCCATGTATGTGGTAATATATCAAACATAAAATACGATTATTTACTATATTTTGTCTAGAATGTTCCAAATAATAGAAATGTAGTTGTTTAAGTATATATATTGTAGAATTTGTTACTTACAGAAATGGCATCTAAGAAGAATTGGCCGATTATTGCTGCTAGATGTAGCCCTTTTAAAGTAGAACAACATAAGAAAGTCTGTGTGCAATCACTAATAAATGTAACAGACTGGATGTGTTCTCTAGACTTAGGAATCATTAGTGGCATGAAAATACGTTATGTGTGTAGGAAAAAGGTTAGTGACAAACACAAAACAGAATTAGTTTTACCTCGCAGTAGTGAAAATGTAAAAGATTCTTTCATTGATCCTCAATCTTCTGTAGACTATTTAAACAAGTCACTGGAACTCATTGGTGAGTCACCAGTAAAGAAGAAAAAGTTTGCTGTGCCTACCTATACAAAGAAAAAACTTGATAAAATAAAGTCGAGCTTAGAAAAGAACTTACTACCAGAATCGAGCCCTGAAGAAGTTATTACTTAACATCCTGAAGATGAATCAGAGATTATTCAACAGTTAAAAGAAAAGTTTGCTCAAACAACAAAAAGAAGTGAAAACATGATGATCTTGTCTAACTTACCTATGAGCTGTCAGAAAATAGAAGAAGAATTTGGAGTGACAAAATACATGGCTCATGCAGTAAAACTGTTAGTAAAAGAAAAAAGGTTTTTGTCAAATCCTAATCCTAAACCTGGAAGAACTCTAAATGAGAATATTGTGGACTGTGTAAAAGACTTCTACCATTCTGATGATGTTAGTAGAATGATGCCAGTGAAAAAAGATTGTGTGACCATAAGAAATAAAGATGGAAAGATCCAGGTTCAGAAGAGGCTAGTGTTGGCAAATTTGCAAGAAATATACCAATTATTTAAGGAAACAAACACAATTGGGTTTTCCAAGTTTTGTGAATTAACACCAAGGTTGAAATCTTATCATTCCTGCCTAGTCAAGATGATTTGCAATCCAGCATCGCAACAATGTTTTATGGATTTTTGTAAAGAATGTCCTGGTTTCTCTAGACTTTATGATCTGTTGAATGCAAAGTTAACTGACAATATGATTAAGTTACCTACAAAAAGCGGGTAACTGTAGATACGTGCTTGATGGAAACTGTAGTAAAAAGTACTGATGACTTTATGAATGACTTTTTGGACACTCTAATGAAGCTAAAAACTCATTCATTTATAGATAGTCAGCAGAAAGAATACTACAGCGAAATGAAGGACAATTTAACTGAAGGCCATGTAGTAGTCAACTGTGATTTTGCAGAAAACTGCTCCTTCATAGTACAAGATGAAATACAATCATTTCACTGGACTACCACCCAAGCTACACTGCAACCTTTCAGTGTATATTATAAATGGGAGGGAAAACTAAAACATCTGCAGTATGTCTTTGTATCAGGTTGCCTTAAACATAATACAATCGCTTTCTATGTAGTCCAGAAAAAACTGCTAGAAATAATAAAGGAAACCTTGCCTTTTGCACTTAAAAAGATTACTTACTTTTCTGATTACAGCACTGCACAATATAAAAATAAGAAAAACTTCCTCACTTTTATTTGCATAAAACTGCTTTTGAAGTTGAGGCAGAGTTCTTTGCAATATCCCATGTCAAGAGTGCATGCATTGGCCTTGGCGGAACTGTTAAGCAGCTAGCTGCTAAAGCCAGCTTACAAAGGCCACATGACCAACAAATCTTTACACCCAAATCACTTATATGTATTTGCTATGGAACACACAAAAAACATTGACATTATATATTGCACAACAGAGGACTATGAACTGACCAAAGAATACTCACTTCCTTGGTTTAGTGAATCAAAAAAGACTGTGGGAACACACAAGTTTCAATCGTATAAACCCTGCACAATGTGTCAAATTACTGTCAAGCCTTTATCATTTAAGTGTGGATGAGTCCCTTGAATATGTGACAACACTGAACTAAATAACACTGTCACATATGGAAAATATTGCTGCTAGTTTTGTGACAGTAACATATGACATCTCTTGGTGGCTACGATGCATTGAAGAAAAATACAATGACATGTACCGAATAAATTTACTACACCCAAAGGGTCCAGCCCATTCTTTTTACTATCCACAACCAAGAGATATATTAGATGTCCCAGGAAATACTCTTTTACAAACAGCGAATCCAACAACAGCTACCGGAAGAACCTACACTTTAAGTGCTAAAGAAATGAAGTTGTCATCTCTTGCTTTGGAAAAATATCTTAAAAGATCATAAAAGAAGGACGTTTAAATTGTTACACCTACCGTCATTAAATACTAAGTTGTATAAATACCATGTGTATTAACTTTGTAAATACCAATTAGTATTAGAAATAGTTCTATCCATGCAAATATCAACAAGTTAATATTTTTCCCAAGTGAAATTACTTGTATGCCAATTTCTAATATAAGGAACTTGTTGTAAATGATTACAAATAACACTGGAAACCCAAGAAAAAGATAATCTCTGCCATTTACAACTAAGGATGAAGGTGAGTGGCTTTATTCAAAATTTTAACTTGTAGAACGTATATTACCAATTAAAATGTGTTCACTTCCTTCTGATGCATAGTTAAATAATCATGAACATTACATTAAAACCACTATATCATTTAATGAATTAACAAGCAATAAGAGGGTAATATTGCATAAAAAGGCAAACATAATAATTTAAGTTTGTTAGGATTTCACCTAACTAGTGTGCATTGCGGTAGTAAAATATTATTTTACACAAGAACCCATTGAGATCCCATCTTGAAATTTTGCATGCATGTAGTCGATTAGATTGAACAACACACACAAATTTTATAAAAAAAAGTCCGAAGGTACATATTTTGGAAATTTCAAAAAAAAATTTTTAAATAGTTTAAAATTTTCAGATTTAGGTAGCATAGTCATGTTACATATCAAATTGAAGGGAATTTTCAGAGGAAAACAATGGTGAAAGTTTGAGCTCTCGAGGTTGTATAGTTTTTGAGCTGCAGCATTTTAAAACAAATAGTCGATTGATCAGAAACAGAGGTTTTTTATTTTTAACCCTTGAAACTCTAAAACTAAAGTTCAGAAAAATTTAAACTAGTCGTAGTGGTACATTACCTGAAAAAAAAATCATCCAAATCTGAGAGGTTATGGTTTAAATCAAGTGGTACAATTGGTTGATTTGACACGGAATGACCCAAACGAGAGAATAATACCAAAATAAAACTTTAGTTGCCAAGAGAAAACGCCATTTACAACAACGAAACATTGTGCACACACAACCATCTGCCAACAGCGTTGTTAAAGACTTTGCAGTACTTTGTAACAACAAATTACTTTCAATACGTCTCATTCCTGGGCCTGGTTTTGATGAGTGTGACATCACAAGTGGTTAGATTTCTAAAACGTCATGGGAAAACTATTGCGAATGTTGGTTTCAGAAGCATTAGTTTCAAAGTAAATTCCCTTCTGTGTAAAACGATGTTACTTGTGAGAATGGGCGATGATTTTCTTAAGTCGCAAAGGATTAGACTCTCCTTCAAAACTTAATGCTGAGGACCTGCCACGCAGAAAAATTTAGGGGCCAGAAGACCAGCCATTTATGTCATTATTTATAATTTTGATGCCACACTTGTTTGATGTATCTTAAAAAGGTAGCTTGCAAAAAAGTACAAGTTTCGAAGTTCGTCTATCATATTTATTTTACTTCTTTCATTGATTACAGATTGTGCCATAATGCTGGCAGAACGTATATTTGTCTTTCAAGGAAAAGTGCGAAGCTCTTCAGTGATTTCATATATAACTGGCTTTACTATGGGAAAAGTTGAAGCACTCTACAGAACATGGATTAAGTCATGTAACCCACGACGTGTCAGATGTACAGCAGCAAAATTTATGAATGTACGTGTTGGAAATATTCAGCAGTTGCTATTGAAGGTGGTGCTCTTAGGATCATGCCTAACCACACACTCAGAAAAACAGTAAATGATTTTTGACAGTCAGTGTTGTGTGTGAAAGCTTAGCTTGCCTTGTGGTTTTACTGTTTTTACATTAATTTAAACAATTAACTTTTTCTATTTTTGTGTTTGTGCAGCTTAACATTTATGCTATTATTGGCGGACTTCATAACATTAACCAATGCTCTGAGTGTCTGCTGTCTTTGGCTGGTGAGACCATGTGTCACGAGGTATGCTTGACCAACAAAAGCACGTCACAATCTTGTTTGCAGTGCTTTGGGAGCTACTGTGGTGTAATTGGTGGAATTTGTGTTCATACTTTCGTGATATGTAATGTACATGTTTCCATGCATGTAAGATCTTTCAAAAACGCTTTTTTTCTAGGTTGAGAATCCTAAAGTGACAAAGTTCAATACTGGTTTATAAATCTATCACCATTCAAAGGACTGATAAGGTTTACAGCCCCTAGGGAAACAGTATTATCTGTTAAGATGGGAAAATGTACTTCCATCTGGAAAAAAGTTATTCAACCTAGAAACTGTATTTTTGGGGAATTTTTTTCTTGTCGGAGTATGCATCCTAGTTAAGAAGTTCCAAGTCTTCCGTATTTCTAGATTTCCGGAAAGCTTTTGACAACGTTCCTCACAAGCGACTTCTAATCAAGCTGCAGACCTATGGGGTATCGTCTCAGTTGTGGATTCGTGATTTCCTGTCAGGAAGGTCGCAGTTCGTAGTAATAGATGGCAAATCATCGAGTAAAACTGAAGTGATATCAGGTGTTCCCCAGGGAAGCGTTCTGGGACCTCTGCTGTTCCTGATCTATATAAATGACCTGGGTGACAATCTGAGCTGTTCTCTTAAGTTTTTCGCAGATGAGGCTGTAATTTACCGTTTAGTAAGGTCATCCGAAGACCATTATCAGTTGCAAAGCGATTTAGAAAAGATTGCTGTATGATGTGGCAGGTGGCAGTTGACGCTACATAACGAAAAGTGTGAGGTGATCCACATGAGTTCCAAAAGAAATCCGTTGGAATTCGATTACTCGATAAATAGTACAATTCAACTAAGTACCTGAGTGTTAAAATTACGAACAACTTCAGTTGGAAAGACCACATAGATAATATTGTGGGGAAGACGAGCCAAAAGTTGCGTTTCATTGGCAGGACACTTAGAAGATGCAACAAGTCCACTAAAGAGACAGCTTACACTACACTCGTTCGTCCTCTGTTAGAATATTGCTGCGCGGTGTGGGATCGGTCATCGAAAGGGTGCAAAAAAGGGCAGCTCGTTTTGTATTATCACGTAATAGGGGAGAGAGTGTGGCAGATATGATATACGAGTTGGGATGGAAGTCATTAAAGCAAAGACGTTTTTCGTCGTGGCGAGATCTATTTATGAAATTTCAGCCACCAACTTTCTCTTCCGAATGCGAAAATATTTTGTTGAGCCTAACGTACATAGGTAGGAATGATCATCAGAATAAAATAAGAGAAATCAGAGCTCGAATAGAAAGGTTTAGGTGTTTGTTTTCCCCGCACGCTGTTCGGGAGTGGAATGGTAGAGAGAGAGAGAGAGAGAGAGAGAGAGAGAGAGAGAGAGAGAGAGAGAGAATGATTGTGGTTAGATGACCGTCTGCCAAGAACTTAAATGTGAATTGCAGAGTAATCATGTAGATAATGCAGTGGCTATTGAAAAGAAACACTGTGCACTGCTGGTACAGTTGTTTTATCAGAACAGCAGCAATAGCAGTACTGCATTGCAGGAATATCAATGAAATAAATGACAGAGGAGGCCCCATGTCAATAAATGTGCTACAGAGTACGATCAAGAAATTTGAAGAAAGAGGTGAATTTATAATGGTGCAGGGTATTGCTCTTAGCTACAGCCAACCATGATGCTGCAAATGCCTCAAATTCTGAAATTCTGCAGCAAGTGCTAGATTTGTCAGAGGAGATCTATCTCTCTCTCTCTCTCTCTCTCTCTCTCTCTCTCTCTCTCTCTCTCTCCTCCCCCCCCCCCCCCGTCCCCCCTGGTCAACAGTTCAGAAAATTTTGTGGCACATTCTACATTAGGATCACCATAAGACTCAAAATGTGCTCCAGAAGAAGCCCCAAGATAGGCTACAACATTGTGACTTTGCTCCTCATTTTTGTCATATGGAAATCAATGACGTGTGGCTGGGCAATATTCTTTGGATGGACAAGGTATATTTTACTCCTCACAGGCCTGTGAATTCACAGAACTGTGCCATATGGGTTTCTTTCCCAAATGTTGTGCAGGAACATCCACTTACGTGACTGTGGTGTGGTTTCACAAGTGCCCTCATTCTCAGTGTTTCTCTGAGATGATTACACCTTGTGGACCTGTTAGGTGTACAGGAACATCTGAAGGACCTTGTTATCCAACACGTGATAACAGCATTTCCAGAGCACAACAGTGTCCATGCCATTATTTTGATGCAAGGTGGGGTGACATGTCAATTGTGAAGCGAAAAATGCTTAATGAAAACTTCAGTATCATCTGCATTATATCAAGGCCTTTTCAAGATAAGTAGCCTTAGAAATCCCCTGACCTAAATTCATGCAAGGTGTGGCTGTTAGGATATCTCAAAGATTTATCAGGCATGCATGCAGATTCTCCTGATCAGGAAGATATTATATGATGACAATCATTCTGATAATACCGGACATGCTGCAGGCAACTGTTGGCCATGTCATGTTATGGGTACAGCATGTTGCTGAGTCAGTAGACCATCTTAAACACATTGTAACTCCTGACCATGTCCTAATAAACATACCAGAACCCCCATTATTGTTCGTCTGATCGTTTCTCCCCTTTCCCTGCAGTGACACCATATTCTGACACTTTATAGCGCCATATTTTCATGTGTTGGGAGAAAGTGAAACATTAAGTTTGAGCATACTCCATGAGGACATCAGTTACTGAACACTCTACAATGTTTAAGCATCCTGTAATGTATAGACCCCATATTGCAGCACTTGGGACACTATCGGTTTAATTATAAACACTTGGTACACCTAGTATCGACTTCTTGTTATGAAAGTAGGATGCTGTTTGGACAATTTCACCTTCAGTAAATTCAGAATAAAATCGCTATGACTTCTTGCAGACATACCATGCAAGTTCTATGATTATTATTCAATAGGGGTTTTTATCTACAGTCTGTTCTTATAATTGCAGCGTAATAGTTATGGTGACTTCTGCCAGTGTCTTGTACAGTATGTGGTGTGTGGCACGTTCATCTCACAATTGAAACCAGCCTAGACAGACTTGAGTTCTGAGAATAAGTGAACCATGCTTCAATATATATTTTGGATGGATGATTTATGAAATTCTGAATGACAGTAATATTACATGATAGAAATTGGTGATACAAATTCAGAATGGGGACTGGATGATGCTTTGCAGATTCCTGCCCTGTGACTTGTGGTAATGAGTTGCATAGGAATCCTGATGCTGAACAAGCAATAGGGTACACTTTCCTCTGCAGGTATTTTAGATGAGATTCAACAGTGACGAAACAAAATCTTGATACTATTAAAATGTTCTCTAGAACCTACCTCCGTCGCATGCTATGGATGTTTCTGAGATAAAAGCTTTAACAGGCTTGCTTGAATTCACAGCAGTCTCCAAATCTGGCGTCAAATACATTGATAATCTTTCGTTAGTAGGGAGAACCAAATGTAATGTTTTTCACAGTACTATAAGAAATGTTTTTTGTTCATAATGACAGCTGTTTGGTTTGTGAATCGAGAGAACAAAGGAAGGAATAAAGTAGAGGTAAGAGCTATAGTGCCACAGTTTTTAAGATTCATTGTAAACCATCAGCAGTGTTACTCTCCAGGCTGTAATATGTGTTGCGGCGGCGCGGTTCTTTCCGTCCCTTTACGACGAACCTGCACCTACCTGTGAACATTGTCTCAGCAGATCATCAGTAGGAAAGCCGAGTGAAACCTACTGTACTTCGACGTGGACCTGAAAGGTTGGAAATTTTGTCCTCAATTAATATATTCTGAAACTTAGGTGAACCAGTATCACTGCAAAGCCCGTGCTAGTCTTAACACAGTCACTCACAATCCCTTTCACTCACGTTAGCAAGTTTATGGTGTTGCATTCCCCGAAAACGTTATAGCTACAAAAATACTAATTGCTTTTGATTGAGAACGCTCGCCAAATATTAAGTCTGTTGGTACCAAATGCAGTCACAGTTTTTAGCCACCGACCTGCTCAATATGCCACGTGGAATATATGTCTTTTCTCGTCACAAAATTCACTTAAAAATTCCGAAATTTCGACATGCACATCGGAATAATTGTGCCGTCACTTTCCAACACTTTTGATGTATGAAACACTGCTAGATCCGGCAACTTATCATTTCCATCGGAACCACTACTGCACACGTCTGATCTCTTTCATGGCTAGGCTTCGATTCCTCTCTAGAATACTGAGTCTTCTCTACCAACAGAGAAAGGCACGCGAAGAATATTGCTTTACCATTGGTCAGTTTATTCAACAGCCAATAGCAAAACAACACTCTCCCTCGTCAATCCGCGATTGTCATCAATAACCAATCGCAAAATAGTAAACCTAACGACTGCACTTTTTACCGACGTAATTATCTAATATGCTGAAGGGTTTTTTATGCATAAAGTTATGTAATATTGTTATTTATACCTGAATTAACTTTCCCTTTACCATAAACTTATTTTACACATCTATTCTACAAAAATCCCCTTTTTCCATATCTAAACTTCTTCGAAATGTTCCCACACTAAATCCTACTACATAACTCGTTAAACAATTGTCTTCATATTAACATTAATCCACACTCACACATCATTCATACTGCTAAAACACTTTTCTAACATTTTACATACACAAAAAGACATAACACTTTATGAAAATACTACAACAGTTCTTGAAAAACATTCTATTACTTTAGTGCACTCTAATGGGCACAATCAAAACTAAAATCACAGTCTCCCTATCCAATACTGTCCTCTATCGGCTGATACGTAAACTATGTGTGTGTCCAGTCTCGCGTCACCATCTGTCACTATCCAGCTCTGAGACACATCTCCCATTTAACTGCCTCCAAGGCAGGATCGTTATACAGCGCTACACCTCAGTGTGTTGACAAACTTGTGCACTTCCATCATCACTGCGTGAGTAGTTCATAGATGTACCTGTGACCAGTACTGCTGATGTGTGAGGTAAAAAGAGGTAATAATCAAAATTTATTTATCCTTGAAGTTTTACAGAAATTGTTTCTTGTACTTGGTTGTTAATAAAGACTGGTGTAGCTAAAAAAATTTAATTATATGTTGTATTTGTAGTACTTTGAGAAACGTATTTATTTGAAACCTTATTTGCATATTTTTTGGATTTCATTCTTCATTATTCTGGCGTACACCATCATATCATCCACGTTAAAAAAATAGTATGATACCAGTTAAGAGTTAAAAAACACTCGAAATTTGCCAGATACCATACCAAGTGAAACTATACATCAAACCGGATGCAAAACAGTCAAAAGTTAGTCAGAATAGAAGGAAAACACTGGAGCATGCATGCCCTCAGTAGTGTGTAATCTTTCATGTCCAATATGATGAACATACTAGGAACCTGAAAGGCATTACACATTTCTGTTCTGTGGGAAAGGGTTTAATTACAGGTGGAATAATGGGACCCAGATACTAAAGGGGTAGCTCATGCATTAGTTGTTATCACTGCCACTCAATATGTCAGCCTGCACTGTGTCTAATGGGTGACGATGTGGTCATTTATACTTGTGTCTTTCAGTCAGTGGTGTTCTGCATTGCCAGTTGACCAGATTTTGGGAACATTAAAAATTTTCAAAAAGGGTCACTGGAAAATATAGTTTCCATCTTTTCAGACAGCATTTCTATTTGTGGAAAGCATCATGTAAGTTGCAGTGCCAAGAACACAATTAGGTTGAAAACATCTGTAATGTGTGTGTCGTTCACATTCTTTCATCAGTATGGAAATTTCTTTTTTTTTTTTTTTTTTTTGCATTTATTGATGTGACATTGATTTTTGTTTATGAACGGTCATTATCCACCTGATGGACAACCATACTTGATACCCAATAAAAATATAATTCTTGACTCACTAGGAATCAAACTAAGAAGTTCTATTTTACATGCTGAAATAAATTTACCATTGGTAACTGTACCACTTTCTTTCCAAAGGTGAAAGTGTGAAAAAAACGCACTTACAGAGCTATTATGATAGAAGATGAACACTAAAGAGTGTTGGAATATTGTGCATACTCATCAATTCTCTTAATTAAATCTAAAATACCTTAAACTTAAGAATTTTGAATTAAATATGTAACTGATACATTTTTGATACAGTTAATAAATTGGTGTAGACTGTTAACTTACAGCACAATATTTTAAAAAGATTGTAATTTGTTATCTAAAAATTCCAAATGAACTCAGCAGTGACTCATGTTAATCTACATTGAATTTCCTCTGCTTACTTTCTTTTTAAATCGCTTTTACCTCATCAGTTCTTTCTTTCTGGTAGAAAATTATGATTTTAAGTCACTAACATTTACTAAATATGTTATTTCTTATGCCCTTTCAACTTGTGTCCTGCAGTCCTGGACACTTAAATATGGTTTGTATGTCTCATATATATCAATAATTAACATTCTCCTCCTCACTCTTCAGATTCATTCAGAGTACTGGTGGGAGCTGTGGCATTTCATTTGAAGAAACTCTTCACCATGGACTGCTCAAGGATGAGCTGGAGGTACGTAGGGAGAAATCAACACATGAGTGCAGTATTCATGCAGAAGAATTTACTGTGAATGAGGATAGCTCATTTGGCACCAGATATGATTCTGGTGTGAGGGAAAAGGAATTTCATGTATATAGTTGTAATTTCTGCCTACAAAGCTTTCATTCAAAATACAGACTCATAAAGCATGTGTTTATGCATATTGATGGTGTGCAACCACCTTCGTATGTTTGCAAATGGTGTGGTGAGGTATTTCACAGTAATGTAAGCTTGAAAAAGCATTTGAGAACGAGTGAGAATCATGAAGTCTTAACTGTTGGCAACCATGAAAATTATGGCTGTAGTGATGAGTATCAAAGCAGTATCTATTTGTATAGTGAGCCAGAAGTTTCTGTCACAGAACACAATGAGGAGAATTCATATAAGGAAACTTGGAAAGCTTCAAACAAGTCCTGTAATGACATATGTAATACACGTATGGCAAATGATGCAGAGATAACAAGTGATTATGGAACTTTACCAACAAGTGTTAATGTCAGCGCCCACAATGCTGAACGTACCGCAAACAGAATCCACAAATGTGATATGTGTGGCAAATCTTTTACTAGCTCACATTATCTCAAGGCACATATATTATTTCACACTGGAAAGAAATCTCACAAATGTGATATTTGTGGCAAGTCGTTTGTTTTGTTGAGTACTCTGAAGAGACACTCTCTAATCCACACTGGAGAGAAACCGTACCAATGTGCGATTTGTGGCAAATCCTTCGGTGTGTTGGATACTCTCAAGACCCATTCGCTAATACACACCGGAAACAAACCTCACAAATGCGATATTTGTGGCAAATCCTTTGTCGCGTTAGGTGCTCTCAAGAGGCACGCATTAGTTCACACAAGAATGAAACCTCACAAGTGCGATATTTGTGGCAAATCCTTTACTTTGCTCTGTACTCTCAAGTCACATGCACTAATTCACACTGGAAAGAAACCACACAAATGTGAGATTTGTGGCAAATATTTTGCTACTTTAGCGTATTTCAATCGTCACAAATTAATACACGCTGCAGACAGGCCCCACAAATGTGATATTTGTGGCAAATCTTTTCCTGTGTGGAGCGCTCTCAAGAAACACACATTGATTCACAATGGAGAGAAACCTCACAAATGTGAAATCTGCGGCAAATCCTTTGCTCTGATGGCTAATTTAAAGAGCCATGCAGTGGTTCACACTGGAGAGAAACCACACAAATGCGATGTCTGTGAGAAATCCTTTTCTTTGTTGTGTGCTCTCAAGAGGCATTCATTAATTCACACTGGAAGTAAACCTCACAAATGCAATATTTGTGGCAAGTCCTTTGCTGTGTTGTGGGCTTTCAAGACACATACATTAATTCACAGTGGAGAGAAACCACACAAATGTGAGATATGTGGCAAATCTTTTGCTACGTCAGGTTATTTCAACCGACACAAATTAATACACACTGGAAATAGGCCGTACAAATGTGATATTTGTGATAAATCTTTTGTTATGTTTTGTGACCTCAAGAAACATTCAAAGAAACATTCATTAAAACAGTCGTTAATTCACACTGAAAAGAAAACTTACAAATGCGATGTATGTGGCAAATCTTTTGGTAGGCCTTGTAATCTCAACCAGCATTCAATAATACACACGAGAAAGGGGCCCAACAAGTGAGGTTTTTGTGGCAAATCTCTTGCTATGTCAGACATTCTCAAGAGATGAGCATTCATTCACACCAGGAATAAGCCTTACAAATGTGATATTTGAGGCAAATCATTTGCTAGACACAGCGTTCGTATGCACTCGAAGGAGACCCCACAAATATGATATCTGTGACTGAAGTTTCACTCAGTTGGGTACTCTCAAGACACATGTATTACTTCACATCATAAAAAGCTACAAGAAAGTGTTAGTTCAAACAATTCAGTTTCCCTGTCTGGTGCCCTCAACGCCTATAAAATAGCGGATGTAGCAGGAAGACAATACAAGTGTGATGACCATTCAATAACTTTAAAATGTGTTAGAGTTGTGAAAAAAGTGCAGCAATGTGTATTACAGAGTGGTAACAGATAGTGTGACAATATAAAACTCCAGTCTGCAGCCTTAAAAGTGAAGAAACTTTAGTGTTAAATATTGCAGATAGATAAATCAACTTTGTTTTTGTTAACTCAATTTTTCTTATCAAACTTGAGACAAGAAGTTTGTGAATTGTGATAAATTGTTCACCTGTGTCAGTAATTATAAGTACCATGTAGTATTCAGTGTAAGGCCGAGGAGATTTGACGATTTACTGCTTATTATTAGAAAGATAGTCATCATGTGATACTTGACACTCTGCATTAGAGGCACAGTGACAGCAAAAATATGTTCATGGGACATACTTCACTCAGGCTAGGAAACTCCCTACCAGAGAACTATGATTATGGCACTTATTTTACTTAGGTATGCTTTCTCAAGAGATTTGCTGCATAGGTAACTAATAGTGTGTACATCCATGTTCTGTTAGTAGTACTACTCCATTAATAAATATGTTATAGCAACATACATATGCTGATATACCAAAATCTTATGATCACCTGCTTAATAGTTTGTTTGTCAACCTTTGGATCACTATACATTCACAGTTTTTCATGATATGGACTTGACAACTCGTTCACATGTTTTTGGAACTGTTGCATCAGATAGTTATACATAGGTTACTCAGTTTCTGTAAATTTTTGCCTTGTAGTTTTTTGGATGCAGACGTTTTGCCTGATATCACAGATGTAAATAGCATGGTTGAGACATCAGTTTTAGTTACCATGCACCACAGACCACTGTGGAGCGATTCTGGTCATGTGATGTGGAGAGTTACCCTGCTGGAAGATGCCTGCACTTCGGGCTAGCACATTTGGCATGAAAAAAATATATGCAGTCACAGTAAAGGTCACTTAGTCTGCAGCTGTCATGATACATTTGATTACTACCAGATATCCTAAAGGATCCCAGGTGAACGCCCCCATAGCATAATGTTGCCTCCATTGTGTATTGCAACATTTGTGTGGCTGCACCACAATTGTTTTCCATCATTATATGTGCCACAAATTGCTACCTGTCCAGCTTCACAGAGCAGGCAAGCCCCTGACATCCATGATTTCTGAAGAAGTGTGGATGTATTAGTGGATGTATTACACCTTTTCATCATGTTATAGATTTATCACCCTTCAGCCACTTTCCACAGATGTTCATAAGAGTAGCATACAACCAGCCAACAAGCTTCACGTCTTTCAGGTGGTTAGTTCCCAGTTGTCATGCCAGAACAATTTGCCCTTCGCTAAAGTCACTTATGTCATTGGGTTTACATGTTCACAACCCATCTCATTGGTAGAATAAATCCTTGTTTATTTCTGATTTGCTGATTTACTTACTGCATCACATGCCTACAACAAGCGACATTCAGTCTGCTGGTGGACAGTGTACATGACTTTTTGCTCATCAGTGCATCAACATGTCACAAGCAAAAATGTGTAATCTAACAAATTCATTGTGCTTGGTTGCCATTTATACCAGTGTGCAATAGGTATATTTTTTTGTGAAATTTTATTGTTTCATAACTCTGTACATGATTCAGAGGTAATATAGATAAGTGTTATGCACCAAAGCTCTCAATTATTTATTCAGCATTTAATACTGTGTAAGCACTACACAGAATGAAATAGGTAAACATTAGGTGTTATAGATTGATTACCATTATTTATATACATGAGAACACCACTTGGAGCTCAGAATGTGATAACTCAATACATGAATTTAATCCAAATCATTAAATTTTTATTGTACTGAATAAATAAATCAAGTGAGCATTCTTTTTTATTGTGTATTGTGTTATATTTCAAAGATGTTTCCATTGTGGATATTGTTCTTAATTTCTGTAAATAAACATGATATATTTGGAGTTCTGAGCTTCTGCTTAATTTTTAATTTCAGAATATTTATTTTTATTTTTGATTTCCTACCTGTTTGTTTTTGGTGAAAGTGGTTTAGTATGTCCGATCATACCTTTAATGACTCAAGATAGTTGTCATTAACTGACTGACCAGTTTTGCTACTCTTTATTTATTACACCCTGTACTGACATGATTACATTTTATTCCATCTTTCTTGTGATAGGACATCCACAACTGCTGTGTAGGTTATTCATAATTACAGCATCCACATACATTTATATTACATATTATTTTCCAATACAAGGAAAGCACAACTAGGTTTTTTCCCACACTATGTCGTTGTTTAATGATCTTACACCCTTGTGTTTAATGTAAGTGGTTGTAAAGAAAGACAGTGTAAAAGATAGCAATGAAATTATCTTTCAGATTAAGTTTCACACTGGAAGCAGTTCGAAACATGCTAGAATCACCTTTGTGCTGTTGCTGCTGAAACTTTACATAAGAATATCTTAAAAGAATGATCAAGGTTTCAGATATTTCACTTGTGGAGGGGTGAATCCATAATGAACAGGGCAAAAATCTAATTACTGAAACACATGAACAGAGGGATGATATTCCTAGTGGCAAAATATTCATGCCAAGATAATGGGAATAAGTCATACGTAGGCTTAATGGGAGCTAAGATGAGGGCTTAGCAGTATTCCCATCATTGCTCAAACACTTAATTAGTGACTACTGATATGCTGAATCAATAACACTAACTCCTTGCTTAACTAACCACTTGAGAGGTGGCTCATACCATGCAGTAAGTCTTTGAAGAATATAAAACAGACATTGCAACAAGGCAGGAGTGATACCTCTGTAGTATTGGCTGGAATACTGAGATAGAACTGGTACTATGAGAGTGACATGGCCCAGATGAGCTCAGATCAATTCCTCCTTGGAGGAGGAGGAAGAAGAAAAGATTCACAGACACTGTAGTAGGGGCAGAAATAACGGAAGGGTTAAGAAAATAACTGCAATTAGATATGACTACAGGATGACTGTGTATCATGACCGATCAGTGGTGGGTAAGAACTAATGACTTTTCACATGCATCTATTAGCAGATAGCCAGATTAAAGGAGGCTAGCATAATCATTATGATGTGCCAGCACCATAGGCTTGTCTAACAGCAAAATGGTACATCTCTGGATTGACTCATATATTCTGGGGTGGCATCAAAATGATGTCCACTCACACTTTAACCTTGTGTAATACTGCTCACTACCACCAGGTCTTGTGAGAATAACTCGCTTTAATTATGCACACACATTTCAATAATGGCAGATGCATAACCACAATTAAGAAATGGTGTTATATTACACGGCCATAGTACATATGGTCTAGTTCATATCAAAACTGGATGGAGAGATAACGTGTCACTGTAATGTACAGTCTTAGACATAAAAACTGACAGCCGGCCGTCCACCACAGAGACTAAGTCCGAGTCGTTCACTTAAGGTGGCCAATAAAACTGACCGCCCCTGACAACTCTGTCCGGCCATCTGCACAATCTGGCAACACTGTAAGATGCGGAAGTGTTATGAGGAAGTGTTGTCTACTTCCGAGTTGATATGGCTGGAGTGAGCCCATGGTCTTGCGGTAATCGTTGTGCATTCTAAACTTAGAGTCGCATGTTCGCGTTCAACTGTTTTTTTTTTTTAAACCACATTTCGGTCTAAAGTTATGAGTTTGATTGAACATCGAAGACAATTCGCTTAACATTCTACCCACCCGCAATAACAAGTATTCCAGAAACAATTCCGCTGGACAGCTCGTGGCTGCGTCGCGATCAGAACAACTTACGCTCAAGCGTTTCCTCGCGCTGCAGCGGCTACCGGCCAGACGCCACCCGCCACCCGCTGCCTGAAATTCGGCGCCGCCCATGTGAAGGCGGCGCCATGCTGTCAGTGTACGTATCAATCACATTTTCGCATTTGAAGTTCTAGTTATCATCTTGCAGTTAAGCATTGTAAAATTGAGTCGCAAGTGGAAAAAGGTGTAACATCTGCAACACAACGTTTACTTTGGTATAACAGAGGGGTGAATGTAGAGGAGGCAGCTAGAAAGATTTGAACTGTGCGTGGAGCGAGTGCTTTTGGGAAAAATACGCCAGAAAAAGATATTCTTGTTTCAACAAAGATCGTTCTGGCATGAATGATTTTCCACATTAAGGAAATCTCGACTACTGATATATGTGACATTTTACCATCATGCGACATTTGCATTCAGCAGGCAAAGTTCAGAAGTCTGGTGTAGGGGTATTGCATGCTCTAATTCGAAACAACAAAAATCAACGGAGTGACTATTATTGAACGTCATCAGGTCGCTCATTGAGCATTCCTTTGCAGTACTGTTACTGGTGACGTGTTATGATGCCTTTATCGTTAACTTCCTAAGAAGAAATGAAAGACTGAGCCCCACCAAAAGACGTAGACTAGAGCAAAGAGTAGTGTGAACATAATATTTTACGTTTGATAGCTCCATAAGTGTGTTTTGGACTACGAGTTCTGCCCCAAGGGATGTGTGTAACACACCTGGAATTTGTTGTCAACAACTGAGACACCTTTCGGTCGCAGTGTAAGTAAGTCGAGCAACAAAACTACATCACCTGTGCTACTGCATGATAACTGACTCTGTTGATCTGAGAAACAAAACTATCCAGGAGATTGATAGGATAGTCGTCTCTGAGGCACTTGTATTTATAGGGAAGTCGTCTCTGAGGCACTTGTATTTATAGGGAAGTCGTGTCTGAGGCACTTGTATTTATAGGGAAGTCGTCTCTGAGGCACTTGTATTTATAGGGAAGTCGTCTCTGAGGCACTTGTATTTATAGGGAAGTCGTCTCTGAGGCACTTGTATTTATAGGGAAGTCGTCTCTGAGGCACTTGTATTGACAGGGAAGTCGTCTCTCGGGCACTTGTATTGATAGGGAAGTCGTCTCTCGGGCACTTGTATTGATAGGGAAGTCGTCTCTCGGGCACTTGTATTGATAGGGAAGTCGTCTCTGAGGCACTTGTATTTATAGGGAAGTCGTCTCTGAGGCACTTGTATTTATAGGGAAGTCGTGTCTGAGGCACTTGTATTTATAGGGAAGTCGTCTCTCGGGCACTTGTATTGATAGGGAAGTCGTCTCTCGGGCACTTGTATTGATAGGGAAGTCGTATCTCGGGCACTTGTATTGATAGGGAAGTCCTCTCTCGGGCACTTGTATTGATAGGGAAGTCCTCTCTCGGACACTTGTATTGATAGGGAAGTCCTCTCTCAAGCACTTGTCCCTCTTGTCATATATTCGTAAAATTTTACCTTTACCGCTCTAGATCGATCAACCGTCAATTCAGCTTACTACGGAAACACAAAGACGACAATCTATCTTAATAAAGCATTATGTATCTGTAAGACGATTGAGCCTATTTTAATACGAATTAGTAGAATTGTTGTTTTTCTTATTTTCGATGTTGGTGGGGCATGTGCATTGATGAGTGTTTATTTTTTACTGGGGCTCTGAATGAGAATAGTCATAAGACTATTGTTGGTGGGAGTGATTTCTTTGACAGAGTTGATGATAGATTTGTGTTCGAGAAAAACATTGCCGAAGATTGGTACGCCTTTCGCGACCTTTGGTTGCATTTTGCTCTTGAAGATGCAGTGGTTTCCGTAATGCGATGTTTCATTGTCAGTTAGTCATGATTCTTGAAGAGCAACGATGAGAATTTTTTTTCGGTCGATTTATTATGTGAGATTATTTATTTTTCGTATTTGTATCAATGTATAGATGATTTGTCATAAAAAAAAGGTTCTTATATGTGTGAAATTTTATGGGACTTAACTGCTAAGGTCATCAGCCCCTAAGCTTCCACACTACTTAACCTAAATTATCCTAAGGACAAACATACACACACCCATGCCCGAGGGAGGACTCGAACATACGCCGGGACCAGCCGAACAGTCCATGACTGCTGCGTCTGAGACCGCTCGGCTAATCCCGCGCGGCGTGTAGTTTTCAAATATATGTTTTCTGCTTGTAGGGAAATTTACAAGAGGTCTTCAATATTCTCTGCCGTGCTAACCTGGCCTCCCCAGAATCTGAAATTACAAATTCCGCCTGTCGACAGTTTGCACAGTTCATGTTTGCTTGCGTTTCATTGGTTTGGCTTGGGTGATTCCACGACCGGACAGGACCAGAGGGTGTTGAAGTCTTTGGAAGCAAATATTTTCGGCCGAGCTCATTGAGCTAACAAGACGGTGACCAGAGTAGTGGTGGTTTTCACTCAGGCATGTGTCGAGTTGGAGTTCAACAGATTGAGTAGTCATTGAGGATTGTGTTGGTATTTGGTTCACCCCAAGTATTTGATTTCCTCAGTGCCACCCATATGGGGGAGGGTTTCCCCTATCGGCCCCACGGGATTATTATTGTTATTGTTATTATTGTCATTATCTCATCAACAAATCCGGTATGGTGCATCTTCCAACCACTGAAATAGATGTGAATTGTTCGACTCAGTATTTCCATCACATAAATATGGGTTATAATTACGTTACATTGCTGCTAGTAGATATATTTCTCACTTTTTCTTGGGCAGTTGCTACCTGTTACTCCATCATAGGAATTTATGTGCGCAGCATTGTTGCAATACAGACGTTCAAATTATCCGATTTCTGTAATTTCATTTCGATACCAGATCGTTCTAATCGGATTCAGCCAGTCAGGCTTAATGTGGATATCAGAATACGACTCTCATCATTTGATACACTGGGTAAACCACATTCTTAATCGGACGGTTGAATCTAGATCACTTATTTATGACAGGGCCTGAATTCTTAAACACTGAAGGAAAATAATAATACAATGTGCTTGTTACTAATATGTTATTTAAATATAAATATATGAACGAACGAGATAACAGTTTATTTACAGGAGCAGAGCCCCATCCATCATAGCAGAGCAGTGCGAGATTGGTTTCAGGGCCAAGAGAGGATAAAGCTGTTGCCCTTTGTTCCACAATCACCGTACATCAACCAGATAGAGAATGTGTGGGCAGAGGTAACAAGGTCATTGCCATGTGGACCTACAAATGCAAGCGACCTTTGGACGAATATACAAAACTTATGGTGGGAAGTAAACCATCACGCTACACTGTCGACGACTTAATGAAATCAATGCCCCTACGCCTTTGAGAAATCGTACGTAACGATCGTGGGTGGGTTGGTTATTAAAAGTATACTCGTCCACAAAACCCATGTGGACAATTATCTGATAGTCGGTCAAGCTTTGCTTTGTCACAGCTGTTTAGATACACATCCATTTAGAGAGAGAGAGAGAGAGAGAGAGAGAGAGAGAGAGAGAGAGAGAGAGTGTGTGTGTGTGTGTGTGTGTGTGTGTGTGTGTGTGTGTGTGTGTGTGTTTTTGTTTTCGTGTTCACGCACCATCTGAATCAATACTATTAACATTAGAGAGACAACCAACAATAAATATTGCATCAAATATGACTGTAAAGTATTTTAATGCGATGGGAAGTTACAAACTGAATTTTCACCCAACCCACGACCTGCATATTACGTTACGTTAAGTAAGATGTATTAACTCCATAGTATCGTTAGCAGAGACAGTGCGTTCTTGTTGTCGAGGCTCGCGACAAGTGCAGCGATTAGCAGTGCCCAATGCCGCCGTGATTTGTTTATGTTGGCTGACCGTGGACCCTGCAGCAGACGCTTCCCCATAAACAGAAAGAAATCACCTTGGCTCTGACTGCGTGTTCTTATAGTAACCAACGTGAGACTCTACTCACAGGTACCATCGAGCAGTTGCAACGGGTATCATGTTATTATTTATCAGAATATTAACCAGTGATGAAATGTCCACTCTATTTGAATCCCAAGAAAATAGGAACCTTCTCACAAAGGTATGTGAGGTGATATCAAAATTTATCCAACATACAAAAACTAATTGCAGGGCTTTCATGTATGCAGTAGTAGCACACAAGGAAATATTATGTCTTGGAAGCGTATATTTCATTTCCTCTTCTCATAGTAATGCCCTTGTTTTAGTATGAAGCGAGAAAAAAACACGAAAAACTAAAGTTCCTGAGAAGCATATCAGCTATTTCCTCTTCTCATATCATAACTTTTGTTTTAGTATGAACTAAAAATATAAACAGTGTAAAGTTGTGAAGAATAATATGACACCTTAGTAAGTCTATGTATGACATCAGATTCTTATCGTAGGCGCTATCGGAAACGCAAAAAGCAGGGAGCTGTGCATTCTTTTGCCCGTCTCCTTTAATGCATTACTCCCGCTAGGAGATTCTTATTTAAGGACTTGTGGGCATCAAGTTCTTCAGCAGAACAAGCCTTATGTTATTGTGCTAATTACGGTATGGAAAAAATGCAACAGAGACGATTTCCCCTAAAGTAGTGGGGATATTTGCAAATGTCTGTATTCAGCAATGACTGCCAGCTGCCATAACACTTCACAGAGTCGATGAGGCATGCAACACTACTGTGCATGCAAAACAGACTTCATTCAGTAAGACGTCAGGAGATGGATGGAAACGTTTAATTAACGTTGCTTTCCATGTCATATTCAATCCATAATGAGGTGTTATTAAGGTAGTTGAGCGTTCTAGCAATTACACTTTTGTAATTCCCATATGAGTATTCCGATAGCCAAAAGAACCTGTTAGCGTGAAACTAACGGGAACTGCATTAATATCAAACTGCAAGAATTTGAGACAATACGTGGACTCTTCTTGTGGTGTCACCACCAGACACCACACTTGCTAGGTGGTAGCCTTTGAATCGTCCGCGGTCCGTTAGTATACGTCGGACCCGCGTGTCGCCACTATCAGTGATTGCAGACCGAGCACACCAACACGGCAGGTCTAGAGAGACTTCCTAGCACTCGCACCAGTTGTACAGCCGACTTTGCTAGCGATGGTTCACTGATAAAGTACGCTTTCATTTGCCGAGACAATAGTGAACATAGCCTTTAGCTACATAATTTGCTACGACCTAGCAAGGCGCCATTACCAGTTACCATTGATGCTGTAAAACGTACCATCAAGAGCGATGTCCACCATTTATGGATTAAAGTTAAGTATTCCACAGCTACGTCCTTTTTTGCTAGTCTAATTTCCTTTTCCTGTTCCAGACCTCACGCCAGCCTGCATGAGCTAAAACGCGTGCCTTTCGGCTTCCTCTCAAAACCGTGTTGGTTCTCTTGCCAATCCACAACACTTCTCTTCGCTGGGTGACCTATTACTGTTATTTATGGTTCTCTCCGTCCTAGGCATAATGCAAATGGAACTTCGGAGGCGCTTTCTGCTATTCTTGACAAACATCAACAAACGTAATCACTGCGAGTTACAACTGCGTGATGATATGGCTCATGTTGTCAGTAGTTGTGGTGGTGTTATGCTGTCGAACTGCTTACAGTAACGTTAATGGTGGCACACATAATTTAGCGCTGACTACCTACTTAAGTAAAGATAGTGTTGTGGCGTCGTCGCTTCTCTTTATTTGGCCTCAGCCAGAGTAATCCGATTTAACGAACATATTACTCCATTCGCGGGCTGCTAATGATACAGTATGACTACAGAGTTAATCGTGCAGGTATTACATTAATTCTGCAGTCAATTGCTTAACAAATATTACCCTCAGCTGTGCAGCTGGAATGACTCATAACACAGGTATTCTGTGTTGCACTTGGTTAAGGGATCAGTTCGCTGCAATTCTGCTTTTACTGTTCGTAAGTACTTGTATACTTCATAAATGGTTCAAATGGCTCTGAGCACTATGGGACTTACTTCTGAGGTCATCAGTCCACTAGAACTTGGAACTACTTAAACCTAACTAACCTAATGACATCAGACACATCCATGCCCGAGACAGAATTCGAACCTGCGTCTGTAGTGGTGCGTGGTTCCAGACTGTAGTGCATAGAACAGCTCGGCCACCCCGGCCGGCATACTTGTATACTGACCATTCGTTATTTGACTAAGTATTAACTACAATCTGATTCGCATATATATGACATTGCTTAGCGCTGGCACAAAGCAATGACTAAGGGTTGGATGCCGTTGAAGTCCCGTTACTCTGATGGCAAGACAAATGTTCGCAAATCACCTCTATTGCCTTTAAAAACAATTGCATCTTAAATATCGAAGGACCGACGTCCACACCGTCACAGCGCGTTGAAATACAGCTAAGATGGCAGATGAATATTTGTGACCGACTGGGCTTCGAACCTGGACCTCCTGCTTACTAGACAGACATGCTGATCACTGCACTATTATTATTTTTTTTTTTAAAGTTTGAGGAGACTTTCAGCACCAGGTAGGCGGAGGCAAAGAGGGCAGGGGTCGAAGATCCGAGGCCTGGCCTCAATGGCTCCCCCATACCTATCACTGAGCAGCTGCATTATTCCCATGTATTCCATGTTTTCACCCATGTATACCTTTAAATTGTGGAAAAAATTGAAGTAGTAATTAAGGTAAAATAAATTACTGATTGCCGTCTCCAATGGCGTGTGTTCCTTGTAGAACATAACTTATAACAGTGAAAAGGGTGACAGAAAAATACATAACAAACATTCATTCAGAAATATATTCACAATTTAAGTTATTTTGCACTGGATGCATATGAGGTCTGTAAGGAAGCCATATATTTTTCCACAAATGAAAAAAATTTCCGAGCCAGAGTGGTTTTGCCAAATTAGAACAGTTCTGATTTTAGAACCAACGTAAAAGAATATTCCAGGAATAAAAAAAATGTGAAAGGACAGTATTCTGCTTCTAATCAAAAAAACTGTTCACCTCTTCGTAGTCCACATAAAGCAATAGATTAAAAAAATTGAAACGATTCCTTATATTTGTTATTCTTCTTCAGCGTAAAATGTTCTTCTGCAATATAAAACATGTACCCTCTAAGTTCTGTTTGTTACGACGTAAAACACAAACTGTCCCAGAAGCCACAAATAACTGTTATTCTTTGCGGGCGGGTAACATTTCCAGTCGGGTTGTAAAGCTTCAGTTATCGGTATATGACTTTCTGCGGTTCTGTTGACAGCGCTAATGTCTTTCTAGTCCAGTTCCAAATTCTGATTCTGTTTTCACATAAGATGATGTGCGCTACAGTTTCTACAAGCCGACATTTGTCGTAATATGGAGATGGTCTCAATTTGATTTTCCATAATCGTTCCGCTGAGGGTATGGTTTCGTTTACAACGTCACACCATACGGCACTGACTGTAGTTGGTAGAATTTTACTGTTGATATTTTTCCAGAGGTTCCTCCAGTTTTTTTGTAGGTTCGTTTACCGGAATTGGTTTGTGAAGACAATATGTGGTAATATAATCATAGACGGTTCTAGTGTTGGTTTGTGCTGGTGGAAGTCTTATACAGCTCCAATCACCATTGTGCTTTCGGACGTAATCTAGGCTGGCATGCATTAACAGGAGCGTTCCTATCCCCAGGATCTAACGAGAGGAACAGAAGTTTCATGGTGCCTGTCTTAGTGGCATGTATTAGTTTAAAAGCACGTCTTTAATTCCAAGTCCTCCATTTTGCCTCTGCAAAGCCGCCGTGTGGAGGGATACTTTGAAGATATTTTGTTTCCACACATACCAAGAGGCTACAGCTAATATTTTATGTGCAGTGACCTGCAGTATCGGTAAGACTGCTGCGACATGATATATTTTGCTAAGTATGTATGTATTTATAAAGTGAACTTTCTGCAGTCGGCCTAACAATCGCATGTCATGGTCCTTCAACAAGGTTCCGATGACATTAAGTTTCCGCTCCCAATTGTTCGTGGCCATGCGCTTGGGATTCGCCCTTAACCTCAAGCCGAGTTGGAGTCTCTCTTCAGTTACATCCAACCAGTGCACACCTGTTGCACTATTGTAAGAACCGAGATGCAGGTTCATTTGGCTACAAGAATGCGTATGTTCCTCCAGCATGTTGGGGCTCCTGCACATTCTAGTAGGCAGGTGACACATTATCCAAACCTAACATTTCCCGGAAGGTGGATCATTAGATATGGGCTCTTTTCTTGGCCTTCAAGGTCCTCGGACCTTATCTCATTGGATTTTTGCCTGCGGGGATGGTTAAAGGCGAAGTCTACAAATAAAAAGTAAATCCAAGAGCCGATTTGATCGTTCAGGTTATGAATAGTGCAGCCCTCATAAAAGAACGCAAAGACGACCTCAGTAAGGCTACACATTGTGTTATCAAGAGAAGTCAAATGTGCATTGAAGTTGGTTGGTGAATTTTTGAAAATCAACTGTGAATGTCCTCCTTTGCCTTTGTTTTAAGTTTGTTAGCGTTACGTACTAACAGCTGTATTTCTGTAGTCAATAAAAAGTGGACGCACTTATATGGAATTTTTTTCGTCTGTACTACCACCTGTTAAAATATGTACTATTCCTCCTATATATGTGTGGTGTCTGTTCTTTCGGACATGTTCAAAAGAAAATGCCTCATGGCATTCTGCAACAGCCTTCGATCTAGTTGCAGGGGCTGATACAGATTTCAGAGCTGCTTGGCTGTCTGAATAAAAGTAGATGCTACAATTTTTGTATGGTCTACTCTAATTTTCCTCCGTGCACATGCTGACAGAAAAAAAAGTGGCCATCTTCACTAAAGAGACTCTAGGCAATACCCCAGACCTGGTACTTTCATTTGTTTTCGACCTGTCAGTAAACCACTATATTATGTCTCCTGCACGGTGTTGTGGTTCGTTTTTCCACTGCTCCCTGCTTCCAACTGTTACATGGCAAAGTTTATTGAAACAGCTAGAAGTGATTGTGTAGTTAGTCGGCAATTCCCCAGCCATCGTCTTACTGATTTGGGATTCCGTATATTCTAACTATATCCAGTTATTTCCAATTTTTATTCTTTATGTCCCTGCCGCTGCCTCCATTTTAAGCCACAGGTGTAAGGCTGGCATGTCTAGCATAATATCCATTCCAAGAGTGGATGTCCTGCTAATTCCATCTGTTTGTGAAAGCAGGCCAGTCTCTGCACTTTGCCAGACTCCCTAGCAGCCACCTTCTGTTCGACTTTGTTCATATTATCGGTCAATAAATTATCATTGGTCTTTTTGCAGGGATGTATATTCAGTATGTACTGGGTTTAGACCCCGGTTTACCCTACAGCAGCTTCTAGTGCTTATAATATTATCTTTCGCAATGGAACATATTCTTTATGTGAGGTGTTCATAATAGTTTTCCATCCAGGGCTACCTCTAGATACACTACAACCCTCTCTAAAGTTTCATCAAGAAACATAATTTTTCAGTATGTGTGCTGGACATGCTTCCCCATAAATAATACTACACCAATTTTCGTGGGGCTCGTCTTTAAATACTTTTTCACAATGTTCAGTGCACATAGGTTTAACAGTACTAGCAAATTTTCTAAGTCTTACTGTGAATAGATCGTCTAATGATTCTTTTCAAGAGTAATCTCCCACATTCAGCTCATCTATGAGTTCATTCACCACTAGGTTCTTCATCTCTAACCATTTACTCGAAGGTCGTATTACTAGACATCCAGGAAGAGACAGAGAGCACCCAGAAAGGGTAGTGCTTTTTCCACCTTCCCAATAAGTTGTTGAAGTGTTACTTCACATGATTTGCTTCGCAAGTACTATGAAAATAAAATTACGTATTCACAACAACAAAAAATATGTCAGAAAACAAAAACGTGGCATTATCAATTTAGCAGTACCTCAAGGTTTTCGCTTTGACACTAAGGGTTATTACAAGAAGCAAGACGAATTTTGCTAGAGCGTTGTCTTAAGATTCCCTCATTGAATTTGTATCTGCCTGCTTGTAGCTCTGCTACAAAACAATTAAAAATCTAGCTTTCGGCGAGGCTCGAAAGGCGAACAGAGGCATCATGCACCTGACAGGCAAGCTCGTTCCCTACGAGCTAGCGAATAGGTGCGGTGTCTTCCACTTACTTATTGACCCAGTAAGCGCTATGGCAGATAAACCGCAACATATGAGGTGACAGTAGTTGTATTTCTCATGTGGAACGGCTTTCGTGGGCTCAAAAGGATTAACTGATATCCTTATGTCACGTCTCAAGCAAAAATCACTCAGTATTAAATTGAAATGACACGATAATATCAAGTGAATTTAGCAGGAGAGTTCTGTGCCATCAAGGAAGTAACTCGTCGGTCACAGAGTTGCCAAACATATGCTGCGCTGTTGCCAAGTTTCAGTTATACTGCCAGGAAGGATACCAGCTGATGTGTTCTGTGAGTGACCTCGGAAGTGACTATAGCTTCGTTTCAAAGTTGGGGCTGGCAAGATCCTCTTTATATGTCAATGAGTCTTATTCGCATTTCTGTAACTAGGTTTAGGGGCTAGAGTGCAATTACTTATAATACATCGATGCACTGAATGCAAACTAAATGTCATAAATTAATAACAGCGGAAATTATTTGTGTTTTACTGACTTAATCGGACAGAAACCTTGAAAGCGTATTCACCAGACGCGATTCACAGTTTTGGAACTTCTCCTGTTGTTGTGTTGGCAATGTATATTTGCTGTACAATATTATTGAGATCACTGTCATTGGCACGTCCACCAGAAGACAGGCATGGCCTGGCTTATTGTTGTCAGATTTCCTGACGGATATTCTGCCCTTGTTCGAAACGTGAAGACTTAGGGTGAATTCGAACATTCCATATGGCGAAAATTTGATGTTTCTATTCTTCCAGCTCTAACATTCAAATAACACTTACAACTAGCGACAGAAAAGCGCCTGTGAATCAACAGTTAACAATGCAATCATAATTAGCGGAATCTGACAAATTCCATCTGTCATTTGATAATTGTGAAAAACTACTTTTTTAATCTTCACAGCACCACAGTATGAACTCAAGGTTTTCATAGGATGTTGCTGTTGTGGTCTTCAGTCCTGAGACTGGTTTGATGCAGCTCTCCATGCTACTCTGTCCTGTGCAAGCTTCTTCATCTCCCAGTACCTACTGCAACCTACATCCTTCCGAATCTGCTTAGTGTATACATCTCTTGGTCTCCCCCTACGATTTTTACCCTCCACGCTGCCCTCCAATACTAAATTGGTGATCCCTTGATGCCTCAGAACATGTCCTACCATGCGGTCCCTTCTTCTGGTCAAATTTTGCCACAAACTTCTCTTCTCCCCAATCCTATTCAATACTTCCTCATTAGTTATGTGATCTACCCATCTAATCTTCAGCATTCTTCTGTAGCACCACATTTCGAAAGCTTCTATTCTCTTCTTGTCCAAACTATTTACCGTCCATGTTTCACTTCCATACATGGCTACACTCCATACAAATACTTTCAGAAATGACTTCCTGACACTTAAATCTATACTCGATGTTAACAGATTTCTCTTCTTCAGAAACGCGTTCCTTGCCATTGCCAGTCTACATTTTCTATCCTCTCTACTTCGACCATCATCAGTTATTTTGCTCCCCAAATAACAAAACTCTTTTACTACTTTAAGTGTCTCATTTCCTAATCTAATACCCTCAACATCACCCAACTTAATTCGACTACATTCCATTATCCTCGTTTTGCTTTTGTTGATGTTCATCTTAAATCCTCCCTTCAAGACACCATCCATTCCGTTCAACTGCTCTTCCAAGTCCTTTGCTGTCTCTGACAGAATTACAATGTCATCGGCGAACCTCAAAGTTTTTATTTCTTCTCCATGGATTTTAAGACCTACCCCAAATTTTTCTTTTGTTTCCTTTACTGCTTGCTCAATATACAGATTGAATAACATCGGGGAGAGGCTACAACCCTGTCTTACTCCCTTCCCAACCACTGCTTCCCTTTCATGTCCCTCGACTCTTATAACTGCCATCTGGTTTCTGTACAAATTGTAAATAGCCTTTCGCTCCCTGTATTTTACCCCTGCCACCTTTAGAATTTGAAAGAGAGTATTCCAGTCAACATTGTCAAAAGCTTTCTCTAAGTCTACAAATGCTAGAAACGTAGGTTTGCCTTTCCTTAATCTTTCTTCTAAGATAAGTCGTAAGGTCAGTATTGCCTCACGTGTTCCAGTATTTCTACGGAATCCAAAATGATCTTCCCCGAGGTCGGCTTCTACTAGTTTTTCCATTCGTCTGTAAAGAATTCGTGTTAGTATTTTGCAGCTGTGGCTTATTAAACTGATTGTTCGGTAATTTTCACATCTGTCAACACCTGCTTTCTTTGGGAATGGAATTATTATATTCTTCTTGAAGTCTGAGGGTATTTCGCCTGTCTCATACATCTTGCTCACCAGATGGTAGAGTTTTGTCAGGACTGGCTCTCCCAAGGCCATCAGTAGTTCCAATGGAATGTTGTCTACTCCGGGGGCCTTGTTTCGACTTAGGTCTTTCAGTGCTCTGTCAAACTCTTGACGCAGTATCGTATCTCCCATTTCATTTTCATCTATATCCTCTTCCATTTCCATAATACTGTCCTCAAGTGCATCGCCCTTGTATAGTCCCTCTATATACTCCTTCCACCTTTCTGCTTTCCCTTCTTTGCTTGGATCTGGGTTTCCATCTGAGCTCTTGATGTTCATACAAGTGGTTCTCTTATCTCCAAAGGTCTCTTTAATTTTCCTGTAGGCAGTATCTATCTTACCCCTCGTGAGATAAGCCTCTACATCCTTACATTTGTCCTCTAGCCATCCCTGCTTAGCAGTTTTGCACTTCCTGTCGATCTCATTTTTGAGACGTTTGTATTCCTTTTCGCCTGCTTCATTTACTGCATTTTTATATTTTTTACTTTCATCAATTAAATTCAATATTTCTTCTGTTACCCAAGGATTTCTACTAGCCCTCGTCTTTTTACCTACTTGATCCTCTGCTGCCTTCACTACTTCATCCCTCAAAGCCACCCATTCTTCTTCTACTGTATTTCTTTCCTCCATTCCTGTCAATTGTTCCCTTATGCTCTCCCTGAAACTCCGTACAACCTCTGGTTCTTTCAGTTTATCCAGGTCCCATCTCCTTAAATTCCCACCTTTTTGCAGTGTCTTCAGTTTTAATCTACAGGTCATAACCAATAGATTGTGGTCAGAGTCCACATCTGCCCCTGGAAATGTCTTACAATTTAAAACCTGGTTCCTAAATCTCTGTCTTACCATTATATAATCTACCTGATACCTTTTAGTATCTCCAGGGTTCTTCCATGTATACAACCTTCTATCATGATTCTTAAACCAAGTGTTAGCTATGATTAAGTTGTGCTCTGTGCAAAATTCAACCAAGCAGCTTCCTCTTTCATTTCTGAGCCCCAATCCATATTCACCTACTACGTTTCCTTCTCTCCCTTTTCCTACACTCGAATTCCAGTCACCCATGACTATTAAATTTTCGTCTCCCTTCACTATCTGAATAATTTCTTTTATTTCATCATACATTCCTTCAATTTCTTCGTCATCTGCAGAGGTAGTTGGCATATAAACTTGTACTACTGTAGTAGGTGTGGGCTTCGTATCTATCTTGGCCACAATAATGCGTTCGCTATGCTGTTTGTAGTAGCTTACCCGCATTCCTATTTTCCTATTCATTATTAAACCTACTCCTGCATTACCCCTATTTGACTTTGTGTTTATAGCCCTGTAGTCACCTGACCAGAAGTCTTGTTCCTCCTGCCACCGAACTTCACTAATTCCCACTATATCTAACTTTAACCTATCCATTTCCGTTTTTAAATTTTCTAACCTACCTGCCCGATTAAGGGATCTGACATTCCACGCTCCAATCCGTAGAACGCCAGTTTTCTTTCTCCTTATAACGACATCCTCTTGAGTAGTCCCCGCCCGGAGATCCGAATGGGGGACTATTTTACCTCCGGAATATTTTACCCAAGAGGACGCCATCATCATTTAATCATACAGTAAAGCTGCATGCACCTATACTTAATTTCGTTGTGATCATTTTCAATGACAGTACGGGAGGAGCAAAATCATCTGACTTGAAACATACTTTTCCAGAGGGATTTGAATCTTTGGCTACAGTTGCAGTAGCACGTCCAGTGAGGTATCAAGAATGTGAGCAATCACTCATTGCTATAGTATAGGCTAGGGCAGATAGAAGCAGGTTTCCTACAAAGTAAACGATGAGAGACACTGTCGCTGTCACTTATTAAACAGGAATTGTTCAGAAAATTACAACTATATCTAGTGAAATGAGTAGGTTGATGCAGCTCCAGTCCGGCACTATCAGTAAGTTGCCAAACATTTTCCGAATACCACTTAAGATAAAAATGTGTGTGTGTGTGTGTGTGTGTGTGTGTGTGTGTGTGTGTGTGTGTGTCTGTTCTTTCGGACATTTCCGAAAGAACAGACTCTACGAATCAAAACAGACAGCCTTGTTAATCAATTACAGATTGAAGGACAGATGTCCAGGCTGTCATGCGCATTAAAATAGAACAACGGCGTCAGATGAAAATTTGTGCATGACCAGGTTCCAACCCAGATTCGTAGTGTCTTTCCTTTCGGACATGCCCGAAAGAACCACGCATGTGGTATGCGGCAAAGATGGGAATTCGCGTCTGACGAGGTGCTGAAAAGAGGTTGGCTGCTGCATCCCGACAGTGCCCACCGTCGGAGGTTCGAGTCCTCCCTCCGGCATGGGTGTGTGT
This sequence comes from Schistocerca cancellata, assembly GCF_023864275.1. NCBI lineage: Eukaryota > Metazoa > Arthropoda > Insecta > Orthoptera > Acrididae > Schistocerca > Schistocerca cancellata. The sequence continues at coordinate 169,059,529 of NC_064636.1, read as the reverse complement.
GTTGTCCATAGCGTAAGTTAGTTTAAGATAGATTAAGTAGTGTGTAAGCTTAGGGACTGATGACCTAAGCACCTTGGTCTCATAAGTTCTGAAAACGAATTTACAAAATTTTAAATCCAAAATACTGCATCTCAGTTCTTACAATAGTGCAATAGATGCGCACTGATTAGCTGTAACTGAAGAGAGCTCAACTCGAATTGTGGTTAAGAGCATAATAACTTAAATTGTGAATATATTTCTGAATGAATGTTTGTTATGTATTTTTCCATCACCCTTTTCACTGTTATAAGTTATGTTCTACAAGGAACGCACGCCATTGGAGGCGGCAATCTGTAATTTATTTTACCTTAATTACTACTTCAATTTTTTTCCCACAATTTAAAGGTATATATGGGTGCAAACATGGAATACATGGGAATAATACAGCTGCTCAGTGACAGGTATGGGGGAGCCATTGAGGCCAGGCCTCGGATCTTCCACCTCTGCCCTCTTTGCCTCTGCCTACCTGGTGCTGAAAGTCTCCTCAAACTTTAAAAAAAAAAATAATAATAGTGCAGTGATCAGCATGTCTGTCTAGTAAGCAGGAGGTCCAGGTTCGAAGCCCAGTCGGTCACAAATATTCATCTGCCATCTTAGCTGTATTTCAACGCGCTGTGACGGTGTGGACGTCGGTCCTTCGATATTTAAGATGCAATTTTTTTTGAGGCAATTGAGGTGATTCGCGAACATTTGTCTTGCCATCAGTGTAACTGGACTTCAACGGCATCCAACCCTTAGTCATTGCTTTGTGCCGGCGCTAAGCCATGTCATATATATATGCGAATCAGATTGTAGTTAATATTTAGTCAAATAACGAATGGTCAGTATACAAGTATGCTGGCCGAGGTGGCCAAGCTGTTCTAGTATGAAGTGCACGCACAGTTGTGTTGCCTGCCGCATGGATTCTGTGAAGTTTTGTGGCAGCTGGCAGTCATTGCTGAATACAGACATTTGCAAATAACCCCACTGCTTTAGGGGAAATCGTCTCTGTTGCATTTTTTCCATACCGTAATTAGCACAATAACATAAGGCTTGTTCTGCTGAAGAACTTGATGCCCACAAGTCCTTAAATAAGAATCTCCTAGCGGGAGTAATGCATTAAAGGAGACGGGCAAAAGAATGGACAGATCCGTGCTTTTTGCGTTTTTCCGATAGCGCCTACGATAAGAATCTGGTGTCATACATAGACTTACTAAGGTGTCATATTATGTTTCACAACCTTAAACTGTTTATTTTTTTACGTCATACTAAAACAAAAGTTGTGATATGAGAAGAGGAAATAACTGATATGCTTCTCAGGAACTTTAGTTTTTCGTGTTTTTTTCTTGCTTCATACTAAAACAAGGGCATTACTATGAGAAGAGGAAATGAAATATACGCTTCCAAGACATAATATTTCCTTGTGTGCTACTACTGCATACATGAAAGCCCTGCAATTAGTTTTTGTATGTTGGATAAATTTTGATATCATCTCACATACCTTTGTGAGAAGGTTCCTATTTTCTTGGGATTCAAATACAGTGGACATTTCATCACTGGTTAATATTCTGATGACTAATGACATGATACCCGTTGCAACTGCTCGATGGTACCTGTGAGTAGAGTCTCACGTTGGTTACTATAAGAACACGCAGGCAGTGATATCCGCTCACTGCAGTCAGAGCCAAGGTGATTTCTTTCTGTTTATGGGGAAGCGTCTGCTGCAGGGTCCACGGTCAGCCAACATAAACAAATCACGGCGGCATTGGGCACTGCTAATCGCTGCACTTGTCGCGAGCCTCGACAACAAGAACGCACTGTCTCTGCTAACGATACTATGGAGTTAATACATCTTACTTAACGTAACGTAATACGCAGGTCGTGGGTTGGGTGAAAATTCAGTTTGTAACTTCCCATCGCATTAAAATACTTTACAGTCATATTTGATGCAATATTTATTGTTGGTTGTCTCTCTAATGTTAATAGTATTGATTCAGATGGTGCGTGAACACGAAAACACACACACACACACACACACACACACACACACACACACACACAAACAGTCATTGATTCCAGTGAGGGTGACAACTACTGTGTGTTGAACAACACATGCACTAGTCAATTCCTCAGTTGGCATCGAGTGGATGAGATTTTTCAATTACCTTGCATTGCAAGAAATGTAAGGAGGAGACTGAAAGTAAATGGACTTGTATCTAAACAGCTACAACAAAGCAAAGCTTGACCGACTATCAGATAATTGTCCACATGGGTTTTGTGGACGAGTATACTTTTAATAACCAACCCACCCACGATCGTTACGTACGATTTCTCAAAGGCGTAGGGGCATTGATTCAATTAAGTCGTCGACAGTGTAGTGTGATGGTTTACTTCCCACCATAAGTTTTGTATATTCGTCCGAAGGTCGCTTGCATTTGTAGGTCCACATGGCAATGACCTTGTTACCTCTGCCCACACATTCTCTATCTGGTTGATGTAAGGTGATCGTGGAACAAACGGCAACAGCTTTATCCTCTCTTGGCACTGAAACCAATCTCGCACTGCTCTGCTATGATGGATGGGGCTCTGCTCCTGTAAATAAACTGTTATCTCGTTCGTTCATATATTTATATTTAAATAACATATTAGTAACAAGCACATTGTATTATTATTTTCCTTCAGTGTTTAAGAATTCAGGCCCTGTCATAAATAAGTGATCTAGATTCAACCGTCCGATTAAGAATGTGGTTTACCCAGTGTATCAAATGATGAGAGTCGTATTCGGATATCCACATTAAGCCTGACTGGCTGAATCCGATTAGAACGAGCTGATATCGAAATGAAATTACAGAAATCGGATAATTTGAACGTCTGTATTGCAACAATGCTGCGCACATAAATTCCTATGATGGAGTAACAGGTAGCAACTGCCCAAGAAAAAGTGAGAAATATGTCTGCTAGCAGCAATGTAACGTAATTATAACCCATATTTATGTGATGGAAATACTGAGTCGAACAATGCACATCTATTTCAGTGGTGGGAAGATGCACCATACCGGATTTGCTGATGACATAATGACAGTAGTAGTAGTAATAATAATAATAATAATAATAATAATAATAATAATAATCCCTTGGGGCCGATAGGGGAAACCCTCCCCCATATGGGTGGCACCGAGGAATCAAATACTTGGCGTGAACCAAATACCAACACAATCCTCAACGACTACTCAATCTGTTGAACTCAAACTCGACGCATGCCTGAGTGAAAACCACTGCTACTCTGGTCACCCTCTGTTAGCTCAATGAGCTCGGCCGAAAATATTTGCTTCCAAAGACTTCGACACCCTCTGGTCCTGTCCGGTCGTGGAATCACCCAAGCCAAACCAATGAAACGCAAGCAAACATGAACTGTGCAAACTGTCGACAGGCGGAATTTGCAATTTCAGATTCTGGGGAGGCCAGGTTAGCACGGCAGAGAATATTGAAGACCTCTTGTAAATTTCCCTACAAGCAGAAAACATATATTTGAAAACTACACGCCGCGCGGGATTTGCCGAGCGGTCTCAGGCGCAGAAGTCATGGACTGTTCGGCTGGTCCCGGTGGAGGTTCGAGTCCTCCCTCGGGCATGTGTGTGTGTGTGTGTGTGTGTGTGTGTGTGTGTGTGTGTGTGTGTGTGTGTGTTTGTCCTTAGGATAATTTAGGTTAAGTAGTCTGTGAGCTTAGGGACTGATGACCTTAGCAGTCAAGTCCCATAAGATTTCACACACATAAGAACCTTTTTTTATGACAAAACATCTATACATTGATCCAAATACGAAAACTAAATAATCTCACATAATAAATCGACCGACAAAAAATTCTCATCATTGCTCTTCAAGAATCACGACTAACTGACAATGAAACCTCGCATTACGGAAACCATTGCATCTTCAGGAGCAAAATGCAACAAAAGGTCGGGAAAGGCGTACTCATCTTGGCTATGGCATTTCTCAAACACAGATGTATCAACAGTTCCGTCAAAGAAATCACACCCATCAACAATCGACTTATGACTATGCTCATCAGAGCCCCAGTAAAAAATAAACACTCATCAATGCACATGCCCCCACCAACATCGAAAATAAGAAAAACACCAAAAATGTCGAAAAATTCTGGAACACACTCGAAAATACTATGAGCAAAATTCACCAAGATTATGGGAAAATACTAAAGGGAGACTTCAACTCTCTATTTGGAACAGAAAAAAACCTTTAGAAAAATTATTGGCAGAAATTCATCACATCGAAACGCTTAGACCAACGGCACACGTCTGACTGATATTTGCCAACAATTCAACCACCAAAGGAAGTCTTCCCACTATAGGAAAATACCATTTCTCAGGTGCCATGTTTGGCTACCAGGTGCAAGCTGCTGTCGTTCGCCTTTCTAGACTCGCTGAAAGCCAGATTTTTTATTCTTTTGTAGTAGAGCTACAAGCAGGCAGATACAAACTCAATAAGGGAATCGCATGACAGCGCTCGAGCAAAATTCGTCTTGGTACTTTCAGTAACCCTTACTGTCAGAGCTAAAATCTTACGGTACTGCCAATTGCATAATGCCACTTTTCTTTTCTGCCGACATATTTTTTTTGTTGTGAATACATAATTTTATCTACGAAATGCCACATTTTCATAATACTTGCGAATGATACAGGAAATGAAGTAAATACAGATCTTTTCGAGGTCAAAAGTCGGTAATATCCACTAATTCGTGTTAAAATACTATCAGTCGTCTTACAGACACTTAATGCTTCGCTACAGTCTGGAGCCACACGACCACTACGGTTGCAGGTTCGAATCCTGCCTCGGGCATGGATGTGTGTGATGTCTTTAGGTCAGTTAGGTTTAACTAGTTCTAAGTTGTAGGGGACTGATGACCTCAGAATTTAAATCCCATAGCGCTCAGAGACCTTTGAACCATTTTGGAACTTAATGCTTTATTAAGATAGACTGCCGTCGTGATGTTTCTGTACTAAGCTGAATTTAATTTCTCTTAGTAAAGTGAATATTTTATTTGCATATTCCATTAGTTTACAAAACGCAACAGTAATCATCAAAGAGAAATTAATCAGCAGCTGAATTTTCTTTCACGATATCTACAACAATCTGACAATGCAACAGTTGTTTACATATTCTATGCCCGTAGAAATCTACTTGTTTTAACAATGTAGTTAAACCATAGTAGTTTTAAGACTATTTTCGTCTAGAAACGAATTGCATTGACGGTTGAATGATCAAGAGCGCTAAAGGTAATATTTTACGAATATATGACGAGAGGGACAAGTGCTTGAGAGAGGACTTCCCTATCAACACAAGTGCCTGAGACACGACTTTCCTATCAATCTCCTGGATAGTTTTGTTTCTCAGATCAGCAGAGTGAGTTATCATGCAGTAGCACAGATGATGTAGTTTTGTTGCTCCTGCAGTCTGGAACCGCAGGACTGCTACGGTCGCAGGTTCGAATCCTGCCTCGGGCATTGGTGTGTGTGATGTCCTTAGGTTAGTTAGGTTAAAGTGGTTCTAAGTTCTGGGGGACTTATGACCTAAGATGTTGAGTCCCATAGTGCTCAGAGCCATTTGAACCATTTTTTTGTTGCTCGAGTTTCTTACACTGCGACCGAAAGGTGTCTCAGTTGTTGAAAACAAATTCCAGCTGTGTTGCACACACCCCTTGGGGCAGAATTCGTAGTCAAAACACATTTATGGAGCTATCAAATGTAAAATATTATGTTCACACTACTCTTTGCTCCAGTCTACGTCTTTTGGTGGGGCTCAGCCTTTCATTTCTTCTTAGGAAGTTAACGATAAAGGCATCATAACACGTCACCAGTAACAGTACTGCAAAGGAATGCTCAATGAGCGACCTGATGACGTTCAGTAATAGTCACCCCGTTGATTTTTGTTGTTTCGAATTAGAGCATGCAATACTCCTACACCAGACTTCTGAACTTTACCTGTTGAATGCAAATGTCGCATGATGTTAAAATGTCACATATATCAGTAGTCGAGATTTCCTTAATGTGGAAAATCATTCATGCCAGAACGATCTTTGTTGGAACAAGAATATCTTTTTCTGGCGTATTTTTCCCAAAAGCACTCGCTCCACGCACAGTTCAAATCTTTCTAGCTGCCTCCTCTACATTCACCCCTCTGTTATACCAAAGTAAACGTTGTGTTGCAGATGTTACACCTTTTTCCACTTGCGACTCAATTTTACAATGCTTAACTGCAGTTCATGATTTTCAAGTATGCAAAATTCAATGCTTAGCTGCAAGATGATAACTAGAACTTCAAATGCGAAAATGGCATTGATACATACACTGACAGCGTGGCGTCGCCTTCACATGGGCGGCGCCGGATTTCAGGCGGCGGGTGGCGTCTGGCCGGTGGCCGGTAGCCGCTGCAGCGCGAGGAAACGCTCGAGCGTAAGTTGTTCTGATCGCGACGCAGCCACGAGCTGTCCAGCGGAATTGTTTCTGGAATACTTGTTATTGCGTATGGGTAGAATGTTAAGCGAATTGTCTTCGATGTTCAATCAGACTCATAACTTTAGACCGAAATGTGGTTTAAAAAAAAAAAAAAAAAACAGTTGAACGCGAACATGTGACTCTAAGTTTAGAATGCACAACGATTACCGCAAGACCATGGGCTCACTCCAGCCATATCAACTCGGAAGTAGACAACACTTCCGCATCTTACAGTGTTGCCAGATTGTGCAGATGGCCGGACTTAGAGTTGTCAGGGGCGGTCAGTTTTATTGGCCACCTTAAGTGAACGACTCGGACTTAGTCTCTGTGGCGGCCGGCCGGCGGACAGTTTTTATGTCTAAGACTGTACATAAGTAGTTTTTCCCAAGAGGATACTAAATCATAATCACTGGGTTACCCATAAATAAGAAATAAAATCATTATTGTACAAGAATGGTGCACACTGGCTGATGAGAGTATTTTAAATGGAACAATGTTGAAGCTTAAAGGAATGTAATGTACCACATACTAGTACAACAAAGTAGCATACTGGTATTAGCTAGTCTCAGGGGACAGTGGCTGTCATGGCCTCATTTCTTGCACACATCAAATACAGTAAACAAAATGCAGAAAAATAACACAACACGTGAAAAGGAGGGACTCTAAATAATTTTAAGTGAAACACAAGTGAACGTGTATGAGTGACACGCTTTCAGAATAACTGCAGCAGTGACAAGAGCAGTTAGCCCATCACTGTGCAGTTATGTCTGTCACTGCATCTACCCTTCTTTGCAAAACCATAAGTAATTCTTATTCATCAAAATGACAGTGAATGTGCTACTGCTGTTTGAAAATAGTTTGTCTCTTAACATCATATAGAACTGGACATAATTCAGCGTTACCATTTGCAAATCATTGCTCGGAAACTACATTCAGCACCCTCTGTGCCTTTTGAGTACCATTGTCTGGTAACTACATGGGGTCATTAGTACATAATTCATCTCTTCGGTGAGTGGTTCCCTGCGCAACATTCCAGTCCTCAAATGTTTGTTTTTTATAATTCTCTATGCTTGTTTTTTTCCAAACTATCTGTTACACCCTATATTTTTGTCGTGCTGGATGTATGGTCTTGACATGTAGCAGTGTCTTCTTACAATGGACTGTGAAGTTAGGACTACACGTCTGAAGTCTTTTGTTATTTAGGTGGATACTCAAGGAAAGTATAGCTTTTAAAGGCATAATACCTTTTTTAGAATGGATTATGGCAAAGTTCATAACCATAAATAGTTTGTTTCAAGAGATCAATGCACATAAGATACGATAAATTCCACCTTAAATTATGAAGACGACTTAATTTTGTTGTGTTATCCTTTACATACAAAGAATAAATATCACATGACGTACAAAGGTTCGGCCAAACAGTGACGCATGCTGCACATTATGCATGTGTTGGCTTCACTACTAGTAAAGTGTTGTATTGTGAGCTATTCATTGTTGAAAAAAGGCCATACATATTCCAGATGATACTGTTTTATAGCATATCACTTTACCCTAGTGTATACTACGAGAGTCTGGTAATTTCAAATAACTGTGGTTGACAGATGTAAGACCAGTGTGCGAAGTACATGACATCTGTAAGCTACTCGATGTATGAAGTTGCCGTCAGTGTTAACTCCATACTTCATATAGAGGTTCTCTGGTTGTCGCGAATTTGGTTCTTGCGTTATATAAAGGAACTCACTTTTCTCTTGTCTCTTTATGGATTTAGTGAAATAGTTTACTTGTCGATTGTGGACAAGAAAACAATGAATTCTGATAGTAAAGAGGCAATAGCATGATAACTGGTAATCAGTGTGTAGGAGTTTTCTGAAAGAAATGTGGGCAAACAAAAATATGTATTGCTGTAAAGAAACCATTACATCAGTAGTCCATTAATAGTAGCTACTGGAAAGAAACTTTGGTACTTGATATCTCCAATTATCTATTTCACTGTAACATTGCTTATCAACTGGTGAAGTAAAACATTCCCCTACCTCAAAACTTTAATCCTCATCTCACATTAACCTAGTATTGATTAAACTTCGATTACAATAGTGTAAATGTTTTAGTAAAAAGGCCATTTCACATTATGTAAAATCTTTAGTGCACATAACGCAAAGATAACAGTTATTTCATGTGTCACCACAGTTCATTTCTCACTTAAAGGAACGTCTAAAGCTTTACTGAGTAACATAGTGACCTTGTGATGTTGAATAATAGTCCATCAAATTCTCCATAAGTGTGCGTATTTCTCAGGGCATACCGAGGACATGCTGACAGGAACATGTCATTTTTTCCTGTGTTTCTGCATGATGGTACTTGTACCTTATCATAAATTATTTTGAGCTGGACTAAGTGATGCTGCAGAGGGTGGCAGAGCTTGACCATGGAATGGCCATAACCACTCAGAATGCACTACCACTGAATGGCCAGACAAAGAGTATCTTTATTAACAGGAGAGGTGACTTGTATGGTGGAATAAGGGCTTTCATATTGAGGCATGAATTTCTTAGTCTTTTTTCTTAATCATGGGGTTACAAAGCAAAACTAAGTCCCCAGGCTTATACTGAGGAAGCACAGCCCCTTTGTTACTTCATTTGTACTGTTTCATGGTAGTTTTACATTTATTTTGCTTTACCTGCTTCCAGATAGACTTCTGTCAGATCCACGTCAGAAGTTACCAAGTTCAAATGGGGAGCTCATAGGCTGTCCATATACTTCCTCTTCGGATGTGTACCTAGATGATTTGTGTATATGACTATTTTATGCAGAAGCTACATAGACGACCTACTGGTTCCAGTCACTGAATGGTTTAAATAGTAAGACAACATCTGAACTGTTCTTTGATAAACACAATTGATGTGGTCATTAGCTTTTGGATGAAGAGGTGTGATTCTCCAATTTTTCATAGTGATTTGTAAACTTGTAAAAACAAGTTGGACATGAAATTAGTACTCTGATTAGGCAAAATGGCATCAGAACTTCCTAATGATAAAAATAATCTATAGACAAAGGCACTTGCAACTGCTCCTGCAGTCATACCTGCAACTTTTATTAGAATTAGATATACAGAAATGAGATCAGTGATAGATATGATATATTTGTTTTGTGTGCTCTGTGGGAATGGTCTGACAATATCTAATGCAACATTTTGAAATGGGTTTATAGCATCTGGAGGTGTCTGCAAGGCAATGTAAGTTCATGGTGGGATGGACATCTGACCTCAAGGCAATTAGTTTTGTATGTACTTCTGAACATCAGTCTGTCTATCTTACCATCAATTCTGTGTGTCTATTCTGGCATTCATAGGTTTTTGTCTATTATGACATGCCTGCTTTGGTCAAGAATACCATCATAACGGCTGGGAGAGCAGTGTGCTGATCGCAAGCCCCTCCTATCTGCATCCTCCTCTGTGGATGACACGACAGTCGGATGGTCCTGATGGGCCACTTGTGGGCCTGCAAACTGTTGTGACACTGAGCTATTATACATGCTTGTAACTCTTCGTGGAATTAAGACTTTGTTGCCCTGGGGGAGTTATGTGGTATAGAATACCATCAACTGTGACCAAATCTGGAAGAGAATACGACTGGTGACATTCTACATCCCTCAGTTCTTCTATTAAGTCATTGACATTCTGAATCATTTTGACCTTTTGGCTTAATGTAACAACACTGCGGTGTGAACAGCATGATTTGTGGCATACTTCATAATCCTATTTTGATAGTTTTAATGCCCGACGAGTTAAATGACTACTGGGGTCCTTTAAACTGAGCATGTACAAAAGGGCAGTATAATCAGGGACCACAGTGAATTTTCTCCCATACAAACAACATCTGAAATAGTTCACCCAGAATATAAGTGCTACCAGTTCTTTGCCAGTAGTACTGTCATTGGTCATGCTTTGTTCAGCTGTCTAAAAGCATAGCCCTCACCATTATATCATTATATTCCTGACAAAGAACAGCCCTGATAGCATATTTGAGGCATCTGTTCAAAGGATAAAAGGCTTTTTTCATAGCCTGTATATATCAATAAGTGTGAACTTGTCAAAACATATTTAAGTTTCCTCATAGCGAATTCAAATCCTTGTCCACTCAAACATTGCACCTTTCTGTAGCAACTTACCTAATCATTTGGCTATCATAGCATAATGCTTCACAAAATGATGATGATAATTAGTGAGGCCAGGAAAACTTGCGGATCTGGCTTAACCTGATCTGATCTGATAATATATCTCAGGTACTTAACCTGTGACTCCGCAGAAAAACACTTTAAATTCAAATGTGTATACTGTAAACTTGATAAACTGTACCTCAGTAGTCCTCGAAAATATCATCCAAATACACTAAAGAAATTGTAGGCTTCAATCATCTTAACAAGAACTCGGTGAATCTTTGGAAAGTGGCAGGCACATTTCTAAGGCTGAAAGATGTGTAAAAACTCATACAACATTCATATAACCATAATTGTGATTTTTTATGGTGCGATCGGAATTTGGTGGCAATTAGAATACATATAAAAGGTAGTGAACCTACAGTTCCCCAGTCTGTTCAGTATTAAATCGATGTGGGGTTAAAACGGAATATTGCTCTGCTAAATCGAATACTAGGGCTTCAGAGTAAGGTAATTAAAGAGATTACTAAGGGCTATCCTCAAGGCACCATAAGTGGCCCACTGTTACACAATCTTAGTATTGAACCATGTTACATCTGATGCAGATGCTATTGAAGATTTTGTCACATGATGACATCCTAGTAGTTGTGTCTGCATACTTCAGGGTGGAGACTTGAGTAAAAGGCGAATGATGTGCTCGCTCAGACGCAGCATTGGAGCAATAGCAACAAACTGACTATAGCTGTTCATAAAACGTCATATATTCTTCCAAAGGGAAGACTTTCTCTTTACAGGAATCCTCCTCTGAGGCGTGACGGAATACCTGTAAAACACGGCTCTGTTTGTAGATATTTATTCATTCTTCTAGACAAGAAAAGGAACTATACAATACTTAAAATCTGTTACTCAGAAATCGGCGGAAAGTATAGATTACCTGTGTGACAGTATTGACTATAAATTACCATTCCATGTGGTATGGTCATATCACAAAGATAACTTGAACACCATTGTTGGCTTCACTGCCACCGTCTGGGTTCATCGCCTTAAACTAGATAGCAACAAAACAATACTGCAACGAATTCAGGGGAGAGTACTTCTGAGGCTCACTGTTGCCTTTTGCAGTACACCAGTGGAAGGTTTACTGGTGATCCTTGGGATATATCTGATGGATTTCGTGGTGTGTTACAGGGCAGTGCTGCATTGGTTGGGATGTGAGCAATATGATTATGTGTACAAGATCACAGGAATGTGCATTACTGATAAAGATATTTATGAGCCTGGAAGTTAGACGAATAGAAGTCTGATTGACACACTACGAGCACTACGAAGTGCGTTTACCACATATTCCCAAGCATCAGGAATAAGTTCAAATTGCATGACATTTTCTCTACTCGAGGTATGGTGCACTTGTTAACAGGTCATGGTCCGTATCCCAAACATCTGCACTGTTTGGGATGTAGTAACATTTGAATCTGTGAATGTGGAGAGGAACGTTACACCTATCATGTCGTACTCAGGTGCCCCCCTTTTCAGGTAGAGAGAGATTGTAGACAATTGAATGCAGTCTGCAAACAATTGTAAGTGACCAAAATTTCTGGCCTAAAGTTAATATGATAGCACATCAGATATCCAAAAGGTAACTGCTTAACTTCCAGTCTACAAGATAAAATTGACACTTTGAGTATCAAAATAATGTCCACAGGTCACAAGAAGCATTTCCTCAGTTATAGATAATAATAGACACATACACATTTAATTAAGAAAAACGTATATATATAAGGAAAAAAGAAAAATAAAATAAAAAGAAAAGACAGCTGTGACCATCCACATTGGTATGCTTTGACTTTAGGATTGTCGAGGCACACACATACAAATATGGGTGATGTAGAATAGTGTAGGAACAATATGTTTAGAAATACGAGTAGTTGTAGTTCATCGGAAAACCTCAAGTTCTTAAGACAGAAGTTATTCACTTGGCTCATGAGTTCAGTCCCCTTATTTTATTTTTTAAATTATTTTTCAAATGTTCTGTTTCAATTCTACGTTAATATTACTGTATGTGGTGGTAGTGCAGCCTAGAGGAGATGCATGTGTTGAAAAGAGGCTGCCTGTGGCCAGAACGTTAGGGGGTGTCAGCCCACGCGAGTTTTCACATAGCGCAGCATATGTGGACAAGAAAGGTTGAGGAAACGATGTAAGCGTAGTCTGGCCGAGTTCATCACGTGTCTACGACAGTGTAGCGTTGCTATGCGCTAATGACCTGCAGATAGTTCCCTAACATAGATGTAAAGGCGTAACGTCCATCTGCAAAACAAAACACTCGTATGTCAAAATGGATGGTGTTCGAATCCTCCAGCTGACAGGGGGAGCATCTGGGAGTGCATGAAAATAGACACAGTTGTTTAAAAGAGACCAATGGAGTGTGGTTCAAAACAACTCTCTGATTTTTATTTCTGAAATCTAGCTCTAACGGATTCAAGTAGTGCTTGCAAGGCCGCTAACAGACTGAGGGGTATATTGCCCAAGAGAAGAATGGATGACCCAGTCGAAGGCTAGCTGCCAAGAGCGAGTCAGGTCAGACCCCACATAACCATCACAGCTGGAGGGTTTTCTAGAAGAGTTCCCCTGTCAGCAACGCTTCACCTAAGCATCGTCTTGTCAGCATTCTCGCTGTGAGAATGATATCCACATGGACAAAGTGTGGGCTTGTGACCATATCCAGTGGTAACTGGTACCAGACCAGCAATCTCTGTCCAAGCATGGCTCAGCAGTCTAACAAAGTTTGCGTGCATAAAGAACGAAACTTTAAAAAATTAAAATTTTGACTAAAATAAGGCCTCTCCCATTCAGTTCATCTTTCCACGATGCACATCATAAAGCCAGTACAAAGTTACTGTAGTTGCAAGTTAAGGACTTCAAAAACATGTGCCCACATAAAATGAGGTAACCAGACATTGACGTACTGACATTAGAAGAAGTGCTGCATAGAGGTCCATCCAGAACACCATACCAGCGGCACACCAATGTTAAATTGCAATATGGTGGGCTGTGTAAATTCAATGCAAGTCAGTGAACTGTGGGTGCCATCTCGTGGGTAAGATCAAGCACTATGTGGAAAGCACTGTAACTATGTATTGTATACATAGTACAAAACCTCAGTGTTTTGCTTTTGTGCATATTATCACACCCTGTTGTGGAAGAGAGAACTAGTGTGAGCACCAGGGAGATGACAGATGGCAGAAGCAAGTGTAAAAATATGACAATGTGATTCTAAATGCCACCTCTTATGCTTTATCAAGTATATGGGTTCCTCTATCAGTATGCAATACTTTGAAAACAGTGTATACAAATTATTAAACATTCCATAATGCCTTAATTTAGATTGCCCATTAAAGGCTCTTCCTGGATATTTAGCTCTTGGGAATAAAATATGGAGGTATAACATTTAAGGCTCTCAGTCACATATGTGCTTTACCCATGATTGGTCCACAATTCGTTAGTGAACAATATCTTCTCTTATCATCATACTAAAGATAACCAACAGATCGTTAAAATTATTAAGAAAAGGTTAGGTGAGAATGGAGCCCCTCTGTACCTGGGCACACAGGGATATTACCACTGCTGCAATGTCTCAAGTTGAGTATAGCCACAAAGTAGAGTCGTTCATTGGGGTAATGATGTATATTGGCAGAGGCAGGGAGCTAATCAGAAAAACATGTGACTGTAACAAAGCTGTCGATCAGTGCTACCTCCCTACAGGATATATTCAAGATACATGAACCGCTTCAAGACCTGTAATTAACACCATTTTTAGTCTGGAATGTCTGCTGGCTAGGTAACTCGTCGATATCCTCAAATTAGGAATATTTCTTTAGTAAAATATACACACATCAAAAAAAAAAGTTTTGCATCATCCCAGAACTTCTGAAGATAGACGTTGACTGGTGATATTATATCACACAGTCCCTTTGACTGTTCAGAGATGTCACTAAGGCCCGCCACACACTTTCCGGTACACCTGTCAGGTAAACCTGTACAGGTAAACCAGAGCGTGTGTACCAGTAAGTTCAGGCCAAACTGTACTGGCATAGCGACCTGTGCAGGCGATCGGAGAAGAATCAAAATTAAGTGCTTTCTACCTGCTCAGGCGTGTAGACCTGAGCGTGTGTATATGTCACTCCGGCCCGCCTGTACATGTGTATGGTTCGCTGGGGCTAGCTCCTTGAGTAGAGAGCCCCTGTTGTCTTTGTATTTACGTGCACAACATTGTTAACTAGTGACTACATGCGCGGTACTGCTCAACTCTTCTGCTCAACATGTCAAATCGGAAACGGAACCAAGTGATACAGGAGTTTATCGAAATGTATCGGCTGGAGACTTGTCTGTGGCAGGTGAAAAGTAAAGAGTACCACGACCGTGAAAAGAGAGGTGCAGCCTATGAACGACTTGTTATTAAATTGATGGAGTTAGAACCTGATGCTGCAAAGCAATCTGTAGTGAAAAAAATAAATAATTTAAGAAAAATGTACGTAAAGAAAAGAAGAAACGTTATATGTCAATGAAATCTGGAGCTTCAACAGACAACATCTACACATAAAAATTGTGGTACTTAGATTTGTTCGATTTTCTTGGCGATCAAGATACTCCTTATGCGTCTGTGTCAAACTTTGGATGACGAGGATGGATGTGAGATCGATGAAGTAAGTACTCACATTATTTATAATATGCATACAATTTATTTAATTAAACTACATTTTGTATTTACAAATGGAAAGGTTATATTTAGAGTTCACATTTTTTATTAATATTAATGGAAAATGTTTTTACTGTATGAATTAATAGCATACTGCGGCCAAACTTCTATTTTTAGTCTGTTTTTTGTTTCGATGAACCCTAGTGTCTTGCCATGGAACTTTGCCTTCATTCATGAAGTATGAAGTGAACCCATTTCTAAGTTGTTTAGTAGCAGACGTTATGTTCCCGTGGTTCTGACGTTTCAGTGTGATCATATTTGTTTCCAAGGTATTCAATCCTGTAATCGCAGTAGTTCATCGTACATCTGTTTGGATGAGCGTAAAAGCCTGGATGTTGTTCCATCAAAACATTATGCAATGCACAAGTTGCCATCACCACTTTCATTATGTTCTCTGGTTCCACATTGATTTGAGTATGGAATATACGAAATCTGGATTCAAGTATTCCAAAACAATTTTCGACAATGTGTCTTGCTCTTGATATGCGGTAGTTGTAAATTTCTTTACTAGCTGTATCTAGTTGTGCTTGTCACAAAGGCTTCATAATATTAAGTGTAAGAGGAAAGGCGTCATCAGCTACAAAAACATAAGGAACATTTTCTAAATTTTCTGTAACATTGCATGACCCTGGAAGTTTGAGCTCATTACTCTCTAACTTTTCATAAAATTTAGTATTCTGAAGAATGCCTCCATCAGAAACACGTCCATTAGTTCCAAAACTCACGAGGAGGAACCGATTCTTAGCATCCACTATTGCAAGAAGTATCATACTGTGTCCGCCTTTGTAGTTGAAGTAAAAAGATCCAGAATTCGCTGGGGGAACTATGTCTATATATTTACCATCCATGGCACCAAGACAATGTGGGAAATTCCATCTATCTTCAAATGTTTTAGCAATAACTTTCCATTTCTTAGCCGAGTCAGGAAACTGAAACAACAGCAAATTAATAATGTTTTTTACAATGTGGATGTATAGTGGTGTTGATTGTAACAGGCTTTATGAATATTCTGTTATAATAAGCAAAATGAAAATAACATTTAAAATAACACAAAACCAGTGCTTGTTTATAAAGTTTGGTTATAAAGAAAATAAGAAACAGAATTTTAAAATACTACAGTGAAACTATCTGTTTAATAGCTTTTAAAGAAGGTTTGTGTTGCTTTCATCTTATAGTTTTGTCTTATTTTAAATTATATTCCTGATATAAAAAATGAAATCAGAGTAAATGACTTTTAGGGTATAATAATATGCTTCTTTCAGGATGGAATCGATGATGTTGCTCCACAGACACCCAGCAGTGAAGAACCCTCAGAGACAAACGAGAGTCCTCAAAATTCCAAAGAACTCCCGATATCACGACAAATTTGGCAAAAAAGAGGAAACGTGTGGAACTTACCAATGTCGTTCTGCTATCAGTGAGAGATCATTTTAAAAAGCCTTCGCCCCAAGATGACAGGTATGATCTACTGGGAAAATCTATTGCAATGAGAATGAGGACACTGGAAAAACGCCAGCGTCTGATTGTTGAAAAAAGAATCGATGATCTCCTATATGAAGCTGAAATGGGAATGCTTTACGTGCCAACGAGTTCATACAGCTCCGAATATCTAACCAGTCCCAGCTCAAGTACGAGCTCACCAAGTCCTACTGCAGCTACTTCATATCATCAGTTTATGCAACAAACAGCGCCTGCAGAATTTGTAATCAATCAAGAGCTTCCACTTCCACACTCAGCAGCTACTTACTTAGCTACCTATAATAATATTTGATGTTTGGGCATTTTTAATTATTCTATGGTTTTAATTGATGAGTAATACCAAATTTTCAATTATTTTCGAATTTAATGTATTATTCATTATTATGCTTCAGTTGAAATTTTGTCTTTGAATTGTAAAAAGAGTTACTAAGAATAAAATAATTTAAAAATGTGTATTTATTATACATACCTGAAGATACACTCCTTTCAGCACATTGTAGATGGCATCACATGTCTCTGGAATTATTTTGCCAAGAGCTTGGGGTGATATTATAGTAGAATATTTGAGACATTCATATGATCGACCAATTGCAAGAAATCTTGGAGTAGCTGTCAGTCTTTCATGGGCAGAAATAGAAGTTCTCATAACTGTATTTCTCCTTTGTATTAAAGGAGTCACAAGTGACAATAGTTTTTGGTAGACGTCTTCAGTCATCCGCAAATAATTACGATAATCTGAAGGTTCTGAACATAACTCTTTTACTAATTTCGTATGAGTGTATTCATTTCTCTTTGTAAACAACTCTTTACACCACGTTTTCCGTTTTTGCTTCCTTTTACACTTCTTGGCAATTAACAAACCGACTAACGCGATTGTGTCGTCTTGTCTGCTCACCATTTCTCGACTGACTGAGTTAAAATCTTCCGGTTTACCAAAGCGTGTGTGTGCTCCAGCCTGCACAGGTATACCTTTCTGGTGCAGGTTTACCTGACACGTGTACCAGAACGTGTGTGGCGGGCTTAAACCTGCACAAATCGTAAAAAACCATGCGTGTACAGTGCCTGTTAGACGGAGGGGATCTGACAGCTGATCATTTCCAGTCATTCCACTAGGAAGTTGTCTGTAATTCAACCATGCCTAGACATTCAAAACTGCGGTTGATTGCATCGGCACTGTTACTTTGTGCCACAGAGCTCTCAACAAGGGAAGCGTCCAGGCATCTCGGAGTGAACCAAAGCGATGTTGTTTGGACGTGTAAGAGAGACAGGAACTGTCGATGACATGCCTCACTCAGGCCACCCAAGGGCTACTACTGCAGTGGATGACCACTACCTATGGATTACGGCTCGGAGGCACCCTGAGAACGCCACCATGTTGAATACCTTTCGTGCAGCAACAGGACGTCGTGTTACGATTCAAACTGTGCATAATAGGCTGCATGATGCGCAACTTCATTCCCGATACCCATGGTGATGTCCATCTTTGCAACCGCAACACCATGCAGTGCATTACAGATGGGCCCAACAACATGCGAAATGTACCACTCAGGATTGGGATCACGTTCTCTTCACCAATGAGTGTCTCATATGCCTTCAACCTGACAATCACTGGAAACATGTTTGGAGGCATCCCAGTCAGGCTGAACGCCTTAGACTCACTGGCAAGTGAGTGCAGCAAAGTGGAGGTTCCCTGATGGGGCCAACGTATGCCACTGGTGGTCATGGAGGGTGCCATAACAGCTGTACGATATGTGAATGCCATCCTCCGACTGATAGTGCAACCGTATTGGCAACATATTGGCGAGGATTTCGTCTTCGTGGACGACAATTTGCGCCCCCCATCATGCACATCTTGTGAATGACTTTCTTCAGGATAACGTCATCGCTCGATTAGAGTAGTCGGCACCTTCTCCAGACATGAACCCTGTCGAACATGTCTGGGATAGATTGAAAAGGGATGTTTATGGACGACATGACCCACCAACCACTCTGAGGGATCCACGCCGAATCTCTGTTGAGGAGTGGTACAATGTCGACCAACAGTGTGTTGATGAACATGTGGATAGTAAACCATGATGAATACAGACATGCATCAGTGCAAGAGGACGTGCTACTAGGTATTGGAGTTACTGCCTCTGAAGGTCTCACTGTATGGTGGTACAACATGCAACGTGTGGTTTTCATGAGCAATAAAAATGGCGGAAATGATGTTTCTGTTGATCTCTATTCCAATTTCCTGAACTTGTTCCGTAACTCTCAGAACCGAGGTGATGCAAAACCTTTTTTTGATGTGTGCAGTTAAAAATCAGAAGTAAGTTACTGTGCATCTGCAGGCACTGAACATTCCAGAAGGAGCGGTAGTAGTGACCATTGTTATAGAAAGTACGTATGCCAACATATGAACTCAAGAAGTTGTTGACATATAGATAATAATCTCCAGACTTAGAGTAATCTCGAGTATTACTAAAAGGATGTGCTGAAAAATATTGTCACAGAATTATGTGAAAACTCTTAAAGCTTTCTAAATAAAACACACTTTGTTAACATTCTACATCTTTATCCTTCATGTCTACATTTTTATTCCTCAACATCTTCACCCTAGTGATGAACACTTTTCTCCCACGAGAGACCAATTTGTTGATGGCACCACTGTGAAATGTTATACTTTGTTGACAGAGTAACGAATACACTTCTGCTTGCATCGATTCATCGCTGAGAAATTGGTGACTCGAAGTCGTGTTTTTAGTTTTGGAAACAGATGAAAATCGGATGGGGCCAAGTCAGGACTGTGTGGAGGATGATTGATGATAGTGATCCCAGGTTGTCAGATTGTTCCAGGTGATACAGCCATTGTTTGTGGTCTGGCAGTGTCATGCTGAAGGGGAGGATGCTCCATGTGTGGGAAAACACTTGCAATTCGTGCTTCCTGTTTTCTGAGAGATTTTCATACACTGACATAGTTACATTACACACTGTCATGTTGCACGTTAAATTAGGAACCTTCTAGTAGCTGAGCACTACAGTTTGCATCAGGAAAGAGGGAAAAGTCGACTGGGTACTATGCATGACATGTAAAATCTCAACCAATATTGAGAACAGAATAAAATATTTGGAGGCAAAAAAATT
Organism: Schistocerca cancellata; assembly: GCF_023864275.1. Classification (NCBI taxonomy): domain Eukaryota; kingdom Metazoa; phylum Arthropoda; class Insecta; order Orthoptera; family Acrididae; genus Schistocerca; species Schistocerca cancellata. The sequence continues at coordinate 169,039,489 of NC_064636.1, read as the reverse complement.
CTTTAATGAACAGCCATAGTTTTAGGATAAGGTAATGGGCCATGAAAGGTATACTAACGATATAATTGTGATTTTGATGATAATAAGGATTTGATAGATGAAACGTGTAAGGCACTAAACGGCCAACATTCTTATATTAAATTTAACGTTGGATTATCACAATAAGATAAGCCACCCTACTTGGATTTGTGTCCCAGGTGAATGATTATACTGTGGAGATGGTTAACAAATAGAATATTAACATGGGTAGTATGAGAAAGGGATTAGAGGGTAGTAGCGTCCTTAGACAGGATATTGATCCCGAGAGAGAAAGATATTGCAGAGTATCTTGTTATGGACTCGTCTGAGATATGGTGGGTAGTTGGCTGAGAGCCTTAAATGTCATACCTGCATATTTAACCCCCAAGAAAAATGGAGAACAGTTTATACACCATGGAGAACGACAGGTTCATCATATGGTAATAAACGTGTTTGTGAGATTAAGAGACCACAGTGTGCCTGCAGATTTGCAGCCCAAATGAGTAATGCTTCCATACAGAGATAAGGAGCATGGTGCAGTATACAGGGTGTTACAAAAAGGTACAGCCAAACTTTCAGGAAACATTCCTCACACACAAATAAAGAAAAGATGTTATGTGGACATGTGTCTGGAAACGCTTAATTTCCATGTTAGAGCTCATTTTAGATTTGTCAGTATGTACTGTACTTCCTCGATTCACCACAATGATTTCATACGGGATACTCTACCTGTGCTGCTAGAACATGTGCCTTTACAAGTACGACACAACATGTGGTTCATGCACGATGGAGCTCCTGCACATTTCAGTTGAAGTGTTTGTACGCTTCCTAACAACAGATTCGGTGACCGATGGATTGGTAGAGGTGGACCAATTCCATGGCCTCCACGTTCTCCTGACCTCAACCCTCTTGACTTTCATTTATGGGGGCATTTGAAAGCTCTTGTCTAGGCAACCCCGGTACCAAATGTAGAGACTCTTTGTGCTCGTATTGTGGATGGTTCTGATACAATACGCCATTCTCCAGGGCTGCATCAGCACATCAGGGATTCCATGCGACGGGGGGTGGATGCATGTATCCTCGCTAACGGAGGACATTTTGAACATTTCCTGTAACAATGTGTTTGAAGTCACGCTGGTACGTTCTGTTGCTGTGTGTTTCCATTCCATGATTAATGTGCTTTGAAGAGAAGTAATAAAATGAGCTCTAACATGGAAAGTAAGCGTTTCCTGACACACGTCCTCATAACATAGTTTCTTTCTTTCTGTGTGAGGAATGTTTCCTGAAAGTTTGGCCGTACCTTTTTGTAACACCCTGTATAAACCCATCATTTGTTTCCTTCCATCTAGCACTCGGTAACGAAAACTTACAGGATGTTAGCGAAGATTTAGATATCTAACACAAGAGACCTATGGACCTGACACTAACATCTTGGAAGAATTTAAAAACATGAAATGTGAGATCACGTATCCAGAGAGGGCTGTTTGTAAACAAACTGCATTAAGGCTTTAGGGGATGGTTAGAAACTATATTTTGGAAGTGCGTTTCCAGTAGATAAATCTATATTTGCTATAAAAGGTAAAGGATCTCATTATTTAGCATTTGGATTTATATTATATTTTTCATTTGCTTCCACCATGCTTTCTTTCCCCAGAGCTTGTGCTGAGGCAGTCATCCATGCTGTTGTGTAATTATATGGACAACAGAAAGCCACTGGCGTTTTATGCTGTGTATATGATGCATAGTTACAGTGCTTTCCTCAGTGTGAATTAAGTAAGTGTAGATGGTATTACAGGGGGTTGTGGACTTGTTCACCTCAGCACAGTTGGTTAACTCCTATTTTATGCTTGTTTTGGTTATGGGCTTCCTTATTGAAGGTTTGCCTTGCTTAGTATGTTCTCATTTATACATTGATTCCTAATGTGTGGTTATTAATTGCATTTTATTGATATTGTTAGTGAAGCAGTGATCTATATGGGTTTGGGTCCAAGAGGTATTAGTTTTCTGAAAGCTCAGAGCAGGTACAACTCAGTGACAGTTGTTTGTCTATGTTGATACATGGCGCTATCTGACCTTATTAGTGATTGTTCGCGGTGGTGTCTGCCCTTTCTAGTTGTGTTATGTGGTACTGTCAGATCTTATTATTGTCTTTGTAGCAGGTATATCCACTTACTTTTTATCGCAACTGTTAATATTGCAATCAGTTTACTGCAGGTGTTGCTATACATAATAATAGGGCATACCTTGTTCATGGGCGGTTTTAATGTGTTGATGATGTTTTTTCACGAAGTTTTAGATATGATGGTAGCAGGGATACTAGGTTACAGCTTTCCCATGAAATGGCAGCCATCATGCACTTGGTCCAACACACTGACCTTGACATGACATTTTAATTTTGGTGTTGGGCTAGTATGGTGTTCTGGATGGGCGTGTATGCAGTATTAGTAAGTCAGAATTCTTACATAAGGGGGATATATCGTGTATGAACTGACATCTGCACATGCAGACACTTTGTACTGTCTCTTTTTAATAATGTCTATATGTGGAAGTCTGATTACCTCACTTTATGTGAACACATATTAGTGACAAGCTTAACCCATGAGTATGTATGTTTGTATTGGTTTTATGAATTGTTTGGCTGTGACTAGTTTATGTTATGATATCAGTGGGCATGATTAAAATCTGTTACTTATGGGGTTCTGTTATGTATTATATAGTTCTAGTACTTTGAATGGTCTTCTGGGCGACCACGAAATTTATTATATGTATTTTCTGCTTACTTGACATGTAGAAGAGAATCACTATATTCCCCCATTTTAGATGACTTCAGTATATATTGTCACAGAAGAAGCTCAGTAGCACCATGGTGTAGTGTGTTTGATACTAAACTGTTGCATGCAGGGTCTGTACAATTTTAATTTTTATATTTGGTTCGAGTACATTCTAGAAGTATCCACTAACTGAAAAAAAATCGCAGCATCAAGCAGGAGTTGCGCGACATAAACGAAAGTTGGTAGGCATGTTTCTACATCTGAAAGATGACGTGTATTCATTTTTCGCGCCAGTCACATAAGAGTGGCGTTAGTAGCGCCACTACAAGAATCCAATTCAGATTTGTTTTAAATACATGTTGTAATGGTCTTGAGTGTTACTTATCTTTAAGGTAGGATGTGGTGAACTGATGTTAGTCAAGAATGCTTTTTAAGGCGACAAAGACACCGTTACGAACACATCACTGAGTTTGAACAAGGTCATGAAACAGGACTGTGAGATGCTGGATGTTCCTTCTGTGATATTGCTGAAAGACTTGACAGGAATGTTTTCACTGTACGTGATTGGTGATCACAGGAATGTATGGTTGAATGGTTGAATGTAGACCAGGCTCCAGACTACCATATGCCACTATTGAGAAAAAAGACGATCACGTTTGGAATATGGCTGTGGGCCATTGTACTGCATCTGCAGTAGAAGTGTGAGCACCAATTAGCACCACAGTGACACAATGAACCGTTACAAATGTGTTACTTGAGTGACAGCTGCGAGCCAGCTGCCCTGTAGCATGCATTTCACTGACCCCAGACTACCGCCATTTGCGACTTGAGTGGTGTCAGTGACAGGTCATCGGAGAGCATGGCGCAGGTCTGATGAGGGCTGGTTGTGTCTTGGTGCCAGTGATGACCTTGTGCTGCTTAGAAGGTGGCCAGTTGAGAGCCTGCAACCAGCATGTATGCTTGTTAGACACAGGACCTACATCTGGAGTTGTGGCCAATGGTACATTTTTGTATGACAGAAGGAGCACTCTTATGGTTATCCCATGCAACCTGATTGCAAATTTATATGTCAGTCTGTTGATTCGAGTTGTTGTGCTAACATCCATTTATAGTGTTCCAAAGTGTGTCTTTCAGCAGGATAATGTTCGCTCACTTACAGATGTCATAAGACAACATGCTCAACAGTGTGTTGACATGTTTCCTTGGTCAGCACAATCACCAGATCTGTCTCCAGTCTATCGCATATGGGACATTATTGGACGACAACTCCAGTGTCACACACAACAGCATTAACCAATCCTGTGTTGATCGACCAAGTGCAACAGGCACCAAACTCCATCCCACCTATGCAACACAATGCGTGCACACCTGCTTGCTTGCATTAACGTTCTGGCGGTTACAGCGGTTATTAATGTACTAGCATTTCACATTTGGAATGGATTTTGTTACACTTACATTAACCTGTGATATTGCAATATTAATAAACATGCTACCTAGGTAAATGTATTCCTGAAATTTCAATAGCCTACAGTAATAATTTTTTGTGTTATAATTTTTCCCATCAGCTTATGTTTGATCATCACATTTAGTAGTAATTTTTCAGGTGACCTAAAGATAAGACTTGTCGTGAAATCTGGTTGTGCGTTTCTTTTTTGGGAAGTAAATTTAATACAATTGCATATGGATTTAATTAAACATGAATAATATTTACCTTTTATTGTTTTTGTTCTTGCAATGTAATACAGGCTACTGTCTCAAGTATTACAGTAAGTTTCTGCTATTTAAATTGTTGATCTGCTTGCTGTTCGTAGTGTCTTTCTTTGCTCACACATGATAATAAATTGATTGTGACTGAGAGTTGAACTGCATACATTTTTGTAATTGTTCTTAATCTAATGTTGTTCCATCATTGCGCACAGTTATTTATTCACACATTTTTGCTTCAGTCCTAGTTAATACAACACTACTAGTGGATGGTGTACATCAGTAATAAGACAAATGTTGGTTGTTTTCTCAGTAATGTCTTGTTGAAACAACAAATTTAACCATAATTTTCAAGTCCAAAAAACACAACCCCTGATTCACACACTTGTAATGCAACATCTCACTATGAATGTTAAGTTATACCTCATAACTCTTCCATTTTAACAATCTCTACACTGAAAATATCGGTATGAAGTTTTTCAGCAGAAATTAAGTAAAATGGCCCTCAATGTAGTATTAAAATAGATACTTAAAATGTCAGAATGGCTTGAAGTTGTTAACAATATTAATTTTCATAATAAAATTACCATCAGTACTGTATGTTTTAAAGCAGTGTTTAGAGAATAAGACTAATGCAAATCTCAGTATGAGTAACTGTTCATTACTAGCATCATCATCGTGCGATGTTCTTGACCATTTTTGGATGCTTTACTTTCGAAATATATATAGCAGGTGTTACGCTAATATAAGAAATATAATCCCAGAATCCTGTCATAACCCTCATTCATTTGTGGCACAATCTCTACACATTGTTTGAACTAAACTGTATCCAGGCAGAAGTCTGTGTCTACTGATTGTAATAATGTCACTTATTTCCCCCCATTCCACTCAGTCTACACTGTGGTGGGTCCCATTACTTACGTTTCACCAGATCACTACTGGCGACTGACACATGCACCCCTGTGTCCAACAATGTCCTGCAACCTGCCTTTCCTACTATTACTCTTATCTCACAGTCCATCTCTTCATACGATTTTGTAGCATCTAATCTTACTGGGATGGACCGTAGGTGGGCCTGGGACTATTCCAGCCTGGTCCTCTACTTCTAAAACTATTATTTCGTCTTACTTTATTCACATTATCTGGAGACTGGGGACACTGCATCCTTATGTGCCCCATTTGTCCACACCTGAAACATGTTATATTAGCTGCAAACACTGTCCGTTTACCAAGCATTCCAGTTAACAAATCAATCTCTTCACATTCTATAGCTAACTGAACTGCCGTGCAGGAATCTATCGGACACCTGACCACACATGATATTACTGCATGCAACATTTTAAAAAAAGCATCGAGCGCCCTCTGGTCAGTTTCTTGGAAAATAATTTCATAAACTACAGCATCCTGTCCCCATTCATAGGTACAGCCATTAATTTTCCTTAACCCATATGCAAATTGTTCCATTGTTTTCATATTCTTCTTTGTTGCCAGCCCTAATTGTTCCCTATAGTGTCTGGCACGATTTCGTTTCTTTGAATTGACCCTTCTTTAAATCCTTCGAATGTACCTTCCATTAGGTACTTCTGTATACCCTACATAAGTTTTTTTTTAACCTGTCACTATCAGTTTTGCAACAGTCCGTAATTGCTTATCAGACCAAGCTTCCATCTGATCCATATTTCGAAAATCTCCCAAAAAGGCCTGCACATCCTTGGTGCCTTAAGGGAAAAATGAGCGATTAAACTCTACTTGCAATAATATCTACTTTACAAAATACATGACCATCAAACTACTTCTCCATGACCAGAATCAAATAATTTTTTTAATCACTGTACCAAAGGTTGCAGGTTCATACATCTGACAAGGTGATATTAATGTTCTGACACCAGTCTTTAATGACCTATAAGATTGTCTGTCGTGGAGAGTGAAATGAGACATCAGTACGACAGTAGATTTGTTTCATTAATTTTTTTTCTGGCTCTCGGCCGTAGTACATCAGGAACAGCCTGGTGGAGGCCTGCAGTTGCCTCTTGTGTAAAGAAATAGATGTCCACCATTGCTGAAAGTGTAGGGAGTGAGGCCGAGCGTGGCATCACTCAAATGCTGCTGTCAGTCACATCCCTGGCTACGACCGTGATGACAGTGTGGTGGCGCAGCTCACCGAGCGAGCGCCTCCCTTGTGACTCACGGCAGGCTGCCCTGTCTCGTGGTCGAACAGCGGACCCCATACTGCACTCTGGGATGTCGCTCTGTGTGTCACAAGCTAGTGGTTTAGGCTGTGATACTGAGATGAGAATCATGTAGTGTACGAATGGGAATGTCTGTGTACTAATACACTTAAGACACGTACTCTAAAACTCTTCCATGTATGCAAGTGAGGAAAGGCTTCCATCTTTCCGCTAGCATACTGCAAAGTCGACCATTGCTATACCGCGCCCAGCTGACTCTGCTTCACAACGCCACCTGGCCGAGTTTTGCTTTGCAATGCATAACACTCTCACCCACCTGCAGCTGTCTCTGTTACAGCTCTCACATATTTTTTACCGAATGTAATCGATACTCTACAGGAAGTACATAGTTCACTGTGTGTGAGTTTGACAGTAACTGAATGTCAAGCTACTAATTTAAAAAAACACCATTAATTTCATAGTTGTCTGTTTCATAAAACACACACACACACACACACACACACACACACACACACACACTGTTGTAGCAAAGCTAACATTTCTGTCATGTAACCAACAAAAATTTTACAGCAGACGATAATAGGTGACATACCTGTTTCATAAATGAGTTCAGCACGACTGGCAGTTCTGTCTGAATGGTCCTGTTTAATGTTCAAGCACGAATCAGTACATGGTTAGACCAACATCGATGCTCACTAGAGTCCATGTTGAAACATAAATGACGAGGGTACAGTTTTATGATGGCAAGTCAAAAATTATTTGGAACTTTGATGATACACTACATTTACTTGAAAAATACAGTTTGATTTACACATTATTTTTCAATATAGTCTTCCTTCTTTGAAATGCACTTAGCGCAGCAGTCCTCAAGCTTGTGTTTGTCTGCCGAAAAGGTTTGCGGTTGGTTGTGAAGCCAATGGTTTGCAGCTCATCTGTGTCTGAGGAAAACCGGTGACCTCGCTATGCGTTTTTGAGCGGCCCAAACGAAGGAAGTCTAAGACAGAATAATCTTGATTGTAAGACAGATGTTCCAGTGGTTCGAAACACAATTTCTGGATTGTGTCAAGAGTGAGGTGAGCCATGGGAGGATGGGTGTTACTGTGTAACAGGAAAATTTCCCGTGACAAAAGACCTCAAGCTTTATTGCGAATTGTTGGTTTAAGTTCGTTAGTCAACAATGCATACTAATAGTCTCTGTTGATGGTTTTCCCCATAATCTTTCCTGCAGACTAGAATTTTTTCTCCACTGGTGATTCTGGGTGCTTCCACTCCATTCTCTGGCGTTTTGATTCTGGCTCATAGAGCTGAGCCCATGTTTCGTCATGCATCACTATTATTTCCAAAACTAAATCGCCTTCTCTGTTTTAATGGTCGAGAAAGTATTGGCTGACCTAAAGACGCCTAAGTTTGTGTTCTTCAGTGAGTTTTCATGGCGTCCATGACAAAAAAAACTTCATGCAAGCCAAGTTTATCACGGATGATGGTATTGGCAGAATCATGACTGATATTCATTCTAGATGATATGCCATCGATAGTAATCTGCCTGTCCATCAAAACCTTCAATTCAGCTTTATCCATTTTATTGGCCATTGTGGGCGTTTACAGACTGTTTGTGTTGCTGTTTGTGAGTTAATTTTGTCCAGCCACATTTGAACTTCTCGACCCACTTGAAAGAACTTGACCACAGCAATGTACTATCCCTGTAATGTGCTAATAGTCTACCAGGATTTTCAGCCCCTTGGACTCCGTATGATCAAACAATCGTATCACTGCTCCTTGTTCTTCCTTTGTGCATATTGCTAATGGAGGGTATGTGTTTACGGTGCCACTACAAGCTCACTTCTGTTGCGATAAAGATCAAGTGAGTTGCATGTCACCACAGTAGTCCCAACTGTAAGTATGGTTTCACGAATGCATATGACTACCGCAAAAGTGTTTTTTTTTTAAAGGAGGATGTGGATAATTGTGACTGATTTGTACATTGTGTCCTTTGCAAAACGGCAGTTCGCTATGTCTGGAATTACTTGAGTAAACTAAGTTTTCTGAAAACGGTTCGGTATGTTTGGAATTAATTGACTGAACTACGTTTTCTGGAAAATAATAGAAGTGTCATTTAAAGATAAAAATGCAGCTCATCATTAAAATATGAAAGTGGAAAAACAATTTTCTGATGCATCTTATTCATTTACGTTTGAGTACAAATGTTGTTCCTGTTACTAAAAGTATTCATTTATTGATGTTTATGAAGTAGTTGCGCATTTAATAAGGTTAAATTAATTAACTGGGTGTCTTTTGTAAGGGATAAGATAATGCTGGGCACCACATAGGTTACTAACATATGCCACTCATTTATTATTTCTATACGTTTCTGCATGGTGGAGTAGTGAAGTTGCACATCTATGTAGTTTTATGTCTTTGATTACAGTGAATGCACATGAGAGAGCTATCTGATGTAGATGTTTCATGTAAGAAAAGTAATTGGGGTACATGAATATCCCACTGCAGGATGTCTTTAAGTGAAGCTTCTTTTTGTAGCGTCTGATCAATTGATTTCCAACAGATATTGCTATAATTCAGATTGTTAAACATCCATTAGCTTTTTACATAGCTACCAGAAGCCCTTTTCTCTTCAGACAGAATGAAACTTTGTCTAAAATATTAACTTGTAGAGAACAAATATGTATAATTTGTGAAAGAGACACCATAGTAGAAGGCTTTCAGCATTGTGATACCAACAACGAAACATTGTATCCTTAGGAAAAACTCATCACCTGTGTTCATGGGACTATACGAGTTTCTGCAATGTAAAGCATGCCAAGTGGCTTGAAGGTAGGATACGACTAATGATTATGACAGGGTCCACAGTCAAAGAATACTGTGTCATAGGCACTTGAGAGTTATCACTACAGTCTGTGATTATACCACTAGTATGGCCTACATTGGCACACCCTGTGAGATGGGGTTCATTGTCTCAAGAACATCAAGGTTGTGTCTTCTGCTCCGTAACACAGACAAAACATGAAAGAGGCTGAAGTGCAGATGGCCTAAACAAGGAATGGACAAACCGCAGCTGACACAGTTGATATGATGGTGGCTCACTGTTCGTTCTAGTAAACTTTTTTACTTATCTTTCACTCTTGTCTGGAAAGGAGTGAGTCTGCCCTTATACAGCTTTTGAGTCACACCATTCTAGCTGGAACTGTGGAAGAGAGACCCGTATTCGAAATAATAACTTATTTTATTGAACATTATTTTTCAAGTGTAACACTTCCACAACAGAGCAGTTGCAGTAACAAGAGCTGGATGTGGGCCTGTGGGGAACAGCATTGTTTAGTCATCAGTGGGTTGGGTATTCTACAGTACATGCTTTGCGTCAGTGAGCTTCTTCACCTTGGTCATTAATCCACTGAACATGTTTTAAAATAAGAAAAACATAAAAGATAAATAAAATGAATCTTTGTGAAACAAATTATGTCGAATTTTCTTCCCTTGCTGCGACCTGTACATAGTCACAGTGAGGAGTTTGTGGCCTCTAGTACTACCTAGTCTGAAAACCATTGGTCTAAGACATCTTCCCTTTATCAGAATCGAATTACAAAAGAAGAACTCACAAGTATGTGCAGGTAGGTATGGGAGGCGTTCTCCCTACCTGTTCTGTTTAGTTATTGAATAAATACTGACCTATGCTGTAACTTTGTAAGATCTTAGTGCTGCTCTTGGACTCTGATACACCAAAACAGCACTTCATGTAGTGGCGTATGTACCTCGCTACAACAACTAGGCACAGAAGGTTAAACTTAATGACAAATGAAGAGATAAAAATTATTAACTTGAAAGGATCATTGTTTCGACCGACATGTCATTCACACTTTCGAAAAGACTTGTGAGACACAGGTGAGGGGATCCTTTAAATAGCTTATATTTAAAGTGTAACTGAGTTTGGTCAGTCTCAGTTCACTTCACTTTGCAAAAACAGAAATCTAAAAACATATGTGCATAACAAAATGCTTTGCTGGCCTTTACAGTATCTGGCTTTGGTGATAGGATATTCTAAAGTGAATTCTAAAGTGAGCTGCTGGAAAGGTACAATATCTCAAACACTCGGATGGTCATTATGAGATTCCTAATAGTAAAACAAATAAATACACTATATCAATACCAATGCATAAGCATATTAAGCAATTTCTGTTTTAAGAGTGGGACTTAACATTAATCAAAACATAAAATTGTCAGTACATGTAGCATAAAGGGAATACATTATACTGTCCAGAAGGTACAATACTTTTAAAAATTGGAGGAATTTTAAGATTTTTTATCCACCATTTAGTCCATGACACGTTAACATGAAAGCAGAAATTCTCACTGAAAGTTCATAGAAACTGAGAAACAAGTATATACGAGTATGTCTCGCCAAAGTTCTTGATCTTAATAGCTGCCACTAAATAACCATTATATAATCAAATCCCTGGAAATGAAAAAATAGAATTAGTCTAGTACAGTGGTAGCACAAAGAAAAACTAAATCTCATTGAGAACAGTTTATCAAACCATGTTACAGTAAAACCTAACTCTCAAGTGAAACTAGACCAAGCGCAATTTAACAGAGCATTTACGTTAAAGACAAATGTTTTAAATGCAAACAAATATGAAAAACTAGTAAACATCTTTATCAAACATCTTAGCCATCACATATCACATAGTCATATTTTGGTACGTAAGTAAGAAATAGTGTAACCCAATAAAGTATACAACAAATAGAAATAACTACAGTAGTAGTCTTAGAATAAACCGTTATCATTCGTTTTGAATGTATTATAAAAAAAGAAAAGAGGGAAACTAAAGTATAATCTTATTGGCATGGAATAACCGGGTCTACTGCTGGATGTTTGTGTCGCTCTGGCACAATATTTCAGCCACGTAACTCGTTGCTTTCTTCAGGTGCTACCTGAGACTGCCGTATTGGAGGATCTTGTCCAGTATTTATGCCCAGAGTGCGCTGGGTTACGTTATAATCTTATTCTTTATCCAAAACTGACCTTACGGAATTACATAGGCGTTTCATGTTTTGTTTCGTTATTTACTTACTTGTTGACATCGAAGGCCTACGAGATATTAATCATGAAATTCTTTGAAATGAAAAAGAACTTGAAATGTCATTAACGAAAACAGAAATAAATCAGGTTTCCTACATCACAAAAAAAGTTACTTCAGCGCATAATTCGAATTACAGGAGATATTTGTGCCAAACGATAACTAGTAACCGTACAACAAATTGCAGTGGTATGTGACGGAAACGAGGCACATTGTGGCATAATTTCTGCATGTAATCACAGCATACAGAAGATTCAAGACGACGACAACCACAAGCCTGCGTTTTTTCCCATAATTGCGTTTTTTCCCACAATTGCGTTTTTTCCCATAATTGCGTTTTTTCCCATATTTGCGTTTTTCTACATATTTGCGTTTTTTCCCATATTTGCGTTTTTCCCTTATTTACGTTTTTTCACATATTTGCGTTTTTTCCCATATTTACGTTTTTTCCCATATTTGCGTTTTTCCCCGTAATTGCGTTTTCTCCCATTATTGCGTATTTTCCCCTATTTGCTTTCTTCCCATATTTGCGTTTTATCACATAATTGTGTTTTTTCCCATAATTGCGTTTTTTCCCATAATTGCGTTTTTTCCCATAATTTCGTTTTCCCCATAATTTCGTTTTCCCCATATTTGCATTTTTCACCACATTTGCGTTTTTCCCCATATTTGCGTTTTTCCCCATATTTCCGTTTTTCCCATAATTGCGTTTTTCCCATAATTGCATTTTTCCCATAATTGCGTATTTTCCCATAATTATGTTTTTTCCCATAATTGCGTTTTTTCCACATATTTGCGTTTTTTTCCATATTTGCGTTTTACCCATATTTACGTTCATTCCCATATTTGCGTTTTTTCCCATATTTGCGTTTTTCCCATATTTGCGTTTTTTCCCATATTTGCGTTTCCCACATTTTCGTATTTCCCACAGTTGCGTTTTTCCCACATTTGCGTTTTTCCTATATTTGCGTTTTTCCCACATTTGCGTTTTTCCCAAATGGTTCAAATGGCTCTGAGCACTATGGGACTCAACTGCTGAGGTCATTAGTCCCCTAGAACTTAGAACTAGTTAAACCTAACTAACCTAAGGACATCACAAACATCCATGCCCGAGGCAGGATTCGAACCCGCGACCGTAGCGGTCTTGCGCTTCCAGACTGCAGCGCCTTTAACCGCACGGCCACTTCGGCCGGCGTTTTTCCCATATTTGCGTTTTTCCCATATCTGCGTTTTCCCATTTTTTCATTTTTCCCATGTTTGCGTTTTTTCCCATAATTTCGTTTTTCACCATATTTGCATTTTTCACCATATTTGCGTGTTTCCCCATATTTTCATTTTTCCCCATAATTGTGTTTATCCCCATAATTGCGTTTTTTTATAATTGCATTTTTCCCCATAATTGCGTATTTCCCATAATTACGTTTTTTCCCATAATTGCTTTTTTTCTTATAATTGCGTTTTTTTCCATAATTGCGTTTTTTCCATAATAGCATTTTTTCGTCTAATTTCGTTTTTCCCATAATTGCGTCTTTGCCATAATGGCGTTTTTTCCCATAATTGCGTTTTTTCCCATATTTGCGTTTTTTCACATATTTGCATTTGTCCCATATTTGCGTTTTTCCCCATATTTGCGTTTTTCCCCATATTTGCTTTTTTCCCATATTTGCGTTTTTTCCCACAATTGCGTTTTTTCCATAATTGCGTATTTCCCATAATTGCGTTTTTTCTCATAATTGCGTTTTTCCCCATATTTGCGTTTTTCCCCATATTTGCGTCTTTTCCTATATTTGCGTTTTTTCCCATAATTGCGTTTTTTCCCTTATTTGCGTTTTTCCCATATTTTCGTTTTTTCCCATAATTGTGTTTTTTCCCATAATTGCGTTTTTTCTCATAAATATGTTTTTGCCATAATTGCGTTTTTCTTTATAATTGCGTTTTTTCCCATAATTCCGTTTTTCCCATAATTCCGTTTCTTCCCATATTTGCGTATTTTCCCATAATTGCCTTTTTCCCCAAAATTTGCTTTTTTTCGCATAATTGTGTTTTTTCCATAACTGGGATTTTTCCCATAGTTGCGTTTTTCCCCATATTTGCGTTTTTTTCTGTAATCACGTTTTTTCCCATATTTGCGTTTTTTCCCATATTTGCGTTTTTTCCCATATTTACGTTTTTTCCCATATTTGCGTTTTTCCCATACTTTCGTTTTTTCTCATACTTGCGTTTTTTGCCATATTTGCGTTTTTTCCCATATTTGCGTTTCTTCAAATATTCGCGTTTCTACCCATTCTTGTGTTTTTTCTCCTACTTGCGTTTTTTCCATAATTGCGTTTTTTTGCATTACTAATGATCCCATCCTACCAACTGATTCCTTGTTCTACACAAGTTGTGCCAAAAAATTCTCTTCTCCTGTATTTGCGATTTACCATTGTTTGCTAATTTCTGGTATTTCCGATTTTCCCATATATCCAATTTTCCAATATTTGCGATTTTCCCATACTTGCGATTTTCCCATACTTGCATTTCCCATATTTGCGTTTTTCCCATATTTGCGTTTTTCCCATATTTATTTTGGTTTTTCACATATCTATTAGCGTTTTCACCATATTTATTTGCGTTTTTCCCATATTTATTTGCGTTTGTCTCATATTTGCGTTTACCACATATTTCCGTTTTTCTCCATATTTGCGTTTTTCCCCATATTTGCGTTTTTCCCATAATTGCGTTTTTCCCATATTTGCGGTTTTCCCCATATTCGCGTTTTTTTTCATAATTGCGTTTTGTCCCATAATTTCGTTTTTTCCCATATTTGCGTTTTTGCCATAATTGCGTTTTTGCCATATTTTCGTTTCCCCATATTTTCGTTTTTCCTATATTTGCGTTTTTCCCATATTTGCGTTTTTCCCCATATTTGCGTTTTTCCCATAATTGCGTTTTTCCCATATTTGCGGTTTTCCCCATATTTGCGTTTTTCCCATATTTGCGTTTTTTCCCACAATTGCGTTTTTTCCATAATTGCGTATTTCCCATATTTTCGTTTTTCCCATAATTGTGTTTTTTCCCATAATTGCGTTTTTTCTCATACTTGCGTTTTTTCCATAATTACGTTTTTTTGCATTACTAATGAACCCATCCTACCAACTGATTCCTTGTTCTACACAAGTTGTGCCAAAAAATTCTCTTCTCCTGTATTTGCGATTTACCATTGTTTGCTAATTTCTGGTATTTCCGATTTTCCCATATATCCAATTTTCCAATATTTGCGATTTTCCCATACTTGCGATTTTCCCATACTTGCGTTTCCCATATTTGCGATTTTCCCATACTTGCGTTTCCCATATTTGCGTTTTTCCCATATATGCATTTTTCCCATATTTGCGTTTTTCCCATATTTATTTTGGTTTTTCACATATTTATTTGCGTTTGTCTCATATTTGCGTTTACCACATATTTCCGTTTTTCTCCATATTTGCGTTTTTCCCCATATTTGCATTTTTCCCATATTTGCTTTTTTCCCATATTTGCGGTTTTCCCCATATTCGCGTTTTTTTTCATAATTGCGTTTTGTCCCATAATTTCGTTTTTTCCCATATTTGCGTTTTTACCATAATTGCGTTTTTGCCATATTTGCGTTTCCCCATATTTTCGTTTTTCCTATATTTGCGTTCTACACATATTTTCGATTTTTCTCATGTTTGCTTTTTTCCCATATTTATTTCAGTTTTTCACATATTTAATAGCGTTTTTACCTTATTTATTTGCGTATTTCCAATTTATATTTGCGTTTTTCTCATATTTGCGTTTCTCCACATATTTGCGTTTTCCCATATTTTCGTTTTTCCTATATTTGCGTTCTTCCCATATTTTAGTTTTTCCCATATTTGCGTTTTTCCCATGTTTATTTCAGTTTTTCACATATTTATTAGTGTTTTTGCCTTATTTATTTGCGTTTTTCCAATTTATATTTGCGTTTTTCTCATATTTGCGTTTTTTCCCATATTTGCGTTTTTCCCCATATTTGCTTTTTTTTCATACTTGCATTTTTTCAAATTTGCGTTTTTTCCATATTTGCGTTTTTCCCACAGTTGCGTTTTTCCCACATTTGCGTTTTTCAATATCTCCGTTTTTTCAATATTTGCGTTTTTCACATATTTACGTTTTTCCCCATATTTGCGTTTTTCCCTATAATTGTGTTTTTTCCCATAAGTTCGATTTTTCCCATAATTGCATTTTCCCCATAATTGCGTTTTCTCCCATAATTGCGTTTTTTCCCATGATTGCTTTTATTCCCATAATTGCGTTTTTTCCCATAATTGCGTTTTTTCCCATGATTGCTTTTATTCCCATAATTGAGTTTTTTCCCATAATTGCGTTTTTTTTCATAATAGAGTTTTTCCCATAATTCCGTTTGCCCCATATTTGCGTTTTTCCACATATTTCCGTTTTTTCCCATATTTGCGTTTTTCCCATATTTGCGTTTTTTCACATATTCGCGTTTTTTTCCATATTTGCATTTTTTCCCACATTTGCGTTTTCTCCCATAATTGCGTTTTCTCCCATAATTGCGTATTTTCCCCTATTTGTTTTTTCCCATGTTTGCGTTTTATCCCATAATTGTGTTTTTTACAATAATTGCGTTTTTTCCCATAATTGCCTTTTTTCCATAATTTCGTTTTCCCCATATTTGCATATTTCACCATATTTGCGTTTTTCCCCATATTTGCATTTTTCCCAGACTTGCGTTTTTTGCCATATTTGCGTTTTTTCCCATATTTGCGTTTCTTCAAATATTCGCGTTTCTTCCCAGTCTTGTGTTTTTCTCATATTTGCGTTTTTTTCATAATTGCGTTTTTTTGCATTACTAATGAACCCATGCTACCATCTGATTCCTTGTTCTACACGAGTTTTGCCAAAAAATTCTCTTCTCCTGTATTTTCGATTTACCATTGTTTGCTAATTTCTGGTATTTGCGATTTTCCCATATATCCAATTTTCCAATATTTGCGATTTTGCCATACTTGCGATTTTCCCATACTTGCATTTCCCATATTTGCGTTTGTCCCATATTTGCGTTTTTCCCATATTTGCATTTGCCCATATTTGCGTTTTTCCTATATTTGCGTTCTTCCCATATTTTCGTTTTTCCCATATTCTCGTTTTTCCCATATTTGCGTTTTTCCCATATTTGCGTTTTTCCCATATTTGCGTTTTTCCCATATTTATTTTGGTTTTTCACATATTTATTAGCGTCTTTACCATATTTATTTGCGTCTTTCCCATATTTATTTGCGTTTTCCACATATTTACGTTTATCTCCATATTTGCATTTTTCCCCATATTTGCGTTTTTCCCATATTTGCGTTTTTCCCATATTTGCCGTTTTTCCCATATTCGTGTTTTCTTCCATAATTGCGTTTTATCCCATACTTTTGTTTTTTCCCATATTTGCGTTTTTGCCATAACTGCGTTTTTGCCATATTTGCGTTTCCCCATATTTTCGTTTTTCCTATATTTGCGTTCTTCCCATATATTCGTTTTTCCTATGTTTGCTTTTTTCCCATATTTATTTCAGTTTTTCACATATTTATTAGCGTTTTTACCTCATTTATTTGCGTTTTTCCAATTTATATTTGCGTTTTTCTCATATTTGCATTTTCCCCATATTTGCGTTTTTCCCCATATTTGCGTTTTTCCCCATTTTTGCGTTTTCTCCCATATTTGCTTTTTTCATAATTGCATTTTTTCCAAATTTGCGTTTTTTTCCATATTTGCGTTTTTCCCACAGTTGCGTTTTTCCCACATTTGCGTTTTTCCCATATTTGCGTTTTTTCAATATTTGCGTTTTTCACATATTTGCGTTTTTCCCATATCTAATTGCCTTTTTCCCCATAATTGTGTTTTTTCCCATAATTTCGTTTTTTCCTATAATTGCGTTTTCCCCCATAATTGCGTATTTTCCCCTATTTGCTTTTTTTCCCATGTTTGTGTTTTATCCCGTGATTGTGTTTTTTCCAATAGTTGCGTTTTTTTGCCATAATTGACTTTTTCCCATAATTTTGTTTTCCCCATATTTTCATTTTTCACCATATTTGCGTTTTTCCCCACATTTGAGTTTTTCCCATAATTGCATTTTTTCCCATAATTGCGTTTTTTCCTATAATTGCGTTTTTTCCCCTAAATGCATATTTCCCATAATTGCGTTTTTTCTCATAATTGCGTTTTTCCCCATATTTGCGTTTTCCCCCATATTTGCGTCTTTTCCTATATTTGCGTTTTTTCCCATAATTGCGTTTTCTCCCATATTTGCGTTTTTCCCATATTTTCGTTTTTCCCATAAATGTGTTTTTTCCCATAATTGCGTTTTTTCTCATACTTGCGTTTTTTCTCATACTTGCGTTTTTTCCATAATTGCGTTTTTTTGCATTACTAATGAACCCATCCTACCAACTGATTCCTTGTTCTACACAAGTTGTGCCAAAAAATTCTCTTCTCCTGTATTTGCGATTTACCATTGTTTGCTAATTTCTGGTATTTCCGATTTTCCCATATATCCAATTTTCCAATATTTGCGATTTTCCCATACTTGCGATTTTCCCATACTTGCGTTTCCCATATTTGCGTTTTTCCCATATATGCATTTTTCCCATATTTGCGTTTTTCCCATATTTATTTTGGTTTTTCACATATCTATTAGCGTTTTTACCATATTTATTTGCGTTTTTCCCATATTTATTTGCGTTTGTCTCATATTTGCATTTACCACATATTTCCGTTTTTCTCCATATTTGCGTTTTTCCCCATATTTGCGTTTTTCCCATATTTGCGTTTTTCCCATATTTGCGGTTTTCCCCATATTCGCGTTTTTTTTCATAATTGCATTTTGTCCCATAATTTCGTTTTTTCCCATGTTTGCTTTTTTCCCATATTTATTTCAGTTTTTCACATATTTAATAGCGTTTTTACCTTATTTATTTGCGTATTTCCAATTTATATTTGCGTTTTTCTCATATTTGCGTTTTTCCCCATATTTGCGTTTTTCCCCATATTTGCTTTTTTTTTCATAGTTACATTTTTTCAAATTTGCGTTTTTTCCATATTTGCGTTTTTCCCACAGTTGCGTTTTTCCCACATTTGCGTTTTTCAATATCTCCGTTTTTTCAATATTTGCGTTTTTCACATATTTGCGTTCTTCCCCAAATTTGCGTTTTTCGCTATAATTGTGTTTTTTCCCATAAGTTCGTTTTTTCCCATAATTGCATTTTCCCCATAATTGAGTTTTCTCCCATAATTGAGTTTTTTCCCATGATTCCTTTTATTCCCATAATTGCGTTTTTTCCCATAATTGCGTTTTTTCCCATGATTGCTTTTATTCCCATAATTGAGTTTTTTCCCATAATTGCGTTTTTTTTCATAATAGAGTTTTCCCATAATTCCGTTTGCCCCATATTTGCGTTTTTCCACATATTTCCGTTTTTTCCCATATTTGCGTTTTTCCCATATTTGCGTTTTTTCACATATTCGCGTTTTTTTCCATATTTGCATTTTTTCCCACATTTGCGTTTTCTCCCATAATTGCGTTTTCTCCCATAATTGCGTATTTTCCCCTATTTGTTTTTTCCCATATTTGCGTTTTATCCCATAATTGTGTTTTTTACAATAATTGCGTTTTTCCCATAATTGCCTTTTTTCCCATAATTTCGTTTGCCCCATATTTGCATATTTCACCATATTTGCGTTTTTCCCCATATTTGCATTTTTCCCAGACTTGCGTTTTTTGCCATATTTGCGTTTTTTCCCGTATTTGCGTTTCTTCAAATATTCGCGTTTCTTCCCAGTCTTGTGTTTTTCTCATATTTGCGTTTTTTTCATAATTGCGTTTTTTTGCATTACTAATGAACCCGTGCTACCACCTGATTCCTTGTTCTACACGAGTTTTGCCAAAAAATTCTCTTCTCCTGTATTTTCGATTTACCATTGTTTGCTAATTTCTGGTATTTGCGATTTTCCCATATATCCAATTTTCCAATATTTGCGAATTTGCCATACTTGCGATTTTCCCATACTTGCATTTCCCATATTTGCGTTTCTCCCATATTTGCGTTTTTCCCATATTTGCATTTGCCATATTTGCGTTTTTCCTATATTTGCGTTTTTCCCATATTTTCGTTTTTCCCATAGTTGCGTTTTTTCCATATTTGCGTTTTTCCCATATTTGCGTTTTTCCCATATTTGCGTTTTTCCCATATTTATTTTGGTTTTTCACATATTTATTAGCGTCTTTACCATATTTATTTGCGTTTTTCCCATATTTATTTGCGTTTTCCACATATTTCCGTTTTTCTCCATATTTGCATTTTTCCCCATATTTGCGTTTTTCCCATATTTGCGTTTTTCCCATATTTGCCGTTTTTCCCATATTCGTGTTTTCTTCCATAATTGCGTTTTATCCCATACTTTTGTTTTTTCCCATATTTGCGTTTTTGCCATAACTGCGTTTTTGCCATATTTGCGTTTCCCCATATTTTCGTTTTTCCTATATTTGCGTTCTTCCCATATATTCGTTTTTCCTATGTTTGCTTTTTTCCCATATTTATTTCAGTTTTTCACATATTTATTAGCGTTTTTACCTCATTTATTTGCGTTTTTCCAATTCATATTTGCGTTTTTCTCATATTTGCGTTTTCCCCATATTTGCGTTTTTCCCCATATTTGCATTTTTCCCCATATTTGCGTTTTTCCCCATTTTTGCGTTTTTTCCCATATTTGCTTTTTTCATAACTGCATTTTTTCCAAATTTGCGTTTTTTTCCATATTTGCGTTTTTCCCACAGTTGCGTTTTTCCCACATTTGCGTTTTTCCCATATTTGCATTTTTTCAAATGGTTCAAATGGCTCTGAACACTATGGGACTCAACTGCTGAGGTCATGAGTCCCCTAGAACTTAGAACTAGTTAAACCTAACTAAACTAATGACGTCACAAACATCCATGCCCGAGGCAGGATTCGAACCTGCGACCGCAGCGGTCTTGCGGTTTCAGACTGCAGCGCCTTTAACCGCGTTTTTTCAATATTTGCGTTTTTCACATATTTGCGTATTTCCCATATCTATTTGCCTTTTTCCCCATAATTGTGTTTTTTCCCATAATTTCGTTTTTTCCCATAATTGCGTTTTCCCCCATAATTGCGTATTTTCCCCTATTTGCTTTTTTTCTCATGTTTGTGTTTTATCCTGTGATTGTGTTTTTTTCCAATAATTGCGTTTTTTTCCCATAATTGACTTTTTTCCCATAATTTCGTTTTCCCCATATTTTCATTTTTCACCATATTTGCGTTTTTCCCCACATTTGAGTTTTTCCCATAATTGCATTTTTTCCCATAATTGCGTTTTTTCCTATAATTGTGTTTTTTCCCATAATTGCGTTTTTTCCCCTAAATGCGTTTTTGCCATAATTGCCTTTTTTCTCATAATTGCGTTTTTTCCCATAATTCCGTTTTTTCCCCTATTTGCGTATTTCCCATATTTGCGTTTTTTCCATATTTGCGTTTTTTTACCACTTTTGCGTTTTTCCCACATTTGCGTTTTTGCCACATTTGCGTTTTTCCCATATTTGCGTTTTCCCATATTCGCGTTTTTCCCAAATTTGCGTTTTCCCATATTCGCGTTTTTCCCAGATCTCCGTTTTCCCCTATTTGCGTGTTTCCCATAATTGTGTTTTTCCCATAATTGCGTTTTTTCCCATCTATGCGTTATTGCCCTAGTCGTGTTTTTTTCCAATAATTGCGTTTTTTCCCATAATTTCGTTTTCCCCGTATTTGCGTTTTTCACCATATTTGCGTTTTTCCCCATATTTGCGTTTTTCCCGTAATTGCGTTTTTCCCTATAATTGCTTTTTTCCCATAATTGTGTTCTTTCCCATAATTGCGTTTTTTCCAATAATTGCGTTTTTCCACATTTTTGTGATTTTTCCCATATTTGCGATTTTTGCCATATTTGCGTTTTACCCATATTCCCGTTTTTTCCCATATTTGCTTTTTTTCCCATATTTGCCTTTTTGCCCATATTTGCGTTTCTTCCCATACTTGCATTTCTTCCCATACTTGCGTTTATTCTCATACTTGTGTTTTCCCGCATTAATAATGAACTCATCCTACCAACTGATTCCTTGTTCTACACAAAAAATGCTCTTTTCCCATATTTCCGATTTACCATTTTTTGCTAATTTCAGGTATTAGCGGTTTTCCGATATTTGCAATTTTCCCATATTTGCAATTTTCCAATATTTGCGGTTTTCCCATCTTTGCGATTTTCCCATACTTGCATTTTTCCCATATTTGCATTTTTTCCCATATTTGCGTTTTTCCCATGTTTGCGTTCTCTCATATTTGCGTTTTTCCCATGTTTGCATTTTTCTCACATTTTCATTTTTGCCATATTTGTGTTTTGCCAATTTTGCGTTTTTCCCACATTTGCATATTTCCCACAGTTGCGTTTTTCCCACATTTGCGATTTTCCTATATTTGCGTTTTTCCCATATTTGCGTTTTTCTCATATCTGCGTATCCCATTTTTTCATTTTTTCCATATTTGCGTTTTTTTCCCATAATTTCGTTTTTCCCCATATTTGCATTTTTCACCATATTTGCGTTTTTCCCCATATTTGCGTTTTTCCCCATAATTTTGTTTTTCCCCAGAGTGTCGTTTATTCTGATAATTGCATTTTTTCCCATAATTGCAATTTTTACCATATTTGCGTTTTTTCCCATATTTGCGTTTCTCACATTTTTGATTTTCCCACAGTTGCGTTTTTCCCACATTTGCGTTTTTCCTATATTTGCGTTTTTCCTATATTTGCGTTTTTCCCACATTTGCATTTTCCCCATATTTGCATTTTTCCCATATCTGCATTTTTCCCATATCTGCATTTTCCCATTTTTTCATTTTCCCCATATTTGCGTTTTTCCCCATATTTGCGTTTTTTCTGTAATTTCGTTTTTCCCATATTTGCGTTTTTTCCCATATTTGCGTTTTTTCCCATAATTGCGTTTTTCCCATACTTGCGTTTTTCACCACATCTGTGTTCTTCCCCATAATTGTGTTTTTTCCCATAATTGAGTTTTTCCCCATAATTGTGTTTTTCCCCATAATTGCGTTTTTTCTGATAGTTGCATTTGTGTATTTTCCCATAATTGCGTTTTTTCCCATGATTGCTTTTTTTCTCATAATTGTGTTTTTTCCCATAACTGTGTTTTTTCTCATAATTGCGTTTTTCCCCCATATTTGCGTTTTTCCCCACATTTGCGTTTTTTCTGTAATTTCGTTTTTTCCCATATTTGCGTTTTTCCCATAATTGCGTTTTTTTGCATTACTAATGAACCCATCCTACCAACTGATTCCCTGTTCTACACAAGTTGTGCCAAAAAATTCTCTACTCCCATATTTGCGATTTACCATTGTTTGCTAATTTCTGATATTTGCGATTTTCCCATATTTCCAATTTTCCAATATTTGCGATTTTGCCATAATTGCGATTTTCCCATACTTGCGTTTTCCCATATTTTCGTTTTGCCATATTCTCGTTTTCTCATATTTGCGTTTTTCCCCATATTTGCGTTTTTCTGCATATTTGCGTTTTTCCCCATAATTGTGTTTATCCCCATAACTGCGTTTATTCTGATTATTGCATTTTTTCCATAATTGCGTTTTTCCCCATATTTGCGTTTTTCCACATATTTGTGTTTATTCACAAATTTGCGTTTTTCCCATATTTGCGTTTTTCCCATATCTGCGATTTCCACTATTTGCGTTTTTCCCATATTTTGTTTTTCCCATAATTCCATATTTTCCCATAAATACGGTTTTGCCATAATTGCGTTTTTCCCATAATTCCGTTTTTCCCCTATTTGCGTATTTCCCATATTTTCGTTTTTTCCCATTTTTGCGTTTTTTCCCATATTTGCGTTTTTTCCCATAATTGCGTTCTTTGCCATAATTGCGTTTTTCCCATAATTGCGTTTTTCCCCAAATTTGCGATTTTTCACATATTTGCGTTTTTTCCCATATTTCGTTATTCCCATATTTCCGTTTTATCGCATATTTGCGTTTTTGCCCATATTTGCGTTTCTTCCCATACTTGTGTTTTCCCACATTACTAATGAACCCATCCTACCAACTGATTCCTTGTTCTACACAAGTTTTGCCAAAATTTCTCTTCTCCCATATTTGCGATTTACCATTGTTTTCTAATTTCTGGTATTTGCGAATTTCCGATATTTTCGATTTTCCCATATTTTCAATTTTCCGATATTTGCGGTTTTCCCAACTTTGCGATTTTCCCATACTTGCGTTTTTCCGTATTTGCGTTTTTCCCATATTTGCGTTTTTCCCATATTTGCATTCTCTCATATCTGCGTTTTTCCCCTGGTTGCGTTTTTCCCATATTTTCGTTTTTGCCATATTTGCCTTTTATCTATATTTGTGTTTTTCCCACATTTGCGTTTTTCCCACATTTGCGTTTTTCCCACATTTGCGTTTTTTCCCACAGCTGCGTTTTTTCCCACATTTGCGTTTTTCCTATATTTGCATTTTTCCTATATTTGCGTTTTTCCCATATTAGCGTTTTCCCCATATCTGTGTATTCCATTTTTTCATTATTCCAATATTTGCGTTTTTTCCCATAATTTCGTTTTTCCCCATATTTGCATTTTTCACCATATTTGCGTTTTTCCCCATTTTTACACTTTTCCCCATAATTGTGTTTTTCCCCATAATTGCGTTTTTTCTGATAATTGCATTTTTTCCCATAATTGCGTTTCTTCCCATACTTGCGTTTATTCTCATACTTGTGTTTTCCCGCATTAATAATGAACTCATCCTACCAACTGATTTCTTGTTCTACACAAAAAATGCTCTTTTCCCATATTTCCGATTTACCATTTTTTGCTAATTTCAGGTATTAGCGGTTTTCCAATATTTGCGATTTTCCCATATTTGCAATTTTCCAATATTTGCGGTTTTCCAATCTTTGCGATTTTCCCATACTTGCATTTTTCCCGTATTTGCATTTTTCCCATATTTGCGTTTTTCCCATGTTTGCATTCTCTCATATTTGCGTTTTTCCCATGTTTGCATTTTTCTCACATTTTCATATTTGCCATATTTGCCTTTTATCCATATTTGTGTTTTTGCCAATTTTGCGTTTTTCCCACATTTGCGTATTTCCCACAGTTGCGTTTTTCCCACATTTGCGTTTTTCCTATATTTGCGTTTTTCTCATGTCTACGTATCCCATTTTTTCATTTTTTCCATATTTGCGTTTTTTCCCATAATTTCGTTTTTCCCCATATTTGCATTTTTCACCATATTTGCGTTTTTCCCCATATTTGCGTTTTTCCCCATAATTGTGTTTTTCCCCAGAGTGTCGTTTTTTCTGATAATTGCATTTTTTCTCATAATTGCAATTTTTCCCATATTTGCGTTTTTTCCCATATTTGCGTTTCCCACATTTTCGATTTTCCCACAGTTGCATTTTTCTCACATTTGCGTTTTTCCTATATTTTCGTTTTTCCCACATTTGCATTTTCCCCATATTTGCGTTTTTCCCATATCTGCATTTTCCCATTTTTTCATTTTCTCCATATTTGCGTTTTTTCCCATATTTGCGTTTTTTCCCATTTTTGCGTTTTTTCCCATAATTGCGTTTTTCCCCATACTTGCGTTTTTCACCACATTTGTGTTCTTCCCCATAATTGTGTTTTTCCCCATAATTGAGTTTTTCCCCATAATTGTGTTTTTCCCCATAATTGCGTTTTTTCTGATAATTGCATTTGTGTATTTTCCCATAATTGCGTTTTTTCCCATGATTGCTTTTTTTCTCATAATTGTGTTTCTTCCCATAACTGTGTTTTTTCCCATAATTGCGTTTTTCCCCCATATTTGCGTTTTTCCCCACATTTGCGTTTTTTCTGTAATTTCGTTTTTTCCCATATTTGCGTTTTTTCCCATAATTGCGTTTTTTTGCATTACTAATGAACCCATCCTACCAACTGATCCCTGTTCTACACAAGTTGTGCCAAAAAATTCTCTTCTCCCATGTTTGCGATTTACCATTGTTTGCTAATTTCTGATATTTGCGATTTTCCCATATTTCCAATTTTCCAATATTTGCGATTTTGCCATACTTGCGATTTTCCCATACTTGCGTTTTCCCATATTTTCGTTTTGCCATATTCTCGTTTTCTCATATTTGCGTTTTTCCCATATTTGCGTTTTTCCCATATTTATTTGTTTTTTTCACATATTTATTAGCGTTTTTGCCGTATTTATTTGCGTTTTTCCCATATTTGCAGTTTTTCCCATAACCGTGTTTTTTTCCATAATTGCGTTTTATCCATTAATTTCATTTTTTCCCATATTTGCGTTTTTGCCATAATTGCGGTTTTGCCATATTTGCGTTTTTTCTATATTTGCATTCTTCACATATTTCCGTTTTTCCCATATTTGCGTTTTTCCCATTATTGTGTTTTTCCCACATTTGCGTTTTTCCCATTTTTCTTTCAGTTTTTCACATATTTACTAGCGTTTTTACCATATTTATGTGCATTTTTCTCGTATACATTTGCGTTTTTCTCATATTTGCGTTTTTGCCCATTTTTGCGTTTTTTCATAATTGAATTTTTTTCCATATTTGCGTTTTTTTCCATATTTGCGTTTTTCCCATATTTGCGTTTGTTCCATATTTGTGATTTTCCCACATTTGCGTTTTTCCCACATTTGCGTTTTTCCCACAGTTGCGTTTTGCCCAAATATGCGTTATCACATTTTTGCGTTTTTTCCATATTTGCGTTTTTCACATTTGCGTTTTTCCCATATCTGCGTTTTTACCATATTTGCATTTTTCCCGTATCTGTGTATCCCATTTTTTCATTTTTCCCATATTTGCGTTTTTTCTCATATTTCGTTTTTCCCATATTTCCGTTTTTTCGCATATTTGCGTTTTTGCCCATATTTGCGTTTCTTCCTATACTTGTGTTTTCCCGCATTACTAATGAACCCATCCTACCAACTGATTCCTTGTTCTACACAAGTTTTGCCTAAATTTCTCTTCTCCCATATTTGCGATTTACCATTGTTTTCTAATTTCTGGTATTTGCGATTTTCCCATATTTTCAATTTTCCAATATTTGCGGTTTTCCCATACTTGCGTTTTTCCCGTATTTGCGTTTTTCCCATATTTGCGTTTTTCCCATATTTGCATTCTCTCATATCTGCGTTTTTCCCCTGGTTGCGTTTTTCCCATATTTTCGTTTTTGCCATATTTGCCTTTTATCTATATTTGTGTTTTTCCCACATTTGCGTTTTTCCCACATTTGCGTTTTTTCCCACAGCTGCGTTTTTCCCCACATTTGCGTTTTTCCTATATTTGCGTTTTTCCTATATTTGCGTTTCTCCCATATTTGCGTTTTTCCCATATTTGCGTTTTTCCCATATCTGTGTATCCCATTTTTTCATTATTCCCATATTTGCGTTTTTTCCCATAATTTCGTTTTTCCCCATATTTGCGCTTTTTCACCATATTTGCGTTTTTACCCATATTTACACTTTTCCCCATAATTGTGTTTTTCCCCATAATTGCGTTTTTTCTGATAATTGCATTTTTCCCCATAATTGCGTTTCTTCCCATACTTGCGTTTATTCTCATACTTGTGTTTTCCCGCATTAATAATGAACTCATCCTACCAACTGATTCCTTGTTCTACACAAAAAATGCTCTTTTCCCATATTTCCGATTTACCATTTCTTGCTAATTTCAGGTATTAGCGGTTTTCCGATATTTGCGATTTTCCCATATTTGCAATTTTCCAATATTTGCGGTTTTCCAATCTTTGCGATTTTCCCATACTTGCATTTTTCCCGTATTTGCGTTTTTCCCATATTTGCGTTTTTCCCATGTTTGCATTTTTTCACATTTTCATTTTTGCCATATTTGCCTTTTATCCATATTTGTGTTTTTGCCAATTTTGCGTTTTTCCCACATTTGCGTATTTCCCACAGTTGCATTTTTCCCACATTTGCGTTTTTCCTATATTTGCGTTTTTCCCATATTTGCGTTTTTCTCATATCTGCGTATCCCATTTTTTAATTTTTTCCATATTTGCGTTTTTTCCCATAATTTCGTTTTTCCCCATATTTGCGTTTTTCACCATATTTGCGTTTTTCCCCATATTTGCGTTTTTCCCCATAATTGTGTTTTTCCCCAGAGTGTCGTTTTTTCTGATAATTGCATTTTTTCTCATAATTGCAATTTTTCCCATATTTGCGTTTTTTCCCATATTTGCGTTTCCCACATTTTCGATTTTTTCACAGTTGCGTTTTTCCCACATTTGCGTTTTTCCTATATTTGCGTTTTTCCCACATTTGCATTTTCCCCATATTTGCGTTTTTCCCATATCTGCATTTTCCCATTTTTTCATTTTCCCCATAATTGTGTTTTTCCCCATATTTGTGTTTTTCCCCATAATTGTGTTTTTCCCCATAATTGCGTTTTTTCTGATAATTGCATTTGTGTATTTTCCCATAATTGCGTTTTTTTCCCATGATTGCTTTTTTTCTCATAATTGTGTTTCTTCCCATAACTGTGTTTTTTCTCATAATTGCGTTTTTCCCCCATATTTGCGTTTTTCCCCACATTTGGGTTTTTTCTGTAATTTCGTTTTTTCCCATATTTGCGTTTGTTCCCATAATTGCGTTTTTTTTGCGTTACTAATGAACCCATCCTACCAACTGATTCCCTGTTCTACACAAGTTGTGCCAAAAAATTCTATTCTCCCATATTTGCGATTTGCCATTGTTTGCTAATTTCTGATATTTGCGATTTTCCCATATTTCCAATTTTCCAATATTTGCGATTTTGCCATACTTGCGATTTTCCCATACTTGCGTTTTCCCATATTTTCGTTTTGCCGTATTCTCGTTTTCTCATATTTGCGTTTTTCCCATATTTGCGTTTTTCCCATATTTATTTGTGTTTTTCACATATTTATTAGCGTTTTTGCCGTATTTATTTGCGTTTTTCCCATATTTGCAGTTTTTCCCATAACCGTGTTTTTTTCCATAATTGCGTTTTTTTCCATAATAGCGTTTTATCCTATAACTTCGTTTTTTCCCATAATTGCGCTTTTCCCATAATTGTGTTTTTGCCATAATTGCGTTTTTTCCATAATTCTGGTTTTTCCCGTAATAGCATTTATTCCCATGATTGCGTTTTTCCCCATATTTGCGTTTTTTCACATATTTGCGTTTTTTTCCATTTTTGTGTCCTTCCCATATTTGCGTTTTTCCCCATATTTGCGTTTTTCCCCATATTTGCGTTTTTCTACATATTTGCGTTTTTCCCCATATTTACGTTTTTTCCATAATTGCTTTTTTTCCTATAATTTCGTTTGTCCCATAATTTTTTTGCCATAATTTCCTTTTTCCCATAATTGCGTTTTTTCTCATAATTGCGTTTTTTCTCATAATTCCGTATTTCCCATAATTGCGCTTTTTCCCATAATTGCGTTTTTCCCCATATTTGCGTTTTTCCCAATATCTGTGTCTTTTCTTATATTTGCGTTTTTTCCCATAATTGGGTTTTTTCCCATAGTTCTGTTTCTCCCCATATTTGCGTATTTTCCCATAACTGCGTTTTTCCCATAATTGCTTTTTCTCCCTTAATTGTGTTTCTTCCCATAACTGCGTTTTTTCCCATAATTGCGTTTTTTCCCATGATTGCTTTTTTTCTCATAATTGTGTTTCTTCCCATAACTGTGTTTTTTCTCATAATTGCGTTTTTCCCCCATATTTGCGTTTTTCCCCACATTTGCGTTTTTTCTGTAATTTCGTTTTTTCCCATATTTGCGTTTGTTCCCATAACTGCGTTTTTTTGCATTACTAATGAACCGATCCTACCAACTGATTCCCTGTTCTACACAAGTTGTGCCAAAAAAAATCTCTTCTCCCATATTTGCGATTTACCATTGTTTGCTAATTTCAGGTATTTTCGATTTTCCCATAATTCCAATTCTCCAATATTTGCGATTTTCCCATACTTGCGATTTTCCCATACTTGCGATTTTCCCATACTTGCGTTTTCCCATATTTTCGTTTTTGCCATATTCTCGTTTTCCCCATATTTGCGTTTTTCTCATATTTGCGTTTTTCCCATATTTGCGTTTTTCCCCATATCTGCGTCTTTTCTTATATTTGCGTGTTTTTCCATAATTGCGTTTCATCCCATAATTTCGATTTTTCCCATATTTCCGTTTTTCCCATAATATCGTTTCTGCCATATTTGCGTTTTCCTATATTTGCGTTTTTCCTATATTTGCGTTCTTCCCATATTTTCGTTTTTCCCATATTTGCGTTTTTCCTATATTTGCGTTTTTCCCATATTTTCGTTTTTCCCATATTTGCGTGTTTCCCATTATTGCGTTTTCCCACATTTACGTTTTTCCCATATTTATTTCAGTTTTTTACATATTTATTAGCGTTTTTACCGTATTGGTGTGCATTTTCTCGTATACATTTCCGTTTTTATCATATTTGGGTCTTTCCCCATTTTTTGCGTTTTTTTCTACAATTGCATGTTTTCCTTATTTGCCTTTTTTTCCATATTTGCGTTTTTCCCATACTTGCATTTTTCCCAAATTTGTGATTTTCCCACATTTGCGTTTTTCCCACATTTGCGTTTTTCCCACAGTTGCGTTTTTCCCACATTTGCGTTTTCATATCTTTGCGTTTTTTCCATATTTGCTTTTTTCACATATTTGCGTTTTTCACATATTTGCGTTTTTCCCATATCTGTGTTTTCCCCTATTTGCGTTTTTCCCATATTTGCGATTTTTCCTCTAATTTCGTTTTTCCCCATATTTGCATTTTTCCCATAATTGCATTTTTCCCATAATTGCATTTTCCCCATAATTGCGTTTTTTCCCATATTTGTGTTTTTCCCCATATTTGCGTTGTTCCTCATTTTTTGCGTTTTCCCCATACTTGCGTTTTTCCCATAATTGCGTTTTTCCCCATATTTACGTTTTTCCACATATTTGCGTTTTTTCCCATATTTGCGTTTTACCCATATTTACGTTTTTTTCCATATTTCCGTTTTTTCCCATATTTGCGTTTCTTCCCATACTTGAGTTTAGTCTCATACTTGCGTTTTCCGATACTGGCGCTTTTTTGCATTACTAATGAACCCATCCTACCAATTGATTCCTTGTTCTACACAAGTTGTGCCAAAAAATTCTCTTCTCCCATATTTGCGATTTACCACTGTTTGCTAATTTCTGGTATTTGTGATTTTCCGATATCTGCAATTTTCGAATATTTGCGATTGAACGATATTTGCGTTTTTCCCATGTTTGCAATTTTCCAATATTTGCAGTTTTACCATATTTGCGATTTTCCCATACTTGCGTTTTTCCCGTATTTGCGTTTTCCTCATATTTGCTTGTTTCCCATGTTTGCGTTCTCTCATATTTGCGTTTTTCCCTTGTTTGCGTTTTTCTCATATTTTCGTTTTTGCCATATTTTCCTTTTATCCACATTTGCCTTTTCCCACATTTGCATTTTTCCCACAGTTGCGTTTTTCCCACATTAGGCGTTTTTCCTATATTTGCGTTTTTCCCATATTTGCGGTTTTCCCATATTTGCGTTTTCCCCATATTTGTTTTTTCCCATATCTGCGTATCCCATTTTTTCATTTTTCCCATATTTGCGTTTTTCCCCATATTTTCCTCTAATTTCGTTTTTCCCAATATTTGCATTTTTCCCATAATTTCGTTTTTCGCCATATTTGCATTTTTCACCATATTTGCGTTTTTCCCCATATTTGCGTTTTTCCCCATAATTGTGTTTTTCCCCAAATTTCCGTCTTTTCTTATATTTGCGTTTTTTCCCATAATTGCGTTTTTCCCCATACTTGCGTTTTTCCCATATTTGCGTTTTTTCAAATATTCGCGTTTCTTGCCATTCTTGTGTTTTTTCTCATACTTAAGTTTTTCCCATAATTGCGTTTTTTTGCATTCCTACCAACTGATTCCCTGTTCTACACAAGTTGTGCCAAAAAATTCTCTTCTCCCATATTTGTGATTTACCATTGTCTGCTACTTTCTGGTATTTGCGATTTTCCCATATTTCCAATTTTCCAATATTTGCGATTTTCCCATACTTGCTATTTTCGTTTTTGCCATATTCTCGGTTTTCCCATATTTGCGATTTTTTCCCAGAATTGCGTTATCTCCCATAATTGCGTATTCTCCCCTATTTGCTTTTTTTCCCATATTTGCGTTTTATCCCATAATTGTGTTTTTTCTAATAATTGCGTTTTTTCCCATAATTGCGTTTTTTCCCATAATTGCCTTTTTTTCCCATAATTTCGTTTTGCGCATATTTGAATTTTTCACCATATTTGCTATTTACCATTGTTTGCTAATTTCCAGTATTTGCGATTTTCCGATATTTTCAATTTTCCCATATTTGCTATTTACCCATATATGCGATTTTCCGATGTTTGCGATTTTCTGATATATTATGACTTTACGATATTTGCGATTTTCTGATATTTGCGATTTTCCCATATATGCGTTTTTCCCATATTTGCGGTTTTCTGGTATTTGCGTTTTTCCCAAATTTGGGTTTTTCACATATTTGCGATATTCCCATATTTGCGCTTTTCTCATACTTGCCTTTCTCCCCATATTAGCTTTTTTGCCATATTTGCGTTTTCCATATTTGCGTTTTTGCCATATTTACGTTTTTGCCATATTTGCTTTTTTCCATATTTGCGTTTTTCCCATATTGGCATTTTTCGCATATTTGCGTTTTTCCGATATTTGCATCTTGCCTATATTTCCGTTTTTCCCATACTTGCGTTTTTCCCATACTTTCGTTTTACCCATACTTGCGTTTTTCCCATATTTGCGAATTTCCCATATTTGCGAATTTCCCATATTTGCGATTTTCCCATATTTGCATTTTTCCCATATTTGCGATTTTCCAATATTTGCGTTTTTCCCATACCAGCGTTTTTCCAATATTTGCGTATTTCCCATATTTGAATTTTTCGCATATTTGCATTTTCCCATATTTGCGTTTTTCCCATAATTGCGTTTTTCCCAAATTTGTATTTTTCCCATATTTGCATTTTTCCCATATTTGCGTTATTCCCATACTTGCGTTTTTCCCATTCTTGTGTCTCTCCCATACTTGCGTTTTTCCCATACTAGGGTTTTTCCCCATCCTACCAACCGATTCCATCTTTTACACAAGAATGGGACAACGCAGATATGGGAAAAACGGAAATAAATATGGGAAAAACGCAACTAAATGTGGGAAAAACGCAAAATAAAATGGTAAAAACGCAAATAAATATATGATAAATGCAAATAAATATGGGAAAAACGGAAATATGGGACAAACGAAAATATGGGGCAAACACAAGTATGGGAAAATCGCAAATATGGGAAAAACGTAAATACTGGAAAAACGCAAATAACGGAAAAACGCAAATACCTGAAAAATGCAAATATGGGAATAACGCAAATATGGGAATAACGCAATTTTGGGTATAACGCAAATATGGGGAAACTGCAAATACAGGAAAATTCAAATATGGCAAAATCACAAATATGGGAAAAACGCAAATATGGGAAAAATGCGAGTATGGGAAAAATGCAAGTGTGGGAAAAACGCCAATACGGGAAAAACGCAAGTATCGGAAAAACGCAAAACTGGGAAAAACCCAAATATGAGAAAAACACAAATGTTGGAAAAACGCAAAGGTGGGAAAAATGCAAATGAGGGGAAAAGTGAAATGTGGGAAAAACGCAAATATGGGAAAAAATCAACTATGGGAAAAACGCAATTATCGGAAAAATCGCAATTATGGGAAAAAACGCAATTATGGGAAAAACGCAATTATCGGAAAAATCGATATCATGGGAAAAAACGCAATTATGGGGAAATCGCAAATATGGGAAAGACGAAAATATGAGAAATTCACAAATATGGGAAAATCGCAAGTACCGGAAATTAGCAAATAATTGTACACTCCTGGAAATGGAAAAAAGAACACATTGACACCGGTGTGTCAGACCCACCATACTTGCTCCGGACACTGCGAGAGGGCTGTACAAGCAATGATCACACGCACGGCACGGCGGACACACCAGGAACCGCGGTGTTGGCCGTCGAATGGCGCTAGCTGCGCAGCATTTGTGCACCGCCGCCGTCAGTGTCAGCCAGTTTGCCGTGGCATACGGGGCTCCATCGCAGTCTTTAACACTGGTAGCATGCCGCGACAGCGTGGACGTGAACCGTATGTGCAGTTGACGGACTTTGAGCGAGGGCGTATAGCGGACATGCGGGAGGCCGGGTGGACGTACCGCCGAATTGCTCAACACGTGGGGCGTGAGGTCTCCACAGTACATCGATGTTGTCGCCAGTGGTCGGCGGAAGGTGCACGTGCCCGTCGACCTGGGACCGGACAGCAGCGACGCACGGATGCACGCCAAGACCGTAGGATACTACGCAGTGCCGTAGGGGACCGCACCGCCACTTCCCAGCAAATTAGGGACACTGTTGCTCCTGGGGTATCGGCGAGGACCATTCGCAACCGTCTCCATGAAGCTGGGCTACGGTCCCGCACACCGTTAGGCCGTCTTCCGCTCACGCCCCAACATCGTGCAGCCCGCCTCCAGTGGTGTCGCGACAGGCGTGAATGGAGGGACGAATGGAGACGTGTCGTCTTCAGCGATGAGAGTCGCATCTGCCTTGGTGCCAATGATGGTCGTATGCGTGTTTGGCGCCGTGCAGGTGAGCGCCACAATCAGGACTGCATACGACCGAAGCACACAGGGCCAACACCCGGCATCATGGTGTGGGGAGCGATCTCCTACACTGGCCGTACACCACTGGTGATCGTCGAGGGGACACTGAATAGTGCACGGTACATCCAAACCGTCATCGAACCCATCGTTCTACCATTCCTAGACCGGCAAGGGAACTTGCTGTTCCAACAGGACAATGCACGTCCGCAGGTATCCCGTGCCACCCAACGTGCTCTAGAAGGTGTAAGTCAACTACCCTGGCCAGCAAGATCTCCGGATCTGTCCCCCATTGAGCATGTTTGGGACTGGATGAAGCGTCGTCTCACGCGGTCTGCACGTCCAGCACGAACGCTGGTCCAACTGAGGCGCCAGGTGGAAATGGCATGGCAAGCCGTTCCACAGGACTACATCCAGCATCTCTACGATCGTCTCCATGGGAGAATAGCAGCCTGCATTGCTGCGAAAGGTGGATATACACTGTACTAGTGCCGACATTGTGCATGCTCTGTTGCCTGTGTCTATGTGCCTGTGGTTCTGTCAGTGTGATCATGTGATGTATCTGACCCCAGGAATGTGTCAATAAAGTTTCCCCTTCCTGGGACAATGAATTCACGGTGTTCTTATTTCAATTTCCAGGAGTGTATATTGCAAAAATGGGTGAAGAGAATTTTTGGCACAAAGTGTGTAAAAGAAGGAATCGGTTGGTAGGATGGGTTCAATAGTAATGCAAAAAATTTATTAATGGAAATAACGCAAGTATAGGAAAAACCCTAGTATGGGAAAAAACCCAGTATGGGAAAAACCTGAGGATGGGAAAAACCCGAGTATAGGAAAAACCTCAAGTATGGGTAAAACTCCAAGTATGGGAAAAAACACAAGTATGGGAAAAAACGCCAGTATGGGAAAAAACGCAAGTATGGGAAAAAACGCAAGTATGGGAAAAAACGCAAGTATGGGAAAAAACGCAAGATTGGGAAAAAACGAAGGTATGGGAAAAACGCAAGTATGGGAAAGAACACAATTATTGGAAGAAACGCATTATGGGAAGAAATGCAATTATGGCAAAAAACGCAATTATGAAAAAAACGCAAATATGGGAAAAAACGCAAATATAAAAAAACGCAATAATGGGAAAAACGAAAATATGGAAAAAACGCCAATATGGGGAAAAACGCAAATATGGGGAAAAACGCAAATATCGGGAAAAACGCAATTCTGGGGAAAAACGCAATTAAGAAATAAAACACACTAATGACAAAACGCAATTATGGGAAAAACGCAATTATTGGAAAAAACGAAATTATTTGAAGAAAAGCAATTATTGGAAACAACGAGATTATGGGTAAAAACGTAATTATGGGAAAAAACGCAATTATGGGAAAAAACGCAATTATGGGAAAAAACGCAATTATGGGAATAAAGGCAATTATGGAGAAAAACGCTAATATGGAGAAAAACGCAAATATGGGAAAAAACGCAAATATGGGGAAAAACGCAAATATGGGAGAAATGCAAATATGGGAAAAATCGCAATATGGGAAAAAACGCAATCATGGGAAAAAACGCAATTATGGGAAAAAACGCAATTATGCGAAAAAACGCAATTATGGGAAAACACGTGATTGTTGGAAAAAAAGCAGTTGTTGCAAAAATCGCAAATATGGGAAAAAACGCAATTATGGGAAAAACGCATTTATGGGAAGAAACGTAATTATGGGAAGAAACGCAATTGAGGGAAAAAAGACAATTATGTAAAAAAACGCAGTCATGGGAAAAAACACAATTATGGGAGAAACGTAATTGTGGGAAAAAACGCAGTTATGGGAAAAAATGCAGTTATGGGAAAGAACGCAATTATGGAAAAAAATGCAACTACGGGAAAAAACACAATTATGGGAAGGAACGCAAATATGCGAAAAAACGCAATTATGGGAAAAAACGCAATTATGGCAAAAAACGCAATTATGAGAAAAGACGCAATTATGGGAAAAAACGCAAAAATGGCAAAAACGCAATTATGGGAAAAAACGCAATTGTGGGAAAAAATGCAGTTAATGGAAAAAACGCAATTATGGGAAAAAAGCAATTATGCGAATAACGCAATTATGGGAAAAAACGCCATTATGGGAAAAAATGCAGTTATGGGAAAAAGACAAAGTTATGGGAAAAGACGCAATTATGGGGAATAACGCAAATATGGGGAAAAACGCAAATATATGGAAAAAGGCAAATATGGTGACAAAAACAAATATGGGGAAAAACGCTTATATGGGAAAAACGCAGATATGAGAAAATCACAATTATAGGAAATCGTAATTATGGGTAAATGGCAAATATCGGAAAATCGAAAATACCAGAAATTAGCAAACAATGGTAAATCACAAATATGGGAAAAGAGAATTTTTGGGCACAACTTATGGAGAAGAAATAATCGGTGGGTAGGATGGGTTCATTAGTAATGCAAAGTAACGCAAGTATGGGAAAAACGCATGTATGGGTAAAACGCATGTATGGGTAAAACGCTAGTATGGGAAAAAACGCAAGTATGGGAAAAAACACAAGTATGGGAAAAAACGCAAGTATGGGAAAAAACGCAAGTATGGGAAAAAACGCAAGTATGGGAAAAAACGCAAGTATGGAATAAACGCAAATATTTGGAGAAACGCAATAATGGGAAAAAACGCAATTATGGGAAAAAACGCAATTATGGGAAAACACGCAATTATTGGAAAAAACGAAATTGTGGGAGTAAACGCAATTATGGGAAAAAACGCGATTATGGGAAAAAACGCATTTATGGGAAAAACGCAATTATGGGTAAGAACGCAATTATCGGAAAAAACGCAATTATGGCAAAAACGCAATTATGGGAAAAACACAGATATGGGAAAAAAAGCAATTATGGGAAAAATGCAATTATACGAAAAAACATAATTGTAGCACAAACCACAATTTTGGAAAAAAACACAATTATGTTTTTTCCCATATTTACGTTTTTCCCAATATTTGCGTTTTTCCCCATATTTGCGTTTTTTCCCATAATTGCGTTTTTTCCTTCATTTGAGTTTTTTCCCATAATTGCAGCTTTTCCCATAATTGTGTTTTTTCCCATAATTGCAGTTTCCCATAATTGCGGTTTCCCATAATTGCGGTTTCCCATAATTGCGTTTTTACCCATAATTGCGTTTTTTCCCATAATTGCAGTTTTTCCCATAGTTGCGTTTTTTCCCATACTTGCGTATTTTCCAATACTTGCGTTTTTTCCTGTACTTCTATTTTATCCCATACTCAGGGTCTTACCCATACTCGTGGTTTTTCTCATACTCGCATTTTCAACATACTCACTTTTTTCCCATATGCGGGTTTTTCCGATACTCGGGTTTGCCCCATATTCGGGTTTCTCACATACTTGCGTTTTTCCCACACTTGCGTTTTTCCCATTAATAAATTTTTTTGCATTACTAATGAACCCACATTACCAACCGACTTTATCTTCTACAGAAGTTGTGCCAAAAAATTCTCTTCTCCCATATTTGCGATTTACCATTATTTGCTAATTTCTGATATTTACGATTTTCCTATATTTGCAATTTTTCTATTATTTACGATTTTCCAATATTTGCGATTTTCCAATATTTGCGATTTTCCCCATATTTGTGTTTTCCCCATATTTGCGATTTCCCCATATTTGCGTTTTTCCCATATTTGCGTTTTTCCCATATTTGCGTTTTTTCCCATATTTGCGTTTTTCCCATATTTGCGTTTTTCCCATATTTGCGTTTTTCCCATATTTGCGTTTTTCCCATAGTTGCGTTTTTCGCATAGTTGCGTTTTTCGCATAGTTGCGTTTTTCGCATAGTTGCGTTTTTCCCATATTTGCGTTTTTCCCATATTTGAGTTTTTCCCATACTTGCGTTTTACCCATATTGGCGTTTTTCCCACATTTTCCCATATTTGCGTTTTTCCCATATTTGCGTTTTTCCCATATTTGCGTTTTTCCCATGTTTGCGGCATTCCCATATTTGCAGTTTTCCCATATTTGCGGTTTTCCCATATTTGCGTTTTTTATGCTAGTTGCGTTTTTCCCATATCTGCGTTTTTCCCATATCTGCATTTTTCCCATATCTGCATTTTTCCCATATCAGCGTTTTCCCCAAATCTGTGTTTTCCCACACCCGCGTTTTCCCATATCTGTGTTTTTCCCATATCTGTGTATTTTCCATATCTGCGTTTTTCCCATATCTGCTTTTTTGCCATATTTTACTTTTGCTGTATTTCTACTATATATATGACGGTAGTATCTGTTCCCGAAAGAACAGTTACCATCAATGACCATGCATCTTTGCTAGAAATGAAATGATAATTAAATGGACACCCTAGCTGCAAGCAAGCGTTGATATACTTCATTGGGGACATGTTGTAAATGTGGGTTTTGCGTTTTTCAGGTATTTGCAATTTTCTGGTATTTGCGTGTTTCCATATTTGCATTATTCCCATATTTGCATTATTCCCATATTTGCGTTTTCCCCATATTTGCGTTTTCCCCATATTTGCGTTTTCCCCATATTTGCGTTTTCCCCATATTATCGTTTTGCCCATATTATCGTTTTTCCCATATTTCCGTTTTTCCCGTTTTTGCGTTTTTCCTGTTTTTGCGTTTTCCCATACTTGAATTTTGCTGTATTTGCCTTTTTCCCATACCTGTGTCTTTCCCAAACTTGCGTATTTCCCATTCTTGCGTCTTTCCCATACTTGCGTTTTTCCCATACTTGCATTTTGCTCATCCTTGCATCCTTTGCAGTACTAATGAACCCATCTTACTAACCGATTCCTTCTTGTACACAAGTTGTGCCAAAAAATTCTCTTATCCCATATTTGCGATTTACCATTATCTGCTAATTTCCGGTATTTGTGATTTTCTGATGGTTGCAGTTTTCCCATATTTGCGATTTTCCCATATTTGCGATTTTCCCATATTTGCGATTTTCCCATATTTTCGATTTCCAAATAATTGCGTTTTTCCCATATTTGCGTTTTTCCCATATTGGCGTTCTTTCCATATTTGCGTTTTTCTCATATTTGCATTTTTCCCATATTTGATTTTTGCCATATTTGAATTTTGCTGTATTTGCGTTTTTCCCGTACTTGCCTTTTTCCCGTACTTGCGTTTTTCCCGTACTTGCGTTTTTCCTATATTTTCGTTATTCCCATATTTGCGTTTTTCTAATATTTGCGTTTTTCCCAAATTTGCATTTTTCCCAAATTTGCGTTTTTCTCATATTTGCGTTTTTCCCATATTTGCGATTTTCCCATATTTGCGTTTTTCCCATACTTGCGTTTTTCCCATAATTGCGTTTTTCCCATACTCGGGTTTTGCCCATACTCAAATTTTTTTCCGTTACTAATGAACCTCTACTACCAACCAATACCTTCCTCCAAACAAGTTTTGCCAAAAATTTCTCTTCTCCCATATTGGCGATTTACCATTATTTGCTAATTTACGGTATTTGCGATTTTCTGCTGTTTGAAATTTTCCCATATTAGAGTTTTTCCGATATTTGCGATTTTCCCATATTTGCGATTTTCCGATATTTGCGACTTTCCAATATTTGCGTTTTTCCCGTATTTCCGTTTCTGCCTCATTTGCATTTTTTTCGTATTTCCGTTTCTGCCTCATTTGCATTTTTTTCGTATTTACGTTTTTCCCATATTTGCGTTTTTGCGATATTTTCGTTTTTTCCATATTTGCGCTTTTGCTGTATTTGCGTTTCCGCCGTATTGGCGTTTTTGCCGCATTTGCGTTTTTGCCGTATTTGCGTTTTTGCCGATTTTGCGTTTTTGTCGTATTTGCGTTTTTGTCGTATTTGCGTTTTTGTCGTATTTGCGTTTTTGCCGTATTTGCGCTTTTGCCATATTTGTGCTTTACCCGTATTTGCGCTTTTCCCATATTTGGGCTTTTCCCATATTTGGGCTTTTCCCATATTTGCGCTTTTCCCATACTTGCATTTTTCCTATACTTGCGTTTTTTTCATACTTGCGTTTTATCCATTACTAATGAACCCATCCTACCAACCGAAACCTTCTTCTATACACGTTGTGCCAAAAAATTATCTTGTCCCATATTTGCGTCTTACCATTATTTGCTAATTTCCGGTATTAGCGATTTTCCGGTATAATCGATTTTCCGAGATTTGCAATTTTCCCATATTTTCGTATTTCCTATATTTCCGTTTTTCCCATATTTGAATTTTGCTGTATTTTCGTTTTTCCCGTATTAGCGTTTTTCCCTTATTTGTGTTTTTCCCATGTTTGCTTTTTTCACATTTTTGAGTTTTTCCCGTATTTGCGTTTCGCCCGTACTTGCGTTTCTCCCGTAGTTTCGTTTCTCGTGTACTTGGGTATTTCCCGTACTTGCTTTTTACCCGTACTTGCGTTTTTCCTGTACTGGTGTTTTTCCCGTACTGGCGTTTTTCCGGTACTCGGGATTTTCCCGTACTCTGGTATTTCCCGTACTTGTGTTTTTCCCATACTTGGGTTTTTCCCATACTTGTGTCTTTCCCATACTTGCGTTTTTCCCATACTTGCGTCTGTCCCATACT
The DNA here is from genome assembly GCF_023864275.1 of Schistocerca cancellata. Classification (NCBI taxonomy): domain Eukaryota; kingdom Metazoa; phylum Arthropoda; class Insecta; order Orthoptera; family Acrididae; genus Schistocerca; species Schistocerca cancellata. Next base: position 168,998,257 of record NC_064636.1, on the reverse strand, counting down.
TGCGTCTTTCCCATACTTGCGTTTTTCCCATACTTGCGTTTTTCTCATCCTTGCGTTTTTGTGCGTTACTAATGAACCCATCCTACCAACCGATTTCTTCTTGTACACAAGTTGTGCCAAAAAATTCTCTTCTTCTATATTTGCGACTTACCATTATTTGCTAATTTCTGGTATTTGCGATTTTCCGATATTTGCGATTTTCCCATATTTGCGATTTTCCCATATTTGCGTTCTTCCCATATTTGCGTTTTTCCCATATTTGCGTTTTTCCCAAATTTGCATTTTTCCCATATTTGCGCTTTTCCCATATTTGCGTTTTCCCATATTTGCGTTTTTCCAATACTTGCGTTTTGCCCATAATTGCGATTTTCCCATACCTGAATTTTTCTCATATTTGCGTTTTTCCAATACTTGCGTTTTTCCCATACTTGCGTTTTTCCCATACTTGCGTTTTTCCCATAATTGCGTTTTTCCCATACTCGGGTTTCGCCCATACTCAGGTTTTTTTGCGTTACTAATGAACCCCTACTACCAACCAATACCTTCCTCCAAACAAGTTTTGCCAAAAATTTCTCTTCTCCCATATTGGCGATTTACCATTATTTGCTAATTTACGGTATTTGCGATTTTCTGATGTTTGAAATTTTCCCATATTAGAGTTTTTCCGATATTTGCGATTTTCCGATATTTGCGACTTTCCAATATTTCCGTTTTTCCCATATTTGCGTTTTTGCCGATTTTGCGTTTTTGTCGTATTTGCGTTTTTGTCGTATTTGCGTTTTTGCCGTATTTGCGCTTTTGCCGTATTTGTGCTTTACCCGTATTTGCGCTTTTCCCATATTTGCGCTTTTCCCATATTTGCGCTTTTCCCATATTTGCGCTTTTCCCATATTTGGGCTTTTCCCATATTTGGGCTTTTCCCATATTTGGGTTTTTCCCATATTTGCGTTTTTCCCATATTTGCGTTTTTCCCGTACTTGCGTCTTTCCCATACTTGCGTCCTTCTCATACTTGCGTTTTTCCCATACTTGCGTCTTTCCTTTACTTGTGTTTTTCCCATACTTGCGTTTTTCCCATACTTGCGTTTTTCTCATCCTTGCGTTTTATTGTGTTACTAATGAACCCATCCTACCAACAGATTTCTTCTTGTACACAAGTTGTGCCAAAAAATTCTCTTCTTCTTCTTCTTCTTCTGCTTTTACGGCCTCATTGGACCACTTCAGTCAATCATTTCTGGTCCTCTTCTTTGGTATTTTCCCCTTCCGAGTGGCCCAGTATCTCTTCATTTGTTCCGATTCTTTTCGTCGTTCCTCATCTGTAAATACCCTTTTCATTGTATGTCGTTTGTCAATTTTTGGTTTAAATCTTATTTCTGTGTCCCTCAACTTCTTTAAATTTGGCGTTTTGTTCTGCAAATCATCCAGAGTTATTTCCAGTTCTTCCATATCCTCTCTTATTTCCTTAAGCCATCCTCCTTGTTGTTTCAAATTCCAGAGTTTCTCAATAATTTTCCTTGATAATCTGGTTTCTGGTGTCCTCAGAATGTGACCACAAAAAGAGATCCTTTTCTTTCGTATAGTATCGGTGATGGGCTCCAGTTCTCTGTATACCACTTCATTTGGAACTATCTGCCATTGCCCAGCTTTTTGATATTTCTTATTTATGCATGTTCTAGCAATTCTTCTCTCTACTTTTAAAATTTTGTCAATTCTGTTTTTCTGGGTGACTTTAAAAAGAGTTTCACTTCCGTATGTAACCTCTGGTTGAACCACCGTCTTGTAATGTTTTAATATTGTTTTAATTGATAGACATTTTTTATTGTACGTAGGCCATGTTAGTTTTTGAGCTTTTATCATTTTATTAGTTCTTGCTCGCCATGCAGGTTTTTCGTCCAATTTATGTGTTATAATTTCACCCAGGTATTTAAATTGTTTCACTATTTCAATTTCCCTATTGTTCACTGTGATGTGATCTATTACAAGTGGATCCGTTACCATTATTTCAGTCTTTTCAAATGATATCTGGAGTCCTAATTTTTGTGCTATATTTTGTAAGCTTGTTATTTGTTTCGTGGCTTCCTGAATATTATTAGCTAGTAATGCTAGGACATCAGCAAATCCCAAGCAATTTAGGTTTATTTTATCTTTCTTAGTTCCAATTTTAATATTCATAGGATTTTCCTTGTACCATTCTCTCATTACATATTCAAGAGCAAAATTGAATAGCAATGGTGATAAACAATCTCCCTGTCTCAACCCTGTTTTAATCGTAAATGGTTCAGATATTTCTCCTCTAAATTTTACTTTGGATTTGGTGTTTGTTAAGGTTACCTGTATCATTTTTATTAATTTAGGATGAAGTCCAAAATTCCTTAATATTTTCATCATTGAAGATCTATGGATGCAATCATACGCCTTTTTGAAATCTACAAAGGTTATGACTAGTTGTTTTTGCCTTCTTTTGTAGATATCCATAACTAACTTCAAGGTGATTATCTGTTCTGGGCAGCTTCTCCAGGATCTAAATCCTCCTTGATATTCTCCCAGTTCCAGTTCTAGTTGATCTTTACAGCGGTTGTGTAGTATTCTTGCCATGATCTTATACGTGCAGTCCAAAAGGGAAATTCCTCTATAGTTGTCTCGATTTGATTTTTCTTCTTTCTTATGTAATGGATGTGTTATAGCAGTAGTGCAATTTTCTGGTAATTTCTCTTCATTCCAGATTTTTACTATGCATTGGTGTAATGCTATCTTTACTGGTTCTGCTGCATATTTCCAAAGTTCAGCAAACGTTTGATCTTCTCCACTTGCTTTGTAGTTTTTGAGTTCTTTCAAAGCTCTGTAGACCTCATTAATTGTAGGTGGATTTATATTTTCTGCTGGTGTTTTAATTGGGGTTTCTGTGTTTATCTGAAGAAGTTCTGGGGTATCTTCACAATTTAGTAACTTGTTAAATGTTTCTGCTAGAATTTCTGTATTTTTACTATTGCTATGGGCTAGGTTATTATCTTTATCTTGTAACATTAATGTTGGAGGATCATATCTTTGTAATTGTCTGCCAAATATTTTGTAATAGTCTCTTGAGTTTGTTTTTTCACTATTTGTTTCTATCATTAGAAGTATATCTTTTTGGTACTGACGTTTAACTCTCCTTATTATTTTTTGTGTTGTCTTCCTTTGTTTAGTGAGTTCCAAATATGATTTTTCTGTTTTTTTCATTTTGACTACTACTACGGTGTCGTAGCAGGCGGAGAGGTGATACTCCGATGTGGCGCATCCCAGGTGGCGGATAGGGGGGTCCTCACTGGTTCACCGGCGGACTTGAGCGAAATAAAATAGCTCTCACGGACCAAACACTAAACAACCTCTACGGCTAACAACCGTAGTTGTAACTCGGAGCTTGCTCCATACAAGGTTGACTACCTTTGAAAGTCAAACATGGAAGGAAATCTTTCAAGGAAAAATCCACCGCTTGGCAATAACCAAGGAAGACTGCACTCGGATATGGTGGGCAGTCACCTGAAAGATAACTTGGATGAGTCGGAGCATCTGAAAATACACAAAACGGACAGACGACCAAAACTCAAGACAGGACAAATAAACTACATTGTGACACACAATACAAATTCCCTCATACAACCAGGCAAACTCAAAATTCTGACGGATGAAATGGATCGCAAGGGGATTCTCATAACCGGACTTCAAGAAATGAGAAATACTGATCAGGAGCCGATATAATCACAAGGATATAGAATCTATAAGGGAATACCAGGTAAAAGAGTCATGAAACAGTGTCCACAATTTGGAACAGGATTCATGGTGAGTCTGAAAATAATAGAGTCCATAATAGAATTTAAAGCACAATCTCCCAGGCTCTCAACATTAACTCTAAAAGCTGCAAATAAAATGTACACAATAATAAATGCCCATGCCCCGACAAATGATAAAAATAATAAAAAAGAACACAGAGAAGAGGTAGAAAAATTTACCGAGCGAGGTGGCGCAGTGGTTAGCACACTGGACTCGCATTCGGGAGGACGACGGTTCAATCCCGTCTCCAGCCATCCTGATTTAGGTTTTCCGTGATTTCCCTAAATCGTTTCAGGCAAATGCCGGGATGGTTCCTTTGAAAGGGCACGGCCGATTTCCTTCCCAATCCTTCCCTAAGCTGAGCTTGCGCTCCGTCTCTAATGACCTCGTTGTCGACGGGACGTTAAACACTAACCACCACCACCTAGAAAAATTTTGGGAGCTCTTAGATCAAACGACGAATAACATTAATAAAAATCACATCAAAATTTTAATTGGAGACTTCAATGCCCAGTCAGGAAGGGAAAAGAGATATAGAGACATAATAGGGAAATGGACAGCACAAAGAAGAACAAACAAAAATGGCATAAGACTAGTGGAATTTTGCAGAAACCATGACATGATCTCAAAGTCGACGTATTTTAAGAGAAGACCAAGTAAACTAAAAACTTGGAAACATCCAGACTGGAAAAAAGGAGAATGGCAACTGGACCATGTCTGCATGGGCAAGAATTACCACAAGGAAATTTACAATGAGAAAGTACTGAGAGGGACAGATACCGGATCAGATCATTACATGATAAAAATTAAAATTAAATTAACCCCATTAGCAAAGAAAAAATCCCACCAGAAGAAGAAGAGAACCTATGACCCTCATAAACTGATACAAAATGAGGATTATGAAGCACAAACCAGGGATATAAAAAAACAGATGATCTGGAAGAAATAATTCCCAAATTGAAACAAATAGCTGAACAAGTTGCCCCTATAAATCCAAGGAAAAAACACCAGTGGTGGAACGATGAATTCTCTTCTTCTATATTTGCGACTTACCATTATTTGCTAATTTCTGGTATTTGCGATTTCCCGATATTTGCAATTTTCCCATATTTGCGAATTTCCCATATTTGCTATTTTCCCATATTTGCGATATCCCATATTTGCGTTCTTCCCATATTTGCATTTTTCCCATATTTGCGTTTTTCCCATATTTGCGTTTTTCCCATATTTGCGTTTTTTCCATATTTGCATTTTTTCCATATTTGCACTTTTCCCATATTTGCGTTTTTCCCATACTTGCGTTTTTCCAATACTTGGTTTTGCCCATACTTGCGTTTTTCCCATACCTGCATTTTTCTTATATTTGCGTTTTTCCAATACTTGCGTTTTTCCCATACTTGCGTTTTTCCCATACTTGCGTTTTCCCCATACTTGCGTTTTCCCCATACTTGCGTTTTCCCCATACTTGCGTTTTTCCCATACTCGGGTTTTCCCATACTTGGGTACTTCCCATACTTGCGGTTTTTTCAGTTGCTAATGAACCCATCCTACCAACCGATACCTTCTTTGACACGAGTTGGGTCAAAAAATTGCCTTCTCCCATATTTGCGATTTACCATTATTTGCTAATATCCGGTATTTGAGATTTTCTGATGATTGCAATTTTCCCATATTTGCGATTTTGCGATTTTTCCCATATTTGGCATTTTCGCCTTATTTTCGATTTTTCCATACTTGCGATTTTACAATATTTGGAATTTTTCAATATTTGCGATTTTCCCATATCTGCGTTTTTCCCATATTTGTGTTTTTCCCATATTTGCGTTTTTCCCATATTTGGGTCTTTCCCATATTTGGGTTTTTCCCATATTTGCGTTTTTCCCATACTTGTGTTTTTCCCATACTTGCGTTTTTCCTATACTTGCGTTTTTCCCATACTGCCGTTTTTCCCATACTTGCGTTTTTCCCATACTTGCGTTTTTCCCATACTTGCGTTTTTCCCATACTTGCGTTTTTCCCATACTTGCGTTTTTCCCATACTTGCGTCTTTCCCATACTTGCGTTTTTTTGCAGTACTAATGAATCCATCCTACCAACTGATTACTTCTTGTACACAAGTTGTGCCAAAAAATGCTCTTCTCCCATATTTGCGATTTACCATTATCTGCTAATTTCCGGTATTTGCGATTTTCTGATGATTGTAATTTTCCCATATTTGCGATTTTCCCATATTATCGATTTTCAAATAATTCCGTTTTTCCCATATTTGCGTTTTTTCCCATATTGGCCTTCTTTCCATATATGCGTTTCTCCCATATTTGCGTTTTTCCCATATTTGCCTTTTTGCCATATTTGAATTTTGCTGTATTTGCGTTTTTCCCGTACGTGCCTTTTTCCCGTACTTGCGTTTTTCCCGTACTTGCGTTTTTCCCATATTTGCGTTTTTCCCATATTTGCGTTTTTCTCATATTTGCGTTTTTCCGCCGGCCGAAGTGGCCTTGCGGTTAAAGGCGCTGCAGTCTGGAACCGCCAGACCGCTACAGTCGCAGGTTCGAATCCTGCCTCGGGCATGGATGTTTGTGATGTCCTTAGGTTAGTTAGGTTTAACTAGTTCTAAGTTCTAGGGGACTAATGACCTCAGCAGTTGAGTCCCATAGTGCTCAGAGCCATTTGAACCATTTTTGCGTTTTTCCCATACTTACGTTTCCCACATATTTGTGTTTTTCCCACCCATACTTGCGTTTTTCCCATACTTGCATTTTTCTCCACTTGCGTTTTTTTCATATTTGCGTTTATTTAATACTTGCGTTTCTCCCATACTTGCGTTTTTCCCATACTCGGGTTTTTTTGCGTTACTAATGAACCCCTCCTACCAACCAATACCTTCTTCCAAACAACTTTGGCCAAAAATTTCTCTTGTCCCATATTTGCGATTTACCATTATTTGCTAATTACGGTATTTGCGATTTTCCCTTATTTGCGATTTTCACATATTTGCGATTTTCACATATTTGTGACTTTCCAATATTGGCGATTTTCCCATATTTTCGATTTTATCATATTTTCGATTTTTCCATATTTGCGATTATTCCATGTTTGCGATTTTTCGAAGTTTGCAATTTTTCAATTTTGCGATTTTTCCATTTTTGCGATTTTCCCATATTTTCGATTTTATCATATTTGCGATTTTCTCATCTTTGCGATATTCCCATCTTTGCAATATTCCAATCATTGCGATTTTCCCACCTTTGCGATTTTCCCATCTTTGCGGTTTTCCCATCTTTGCTGTTTTCCCATCGTTGCGAATTTTCCATATTTGCGTTTTTCCAATATTTGCGTTTTTCCCTTATTTGAATTTTGCTGTATATGCGTTTTTCCCGTTTTAGCCCTTTTCCTGTATTTGCGTTTTTCCCATATTTGCTTTTCTCACATACTTGCGTTTTTTGCCATATTTGCGTTTTCCCGTATTTGCGTTTTTCCCATATTTGCGGTTCTCCTGCACTAGTGTTTCTCCCGTAGTTGCGTTTCTCATGTACTAGCGTTTTTCACGTACTTGCTTTTTTCCCCTACTTGTGTTTTTCACGTACTGGCGTTTTTCCCGTACTGGCGTTTTTCCCGTACTTTCATGTACCCGGGTTTTTCCCGTACCCGGGCTTTTCCTGTACCCGGGTTTTTCCGGTACACGGGGTTTTCCATACCCAGGTTTTTCCCGTACACGTGTTTTTGCCATATTCGGGATTTTCCCACACTCGGTCTTTTTCGTACTCAGGTTTTTCCCGTACTTGCGTTTTTATCGTTACTTGCGTTTTCCCATACCTTCGTTTTTCCGATACTCTGGTTTTTCCCATACTTGTGTAGTATTGCGTTACCAATGAACCCATTCTACCAACCGATTCCTTCTTCCACACAAGTTGTGCCAAATAATTCTCTTCTCCCATATTTGCAATTTACCATTAATTGCTAATTTCCGGTATTTGCGATTTTCCCATATTTGCGATTTTCCCATATTTGCGATTTTCTCATATTTGCGATTTTCCCATATTTGCGATTTTCCCATATTTGCGATTTCCCATATTGGTGATTTTCCCATTATTTGCGTATTTCCCATCTCTGCATTATTGCCACATTTGAATTGTACTGTATTTCCGATTATCTCATATTTGCGTTTTTCCCATATTTGCGTTTTTCCCATCTTTGCGTTTTTCCCATCTTTCCGTTTTTGCCATATTTGAATTTTACTGTATTTGTGTATTTCCCGTATTTGCGTTTTGCCCATATTTGCGTTTTTCCCATATTTACGTTTTTCCTTACTTTCGTTTTTCCCATACTTTCGTTTTTCCCGTACTAGCGTTTTACCCATATTCGCGTTTTTCCCATATTTGCGTTTTCGCCATATTTGCGTTTTTGCAATTTTTGAATTTTGCCATATTTGCGTTTTTCCCATATTTGCGTTTAACCCATATTAGCGTTTTTCCCATATTTGCGTTTTCCCCTATTTAGTGTTTTTCCCGCATTTGCGTTTTTCAAGTATTTGCGTTTTGAGGTATTTAGGTTTTTCCCCAATGTGCGCTTTCCCTGTACTTTTGGTTATGCCTTATTTGCGTTTTTTCATGTATTTGCGTTTTTCCTGTATTTGCGTTATTGCCATATTTGCGTTTTTCCCGTATTTGCGTTTTTCCCGTATTTGCGTTTTTGCCGTATTTGCTTTTTTGCCGCATTTGCGTTTTTGCCATATTTATGTTTTTCCCATATTTGCGTTTTTCCCATATTTGCGTTTTTTCGCATTGTTAATGAATCCATCCTACCAACCAATTCCTTCTTCTACACAAGTTGTGCCAAAAGATTCTCTTCTCCCATATTTAAGGTTTACCATTGTTTGCTAATTTCCAGTATTTGCGATTTTCCGATATTTGCCATTTTCCCATGTTTGCGATTTTCCGATGTTTGCTATTTTCTGATCATTGCGAGTTTGCGATATTTGCAAGGTTCCATATATTTGCGAGTTTCAGATATTTGCGTTTTTCCCATATTTGCGTTTTTCCCATATTTACGTTTTTCCAATTTTTGCGTTATTCCCATATTTAAGTTTTTCCCATATTTGCGTTTTTCATATATTTGCCTCTTTCCCATATTTGCCTCTTTCCCATATTTCTCATTTCCCATATTTGTCATTTTCCCATAAATGCGTTTTTCCCATAATGTGTTTTTCATATACTTGTGTCTTTCCCAAACTTCCGGTTTCTCATACTTACGTTTTTCCCATACTTGCGTTTTTCCCATACTTGCGTTTTTTAGTATTACTAATGAACCTATCTTACGAACCGCTTCCTTCTTCTACACAAGTTGTGCCAAAAAATTCTCTTCACCCATATTTGCGATTTACCATTGTTTGCTACTTTCTGGTATTTGCGATTTTCCAATATTTTCAATTATCCCATATTTGCGATTTACCCATATATGCGATTTTCCGATGTTTCTGATTTTCTGATATATTATGACTTTCCGATATTCGCGATTTTCCGATATTTGTGATTTTCCTATATATGCGTTTTTCCCATATTTGCGATTTTCTTCTATTTTCGTTTTTCACATATTTGCGTTTTTCACATATTTGCGTTATTCCCATATTTGCGTTTTTCCTACACTTGCCTTTTTCCAATATTACCGTTTTGCATGTTTGCTTTATTTGCGTTTTTGCCATATTTACCGTTTTGTCCATATTTGCGTTTTTCCCATATTTGTATTTTTCGCATATTTTCGTTTTTCCAATATTTGCGTTTTTCACATATTTCCGTTTTCCCCATACTTGGGTTTTTGCCATACTTGGGTTTTTCCCTTACTTGCGTTTTCCCATACTTGCGTTTTTCCCATACTTGCGTTTTTCCCATACTTGCGCTTTTCCCATATTTGCGAATTTCCCATATTTGCGATATTCTCATATTTGCGATTTTCCAATATTTGCGTTTTTCCCATACCTGCGTTTTTCCAATATTTGCGTTTTTCCCATACTTGCGTTGTTCCCATTCCAATACTTGCGTTTTTCCCATACTTGAGTTTTTCCCATTCCTGCACTTGCGTTTTTCCCATACTTGCGTTTTTCCCGTATTTGCGTTTTTGCCGTATTTGCTTTTTTGCCGCATTTGCGTTTTTGCCATATTTATGTTTTTCCCATATTTGCGTTTTTCCCATATTTGCGTTTTTTCGCATTGTTAATGAATCCATCCTACCAACCAATTCCTTCTTCTATACAAGTTGTGCCAAAAGATTCTCTTCTCCCATATTTAAGGTTTACCATTGTTTGCTAATTTCCAGTATTTGCGATTTTCCGATATTTGCCATTTTCCCATGTTTGCGATTTTCCGATGTTTGCTATTTTCCGATCATTGCGAGTTTGCGATATTTGCAAGGTTCCATATATTTGCGAGTTTCAGATATTTGCGTTTTTCCCATATTTGCGTTTTTCATATATTTGCCTCTTTCCCATATTTGCCTCTTTCCCATATTTGTCATTTCCCATATTTGTCATTTTCCCATAAATGCGTTTTTCCCATAATGCGTTTTTCATATACTTGTGTCTTTCCCAAACTTCCGGTTTCTCATACTTACGTTTTTCCCATACTTGCGTTTTTCCCATACTTGCGTTTTTTAGTATTACTAATGAACCTATCTTACGAACCGCTTCCTTCTTCTACACAAGTTGTGCCAAAAAATTCTCTTCACCCATATTTGCGATTTACCATTGTTTGCTACTTTCTGGTATTTGCGATTTTCCAATATTTTCAATTATCCCATATTTGCGATTTACCCATATATGCGATTTTCCGATGTTTCTGATTTTCTGATATATTATCACTTTCCGATATTGGCGAATTTCCGATATTTTTGATTTTCCTATATATGCGTTTTTCCCATATTTGCGATTTTCTTCTATTTTCGTTTTTCACATATTTGCGTTTTTCACATATTTGCGTTTTTCACATATTTGCGTTATTCCCATATTTGCGTTTTTCCTATACTTGCCTTTTTCCAATATTACCGTTTTGCATTTTTGCTTTATTTGCGTTTTTGCCATATTTACCGTTTTGTCCATATTTGCGTTTTTCCCATATTTGTATTTTTCGCATATTTTCGTTTTTCCAATATTTGCGTTTTTCACATATTTCCGTTTTCCCCATACTTGGGTTTTTGCCATACTTGGGTTTTTCCCTTACTTGCGTTTTCCCATACTTGCGTTTTTCCCATACTTGCGTTTTTCCCATACTTGCGCTTTTCCCATATTTGCGAATTTCCCATATTTGCGATATTCTCATATTTGCGATTTTCCAATATTTGCGTTTTTCCCATACCTGCGTTTTTCCAATATTTGCGTTTTTCCCATACTTGCGTTGTTCCCATTCCAATACTTGCGTTTTTCCCATACTTGAGTTTTTCCCGTATTTGCGTTTTTGCCGTATTTGCTTTTTTGCCGCATTTGCGTTTTTGCCATATTTATGTTTTTCCCATATTTGCGTTTTTCCCATATTTGCGTTTTTTCGCATTGTTAATGAATCCATCCTTACCAACCAATTCCTTCTTCTACACAAGTTGTGCCAAAAGATTCTCTTCTCCCATATTTAAGGTGTACCATTGTTTGCTAATTTCCAGCATTTGCGATTTTCCGATATTTGCCATTTTCCCATGTTTGCGATTTTCCGATGTTTGCTATTTTCCGATCATTGCGAGTTTGCGATATTTGCAAGGTTCCATATATTTGCGAGTTTCAGATATTTGCGTTTTTCCCATATTTGCGTTTTTCCCATATTTACGTTTTTCCAATTTTTGCGTTATTCCCATATTTAAGTTTTTCCCATATTTGCGTTTTTCATATATTTGCCTCTTTCCCATATTTGCCTCTTTCCCATATTTGTCATTTCCCATATTTGTCATTTTCCCATAAATGCGTTTTTCCCATAATGCGTTTTTCATATACTTGTGTCTTTCCCAAACTTCCGGTTTCTCATACTTACGTTTTTCCCATACTTGCGTTTTTCCCATACTTGCGTTTTTTAGTATTACTAATGAACCTATCTTACGAACCGCTTCCTTCTTCTACACAAGTTGTGCCAAAAAATTCTCTTCACCCATATTTGCGATTTACCATTGTTTGCTACTTTCTGGTATTTGCGATTTTCCAATATTTTCAATTATCCCATATTTGCGATTTACCCATGTATGCGATTTTCCGATGTTTCTGATTTTCTGATATATTATGACTTTCCGATATTCGCGATTTTCCGATATTTGTGATTTTCCTATATATGCGTTTTTCCCATATTTGCGATTTTCTTCTATTTTCGTTTTTCACATATTTGCGTTTTTCACATATTTGCGTTTTTCACATATTTGCGTTATTCCCATATTTGCGTTTTTCCTATACTTGCCTTTTTCCAATATTACCGTTTTGCATTTTTGCTTTATTTGCGTTTTTGCCATATTTACCGTTTTGTCCATATTTGCGTTTTTCCCATATTTGTATTTTTCGCATATTTTCGTTTTTCCAATATTTGCGTTTTTCACATATTTCCGTTTTCCCCATACTTGCGTTTTTGCCATACTTGGGTTTTTCCCTTACTTGCGATTTCCCATACTTGCGTTTTTCCCATACTTGCGTTTTTCCCATACTTGCGCTTTTCCCATATTTGCGAATTTCCCATATTTGCGACATTCTCATATTTGCGATTTTCCAATATTTGCGTTTTTCCCATAACTGCGTTTTTCCAATACTTGCGTTTTTCCCATACTTGAGTTTTTCCCATTCCTGCACTTGCGTTTTTCCCATACTTGCGTTTTTCCCTTACTCAGGTTTTTCCCATACTCGGGTTTTTCCCATACTCGGGTTTCTCCCATACTTGCATTTTTTTGTGTTACTAATGAACCCATCCTACCAACTGATACCTGCTTCCACACAAGTTGGGGCAAACAATTCTCTTCTCCCGTATTTGAGATTTACCGTTATTTGCTAATTTCCAGTGTTTGCGATTTTCTGATGATTGCAATTTTCCCATATTTGCGATTTTCCGATATTTGCGATTTCCCCATTATTTTCGATTTTCCGATACTTGCGATTTTTCCATACTTGCGATTTTCCATATTTGCAATTTTGCGATATTTGCGATTTTCCCATATTTGCGTTTTTCACATATTTCCGTTTTTCCCACACTTGGGTTTTTCCCATACTTGGGTTTTTCCCATACTTGCGTTTTTCCATACTTGCGTATTTCACATACTTGCGTTTTCCCATAGTTGCGTTTTTTCGCATTACTAATGAACCCGTCCTACCATCTGATTCCTTCATCTACACAAGTTGTGCCAAAAAATTCTTTTCTCCCATATTCGCGATTTACCATTGTTTGCTAATTTCCGGTATTTGCAAGTTTTCCATATTTGCGATTTTCTCATTTATGCGATTTCCCGATGTTTGCGATTTTCCGATATTTGCGACTTTCCGATATTTGTGTGTTTCCTATATTTGTGAGTTTCCGATATTTGCGAGTTTCCGTTATTTGCGAGTTTCTGATATTTGCGAATTTCCGATTCCGATATTTGCCAGTTTCTGATCTTTGCGATTTTCCGATATTTGCGTTTTGCTCATATTTGCGATTTTCCGATATTTGCGTTTTTCCCATATTTGCGTTTTCCCATACTTGCGTTTTTCCCATACTTGCGTTTTTCCCCTACTTGCGTTTTTCCCATATTTGCGAATTTCCCATATTTGCGATATTTTCATATTTGCGATTTTCCAATATTTGCGTTTTTCCCATACCTGCGTTTTTCCCATACTTGCGTTTTTCCCATACTTGCGTCTTTCCAATACTTGCATTTTGCTCATCCTTGCGTTTTTTTCCATTACTAATGAACCCATCCTACCAACCGAAACCTTCTTCTACACAAGTTGTGCCAAAAAATTCTCTTGTCCCATATTTGCATCTTATCATTATTTGCTAATTTCCGATATTAGCTATTTTCCAATGTAATCGTTTTTCAGAGATTTGCAATTTTCCCACATTTTCGTATTTCCTATATTTGCGTTTTTCCCATATTTGGATTTTGCTGTATTTGCGTTTTTCCCATATTAGCGTTTTTCCCTTATTTGCGTTTTTCCCATATTTGCTGTTTTCACATTTTTGCGTTTTTCCGGTATTTGCGTTTTTCCCATATTTGCGTTTCGCCTGTACTTGCGTTTCTTTCGTAGTTGCGTTTCTCATGTACTTGCGTTTTTCCCGTACTTGCGTTTTACCCGTACTCGCGATTTTCCTGTACTGCTGTTTTTCCCGTACTGGCGTTTTTCCCGTACTCGGGATTTTCCCATACTCTGGTTTTTCCGTACTCTGGTATTTCCTGTACTTGCGTATATCTCTCACTTGCGTTTTTCCCATACTTGCGTCTTTCCCATACTTGCGTTTTCCCATACTTACGTTTTTCTCATCCCTGCGTTTTTTTGCATTACTAATGAATCCATCCTACGAATCGATTCCTTCTTGTACACAAGTTGTGCCAAAAAATTCTCTTCCTCTATATTTGCAACTTACCATTATTTGCTAATTTCTGGTATTTGCGATTTTCCGAAATTTGCAATTTTCCCATATTTGCGATTTTCCCATATTCACGATTTCCCATATTTGCGGTTTTCCCAAATTTGCGTTCTTCCCATATTTGCGTTTTTCCCATATTTGCGATATCTGGTATTTGCGTTTTTCACATATTTGAGATTTTCACATGTTTGCGTTATTCCCATATTTGCGTTTTTCCCATATTTACGTTTTTCCCAGACTTGCATTTTTCCAATACTTGCGTTTTGCCCATACTTGCGTTTTTCCCATACCTGCGTTTTTCTCATATTTGCGTTTTTCCCATACTTGCGTTTTTCCCATACTTGCGTTTTTCCCATACTTGCGTTTTCCCCATACTTGCGTTTTTCCCATACTCGGGTTTTCCCATACTCAGGTTTTTCCCATACTTGCGGTTTTTTGTGTTGCTAATGAACCCATCCTACCAACCGATACCTTCTTCCACACAAGTTGGGTCAAAAAATTGCCTTCTCCCATATTTGCGATTTACCATTATTTGCTAATTTACGGTATTTGCGATTTTTCGATACTTGCAATTTTCCCATATTTACGATTTTCCTATATTTGTGATTTTCCCATATTTGCGATTATTCCGTAATTGCGATTTTCCCATAATTGCCATTTTACCACATTTGCGTTTTTCCGGTATTTGTGTTTTTCCCATATTTGCGTTTTTCCCATACTTGCGTTTTTCCCATACTTGCATTTTTCCCATACTCGGGTATTTCCCATACTCTGGTTTTTCCGATACTTGCGTCTTATTGCGTTACTAATGAAACAATCCTACCAACCGATTGCTTCTTCCACACAAGTTGTGCCAAAAAATTCTCTTCTCCCATATTTGCAGTTTATGATTAATTGCTAATTTCCGGTATTTGCGATTTTCCGATATTTGCTATTTTCCCATATTTGCGAATCTTACATATTTGCGATTTTCCCTTATTTGCGATATTCCCATATTCTCGATTTTCCCATATTTGGGATTTTCCCATAGTTGCGATTTTCTCATTTTTTCGTTTATTCCATATTCGCGATTTTTCCATATTTGCGATTTTCCCATATTTGCGTTTTTCCCACATTTGCGTTTTCCATACTTGCGTTTTTCCCATATTTGCGATTTTCCCATATTTGCATTATCCCATATTTGCGTTTATGCCATATTTGCGTTTTTGCCATTTTTGCGTTTTTCCCATATTTTCGTTTTTGCCATATTTGCGTTTTTGCTTTATTTCCGTTTTGCCATAATTGCGATTTTGCCATATTTGCGTTTTTACCTTATTTGCGTTTTTGCCATATTTGCGTTTTTCCCGTATTTGATTTTTTCCCGTATTTGCATTTTTCTCATGTTTGCGTCTCTTGCATCTTTTCGTCCGTCGCATATTTTGGGTCTATCGCATATTTTGCGTCTGTCGCATAATTGCGACTGTCGCATATTTGCGTCTGTCCCATAGTTCCCGTCTGTCCCGTATTTTGCCGGCCGGAGTGGCCGAGCGATTCTAGGCGCTACAGTCTTGAACTGCGTGGCCGCTACAGCCGCAGGTTCGAATACTGAATCAGGCATGGATGTGTGTGATGTCCTTAGGTTAGGTAGGTTTAAGTAGTCTAAGTTCTATGGGACTGATGACCACAGCAGTTAAGTCCCATAGTGCTCAGAGCCATTTCAACCATTTGCGATTTTCCCATATTTGCGTTTTTCCCATATTTGCATTTTTCTCATATTT
This sequence comes from Schistocerca cancellata, assembly GCF_023864275.1. Taxonomy (NCBI): domain Eukaryota; kingdom Metazoa; phylum Arthropoda; class Insecta; order Orthoptera; family Acrididae; genus Schistocerca; species Schistocerca cancellata. The sequence goes on along the minus strand of NC_064636.1, from coordinate 168,982,120 downwards.
GCGTTTATCCCATATTTTCGTATGTCCCATATTTTCGTTAGCCCCATATTTTCGTTAGTCCCATATTTGTGTTTGTGCCATATTTGCGTCGGTCCCACATTTGCGTCGGTCCTGTTATTGCATCGGCCACGTAATTGCGTCGGTCCCGTAATTGCGTCGGTCCCGTAATTGCGTCGTTCCCATACTTGCGTCAGTCCCGTATTTATGTCGGCCCCATACTTGCGTCGGCCCTGTACTTCCGACAGCCCTGTACTTCCGTCGGTCCCGTACTTGCGTCGGTCCTTTACTTACGTCGGTCCCATACTTTCGCCGGTCCCGCACTTGCATCCGTTCCGTCATTGCGTCAGTCCCGTACTTGTGTCGGTCCTGTATCTGCGTCGGTCCCGTACCTACGTCGGTCCTGTAACTGCGTCGGTCCCGTACCTACGTCGGTCCTGTAACTGCGTTGGTCTCGTACCTTCTTCGGTCCTGTTCCTGCGTCGGTCCCATACCTGCGTCACTCCCGTACCTGTGCGGGTCCTTGCTTCGATCCTGTAGTTGCGTCGGTCCCGTACTTGCGTCTGTCCCGTACTTACGTCTGTCCTGTACTTGCGTCTGTCCCATATTTGAGACTGACCCCTATCTGCATTTTTCGCATTACTCATGAACCCATCACACCAACCGAATTATTCTTCTAGTCAAGTTGTGCCACAATATTCTTTTCTCCCATATTTGAGATTTTCCCATATTTGCGATTTTCCCACATTTTCGTTTTTCCCATATTTTCATTTTGCCCATATTATCGTTTTTCACATACTTGCGTTTATCCCATACTTGCGTTTTTCCCATACTTGTGTTTTTCACATACTTGCGTTTTCCCATAGTTGCGTTTTTTCGCATTACTAATGAACCCATCCTACCATCTGATTCCTTCATCTACACAAGTTGTGCCAAAAAATTCTGTTCTCCCATATTCGCGATTTACCATTGTTTGCTAATTTCTGGTATTTGCAAGTTTTCCATATTTGCGATTTTCGCATTTATGCGATTTTCCGATGTTTGCGATTTTCCGATATTTGCGACTTTCCGATATTTGTGTGTTTCCTATATTTGTGAGTTTCCGATATTTGCGAGTTTCCGTTATTTGCGAGTTTCTGATATTTGCGAGTTTCCGATTCCGATATTTGCTAGTTTCTGATCTTTGCGATTTTTCGATATTTGCGTTTTGCTCATATTTGCGATTTTCCGATATTTGCGTTTTTCACATACTTGTGTTTTTCCCATACTTGTGTTTTTCCCATACTTGCGTTTTTCCCATACTTGCGTTTTTCCCATACTTGCGTTTTTCCCATACTTGCGTTTTTCCCATATTTGCGAATTTCCCATATTTGCGTTTTTCCCATATTTGCGTATTTCCCATATTTGCCTTTTTCACATATTTGCGTTTTTCACATATTTGCGTTTTTCCCATATTTGGGTTTTCCCCATATTTCCGTTTTCCCCATATTTGCGTTTTTCCCATATTTGCATTTTTTTCATATTTGCATTTTTCCCATATTTGCATTTTTCCCATACTTGCGTTTTTCCCGTATTTGCATTATTTTCATATTTCCCATATTTGCGTTTTTGCCAAAATTTGCATTTTTGCCAAAAATTGCGTTTTTGCCAAAATTTGCGTTTTTGCCAAAATTTGCGTTTTTTCCATATTTGCGTTTTTCTATGTTTGCGTTTTTCCCATGTTTGCGTCTGTCCCATGTTTCGTCTGTCCCATGTTTGCATCTGTCCCATGTTTGCATCTGTGCCATGTTTGCATCTGTCCCATGTTTGCATCCGTCTCATGTTTGCGTCTGTCCCATGTTTGCGTCTGTCCCATGTTTGCGTCTGTCCCATGTTTACGTCTGTCCCATGTTTGCTGTTGTCCCATATTTGCTGTTGTCTCATATTTGCTGTTGTCCCATATTTGATGTTGTCCCATATTTGCTGTTGTCCCATATTTGCTTTGGCCCATATTTGCTGTTGTCCCATAGTTTTGTTTGTGCCATTTTGCGTCAGTCCCATTCTTGCGTCGGTCCCATATTTACGACGGTCCCATACTTTTGGCAGTCACATACTTGTCTCAGTCCCATAACTGCGTCGGTCCCATAAAGCGACGGTGCCATATCTGCGTTGGTGCCATATCTGCATCGGTGCCATAACTGCATCGGTCCCATACATGTGTCAGTCCCATACATGCGTAGGTCCCATAATGCGTCGGTCCCACACGTGCATCGGTCCCATACTTGCGTCCCTCGCACACTTGTATCTCTCGCATACTTGCGTCTCTCGCATACTTGTGTCTGTTCCATATTTGCATCTGTCCCATACTTCTGTCTGTCCCATACTTGCGTCTGTCCCATACTTGCGTCTGTCCGATACTTGCGTCTGTCCCATACTTGTGTCTGTCCCATACTTGCATCTGTCCCATATTAGTGTCTGTCCCATATTTGCGTTTCTCGCACTACTCAGGAACAAAACCTACCAACCGAATCCTTCTTCTAGTCAAGTTGTGCCACAAAATACTTTTCTCCCATATTTGCGTTTTTCCCATATTTGCGCCTGTCGCATATTTGCGTCGGTCGCATATTTGCGTCGGTCGCATATTTGCGTCGGTCGCATATTAGCGTCTGTCGCATATTTGCGTCTGTCGCATTTTTGCGTCTGTCACATATTTGCGTCTGTCGCATATCTGCGTCTGTCGCATATTTGCGTTTTCCCCGTATATGCGTTTTTCCTGTATGTGTTTTTTCCCGTATATGCGTTTTTCCCGTATATGCGTTTTTGCCGTGTTTGCGTCTGTCCCATATTTGCGTCTGTCCCTGTTTGTGTCTGTCCGATGTTTGCGTCTGTCCCATATTTGCGTCTGTCCCATGTTTGCATCTGTGTCTGTCGCATGTTTGCGTCTGTCGCATGTTTGCGTCGGTTGCATGTTTGCGTTCTTCCCATGTAAACGTTTTTCCCATATTTGCGTTTTTCCCATATTTGCGTTTTTCGCATTAACCATGTACCCATCCTTTCCTTCTTCTAGTAAAGTTGTGCCCCACATTTCTCTTCTCCCATATTTGCGTTTGTCCCATATTTGCGTCAGTCCCATATTTTCGTCAGTCCCATATTTGCGTCGGTCCCATATTTGCGTCGATCCCATATTTGCGTCGGTTCCATTTTTGCGTCGGTTCCATTTTTGCGTCGGTTCCATTTTTGCGTCGGTTCCATTTCTGCGTCGGTTCCATTTTTGCGTCGGTTCCATTTTTGCGTCGTTCCCATTTTTGCATCAGTCCCATTTTTGCGTCGGTCCCATGTTTGCATCTGTCCCATGTTTGCATCTGTGCCATGTTTGCATCTGTGCCATGTTTGCATCTGTCCCATGTTTGCATCCGTCTCATGTTTGCGTCTGTCCCATGTTTACGTCTGTCCCATGTTTGCTGTTGTCCCATATTTGCTGTTGTCCCATATTTGCTGTTGTCCCATATTTGCTTTGTCCCATATTTGCTGTTGTCCCATAGTTTCATTTGTGCCATTTTGCGTCAGTCCCATTCTTGCGTCGGTCCCATACTTACGTCGGTCACATACTTTTGGCAGTCACATACTTGCCTCAGTCCCATAACTGCGTCGGTCCCATAAAGCGTCGGTGCCATATCTGTGTCGGTGCCATATCTGCGTCGGTCCCATAACTGCATCAGTCCCATACATGTGTCGGTCCCATACATGCGTAGGTCCCATAATGCGTCGGTCCCACACATGCATCGGTCCCATACTTGCGTCCCTCGCATACTTGTATCTCTCGCATACTTTCGTCTCTCGCATACTTGTGTCTCTCGCATCTTGTGTCTGTTCCATATTTGCATGTGTCCCATACTTCTGTCTGTCCCATACTTGCGTCTGTCCCATACTTGGGTCTGTCCCATACTTGTGTCTGTCCAATACTTGTGTCTGTCCCATATTAGCGTCTGTCCCATATTTGCGTTTTTCGCATTACTCATGAACAAAACCTACCAACCGAATCCTTCTTCTAGTCAAGTTGTGCCACAAAATTCTTTTCTCCCATATTTGCGTTTTTCCCATATTTGCGATTTTCCCGTATTTGCGCCTGTCACATATTTGCGTCGGTCGCATATTTGCGTCGGTCGCATATTAGCGTCTGTCGCATATTTGCGTCTGTCGCATTTTTGCGTCTGTCGCATATTTGCGTCTGTCGCATATTTGCGTCTGTCGCATATTTGCGTCTGTCGCATATTTGCGTTTTCCCCGTATATGTGTTTTTCCTGTATGTGTTTTTCCCGTATATGCGTTTTTCCCGTACATGCGTTTTTGCCGTGTTTGCGTCTGTCCCATATTTGCGTCTGTCCCGTATTTGCGTCTGTCCCTGTTTTTGTCTGTCCCATGTTTCCGTCTGTCCCAATTTGCGTCTGTCCCATGTTTGCATCTGTGTCTGTCGCATGTTTGCATCTGTCGCATGTTTGCGTCAGTTGCATGTTTGCGTTCTTCCCATGTAAACGTTTTTCCCATATTTGCGTTTTTCCCATATTTGCGTTTTTCCCATATTTGCGTTTTTCGCATTACCCATGAACCCATCCTTTCCTTCTTCTAGTAAAGTTGTGCCCCACATTTCTCTTCTTCCATATTTGCGTTTGCCCCATATTTGCGTCAGTCCCATATTTGCGACAGTCCCATATTTGCGTCGGTCCCATATTTGCGTCGATCCCATATTTGCGACGGTTCCATTTTTGCGTCGCTTCCATTTTTGCGTCGGTTCCATTTTTGTGTCAGTTCCATTTCTGCATCGGTTCCATTTTTGCGTCGTTCCCATTTTTGCGTCAGTCCCATTTTTGTGTCGGACCCATTTTTGCGTCAGTCCCATATTTGCGTCAGTCCCATATTTGCATTGGTCCCATAACCGCATCGGTCCCTTATCCGCATTGGTCCCATATCCGCATCGGTCCCATTTCCGCATCGGTCCCATATCCGTGTCCATCCCATATCCGCATCCGTCCCATATCCGCGTCCGTCCCATATCCGCGAAGGTCCCATATACGCATCGGTCCCATATCCGGGTCGGTCCCATATCCGCATCGGTCCCTATCCATGTCTGTCCCATATTTGGGTTTTTCCCAATTTGAGTTTTTCGCGTCTTCAGCTCATGGTCCTGCGGTAGCGTTGTTGCTCCCCGCCCTCAGGTTCCCGGGTTCGATTACCCGGCGGGGTCAGGGATTTTCTCTGCCTCGTGATGACTGGGTTTTGCGTGATGTCCTTAGGTTAGTTAGGTTTAAGTAGTTCTAAGTTCTAGGGGACTGATGACCATAGATGTTAAGTCCCATAGTGCTCAGAGCATTTTTGAGTTTTTCCCATATTTGAGCTTTTCCCATATTTGCGTTTTTCCCATATCTGCGTCTGTTTTTCCCCATATCTGCGTCTGCTTTTCCCCATATCTGTGTCTGTTTTTCCCCATATCTGTGTCTGTTTTTCCCCATATCTGCGTCTGTTTTTCCCCATATTTGCGTCTGTTTTTGCACATATTTGCGTCTGTTTTTACGCACATTTGCGTCTGTTTTTACCCACATTTGCGTTTGCCCTTTATTTGCGTCGGTCCCATATTTGCGTCAGTCCCATATTTGCGTCAGTCCCATATTTGCGGTTTTTTTGCATTACTCATGAACCCATCCTACCAACCGATTCCTTCTTCTACTCAAGTTGTGCCACAAAATTCTCTTCTCCCATATTTGCGATATTCCGATATTTGCGAATTTCTTATATTTGCGAATTTCCTATATTTGCGAATTTCATATATTGGCGAATTTCATATATTTGCAATTTTCCTATATTTGCGTTTTTGCCGTATTTCGGTTTTTGCTGTATTTCGGTTTTTGCCGTATTTCGGTTTTTGCCGTATTTCGGTTTTTGCCGTATTTCGGTTTTTGCCGTATTTCGGTTTCTGCTGTGTTGCGGTTTTTGCCGTGTTTTGGTTTTTGCTGTATTTCGGTTTTGGCCGTATTTCGTTTTTGGCCGTATTTCGGTTTTGGCCGTATTTCGGTTATGGCCGTATTTCGGTGTTGGCCGTATTTCGGTGTTGGCCGTATTTCGGTGTTGGCCGTATTTCGGTGTTGGCCGTATTTCAGTTTTGGCCGTATTTCGGTTTTGGCCATATTTCGGTTTTGGCCGTATTTCGGTTTTGGCCGTATTTGCGTTTTTCCCCTACTTGCGTTATCTTCCATACTTGCGTTTTTTTCCATACTTGCGTTTTATTCCATACTTGCGTTTTTTTCCATACTTGCGGTTTTTTCCATACTTGCGTATTCACCATACTTGTGTTGTCTGCTGAGACTGCTGAACCTCTGCTATCCCATTGGCGAGCTGTCCCTCTGAGTCGTTATGCTAGCCATCGGTCTTCCATGCCTGCAAATCCGGCCCATGACATTTTTTTCGACGCCTCTTTGGATTTAGGGTATGCTGGCCACCCTTCCTCCTTACTACCCCTGGGAGTCTGCTTCCGTCAACTGCTCCATTCTCTTTCCTTCCACGTTCCTCGAACTTTCTTGACAACATGGGGTACAGCACCACCTTGGCTCCAGCCCCGGACCTGCCTGCTCTGTGATCTTTGTCAGTTTTTCAAGGATGGTAGCCCTTCTCTTGTTTATCATCGGATGTTTGCTGCTCTATGCGCACAAATGACAGATGCCACATTTATTTACACTGATGGCTCAAAAACATCATTTGGTGTTGGGAGTGCCTATATTGTTGGTGACACCCCAAATTGATTTCGGCTTCCTGACCAGTGTTTGGTTTATACTACGGAGCTTTACCCTGTGCTCCAGGCTGTCCAATACATCCGTCGCCATCAGCGGATACAGTATGTTATCTGCTCAGACTCTCTCAGCTCTCTACTCAGTCTCCAAGCTCTCTACCCTGTCCACCCTCTGGTCCACCATATTCAGGACTGCCTCGACTTGCTCCACTTGAGCGGCGTCTCTGTGGCGTTCCTCTGGATCCCAGGACATGTTGGTATCTGTAGAATTGAGGCAGCCAATATAGCGGCCAAGACTGCAGTCTCTCTTCTTCGGCCGGCTATTCGCCTGATTCCCTTCGCCGATCTATGGAGTGTTTTATGTCGTTGTGTTGCTCTTTTATGGCATGCACATGTTCGACACTTCCCAATAATAAATTGTGGGACGTGAAAGCACTTCACTGTGCTTGGACCTCTTCCTCCCGAACTCGTCATCGGGAGGAGGTAATTTTAACTAGACTCTGGATAGGGCACTGTCTTTTTAGCCATCGACATCTTTTAAGCGGCGATCCTCCCCCAATCTGTCCCCACTGCTCTCAACTGTGGATGGTGAGGCACCTTTTACTTGAGTGCCCCTAATTTACTCCATTACGCGCCCGTATACAGTTGTCGCCTGATATATCTACCATTTTAGCAGATGACACGCGATCAGCCGATCGCATTCTCGAGTTCATTAGTGCCAGTGAGATGATGTCAGTAATTTGAAGCTCTTTTTGGGGACAAACAACCCCCCTTCTATGGTGGTTTTCTAAGCTTTCCTTCTGTTTTTGGTTTACCCACTGTCTTGAGTTTTGCTCCCATTGCTGCTGGTTTCCAGATTCGTTTTTTGCTTCTCCTACGTCACAGACTGGGCTCTAACGAGCGTAGCAGTTTTGTGCCCTAAAACCATAACAAAAAAACTGATTATACGGTCTGACCACCATGTTTGGCAGAACAATAACTGGAAAGTTTCAGCACTGTATTTCTACCTGGTCAACTGCAAGTACTGTGGAGAAATGCATAAAAAGTTTTTATGTTTGAGTCATAGTTTCCTACCTTGTGACAGGAACTTTGCAATGATTGAGAAAAGAAAGTGTCAAAAGTTATGGCGCTTTTAAAATGGAAGAATTAGGCCATTTCTATGCGAGCTGTCGTCTTTGTAAATCGTTGGAGTTAGGAACTAATTTTCATTCGAATATTGTGACAGATTTCTTGTCAGTTACGTGGTTTTCAAGTAACTGTTTTTCCCGTATTTTATAATCATTCACTACACTCATTCTGGAGGGATTCGAGTGCAAGAGCGACGGAAGTAGCCGCTGTGGAATGCCAACACGGACCCTTTCCATATGCCAGCTGAACATATCAATATACTTACCTGTCAGAAGTTAGTATTAAAGGGATAGTGTGAAGAATTGGCGCAAAGCGGTGAAACGGAGCACAAAGCCTGTCAGACCGCTGTAAGTTTTTTCAGGAACCCTTACAGCTAGTTCTGCAGCATCTGTAGCAACCATTGCAAGTAGCTTCCCTGCTCTCTGTTGTATACCTATGTGTTAGCGATCTGGGGCATCTTTGGATTTGGCCGATGGAATTTTAGTAAACATAGTGAGGTCAAAGTTGTCAGATGACAGACTTAAGTACGTTGAATAAGTTCATGCATTATCAGATGCAATAAAATTTGAAGCAATTCAGTTCAATTCAGTTCAGTTTATTACTTCGAATTTTAGATCTGTTTTCTGGAAACTCTAAACAGGTTGTACATATTCGTTAATGATGGTGACATACAATGTTTCATATTATATATGTAGTAGTAAATCAGCAACCACTGGTAATATTAATGTAGAATTGAAACAGAACATTTGAAAAATAAGAATTAATTTAAAAAATCATAAAATAAGGAGAATTAACTCAAGATCCAAGTGAATGACTTCTGTCTTAAGAACCTCAGGTTTGCCAACTAACTACAGCTACTCCTACTTCTAAACCTATTGTCGCTACATCACCCTGTAACCTCCCCATTATAAAAATATATAATTATCTTTCACATTTAGTGTAACCTTCCGAAAAATAAATTGCGTATCCTGTCAATAATACAATGTGACTAACCTCTCAATAAAATTCTCGCTCACTTATAACCTTTCAATAACGACTTTGAATTTAAACTTGTGAATTTTGGACGTCAGCAGCGCGGCGTCATGGCCCTGAAAGATCATTCTGAATAAATTGAAATTTCTTACCTCAATAAGGTCGCTGGATAACGCATATATATCTGCTCCTATAATAAATTTTTCTGGCGCAGCCCTGTGCAATGCTGGCTGATAGATTTGTCATGTATAAAAAGAAAAAACTGATTTTTCTTTACAATAATTGGGATGACCATGGATCAGAGAAATTACTAAGTTCTTTAAATTGAATGAATGATTATCAAAGGTTAATTTTTTTATAAGAAAGATTATTATTAAGAGATTTTTAAAACATTTACATGGGACTTGATATAACAGAACTACATGTGCGCTAGGCTGCTTTTACCTTATCCTACAACGCTCAGGCACCGCCATCGCTCGCCACGACCGGTCCAGCCAACTCGATACACCAGACTGCTCGCTAGCAACTACTTACTCCTACTGCTACACAGTTCCTACTGCAGTCAACACTGCTTTCTGGTCCGAGATTCTCTTATAGCTTACATATCGCAGGCAGTGCGTGAGCAGTCCATCGAAATTACATCTGCTCGAGTGCACTAGCAACAAATTCCTTAATCATGGACCTCTTACATAACCCTCCACTGGGGGGGGGGGGGGCAAAAATTTGGCAGCGATGCTGAGTCATTTGGACTTGCCATGAGCAACAAATTTTTCTATAATATATTTAGTTACTAAGTCTACAGTCACAGAGTATATACATTATTGATAAGTCCAGAACATATTAAGAAATGAAATAGAGTGCACACACACTGAGTACAGAATATAATAAGAACTGAAATAGTGTATACGCAATGAGTACAAAATATATTAACAAATGACATAAAGTACACATGTACTGTAGAAGTCTTTAGCATACTTAGGACAACTGATCTTATTAACAAATGAAACGAAGTGCACACACACTGTATATGTCTTTAGCATCTTTTATAAGAACTGAATACATTAACTGATGAAATAAAGTGCACACACACTGTAAAAGTCTTTAGCATTTTACAAGAACTCGATACATTAAGAAAAGAAATTATGTGCGCATGCACTGTAGAAGTCTTTAGCATATTTAGGACAACTTATCTTACTAACAAATGAAATGAAGTGCACACGCACTGTATATGTCTTTATCATTTTACAAGAATTTAAACGCACTGTATAAGTCTTTACCATTTTACAAGAACTAGGAAAGGAATGGGAAGGATTGCTTCATGGTTGTAGCACAGTAGGTTGCACGTAGCTGCACTGAAACTCCATATCTTTCTACAGAACACAACACCAAGTGAGCCACTCTGAAGTTCTCTTCCATGAAGTATTTATCAGTGTTGCCAAGACACTGAAATGTTGTATTAATATTCAATGTTATCATTTTGGTAGTACATTAGGTACACCAAACAGTAGGACCATAATAACATCTCCATCGTTCGAGGTGGTGGACAGATTGATATATCAACACCACATTTTTGTAGAATCCATACTCTTACATCAATGTAGAATTAGTGCAAAAACCAAATACAGTGCTCCATGATCATGAGGATGGACAGGACATATGGATATTGCAGTAATTGGTGGTAATTAGGTCAGAAGGCGAAGGACATTAAGTCTTATGCTAGTCATCATTCAGAATTACATTAGTGTATCAACCGATCTGAATAATTATTGGCACTCATTGACCGTTTACTAAACATTTATGTACTATGTATGGATTATTACAGAACATTAATCTTATGTCATCTATTTACAGTAATTATCGGCATCATAAGTCTTCTCATTGCAGTAATTATTGGCATTCATTTATGCAGTGTTACAAAACATCATTCATAAGTCATCTCATTGCAGTAATAATTGGCATAGCATTTATGCATAAGTCATGTCATTACAGTAATTATTGGCATTCATTTATGCAGTGTTACAAAACATCATTCGTAAGTCATCTCATTACAGTAATCATTGGCATAATATTTATGCATAATCATGTCATTACAGTAATCATTGGCATAGCATTTATGCATTATTACAAAACTTCATTCAGTATTACTCAGAAGTCATCATTCAAAACAAGAGTTATTGTGTGTAGCAACAAGCTGCTAGCGACTATAAATGATTTCATGTAAGTGACATAAGACATACTTAAAATGTAAGACATTGTAATTATTACTCAAGGTGTTTAGTCCAACAATACATAGACATAATGGAATCAATATATCAGAGAAATTTGCATTATATTTAGGACTAGAAATATATCTTAAACTGGTAGCATTATTTAGTTGTATACTGGTAATAGTTGGGACTGGTAATAATTTTTTTTGTATTAGCAATGCATTGCGTTGGGATCGATAATTAATTACTGGGGCATGAGAATATTTGCTTTTGACTTATTGCTCGAAATAAGGATTAATAACGTCATTCGTCATGAGTCAGCTGCAGTAAGGTTATGAAACAAGTAGAATATATATGATCACATTTATAAATGATAAACACAACTGGGTAAAAAAAATGCAAGTATTAGAATAGGTTTAATAACTAACTGCTTATAGCATATTAATGTCATTAAAAGCTTCTCCTGGGAAAAAATACAAAAATGGATTATTACCCTGAAAGAAAAAAATGTATATTATGCTGAAAAGTAGTAAACTTCGAATTAACAGGTAATGAAACGTGTACTCAATATGTATGTACTCTAGCTGTCTTTCCCAAAACATTCAGTCATTATACCTTGCGACTTAAGACATACTGTCAAAAGGAACTGCAACAAATACTTAAATAACTACATAGCATCCCTTAACTAATAGTAAATATATAAACTTCATCATTATTCTCATCTGCAAGGAAAAACTTCATTATTCATATTACCATAACTTCATCATTATCATCATCTGCAAAGAAAAACTTCATTATTCATATTACCATATTCTTCATGCAACTATTCATCATCATTTATTATCATCTGCAAAAAATAGACACTTCATTACTCATATTGATGTTACCATTTACTTCTTACAACTATTCATTATCATTGATTACTTCCTATAGTACAGAGTTTCTTACTTATAGCATATTTCATCACTAAAAATTAACATGTGTAGTTCTGTATGACAGCCTGCATTAATCGCTTCATATTCCGAAAGAAAAGTAATTAGTCAAAACTGCTATCATATGATGTGTATAGTATATTCTTGTTAATGCTTGTTAATTCTGATCCATTCACTCTTCATGACAAGTTATTGCATTTTCTTTCACTCATTCCGAAGGTGAAATTCCCATTTCATAGTAAACCACTGTGGTTTGTTTAATTTATTTCTTTTACATGGTATTTCTTTCTGAAAATGATGAATATGGATTAATATTTTGCATTTAATTCATATACCCATTAAATAAAAACTTGTTTCTAGTGATATAACTAAGCATACAGCATAGCATGACAGAAAACGTATTAGGTCAAAACCATAGACAATTTTCAAGTGCAAAAAACGTATACACAGTATCATAATGTAGTAGCAAAATGTAGAATGCTGAAGATATTGAGACATCATACGGCAAAATTGTCAAAGTCAACTTGTTTGTTACATCTTAAAGATTCTATAGTGGATACAGAGAAAAATTCTGCTTACGATAGGAAAACAATCATACATACACAATAAATGGAAAATGTGCATGGTCTGATGCCTAACGACAAGAAGAGCGACCTGCTAACCTTACCTTGCCAGCCACTTGCCAACAAAAAAACATAATCATCATCAGTAAGTGGTCATATAAATATCTGGAAATGGCATTACAGTGTGATAAATCGTAAAGTATGTTCATTCAATAAAGGGTTTAATATTGGAAATATGGTGATTGCCCTTGCTTTTTCTGGTTCTCAGAGTTTCGACGTGTACTACATTGGGGTGAGGAATGCTGCGAATTCTATATGGACCTGCGTTTAGAAGCTCAAATTTACTGCATCTACATTTTGCTCTGTTGGATAAATAATGTGTGTGTACTAATATCTTCTGTCCAACGTGAAAGTCACGGCGTGTACAAACCTGTTTTTGCTGTCTTCTCCGGCGCTCTGCGGCACGTTTGATGTTGTTGAGTGCAATGTCGATTATTTCATGGTGGCGTAGTCGACGAGATGTAGGAGAAGATACTAATTTTTTAATTTTGTTAGGTGGTTCAACATTTTTCAATATAGCAGTCGGAGATAGCACAGTAGATTCATTTGGTATGGAGTTAATTACATCCTGGAATGAGAGTATGTGTGTGTCCCAATGAATATGTTTTTTATGGCAGTATATTCTACATAGTTTACCAATTTCTTTCATCAGAAGTACACAAGGGTTCGAAGAAGGGTGATACTTGGATATATAGATCGGAGAAATGTTTCTAGCTCGTAACATACGGGTCCATATCGCAGATCGAAATTGTGGTCCATTGTCGGAAATTACTTTCAATACATGTCCTACATGAAATAGAAAATGTTTTACAAATGCATTCGAAACAGATTTAGCAGTAGCTTTGCGTAACGGAGTGAAGGTAACAAATTTCGAAGTGAGTTCAACAGCGACAAAGATTTAACAAAAACCTCTGTTAGTTCTGGGAATCGGTCCAAAAATGTCTACAGCGGCCATATGTCTCAATTTAATGGGTACAATGGGATGTAACGGAGGAATATGTGAAGTCGTGTCTGATTTAGCTTTCTGGCAGATTTTACATGACGCTAAAATTCGTCGAATACGTTTCTCCATGTTGGCAAAATAACAGTTCTGTCTCAGTACAAGAAAGCATTTTCTGGCTCCGTAATGTGCGTAACTTAAATGAGTATACCAAATTAATTTGTTAACAAGCTCGTCAGGAGTACATAATAACCAGTTGTTGCTGTCAGGATGAGAGCGGCGAAACAGAATATTATTGCGTACAGTATAATGGTTTCTAATTGTAACGTTATCCCTATCTTGCCAAAGGTCTTTAATTTCTTTCCATACGTTGTCTTTGCTGTGCTCTTGTGCCATGTCTCGCAATGACGACGAAATGAAATTTTCAAATGCAACGCTAAAATTTGCTTGGCAGAAGTTGGTTGCGATGTCTTGCTGACTGTTGCTGAGAGAACGGGATAGTGCGTCTGCTACAATATTTTGTGTACCGGGAATGTGAACAATTGTAAAATTAAATTCCTGAAAATAAAGTTTCCATCTGCTTAATCTCTCATGTGTAAATTTAGCGGAAAGTAAAAACTGTAAAGCTCTATGGTCTGTGTAAACGGTAGTAAGTCTTCCATAAAGAAAATGCCTAAATCTGGTAAATGCCCATACAACACATAATGTTTCAAGCTCTGTAACAGAATAATTGCGTTCAGCAGGTGAGAGAATGCGACTTGCAAAGGTGATGTTTTTAATTACTGTAGTGCCGTCTTCTTCAATTTCCTGAAACATGTGTACGTCTAAAGCGGTGTTAGAACTGTCGGTGGCAATGGAAAAATTTCTAGTAAGATCTGGGTGTGATAAAAGAGGTGCATTCAACAAAGCATGTTTCAAATTAACAAATTCAGAATGTTCTTGGCTATCCCAGGATCAAATAGCGTTTTTACCCGTCAGTTGGCATAATCTAGGGGTGTCTAAAGCAGAGTAATGAATAAATTTACGGAAAAAGTTAATTAATCCCAGAAAGCTGCGTAGTTGTTTCTTTGTCGTTGGAACATTAATGTCACGTAAAGCTTGAAGTTTTTCCAGGTCAGGCGCAATGCCTTCTGCTGAAATTATATGTCCAAGAAATTTTATGGAAGTTTTGCCAAAGTGCGATTTGCTAAGATTAACTGTGAGTCCTTGTGCACGAAAAGTTTGCAACAGTTGTTCAAGAATCAAATTGTGTTCAGACCAGTTAGCTTCTGCAATAAGAATGTCGTCTACATACGTTCTGTCTTTAAGTTCTGTCGGAAGTATACTATTCAAACCGCGAATAAACGCTGCTGAAGAAATAGTTAAACCGAACGGTAATTTACAAAATTGATAAGTCACCAAAACAGAGAAAAGCTGTGTACTTTCTGCAGTTCGGATGGAGCTGAATTTGCCAAAATCCCGATTTCAAATCTAATGTGGAATAAATAGCAGTACCATGAAATTTCTGTAGAAGTTCTTCTAGTGTCTGTGGGCGATCTGTTTCTTTAATAATAATGTCATTGATGTGACGCGAATCAAGTACGAGGCGAAGTGATCCATCCTTTTTCTTAACAATATGGAGCGGGTTTATGTACGGACTAACTGCCGGTTCAATAATACCTTGGTCAAGCATAGCTTGCAATTCTTTCTTAACTTGTTCTCTGTAGATACACGGAATAGGATAATGTTTGGCTTTAAATGTGTCATGCTGTTTAACTTGAAATTCATACATAAAACCAGACATAGTACCAGGGATGTTGTGAAAAACTGGAGCTTGCAGTAAAAGAATATTGCGTAGTTGAATACGTTCGCCATCAGTATTTGCACTGCTCTGTTTTACCTTCTCAGAAATCATTTGCATAACATCATAGTCGGCTTCGTCTGGTGTATTGTAGTTGTGTACGTACGTATCTGTGAACAATGTGGAATGACAGTCCGTGTTACGCGATGTAGAAAAGACCTCTGTTCGTTTCATTGCCTGTTCACCTGTTCATCTGCAGATAAAGCGTGCTGAAATTCTAATGCCAGTTGTACATTCTCATCCTTTAACTTTAAATAGGAATTTTGAAAGTCAATAATTGCGTCGTGTTGTACCAGAAAATTCGTACCTAAAGTAACGTCTGTCGTCAATAAGGGAACAATCCAAAAATTTGAGTGGAATGTATGACCTGCAATACAAAATGATAAGTGTGTCTATAATTTTACATCTACTCCTTTACTAGATATAGATTCTTTTACTTTAGTTTTGCCTAATGGTAACGTAGGATAGGTATTCTCTTTGTTACATTCGTTGGAAGGTTCTTCATTTATAAGTGACATAGGTGATCCAGAATCGATTACTGCTGAAAATGTGGATGATCCAATCTTTACTTCAATGACAGGGTGGGAATTGTTTTTTTTTGTTTTTTTTTTTTAATAACTGGTTTTTCATCCAAAAGTGTGTCTCGGATGTCGTCAAAAGTATTAACATTTTCGTGAACAAGATTCTGTCTGTCAAAAGTATTGCTTACGTTGCTGGAAGATGCAACCTGTACTGTATCTAGTCAAACTCTTTCTGCCGTGCTGTTATTTGTGGGAGGATGCTGTGGCATTTCAACTATTTGTACTGCTCTGTTATTCCTTCCTGACGTATTAGGTTCGGGATGATACCGACTATCTGGTTCATTCATGATAATCTATTGTTGCGGATAATTCTGCTGCTTGTAAGACCGACTGTTACGCTGAAAACTGTGCTCATTACTTTTACGTCTGCCATAATAATCATTGCTATACGACGCATTGCGACAGGAGTTGAAATGATGTGTATTCTGTACGTAATGATTTTTTTGTTGCTGTGCTTTACTATTTGGTGGAGCCGACGCTATACGTGTAGGCGGCGAAACATTAAAGCTTGGTTGAACTTGCAGACTACATTGTTGGTTAGTATTGTTGGTTTTGATGCTGTTGCGGAGAAAACCCTCTATTGTAGCCAAAATGTGTCTGCGATTGCTGAAAATTTTGTACATACTGATGATTAAAATTTTATCTGTAATTAAAATTATGCTGGTATTTCTTTTTATTTCCGGAGTGTCTAATGAAAACTGTCACTTTCGGTAAAACTTGTCATATCTGGTTTTCTTTACTCATTCTTAATTCTAGATAGATCGATAGATGAAGTGTTGTTTTGATAGATATAAAGGATAGTAAAAGAGAAGGCAGCAGTGCAGAAAACTAAAGATGAAATAGCACTACTACAGCTCAGGGCCCTATGCACGCTACGGCACATATTCATCGAAGTGTTATGAATCCCCTGAGGTCTCTTACGCGCTGCAAATAAATTTTAGTTTCTGCGTTACAGGCCAAATACGAAAACAAATTGTTGTATCCAGTCCAAAGGGTGAATCTGTGTTCTGTCATTATTAAATACCTTAAATTTTCTCACGGATAGAAAGTGCTTATAATCAAAATTATCGTCTCTGTATGTCTGGGCAGGTTCCGTATTGCAGGAGAGAGTATTTGTGTGTGGCTGTTCGGATTCTAAGTCTCGTACTCTCTGTAAATTACCTAAATTATACTGGCTGTGTGAGTGTGACAAATGTGCAAGATGTGGCATATGCTGTGACGTGTTAGAGACTGAAACATTTTTCATTTGTGTCACTTCTTGCTGTAAAAATGACAATTTTCTACGCAATGTATTGTTGGACGAACCTATCTCACTGATTGTCTGCTGAAAATTTTGGAATTCGGGTGTTTGATTAAACGAAACTGGTGAAGTATCGTCTGATTTGATGTCATTGTTATTTTCGATAACGTCAATACGACTGGCCAATTCATCAAATTTTTCAGTCAGTGCTTTTACGTGATCGTCGTTTTTAGTGTTACAAGCATTAATTTGTTTTTGTATTTTACGTGTGGTTTTGTTCAATTTCTTAACGTCTGCTTTGATGGCATCAGGATCCTGTATTAATTCTAATTCTTCAAGTCTGTTGGTCACTGTCTGAAAGGTTACTGTGTGTGTGTGTGTCTGTTTTTGTTTTAAGATCGGAGATTTCATCATGCAATTCGGTGTTCAACTGTTTGATTTCGTCTGATACTGTAGCAATATTGTTGTCTATGTATGTTTTTGCCTTCGTAAACATTTTATGCTTATCTTCCTGTCTCTGTGCAATAGTTGTTTCCATGACTTGTTTCTTTACTTTGTTCTGTTCCTGTATGAATTTACGGTAACGCATTTCACTGTTTTGTAGGTGGTGATTAAAACGTTCGTCAATTTGGCTGTTTTGTTGTTCAAATTTCGTATCTACTTTCGCATCCAGTGTGCGTGAAAGTTCTGCTGACATCAATTTAAACTCGTTGCGTAACTGTGTTGTGTTTTCTGAACATTGTTTATCAACTGCACTAATTTCTTCTCTAAGTAATTTCGTAGTGGCTGCATGTGTATTACGTAATTTTTGTGCAACGGATCTAATTTCTTCACTACTGTTCCTAGCACAAGCCTTAATTTCCTCACGTAAATGTTCTTTAGTATCATGACATTGCACGGCAATGGCTGCAATCTGTTCATTAATCTGTTTAAAGTTATCATTAATTTGTTTAATCGACCTGTCGTGTTTTTCATTCGATTGTTTGAAACTTTCATTAAGTTGCTTGAAAATGTTGTCGTGTTTTTCATTCGACTGTTTGAGATTTTCATTAAGTTGTTTGAAATTGTTGCCTTGTTTTTCATTCGACTGTTTGAGATTTTAATTACATTGCTTGTACGATTCATTAAGTTGTTTGAAATGGTTGTCTAGTATTTCATTCCGCTGTTTGAGATCTTCAGTTGTAGCAATAATGCCATAACTTGATCCAAGCCAAAATTAGCGACTCTGTTCTCTGTACTGTGTGATGGTGTATCTACGTTTGCCACGTTTTGTGTAATCATTTGGTCATTCTCTGATTCATTAAAAGGTTCGCCAATTGGATGTGCACTGTTGGTCACTACACCGGAATCAAATAAATCTGACATATTTTGAGTACATTCTTCACCTTCGTTAGAAACATTTGTCTGTTCACTGTGTAAATTTTGCCAATCATGTGTGTCAAACTGGACAGCATTCATTGTAACGGATCGTGCCGTGTCATCATTTGCCGTTCAATTAAGTGTGGACATAACTGAATGTGTTTGTTCATCATCTGGAATAAAATCATTACTAGTGATCGGCACGCACTGATTATCTGTAATTAGAGGATTATCACTATTACACTGACGGTCGCTAGTATTATCGGTCAAATTATTCGAGTCAGCTTTTTCACTCATTGCACATCTATTAGCAGTTCTTCGCGGCATTTTCACAAATCAAAGTTAAGCACAAAATGAAACAAAAGACAAAGCAAAAATGGAACAAATACAATTACAACAAAGAGCAATAAATTGCCGATGATCTGTGAAAGAAAGAGTGACAAATTAGTAAATGCGTTGCGCCAGATGCTAACTACATTTAATATTAAGTAAATAAGAGCAGATATATAACTGACTACCTCTCAGAAATTCACAAAAATACGATCCAGGCCGGTTGTCGACAAGTGTAACCTCCCCACTATAAAAATATATAATTATCTTTCACATTTAGTGTAACCTTCCGAAAAATAAATTGCCTAACCTATCAATAATACAATGTTTCCAACCTCTCAATAAAATTCTCGCTCACTTATAACCTTTCAATAACGACTTTGAATTTAAACTTGTGAATTTTGGACGTCAGCAGCGCTGCGTCATGGCCCTGAAAGATCATTCGGAATAAACTGAAAATTCTTACCTCAATAAGGTCGCCGGATAACGCGTATATATCTGCTCCTATAATAATTTTTTCTGACGCAGCCCTGTGCAATGCTGGCCGATAGATTTGTCATGTATAAAAAGAAAAAACTGATTTTTCTTTACAATAATCGGGGTGACCATGGATCGGAGAAATTACCAAGTTCTTTAAATTGAGATGAATGATTATCAAAAGTTAATTTTTATAAGAAAGATTATTATTAAGAGATTTTTAAAACATTTACATGGGACTTGATATAACAGAACTACATGTGCGCTAGGCTGCTTTTACCTTATCCTACAACGCTCAGGCACCGCCATCGCTCGCCACGACCGGTCCAGCCAACTCGATACACCAGACTGCTCGCTAGCAACAACTTACTCCTACTGCTACACAGTTCCTACTGCAGTCAACACTGCTCTCTGGTCTGAGATTCTCTTATACCTTACATATCGCAGGCAGCGCGTGAGCAATCCATCGAAATTATATCTGCTCGAGTGCGCTAGCAACAAATTCCTTAATCATGGACCTCTTACAACCCACATTGGTATGTGCATGCTTCGACAATCCTCAAGTCAATGCATACCTATTTGGGTGGTCTCTAAATAACATGCGCATGTGCCTGTTATTATCTATAAATGAGAAAATGCTTTTTGTGAGCTGTTGACATCATTTTGATACTCAGAGCGTCCACCTGATCTTGTAGACTGAAAGTTAAGCAGTTGTTTTTTGGATATCTGATGTGCTATCATACTGATGTTAGACCAAAAATTTTCGTCACTTGCAATTGTTTCCAGATTGCAGTTTAATTGTCTGAAGTCTCTCTCTACCTGACAAAGGGGGTATCTGAGAACGACATTATCACCATAACTTTCCTCTCCACAGTCACAGATTCGTGTGTTACTACATCCCACATGGTGCAGATGTTTGTGATATGGACCTCGTGCACCATACCTCAAGTAGGGGAAATGTCGCGCAATTTGAATCTGTTCCTGATCCTTGACAATATGCGGTAAACACCCCTTTTAGTGCTCCTAGCTTCCGAATCAGACCACTCTTCATCTAGCTTCCAGGCTCATAAATGCCTTTTCTCAGTAATAGGCATTCCTGTGATCTCATACACATGCTCATATTGCTCACGCCCTAACTAAAACAGCACTGCCCTGTAACATACCACGATATCCATCAGACATATGCCGATTATCACCAATAAACTCCGTAAAGGTGTAGTGCGAAAGGCACAGTGAGCTGCAGAAGTATGCTCCACTGAATTCGTCGAAGTATTGTTTTGTTGCTCCATAGTCTAAGATGATGTGTCAATACGCTGGCAGTGAAGTGCACAATGGTGTCGACGTTAGTTTCGTGATATGACTACACCACATTAAATGGTAATTTATTGTCAGCAGTACCAGCATAGGCATAATTTTGGCCGCTTTCTGAGTAACGGATTTTTGGTGTTCTAGACAGTTTCTCTTCTCGACTAGAAGAAAGCCTAAATATCTGCAAACAGTGCTGCATTTTACAGGTATTCCGTCAAGCTTTCAGTAGTATGTAGAGCCTCTGTGGCTTTATGAACAGCTGTAGTCAGTTTGTTGCTCTTGCACGAATGCTGCATCTCAGCAAGAACATCACACACGATTGCCTTAAGTCTCGCCCTGGAGTCTGCAGACACACCTACCAGGATGTCACCTGCATATGCGACAACACCTTCAACAGCATCTGCCCCAGAAGTAACAGGGTTCAATACTAAGATGTCAAACCAGTGGACCACTTACGGAATCTTGAGGACAGCCCTTGGTAATCTTTTTAATTATCTTTCTCTGGAGCCCTGTCTTACGATTTAGAAGACCACTATTCCGACAAACGAGAAGCCAGATACTACAGAGACCATTTATCCACTTTAAGGCACAAGCTGAATGAAGATTTTGGAGATTTTGCTGATCAAATATGAGCTGTGTCAGGTGACACATATGTGTTATGGTGGGATGCCACATGCAATGACATATTAATTGAGGTAGCTGAAGCGACAACAATTCACATCTTCATACGTGGAATAAATCTGCAAATATGTAGCGAAGTAAAGGTGGCCTCACCTACTTCACTACATGAGGCAGTAAGACGGACACTTTTTTGCAAGGAGGCTGAAAGGTTCGTCTCTACTCTGTCGCAAACAATAAGCTGCGCCACGTTTTTGTAAATGACACGAATTCCAAACGCTGATATGCAAGTACTGCCTGCCCAAAACATCAGTGACATAATCTTCAATAACGGAATTCACCACGTGATAATAGACAAAATGTGAGTACATGGTGGGGAACTGGTCAGGTATCAGGCCCCACCACCCATCCTTCGAGTAAAATGGGTAATGTATCCAGCCCAAGACAGTAGTGTAAATGAGGTGGGTAATATAATTTTAGAAGCCAATATCAGAGGAAGAGCTGAAAAAGTGTCAGCAGATACAGGTGCTCAAATTAGTGAATTATTTGTTTCTCTTAATGATAATAGTGCACTTAAATCGTTGTGCTGTAACATTAAAGGGTTTAGAGAAGATATAATACTGCCCACTGGAATATGTTTCGTAATCCTGCAGATGGGAGGTAAGAATTATAGTTTTGATAGGCAGGTTGGGAGAAGACGCACAAGGGATTTCAGTGTCATTCTGGTACTGAGTGGTGGTAGATTATAGGACGCACATTGTTCGATTCAGTGAGGCAACTAACTATTTCGATGGAACTCGCGATCCTCAGTCGCTAGGAATTTGTGGAATGATACCACTTCCACAACCTCCAACAGACCCACGTACATGGGCATTTGAAACTTACACAATTGGTAATAATCAGAGGTGTCACAGGACAGGCTTTACAATCCAAATGCTGCCTATATTGGACTTTCTGGTTGATACACTCGGTCAAACAACATTCTCGCAGGTCGTTGACCCATGTGAAAAGAAGTGCAAATTAAATATAGATACTGGTAAAGAAATTTTGTACTCCCGTATTTATTGATGATTTTCGGTAGGTAGATACAGAGATTACACGTGGAGAAATACTTGCTAGTGGTCAGGAAGTTGTAGAGGAAGAATTTCAGTGTGAAAATAAGTTAAAGAGCAAGAAGCAGCTGACAGAACGAGAAATTGCACTGTCCTGACTTTACTTAAAAATTAGGCCTATGAGAAGTTAGCCTATTTGCCAGCGTCAGTGAAATCTTTTGTACTCAATATTAAAGGAATATGCTTGGTTGTTCGGGGAACAGCAGTACATGCCAGTCACTGACGTTATACAACACGAAATTCCAACTTAAGACATTAGGCCAATTGCTTAGAAACTGGACAGGCTAGGAACTGGACAGATTCCTATCTACAATCTGTTGTTCAGGATGTTACACAACAATAGCTGGCTGTAGGACATATCAATCCTCTCCGAACCCCTGCTTGGTCCCTATCGTTGTGGTGTCCAAAAAGGCAATCAGTACAGAGAAAGCCTATCGCCTATGCATTTACGTCAAGCAATAAACAAGGTAACTACTACTGTTACTTACCCTCTACACCATATCGAAGAAACACTGGACAGATTGGGGAACTGTAGGAATTTTACTACCTTTTACATGTATTCTACTTACCGCCAAATTTTGATTGCACCAGAATACCTAAGAAATGGCATTTGAGGTTCCATGAAGGATGTATGAGTTTTTACACGTGCCTTTCAGCCTAAGAAATGCGTCTGTCACTTTCCAAAGATTCGCTCACTTGTTACTAAGATGACTGAAGCCTACAACGCCTTTAGTGTATTTGAATGATATCATATTTTGAAGGAGTACTGAGGAACATTTGGTAAGACTGAGGTACGTTTTATCGAGGTTGCAGCATACACATTTGAATTTAAAGTGTTTTTCGCACAGTCACAGGCTAAGTACCTGGGACATATTATCGTTCAGAAACTCGTCACTAGCTGCCTTTTAGTTGTACCTGTTTGTGACTCAGTATCTCCTCCATGTAGTGAGTTGTAATCTAGCCTTTTCGAAATTAAAATATTAGACCCCACGCAGCAAGCAATTTATAAAACTGAAAGTCTCTTGGAGATATGTGAAAACTCATAGAATAACTTCCATCTTCATTTGTCATCAGCAGATATTTTCACAGGACACTCGGAAACTCTGTGCTGTTACAGGGTACATGATTTCTAATTACTATTAAACTGTTAGAAAAAACGAAGCTAAAAGATTCTTGGAATGGGGGGGACTGGCATTAATGTGGTAGGTAAAATGTTTTCCTGTGGGTATTGGTTCAAATGGCTCTGAGCACTATGGGACTTAACTTCTGGGGTCATCAGTCCCCTAGAACTTAGAACTACTTAAGCCAAACTAACCTAAGGACATCACACACATCCATGCCCGAGGCAGGATTGGAACCTGCGACCATAGCAGTCATGCAGTGTGGGTACTGATTCTGCTTAAAATTCCATTCATTCAGAATCTGCATAGTTCTTATAGCCACCTAGTGTCACCTTCTGCATCTGGGTATTGAATATCCTTGTAGCATACTGATACAAAATACTCTTTTTTCCATGCTACAATAACCACATGGGCGCACATTTGTAAAGCATCTGAATCCTTAACACAATGAAATAAACCGTTTTCTCGAGGTACTTTCTGTTATATACTATGATTGTGATGTGTACTCTGAGTGACATACTACTTTACTGTGGTCGCGATAAATGTATTCAAGCTTTTGTTGACCAAGTACAAAACACATTGAATTGTGTGTTGCAGCTTCCGTTTTGTCTCATTTCTTCAGTTAATGGGGAATCCTAAAACCTGTAAACAAGACTTTTATTTGACAGTATCATGAAAACGATAGATGTAAAGTCACTGTAAAGACAGGCATAATGAAAAGACCATACACACCAAAAAAATCACTCGCATACTGACTGATCACCTGGGGATGGCATATCTGCAGAGGTGCCGGTATGCTAAAGATCTCACAAAGGCCTTCACAAACAGACACTACTGCTATGGAAGATCCACGTGCAAGACCTGCAAAATCCACTCACCTAGCACGTTCTATTGTAGTCCTTTCATAGACGTATCCATGCCACCAATGACGCCAGGCCTACTTTGAAAGCAGCTGTTATATTTAACAGCTCTGCTGCAGTCATTGTTCAGCTTTTTCTATTGGTATAGCTACTAATCAACAGTCCATGAGGATAAATGTCCACCTTCAAACTGTGGCCAAGAACAAAGTGGACCACCTTGTGGAACAACATGCAGCTTTTAAAACGCACTTGATTTCAATATCTGTTTCACAACCCAGACCATCTGGAAAATCGCCTTCACGTACTTTTCTAAACTGCACAAGTGGGAGACATCCTTACAACACATTGTCCACTGCCGAAACCATCCCGTCCTCAACCTAAATTAAGCTACTGACACCACATCCTCCACCCAACAGTTTCCAGCACCCTCTGTCCTGTCAACTTACAATTCACCTGCCCTCGTCCTCATTATGTTCAGTTCTCTTCCATTGTACCCATCAGTCTTTCTTCCTTCTCTGCTTCTCTCCTTTCTGCCTCCCATTTTTTTCTGTTTTCTCTCCCTCCCACACCCTCCCAATACTGCATCTCTCAGCCCTGTATTGCCACCTCTAGTCCCAGTGTGCTTCGCCAGGCAGGGCCAGTTCCTATTCCCCCACCCATATCGCACTGTCATTTCCCTGTCCTTGCTGGGTTGTTGCTCCTGTTCACTTTTCCTGTTGCAGTTTGGCTGGAGGTAGCGGTCATTTGTGTGAGGTGTTCTACCTTGTGTGAGTGTGTGCGTTTCCCTTTTCTAAGAAGGCATTGGCTGGAAAGATTATATATACCAGTCTATTCATTGTGTAAGGCTGCAACTCCCCATAAGTTTATGGGGAGTAGCAATATATCCTTTTCATACCATTGTTGACTTTCTATTCTTAGATTTTTATTTGTAACACTAACAGAAGATCAAAATTGTGAGCTGGCAAGTAGTTGAATGCAGGTACCTGATTATCTAGAGTACTGCATTCACCAGTAGGGATACTTGAGTCTTCCATTAATGTTTGAAAAACAGTTCGCACTCAGCTGCAGAGCGAATGCTTTCATCTGGAGACAAGACAACTGGAACAAAAAATGTAAGGATACAAGGACACAAGAGAAATGAAAGTGTGACATTAGAGGATACAAAAAAAAAAATCACCTGAAAAGTGCTCTTCTGAGCGAGTATATACAAGAAAGAAACATGTCTGCATGATTCTTCTATAATTCAAGTGAGTTATGCATAGGTGACTGAAGAAACAGCAGTCTACCTTGTTACTTTACATGAAGAATCTGATAACACAAACTTTGGCTTACTGTTCTCTTTGTAAAATATTTATATATGAATGAACTATTATATTGTGAATACTCAGACAACACAAACTAAAATTAATGTTCATTATAAAGTTACACAAATGTGGACCTCTGATAGTACATTGTTATGTGAAACAGCCCTCAAGGGTGCAAATGGTTAATAGTGAGTAATGTAATGGTTTTCTGATTTTGTTCTGCATAAAAGACTGTAAAGGTGGACAACATTTATATTCAGATGAGTGTTAAGTGGGTGGTAGCTTCTACGAGAGCAAAGATTGATAGCTAAACTAACTTAATTTAGATAAAATAAGCTGGTGGGGGGGGTTGAGTCTCAGGGAATGTGATGAATAATCGCACATTAATTGGTCATTCTTGTAAATATACAAAACGAACAGATTATAAACTTAAAACATCTCTGATGTGCTACATTCAGTGATCCTGGACAGAGATGAAAAATACGAATTTGTAGAAATACATGACAACTCTGGCAAGTTACAGGTTTGTAAATTCAGAAACGATGAAATTTATACAGATGTCTCAAAATAATGTGCTAAATTATGGTCCTAGTCGAGGGGCAGCAATGGGAATTCTGTCACTGGAAAATAAATTACTAGAGCATTCAATTATTAGGTAATATGACCACACCTGCTACAGCTACTCCCTTTCCCTCCTTACTCCACGCTGTTACCAGACAGCAGTGCAGGTGGCCTGGGATCCAATGAAACCATTGTTAATACACTCCTGGAAATGGAAAACAGAACACATTGACACCGGTGTGTCAGACCCACCATACTTGCTCCGGACACTGCGAGAGGGCTGTACAAGCAATGATCACACGCACGGCACAGCGGACACACCAGGAACCGCGGTGTTGGCCGTCGAATGGCGCTAGCTGCGCAGCATTTGTGCACCGCCGCCGTCAGTGTCAGCCAGTTTGCCGTGGCATACGGAGCTCCATCGCAGTCTTTAACACTGGTAGCATGCCGCGACAGCGTGGACGTGAACCGTATGTGCAGTTGACGGACTTTGAGCGAGGGCGTATAGTGGGCATGCGGGAGGCCGGGTGGACGTACCGCCGAATTGCTCAACACGTGGGGCGTGAGGTCTCCACAGTACATCGATGTTGTCGCCAGTGGTCGGCGGAAGGTGCACGTGCCCGTCGACCTGGGACCGGACCGCAGCAACGCACGGATGCACGCCAAGACCGTAGGATCCTACGCAGTGCCGTAGGGGACCGCACCGCCACTTCCCAGCAAATTAGGGACACTGTTGCTCCTGGGGTATCGGCGAAGACCATTCGCAACCGTCTCCATGAAGCTGGGCTACGGTCCCGCACACCGTTAGGCCGTCTTCCGCTCACGCCCCAACATCGTGCAGCCCGCCTCCAGTGGTGTCGCGACAGGCGTGAATGGAGGGACGAATGGAGACGTGTCGTCTTCAGCGATGAGAGTCGCTTCTGCCTCGGTGCCAATGATGGTCGTATGCGTGTTTGGCGCCGTGCAGGTGAGCGCCACAATCAGGACTGCATACGACCGAGGCACACAGGGCCAACACCCGGCATCATGGTGTGGGGAGCGATCTCCTACACTGGCCGTACACCACTGGTGATCGTCGAGGGGACACTGAATAGTGCACGGTACATCCAAACCGTCATCGAACCCATCGTTCTACCATTCCTAGACCGGCAAGGGAACTTGCTGTTCCAACAGGACAATGCACGTCCGCATGTATCCCGTGCCACCCATTGTGCTCTAGAAGGTGTAAGTCAACTACCCTGGCCAGCAAGATCTCCAGATCTGTCCCCCATTGAGCATGTTTGGGACTGGATGAAGCGTCGTCTCACGCGGTCTGCACGTCCAGCACGAACGCTGGTCCAACTGAGGCGCCAGGTGGAAATGGCATGGCAAGCCGTTCCACAGGACTACATCCAGCATCTCTACGATCGTCTCCATGGGCGAATAGCAGCCTGCATTGCTGCGAAAGGTGGATATACACTGTACTAGTGCCGACATTGTGCATGCTCTGTTGCCTGTGTCTATGTGCCTGTGGTTCTGTCAGTGTGATCATGTGATGTATCTGACCCCAGGAATGTGTCAATAAAGTTTCCCCTTCCTGGGACAATGAATTCACGGTGTTCTTATTTCAATTTCCAGGAGTGTATAAGTGTGTTGTCCTGAAGTGACTTCCAGAGAATAAGAAAGTGTGTAGATCTGCTGTTTCCAGTTTCACCTGCACAGTACATATGTCTACATGCAATTATTTTTTTTTAATGCAGAAAGCCACCAATATGGTTGTTATGTTTATTTACTCATCCAGGAATCATCCTATAATGATATAAGATTTGTCATTGTAATACAGTGAACCACATGTTACATGAGGATACATTAGGAAATTTACACTTGTATTATAGATTCTATTTAACATTGTACCACACAACATTCTCTCACATTCTATTATCAGCACTGTTGTTAGTGAAATTAATTTCACATTTATGTTATGAAATGTACAATGACAGGGAGCACATTGACATTGGCTATCATCTAATTACAACAAACAATAAAAGAAAGGAGAGCTTGCTTGAAAGATAGATTTCAAGTCAAAATCGAGCTAATGCAAAACATATAAATGTCACACAACAGTACAAATAAATTCAAGGGCTTTCAGTTGTGAGCATTAAATAAGTATCCTTTGCCTTTCAATCAAATAGGAAGACATATTACAAAATCCAACACTTGCAGATTTGGCCTCGGCTATGACAGCCACTTCGCAAGAAAATGTAGGTGAAGATGACAGCACGTGAACTTACACCAGATTCTATAAACATAAGTTCTCAGTATTTGGGTGAATATCTGAAGAAGAAATAGACTTCAATGTGGGCAAAAGCTGAAAGCTGTAACCGAAATGCTGGGGCATATTTATGTACCACAACTGGAAAAAGAATAATGGGAAGAACAGTGAAAATGGAGCAACACACTAGCTGAGAGGTAAGTTTCAGAATTCAGACAGTATGTATGACAAAATAAAAAGACTGGCTGAAGTTATGCGAGGGGAGCCAAATCACTCTATTGTTGCCTGTGAGACCCAAACTATGTGATTCACACAATTTTAACTTTTGCTGCAAAGTTTCGAGGATGTAAAAAGAATTTAGTAATGCACCAAGAACATTGATTATGGCCACAAAGAAAAGCACCATGTTGTATTTGCTTCATGCTATCCCATTCTTCTAGCATGTTACATCCATATCACAATTATTTAGATTAGATTCAGTTTTCGTTCCATAGACCCAAAAATGAGATTATTCTTATGGCTTTAGAAAAATATACCATAAAAACAAAATATCTGAATACAATACTCACACGTCAGGATGTTGTCAAAATATGTGAATATGTTACAATAAACTGGAACTGCTAATATTTACAGAATTAATACATTGTCAGAACAAAATATAGGTTCAAATGGCTCAGAGCACTATGGGACTTAACATCTGACGTCATCAGTCCAAAATATAGGTATGCACTTTTAATTCATTATCATACACAAAATATCTAATCTAGACTGTTGTGACCAAGTACTGACAAAACTGAAATCTAACAGATTTAAATGACGATGAGATGGGTTGCAATGACACTGCCGAAATTGAGTACAAATGTAAAAAAAAATTAAGATAATCAATGCATCAATTTACTAATTCGTTTGCAACGACCTTGCAACAGCTTCTATGACACTAATGACTGAATGATTGATTTTTATTGTTGTAGAGACCTCAGAGATCATCTGAGGCATTACAAAAGTCAATATTACATAGTATAAATGTTACACAAATAATTACAAAAACAAGAAAAATATTACACAATATAAATATTACACAAATAATTATGGTACCTTCACACAAAAACAAAACAGAAAAACTTCTGGTACTAATTGACATTGCATAGTGAATTTAGCCAAATACAGACTTACTCATATATAGAAGCATATAAAAACTGATCACAAAATGTAGTCATACCATATTCTTTGCCTCCCTTAAAAATTCATCAGTTTCATAAACGATGAGCTCAAGAAGAAATTATTTTACTTTTTTTTAAATTGTTGAATTGGAAGATCCCTGATATGTTTGGGTGTGGCATTAAAAATTTTATGGGCTTGTATAAGAAGCACTTTTGTGTTTTTTTTATAGTTACATCAGAAAGAAACTAGGTCCTGCTTGTTTCTTGTGTTATAATTATGTCACGTGTCTAACTGTTGATAACTCGGATAGTGTTCCTTAATATGGATTATACACTGTAGTATAAATATTGACAGCAGGGTCATAATCTGTTATTTTTTTAAGCTTGGCCTACAGTGAGCTCTGGGTGCCAAGCTAAATATCAGTCTTATTGCCTTCTTTTGTAGTTTGAAGACATTAGCTGCCTTGCTTTGATGTCCCCACAGTATTGTACCATAGGAAATGTGACTGTGTATTGAAGGAAAATAAACCACTTTAAGTGCTGGCACGTTTAGACAAAGACGCAGCTTCCATAGAGCAAATATTCCATTGCTACTGCTGCTTCCCACTTTTTCTATATGGCTACCCCAGGGTAATTTTGAATCAATTGAGATTCTAAGGAAATTAACAGCATTTGAGCTCTGCTGAAGTTCAGTGTTATTATTCCACGATACATACAGGTCTTGTATTTTTTTTCGGTTGACACAAAGGGAATTAGCTTTACACCAATTTTCAAGTTTGACAGTGCACTGGTCTGCTTCATATTTCACCTTCTGTGCTGTTTCTGCAGTTATACAGACTGCAAGATCATCTGCAAATAAGTAAGTCCTAGTTGATGGCCCAGCTATGTTACATGGTAAGTCATTTATATAAATAATAAATAGGATTGGGCCAAGTACAGAACCCTGTGGGACACCCATGCCCACAGGTAAGTAATCTGATTCTGCACCATTAAAAACCACCTTTTGCACTCTATTACTTAGATAAGATTTTATCAATTCCAGAGCACTTCCTGTAAAGCCATAGAAATGCAGTTTGTTCAATAAGATTTCATGAGACACAGTGTCGGAAGCTTTTGATAAATCAAAGAGTTTATTCTGAACCACTAGCTTGCTTTCTAGTTCCTTCACATGCTGTGTTAAAAGTGATAAGGCAGATTTAACAGTTCCTAACCCTGATCTGAAGCCAAATTGACTATCAGTGAAGATTTTGTTTTCTTCAAAGTATTTTACTATTTGATTATTTAATATAGCTTCTATCACTTTAGACAAGATTGGCACAATTGAAACAGGCCTAAAATTATCACAACTTGAGAGGCTGCCTTTTTTGTGTATTGGAGTGACTTCAACAAACTTTAGTGCCTTTGGGAACTGAGCCTCCAAAATACAAGTATTTACTACATGTGTTATCAATTCTGGTAGCTGAACCGAATCACACTTTAACATGGTTGAACTTAAACCATAAACGTCATTACAAAAACTGTTCTTCATTTTCCTCAGTATATTAGTAACATCCTGTACCTTGACCAGTTTAAAGCTAAATGTACTTTCAGGCTTTGTGGTGTTTCTCAGGTGGTATTTATGGTGTATCACACAGCAGAAGGTACAAATCTTTCAAACACTAAAGAAGAACTCAAAGTAAAGTAATCTCGTGTCTGCAGCATGCAAGACATCAAAAGAGTTCACAAGCAAAAATTCGTCACTTACAAATAGAAATACTAATGAAATATATCATATAGTGAAATGTCTGACTGTTTTCATTAAGAATTTCTACATTATGTCACAGTTATATAATTTAATTTTGATGAGATAATCAGAAACAAATAAAAAATGATTTTGTCTTGTTTATGCGCGACATTGACTTTAGGCGATCGAGATAATAGACAATCTTTGGCGTTCCTACCAATGCATAATTCCCAACAGAATGTCTTATGCTAAGTGAGTTGATGGAAGGTGGTGATAACTGCAAGAAGCAAATTAAGTTAGTGCAGAAGAAAGTTCATGAAAACAAGGACTGTAGGAACACAATTTTATTATTGTTTTTTATTCATGATGTTTTCAATTCACATATTCAATATACATATTTTATTTCTTTAATACCATGTCCTTTTCACAGTGGTACCAGAAAAACTGACATTACGTATTAATTACAGAATTACTAGTGCATTCCCATAGGATAACAGAATATTATGTCCTCCAGGCATCACATTGGGCACACCACATACAGAATAAACTGTACAGCAACTGCAATGTTTTGTGAGTAAGTAATACCAATCAGTATCTTTAATTTTAACATAACTCTAGACTCCCATAATTACCTGCTTATGAGCGCTTGTACTACAGGTTATTGGTAAAGCAAATACTAATTGAGTAGGTCTTCACACTTTTAATACTTAGCAGAAATTCTGAAAAAAGTAAATTGTTTTATTACTGTATCACCTCTATGGTGAATTAAGAGGTACTGACTGGTTTCTTTGAACATTTGATAGAAGCCTTCTTTTTACCTGCTATTGATAAAGAGCCATTCCAAGTTCTGTACAGAACAATCTCTCGCATTTTTCATGAGATTTGTTATTCTGTACACTAATATTTCTTCTTCTAAATGGTAAATACTGCATTCAGACATTGTTGGTATTAAAGGTAATTCATGAAATTAATTATATTTAAACCAGAAAATGAAAGGTTTCAAATGGCACATGAAAAGTACCTTGCTACACACATGTATGTACAGATTCCAAAATGTCTGTGAATTTGAGTTACAAACTTTTTTAAATAGAAATATGAAGAGCACAATACTTGGATCTGCAATAACTCAAACATAAAAGACTTTAGTTCCCTATGGGAAACTTTGTTCTTTATGTGACTCGTGCAACTGCTTTCACTCCTAATGGAATGGTTTATGTTAAAGTTAACTAGCAAAAAGTGTAACCATTGTTACATAATTTCTGTGAAGTAAGATTTGTTAATGTTAATTCGTTCCTTTGTCATAACTTGATAATTTCAGTTCCGTATGGAACATATGGACTATCAAAATGAAATGAAATGCTTTTATTACTATGCACAAACAAAATCTTTTTAACATGTAGTACACGGTTCAAATTAGCAAAAAGTGTAATCATATAATTAAGGTAAATGATGATGAAAATTAGGCACATAACATGAATACTGAAATTTCCTAGATTTCCAAATGTAACTGAATCACTGTATTCTGTACTTTGTAGTGCTAGAAAGATAATTATATATGATTATTTGCATTCCCTCCCTCCCCCCCCTCCTCCTCAAAACAGGAAAATATAATAGAAAAACCTCCTAGCAAAATAAAGATAAAATTCAGAAAATTAGGTTTTGCCTGATTCAGGCCCCCTTTTTCTAAAATGTTTCTAAAGTAATAGGAATGTTTATGATCAATTGGAACATTGTGTTCATTCTAGGAAGTATTAAAACAAGAATTAACAGAGTGACAATTTTATTGCTCTTATGTTGCAGAGTATCCACAAACATTACTGTTGGAAACATCACATCCATCCAGTGATTAAGGTTTTTCTTAAACTGAAAAATTCAAGTTAACATAGTTATTGAGGGAAATATTTTTTCACACTGAAAGCCATCTGTCAAATAAGTCCCAGGATATTTTTTTTCATTAATTTCACACCAAACATCTTAAAATAAGCTTATATAATAAACAATTATAATTTTGTTACAATATCTAAAAGGTATCAGATACATTATATAATGGTAAGACAAAGATTTAGCAACCAGGTTTTAAATGTTAAGACATTTCCAGGGGCAGATGTGGACTCTGACCACAATCTATTGGTTATGACCTGTAGATTAAAACTGAAGAAACTGAAAAAAGGTGGGAATTTAAGGAGATGGGACCTGGATAAACTGAAAGCACCAGAGGTTCTACAGAGTTTCAGGGACAGCATAAGGGAACAATTGACAGGAATGGGGGAAAGAAATACAGTAGAAGAAGAATAGGTAGCTTTGAGGGATGAAGTAGTGAAGGCAGCAGAGGATCAAGTAGGTAAAAAGACGAGGGCTAGTAGAAATCCTTGGCTAACAGAAGAAATATTGAATTTAATTGATGAAAGGAGAAAATATAAAAATGCAGTAAATGAAGCAGGCAAAAAGGAATACAAACAGCTCAAAAATGAGATCGACAGGAAGTGCAAAATGGCTAAGCAGGGATGGCTAGAGGACAAATGTAAGGATGTAGAGGCTTATCTCACTAGGGGTAAGATAGATACTGCCTACAGGAAAATTAAAGAGACCTTTGGAGATAAGAGAACCACGTGTATGAACATCAAGAGCTCAGATGGAAACCCAGTTCTAAGCAAAGAAGGGAAAGCAGAAAGGTGGAAGGAGTATATAGAGGGTCTATACAAGGGCGATGTTCTTGAGGACAATATTATGGAAATGGAAGAGGATGTAGATGAAGATGAAATAGGAGATACGATACTGCGTGAAGAGTTTGACAGAGCACTGAAAGACCTGAGTCGAAACAAGGCCCCTGGAGTAGACAACATTCCATTGGAACTACTGACGGCCTTGGGAGAGCCAGTCCTGACAAATCTCTACCATCTGGTGAGCAAGATGTATGAAACAGGCTAAATACCCTCAGACTTCAAGAAGAATATAATAATTCCAATCCCAAAGAAAGCAGGTGTTGACAGATGTGAAAATTACCGAACAATCAGTTTAATAAGCCACAGCTGCAAAATACTAACACGAATTCTTTACAGACGAATGGAAAAACTAGTAGAAGCCGACTTCAGGGAAGATCAGTTTGGATTCAGTAGAAATGTTGGAACACGTGAGGCAATACTGACCTTACGACTTATCTTAGAAGAAAGATTAAGGAAAGGCAAACCTACGTTTCTAGCTAGAAATGTTGACTGGAATACTCTCTTTCAAATTCTAAAGGTGGCTGGGGTAAAATACAGGGAGCGAAAGGCTATTTACAATTTGTACAGAAACCAGATGGCAGTTATAAGAGTCGAGGGACATGAAAGGGAAGCAGTGGTTGGGAAGGGAGTAAGACAGGGTTGTAGCCTCTCCCCGATGTTATTCAATCTGTATATTGAGCAAGCAGTAAAGGAAACAAAAGAAAAATTCGGAGTAGGTATTAAAATCCATGGAGAAGAAATAAAAACTTTGAGGTTCGCCGATGACATTGTAATTCTGTCAGAGACAGCAAAGGACTTGGAAGAGCAGTTGAACGGAATGGGTGGTGTCTTGAAGGGAGGATATAAGATGAACATCAACAAAAGCAAAACGAGGATAATGGAATGTAGTCGAATTAAGTCGGGTGATGTTGAGGGTATTAGATTAGGAAATGAGACACTTAAAGTAGTAAAGGAGTTTTGCTATTTGGGGAGCAAAATAATTGTGATGGTCGAAGTAGAGAGGATATGAAATGTAGACTGGCAATGGCAAGGAAAACGTTTCTGAAGAAGAGAAATTTGTTAACATCGAGTATAGATTTAAGTGTCAGGAAGTCATTTCCAAAAGTATTTGTATGGAGTGTAGCCATGTATGGAAGTGAAACATGGACGGTAAATAGTTTGGACAAGAAGAGAATAGAAGCTTTCAAGATGTGGTGCTACAGAAGAATGCTGAAGATTAGATGGGTAGATCACATAATTAATGAGGAAGTATTGAATAGGATTGGGGAGAAGAGGAGTTTGTGGCACAACTTGACCAGAAGAAGGGATCGGTTGGTAGGACATGTTCTGAGGTATCAAGGGATCACCAATTTAGTATTGGAGGGCAGTGAGGAAGGTAAAAAGCGTAGGGGGAGACCGAGAGATGAATACACTAAATAGATTCAGAAGGATGTAGGTTGCAGTAGGTACTGGGAGATGAAGAAGCTTGCACAGGATAGAGTAGCATGGAGAGCTGCATCAAACCAGTCTCAGGACTGAAGACAACAATAACAACCTACCTGCCCGATTAAGGGATCTGACATTCCACGCTCCGATCCATAGGACGCCAGGTTTCTTTCTCCTGATAACGACATTTTAATTTTACTTCAATGTGATTCGTCTTTTGAAGTTCATCATTACACAACAACAAATCTATGGACAAAATAGTTTTAAAGAATCTGTCAAAATGTCACACCCATCTGCATGGAATGTCCCATTACACAATCTTTTCCAATTTGAGCACTATACATGATTAAACAATATGAGTTTATTTAACTTCTGCCTTATACTTGATTTGTTGTTTAAAATTTTCTCAGCAGGCTTTTTTTCCATATGTTTTTAAGCGTATGCAGGAGTATAGGAATGCAATCTTACAAACGAGTCGTGTCTGATGTAAGTCCTCAAGCCCAATTTCATTATGGTAATCATGACCAAGAGCAGGAAATGGGTAATCTACAAATTTATTTTTAACACAATGCAAAATCTTGGCCTGTATATATTTCTATCGCATATCCCCAGCAATCACAAACATCTGAAACAGTTTCTTTGAGTATTCTACAACAGAATACACGCAGTCACTTGTTTTAACCAGTCTTCCCTGGTTAACAAAATTTACAAATGCATTTTTATTGGCCATATTGGGAAAAGCATAGAGAGCATCACATTCTAATGCAGATTTAACTACTGGTGGCTTCAGTATGTGAAGACAGTCTTCGCATGTGATCTGCCTTGAAAGGCGCAATGACACATACCCTGCAATATAATAGAGTATGTTTTGCTTGTAAAATGAGAACTTAAATCTTATCATCAAGAAGTGCACACCACTTCTCTACTTCATTTTTCTGCAGCACTTTCATCACTTTCTACTACATGCTTCCTACCATGATATTCAAACAGGTGGCAAACAACACACATTAAAATTTGAGCAATTCCCATTCACTGCAATGACACTGTTACCCAAGAGCAACTTTCTCACGGCACATTTGAACTGGTTTGCATTTGGATTGTTGTTCCAACCACCTCTGGACCAAATGCAGGAAAAAAAGCTCTATGTGGTCTTGTGACAGGTTGTGTGTTAGCACATACTTCAGAGGAGATTCAACATGAATTATATTTGCCAGAGCTATGTGCCTGACAGATTGTATATTGAAAATTATCCCAAAAGCAAAAGTATTTCTTCCATGGAGCAGCAACGGAACACCATTGATGTTTAAGCGTTTGATATAATCTTCAGTGTCTCTGAAAATACTAAGTCAATAAGATCTGTTGTCAAGGCTCAGGGGGCTCTTATACCCTTTACCTAATGGACTTCTGGAGTTCAGAATATTAAACAGGATGAGGAAAGTGGCTTTTAAAATCACCCTTGGAAAAATTTAAAGTACAGCCAAGTGAGCGTAAAGTGCTTGTATTTACCTTGCAGCCATCACATGTAACACACCAAACCCTAATGCCAGAACTATGCAGCCTCTCTAAAGCAGATTTTATCGGTGTGTCCTGATTATTTGCCTGTACATCGTTGATAAATCAATATGCAATCGGGCGTTCTACTTTCGACTGTGTACCACAATCAGTTACTGAAGAACTTTGGAGGTGTGAAAACATCCTTATACTACCGTTTTCACACAATTTGCAGCTTCTGCATTGGATAAATGGGACATGCTTTCCACGGAAGAGGTCTCATTGACAACATTCTCCACGCAATCAGTTGCTTCTGCTAAAAATACAAATATGGACCTGTATTACAACATTGCTTAGACATATGTAGCCTATTTGTGTCCGTCCGAAATAAATTCACAAAAGTAAAAAGCACACACATAGCAAGGAAATTAATTAGCTACCTCAAATAGAGAAGCATCGTTGTCACTCAAAATCCTAACAACTTGTCATCGTGGCTGTTTATTTGGTGGCATCAAATGTGTAGGAAAGTCAAAATATGATGACACTGCTTCGGGTTTGAGTCGTTTCTTCCATGTTCCAGAGCTCACTATGTAATCATCTTGTCGGAAATGGTTTCCGCAAAGAAAACTGCAAGAAGTAGGATTAAAACCTTTCTGCTTCACGGAAGTAATCCACTTCTTTAGCAGCACTGGGTGCTTGAGAGGAAACCTGTTCAAAAACATCGAATTAGCAAACGCACTAAGTCTGTATTTTTATCGTATTGTATCGGTAGTCCTATTACCTGTGAACTGGTAAGTCACTTTCCTTACTCCATCGCTTCGTACAATTGAAAGCGGAACAAGAAATCACCATTTCGATAATCCTTAATTCCTTATACACCGTACAGACCGAGAGAAACTTCTTGCTAAATTCGAATATGGCGGACAATACGGACGACAGTAATTAGAGAGACTGTAAGTAATCTAGTGATGGGCTAAACTGCGATTTTCCGATATCAGTGATTTCTTTGAATGCTACTTTTCAGTATCTGTTATTCTTAACTGTGATTTGTCGCAGTTAAGAGTCACAGTTAAAGCCGGTATTACACGACGGTCCGCCGCGAACGGTACTGGTCTGTCGCGACAGCCATCTGGCGGCAGAACGGGTGAAACTACGAAAATTAGCAGACACATTATCCGCGCGCCGGAATAGAGAGCAGTTCTAAATTCCTGTCAACCCACGCATGCGCACTAGGCTGCGAAACTTGCGCATGCGCAGAAGCGGGTACCGCAGTGCTTTCTGCTTGTTGTTTGTTTATGGTTGGATGTGTAGAGGCAAATAACAGTTTTTCGTGTTGGGATTTTTCCACATTTTTTTTCAGTAAGTAGGTTTTCATAAATGCAGTTAAAAATAGTATTTTTTTGCCAGTTGACTTTCTTTTATACTGGCTGTATGTTCTATTTATTGCTTCATATTCTAGAAATGGAATGGAACAAACAGGCTTTAAGCATCCTCATTCAGGTGTACAGCGAAGAAAAGTGTATGTA
Source organism: Schistocerca cancellata (assembly GCF_023864275.1). NCBI lineage: Eukaryota > Metazoa > Arthropoda > Insecta > Orthoptera > Acrididae > Schistocerca > Schistocerca cancellata. The sequence goes on along the minus strand of NC_064636.1, from coordinate 168,943,554 downwards.
CAACCCGCAGGACCCGCTATATCATAATAAGGTACGTCGGCATCGTTTATTTCTGAGTAATATGCATATTACACGATGATTTTCGATTCGTATATCAATGCCTTAGCTTACGAATGTTCATGTTTGATTTCATTGCATCTCTTGCTTTATTTCAGAATGCCAGGAAAGAGAAACTGGCAGTGATAGGCAGTAAAGTTCGCGCAGTTTTGTCCAACGCAACAGATGAGGACTGCAAAACTCGATTCATGTCTCTGCGGTCGCATTTTTGTGGAGAGCTAAAAAAAATTAAAGCCAGTGAGCATAGTGGTGCAGGGGCAAGCGAAGTTTATGAGCCTGCTGTGTGGTGGTTCAATGCTTTGAAGTTTTTGAAGGACGACGTGACACCGAGGAAAACAGTGACAAATATCCCAAGCCGTATGGTAAGTACGAACATTTTGTTGCCTTCCTTTGTAGGAATTCTGCTTTCTGTAAGACAGCTTATTCTGATTTCAGGTTGTAGATGGATATTCCAGCTCATATAGTATATATGCTTATATTAGTGAATGATATTTTGGAAAACAAATCACAATTTAATACTACCATGTGTATTCGTATTTTTCAGTGTTGGGAGAGGTTCACAATCTGCTATAGACTAACATGGGCCTTTAATATTTCAGATACCACAGTCACTCTCATCAAATCCATCTAGCACGACCACTGTCAATGACTCTTGTGTAAGTATTTACCTACATTTAAATAAAAGTTGTAAATAGTAATTGCAACAAGTGAATAACACATCAACTTTTTCAGAATACTGAGGTGACCACAGTTACTGAAGAGACCATAGTAAATAATGGATATATTGAAGATGACAACAGCAATGTAAGTGCATAAACAGTATTCTCATGTATGTCAATGACAGTTCATTAGCCATGAAGCTCTCTTGACCAAAAGAATGTAACACTTTGATTGTATTGTATATATTTGCTCCAACAAAATAGTACTTCACTTTCATACAGGTTACTTACATTACTTATATTTTACACAGAGAACTTTAAACAGACCACTGTAGTTTACATAACCACTTTAATGTTAGTATTGTGCTACATACGTATTACAATATCTATATCAGTTTTCTATTTCCAGTACTCTCAAGACATATTTACTGTGGAATTGTCAGACGGAAGTACACCTGTGTCAACACCATCACCTCTAAGTGAGCAGCCTTATGCTTCAGCCAGAAAGAGGCGTAGGAAGGAGACTGAGGATGAATTAGCCACCTCAACATTGTCAGTCTTAAGAGACATTAGAGTTTCAATTAGTGGCAGTAATGAAGATGACAAGTTTGGTCAGTATGTTGCTGCTGAACTGAAGAAATTTAAAAATCCAGCAATTAAGGCTGATGTAAAATTGAATGTCATGAAATGTATCATGGATGGCATCCATAAAGAAATCTGTAACTGATTTTAAAGTTAAGGCGCACTTCCCTGGCACACAGTGACGTGCGATTTCCACTCTGCTTGGGTATGCTAGAGAGAGATTTCTCTCCTCGCCAGGAACCATTGTTTATGGTGCACAAGTCTGTGTTTTCTGTATCAGCAGCTGTCACATATGTGGTGTCTGCCTCTTCAATCAAGTAGTTGTGCAGTATGCATAAAGTCTGAACAATTAATTCCACTTTCTCAACAGGTAGTCGCATTGTACTGAGAAGAACTCTGAAGCGGTTGGCCAGAATTCCGAAAGTGTTTTCCACTACTCGCCTTCCTCTTGACAATCTGTAGTTAAAAATCTGTTTGGACTTCTGGTTCTGGCAGTCTCTATAGGGTTTCATGATATATGGCTCCAGGTGAAAGGCATCATCAGCAAGAATCACATATGGCACTTCAATGTTTGTGCCAGGAAGTGATTTTTGCTGTGGTACCTTCAACCAGTTTTCCCGAAGTGCACTGCTGATCAGGCTGTTTGCATACACCCCACCATCACTCACTCTTCCATTGCACCCAATGTCAATCAAAGAGAATCGGTACCTAGCGTCCACAATAGCTAGTAAAACAACACTGTGGAACTTTTTATAATTGAAGTATGTTGAGCCAGCAGTTCGTGGTGGGGCAAATGCTATGTGTTTCCCATCCATTGCACCTGAAAATAAAAGTGAGTAGTTTTATATAACAGTACATAGACTTGCAGTGTGGGAGATAAAACACTGCCTAAAGCTGAGTCTGATATACTTCATTAAAAACATTTTAAATACATTTCATTATTGTCAGATTTTCTCCATATTATGTAACTTAATTCTGTGGCTTACCAATGCAGTTTGGGAACTGCCACAGTTCATCAAATTCTTTGGCAATTTTATTCCACTCTTCTTCTGTTGATGGTGCCTGTAATGTTATATACTTAATTACTGTCTGAATGGCACATATAAATACACACATATATATCTTCCAAACTCGAAAAATAACACAAATGTACCTTTAAGTATTGGTCCTTTTAAGTTTCGCAAATTGCAGTGCATACATCCACAATAACATTTGAAATGGTAGGCTGTGCAATTCTGTGGCTGAAAGCCAGACTCTTAAAAGATTCCCCAGTCGCCAGGAACCGTAATGTTACTGCCAGCCTGCAACGTAACAGGGCATGTAACGAAATGAACATCTTGGTTGGTATGATCACAAAACGTATAAACATACAATTCTTACCTTCGAGAAGGTGAGATAGCCTCCCTCATGACTGTGTCACACTTTTTGATTCTATCTTCTATCATAGACAGCAGCTTCTCGAAACAGACCATGTCAATCCTAACGAAGTTCCGAAATTCTTGCGGATCTTCGGGCCTCAGTTCTTTCATTAAAAGTGAATATATTCCCCTGCCTTCGTCCCTTCTTTTCAGCCAGGGTCGAACCCAACAACGCCTGGCTTTTCGTTTTCGTCGCCGTTCTGCCCTAATCTGAAGATTTACTGCCACTGCCAGGGCAATAGCTTCAAAAGCAGGTGGATCTTCCATGTGTAATATGCTGTATAAATGTAAATTTCGATATACATATACCAGTGTAATCAAGTGTCGTAACATAAATATAGTGAGTCTGTAATTCAGGACAGTTGTAACCTACGTAAGAGAAAGCAATTTCTTATTAAATACGAACCTTGAGCTCACAGAAATAATTTGAAAGTATCCAGTGTATCATACACTCGTTCCTGAGTTGCTCGCGGTAGAACGGACGACTTTACAAGACAGCACACGTTTTCTTTCCGCACGTGTATCGTCTGCTGCTCGCGAATATCGTCGTCTGCTGCTGCGCATGCGCACTAGGTATATCCCGCGTGGACGGTGTAATAGGTCGGACGTGATCCAGTATGTGGTTTCAGGTATGCACGCTAGGGGCGCTGGTGCATAGGCGTACGCTTTCGCGCATCGTGTAATACGTGTATCACTCCGCCACTGCTATTTCTGCGATTTGTGCTACTTCCGTGATTTCTGCGATTTCTGCGACTTACCACCGTATGAAAAAGTCCACACAGAAAATTCCATCTCAACAAACCTCTCGTTGGTAAGTATGTTTTACGTTTGTTCTTACGTTGCCTTAAATTTTGTATTAAAGAAACAATTGTGAAAATATTAATAGTGTAATTAATATGTAAGTAGCCATACAGTAGCGTAATAGTTCGTGTTTATAAAATGAATTCTAACATATTGTTATGTTCACAGGTACCCGAACTACATTTCAGACACTCAGTAAAGTGATAACTCAAAATATCATTGTCAACAGATCTGGAGAAATTGCCACTGCGTCTTTAGACCGTTTTCGTCAGATGAAAGGTTAGTTTCTAAGTGTTTCGATGGACTTATTACTTCAGTGAGAACGTTCTTGCAAATGTGAAATATACCCCATTGAGTGGCTTTCGTTACAGCAAATTTTAGCAATCTACTCCGTCAATTATATTGCTTGTAATTAGTGACAGCAAAAATTGTTTAATAATCCTTGTGATTTTGCAGACACAGTTCTGACTCTGATTACTGGTTGCTGTAGGTATCTATCCACATCATGGCTGTTGAGAGAGAGTCGTGAAGATTCAAGACAGCTCTTAGAAGATTTTGCAGTTTAAAAATGACATAATTGTGAAATAAGTGTGCAGATAAGTGATTAAACTGTGTTTTATTGAAGTTGTCGATTTTAAAGGAATAATAAATGTTAAATACAGTGAGCGAATAATGAAAATCTCATTTTCCACATGTTTAAGCCGTCCTATACCCGTAATTTTCCGCCACTTATTTACTGGTAAACACTAGTTGGAGAGTGACATGCCAACCCCCCTCCCCCCCTTCTCCACAATCTTGGTGTGACACTGACCTGTAACATATTCCAAAGTCTACAATATGCATTTTGAGGCTGTTGATATGAAAGTGGGAAGTACAGATCTTCCAGTTAAATCAGGGATAGCTTAAGTGCATTACTTGAAAGTAACACAGGAAAAGCTTACTTATGTAGGTGGTAGTAGTGTCGGCAAAAAGTTCTTGTGTGTGAAGTTGCCATGTAGAACACCAGGTGTAAAACTTTTATCCCGAGTCTTGAACTGTGTCGGAACAAAAGTGAGGCATTCATATGACTCAATAATACTGTTTTCATTTCACTACACTTATACAGATGTCTGGGTTCTGCTGTGTTACATTGCAAAGTCCTGTAGGCATGTGCAGTATTAACCAAAACTATCATATTGGAAGCAAAATCAAACACATTTGTTACGTTACTTGATATTTTCAGGAGAAAAAGGCAATGTTGCTTCTTATTAATATAATACATTCAGAGTCACAGCTGTGTTTGACCAACCATAACTGATGCTGACTGTGCATGTCGTCATATAACGTGAAGAGCTTATTTCAGTAGTGGTACAAGTCCATTACCTCCACTTTTCTGTCTATAATGCTTCTGAAATTAATGATCCAAACAAACATAAATAAAGGTTCATCTCTAGCAAGAAGCCATAAGCTTAAATATTTCTGGTATCTCAACTGCAGATTTTTCAGCGCTCAATTGACTTTACTACTCTGTATTTCAAAATGAACAAAAATGGACTTGTACCACTAATGAAATAAGTCCTTCATATGCACACGCTGCCAGTGTTGCCAACTCTAAAAACCCCGAGTAGCTAGATTCAATACCAAAAGTCGCTAGAAAGTCGCTAAAACTGATTTTACTAGGGATGTACTAAAAATTTCGTGCTGTGAATGGTGCAATAAGCCAGTGGGGGGGGGGGTAATAATATTAATAAAAATTGTCTCATACGTAATTGCTATATTGTCTTAATTAAATGAAGCATCGCTTGCAACAACATACATATAAAATACGCTAACGTTTAATTAAACATGTTATCATAATTGACGCAACACATAAATTGTTGTTTCAATCACAGTAGTCAAATATACTACAAATATAAAACTATATTTGCAACAAGAAAAAAAGCAAGAGCTCAAATTAGGTTACAAAACATACACGTACTGGTATGTGAGCTATTCATCATCGTCACTCAGAAGATCAAATAACTCCATGCTCTGACAGAACTGTAGTTGATGTAGAGGGTTGAACGTCACTCAAAAGATGATGCTGCAGTTCGACTGGTTTTGTCGCAAAAGAGTAACTTTCGTTCGTTCCAATAAGCTCCAATACGTCTGATGGTATGTCAATGCACAATCTTTATTTTGTTTCTTCAGCTGGTCTCTCAATATGATCAAAGCATTAATTGTCTTTAACGATAATCTGTTACATTGTTTAGTTTTTATAATGTTCATAGAACCGAATATTCTTTCCACTTCTGCATTTGAATGCGGTAGGCATATAACAGTCATTGCTAGCTGTGAAATCAAAGAAAAAGGATTCTCCCCTGCGGCATTTTTATACTGCAAAACCTCACTCCAACATCGAACAGTGTTAGCAGTGTTATTCCAGCTAATGAAGTTGATGTTATGCCATTCTTGCAGCATACCGTCTATGAAATCGCCACTAAAACCCAATTCTTTGGCTACGTCCACTACAGCATTATTTTTATTCACTTTTAGTGTTTCTGCAACATTCAGCATTGACATTTTTTCAGGATCGTAACGTTACTTGGCAGTCTTTGTTGAATTTCTTTTATGAGTTTCAGACTAAACTGAATGCATCTCTTCTTCAAATAAACTTTATTTTCTTCAGACAAACTTGACTCAGACAATTTCTGTTCAAACATAAAGCGAAGGTTCGGATTTGCGTACATACATTCGCTTGGAACTGGTGTTGACAACAAATCAACAGTTAGAAAAACTATGTTTTGTCCGAGTGACTGCATGAGAAATACAAGTGTATCTAGTAATTTAGTGGGGTCATTGTCTTCTCCTTCAAAAGCTTTTATTGCTATTTGTACGTCTTTTAAGGCATGTTTAAGGTAAAACACGTAAAGATGATTTGAACCGTCACAATACATCTTGTACAAAAGATCGGCATTGTAACAACTCTCTTGGACCATGACAAGTGAAAAATGTAGCTTTAGTTCTTCCCACTGCTGCAGAATTCTTCGTATTGCTGGTTCAATTGAAAGCCAACGTGTTTCACAGACCTTCAAAATTTTTAGTGGCTGTTTTCCACATTTTATTGTCTCATAAACCTTTTTATATTCCTCTTGTCTTTTGGGTGAAATGGAGAACCAATTGCAGGTTTCACGTACAAGAAACTCTATGTTTGTAGGTATGGTATTCACTGAGGCGTGCGAAACTGCAAGCTGAAGAGAGTGACAAATGCAACGGATCAGTACTAAATGCTTCAAACCATATTCCTCCTGAGTTGTTCGAAAAGCCCATTGTTTATTCCAACCATTGCAGAAACATTATCTGTGCCAGTTCCTACCATATTAACGATTGGAAGTTTGAGATCTTTCAAAGAATTCACAAGAACAGCAGCCAGATTTCTTGCATCTGCAGTTTCTACTACAGCGAGTTTGGGAAATGCTGATCTAATGGTTTGGTTGTTTACACTATAGTACCGTATAACGATAAATGGTTCAAATGGCTCTGAGCACTATGGGACTTAACTGCTGAGGTCATCAGTCCCCTAGAACTTAGAACTACTTAAACCTAACTGACCTAAGGACATCACACACATCCATGCCCGAGGCAGGATTCGAACCTGCGACCATAGCGTTCGCGCGTTTTTAGACTGTAGCGCCTAGAACCGCTCGGCCACACTGGCCAGCGTATAACGATACCTAGCATTTTAGATATTGATACATCTGTGGATTCATCTATTAGTACACACCAATGATGTGTAAAATATGGAGCCAAAACTTCAGTTATAATGTTAGTGCACTTTGCACGATGTAATTGCATGTTTTTAGCGCCCTCATCAGCGGAAAACACCTTCTTTCACAGTATTCCTAAATGATCTACAGCCAAAAATAGAACAATGTTCAGCAATAAAGAAAGAAAGGGCGTGTCTTCCTCTCTGCTTGCTATTCTAACTGTAGTTTTCGGAACAATTTTCACAGGTAAGGTGGTTTGTGTTTTTTTTTAATCATTTTTTATGCTTAATAGTTTTCGAATGCTTTCTAATATCACACAATTTAGCATAAAACTCTGTCACACACACTTGACATCTTGCCTTGGGTAAGTCTCCAACGACTGGTTTCATCCACCCATTGAATTCAGGTTCTGCTTTCCACACATCCTGATATTTTTGAGCGTACTGCTTCTTCTTCTGCGATAAATCCATTATGTAAGCCACCACAACATAAGTTTCACCAATTTATAATCACAGAAAATACATTAAAACTCAGGCGAACTAGAGGTCGTGAAACAATCTACTCACTTGGTAACTCGATATCAGTCCTATTGTTCATTATTTAAAACATAATAATGTCTGAGATATCCCCACCGAATTGTTCTTGCGTTACCACTGTGCATGTGGTAATAATTTGACTGCGAGTTAACATTTCGAAAAATTAGAGGTTGCTGGACGGAAATGTATTTTATTATAGATAATATTACGTATGTTTTTTGTCACTTCGAAAAATAAAGGGAGTTCAAAAGTTGAGAATTATAGATCGATAAGCTATCGACGATAACAGGCTAGTGGGTAATCAATAATGAATTGTTCTATTGTCAAGGCTTTCTTACTCTGTAGGTGATTCCCACATTCTGGTTTACTAAATGCTGAACAATGCTACATGATCTGCTAAGAACTTAATTTAACTTAGTAAATCTAGAACAAAGTCAGCGTAGTACCCATTCTATAGTTAAAATCTTAGTTTTGTTAATGAAAATACTGGCCCAAAATAGTTTCGATTTGTACTTCAAAAGTCGTCAGTACTCCAAAAGTCGCCAGATAAGTCGCTAAATAATTTTTGTTGCTAAAAAGTTTTTTTTGTCGCTAAGACAAAGGAAAAAGTCGCCATTTCTAGCGACAAAGTCACTAAATTGGCAACACTGCACACAGCACACCGATCTCGTGAGGCACAAGGCTCTCATAACGAAGTACGTACGTCGGTCAACAGATGGCACTAGGAAATGAATCTTAACTGCTCTTTTTAGTTGCTACTTGCGACTCTTAGTTGCGATTTGTCACAGAAATCGCAGTTTGACTCGGTAGCGAATAGCGTAGTATGAACTTTGATCAACAGATGGCACTGCTAACTGTGCTTTTCAGTTGCTACTTGCGACTCTTAAGCCCGGTCCACACGCAATGATCTGTCTGCGCAGACATTGGCGCATATGTCTGTACATGCAAAAGATCGCTGCAAATGTGGTGTGTTCACACGACACAAACCCCAATCTACTACTCGCCCGCCATCTGTCGGTGTAGAAAAGAAATATCAGTGGCAAGCGACTACGCTCCCCGCAAACGTCAGAAACTTAATTCAGTTATTTTGAAATATAGAAATGGAGGAAGTTCTGTTGTGGTTTGTGTTTGCGACTTCTGTTGCAAAAAACATTCAGACCAACTGCAGGAAACAGAGAAGGCGGTCAAAATGGTGTACACAGTGGCTGCTAAAGCGAAAGCAGTTTTCTCACGTACATTTACTGCGAGAGTTGCAGGGCAAACCTGTTTTGTTTTACATTACCTCGTGTTCCATTTCCTGTCACATTGACACTCCAATTTCATCTTCAATTGTACTCCTGCTTGATCTTGGCGTTTCTTGATCACTAAGAAAGCCAAGCAGATCAAAATACCATATCGTTGGCTGGTATACTTGATCTACCCATACACCAGATCTTCTAGATTTCTGAACTTTGGATAACTCTTTTCGGTAAACAGTTCGCTGTCAGACTTAATTTACTTGACTCGCCTTCATGAACTCATCCTTCAGGACAGCGTAAATAGCTTCACGTGTGTTGGGTATTATTTTACTCAACTCTTGTTTCGATATTGCAGTTGAAAATTCCAAATCCTTGTAGCTCCTTCATGTTGCTATGAATCTTAATGTACGCCAGCCGTTTATGAGGAGAAATTGCCCTTCTCATACAAGTATTTTTTTCTCATAATATGAGGGGTTACAAGCTTTAAGAGATAATTATAAGTTTCTACATCCATCTGCAAATAATTTCGCCAGTTCGCAACGAATTTTTTTTTTTTTTTAATTACCGTTTCTCTGTTTGCCGAGGCGCCAACTGGCCGCAATTTTTCAATTAGAGCATTGTATGCTGCTGTCTTGTTGTCTCAGGTCACTATATTCTTTACTTTTAATCTTCCACAAACATGGGTGGTATCTATACATTTCAATGAATTCACTTGCAAACTCTGCAGAACACTGACGAGTATCAGTCATTTTAATGCCCTGTGCGCACAAATACAAACACTAGACTGAGCAAACAGCTGTTTCGCGCCAGATTTGCGGCGATCTCCTGTCCACACGCTCCAACTTGTCTGCGCAGATGTGGTTTGAACCCAGAGGTTTAAGAGGTTTCGCTCAAACCTCCAACTCCAACTTCCAGGTTTGCACACACCTCAGGTTGGTGCAAATCTTCTGTCCACACGCAACGATCTGTGTGCGCAGACATTTGCGCAGACAGATCGTTGCGTGTGGACGGGCCTTTAGTTGCGACTTGTCACGGAAATCGCAGTTAGACTCGATAGCGTGTCGCAGAGATGAGCGTAGTACGAACTTTGGCCAACAGATAGCACTGTTAACTGCGCTTTTTAGTTGCTACTTCTAGCCGCAACTTGTCACTGAAATCGCAGAAATCAGTAAGAAATTCGGCCAACAGATGGCTCACGGCGTTGAATGTGAAATGCTACTTGCGACTGCTAACTGTGACTGGAATCGCAGTTAGATTTTGTGAAGTTGTTATTGTGATATCTGTGACTTCTCAATCACTGTGATTTCTAACAGATACGCGATTTTATGCTCACAACTACAGTAATCAGCTGATAGAGCCATCTATCGGTAGGTCCGGTACTTGAGCATCCCTCATTTCGTTAGCTTTAGCGTCTGTCAGATCCTGGGCTTTCGCTAACGGTACGTTTTTAATCTTTGGACATGTTTTGGTTTTGAGGAAATATGCGTTACATTCTGCAGGTAATAAATAAACGTATAGAGATTACAAACATGACTAAATGAATGACAAAAATTTGGATTGGAACTCAGTTAACATGGCACCTCTTTTCTATTATAACAACAGCTGATGTTGATGAGTATAGTAGTCCACGAAAATCTTGTAATGACGCTGTGGTAGTTATTCCTGACACAATTTTTTTTATTATTATTTTTAGTTGGTACATATGAATGAGATTTTACTCATTATTTAATTGTGATCACATCATTTACGGCGTGCTGGGCGACAGTTTGTGGCAGTGTGTAAATGTTGTGTATCATTTTTGCAGGTTATGTTCATCACAGTCAAACACCTGGATTATTTTCAGTGAGCTTTCAAGGTTTCGGACTGCGAAAGGTAGGTAAATAGTACTTAATCAAGTAGTTTAGAGCATTTTGTGTCTTTACGGTTCATCCCATTATGAAAAATGCCAGGTCTAGATTGCATGGCATCCAGTCAAGTGTTGGGAGTTTTCGGCCTGTCGGGTAAAATCGGAATGTGTATCTTCGCAAAAGAAATGGTCGAGACTGTGGCGCGTTGTCAGAAGTTACTGGAGCATTTATTGTATATAATGATATCCACAGAAAGTGAATGTACATGTTATGTGCTGCGTGACTGATGAGAAAAGGCGGACAGTGAAGTTGGCACATTCAGTATGTTAGTGTGTTTTTTTTATTTTCTTAGTCGTAATAATTTTTGTGAAGAAACTTTGCCGTGAAGAGATGCAGGCTGCTCCAGATTGTACGGCTACGGTACGCCATTTCATAAGTGCCCCCAGTTATATAATTTCGTGGTTTGGGTATGTGCCCGCAGTATATCATTTCGTGGTTTGGGTATGTAAGCTTGAAAAGAAATACTGTAGAAAGTATTAATTCGGTTTCATTTTTGTTAGTTTTCTGTGTGCTTTGATTATTCCTCTACTTAGTTTTCTTTTATAGTTCAGTAAATCCCATGTAAATACCAGTTTATTGGAGTTTGTAGCTTTTAATGTAGTTCTGTAGAAGAATGTTGTATCGTTATTTAGGAAATGGCAAAAAATTTAATTTTGCCAGAACGAGGTACTAGGCCTAAGTATCTTAAGTGTAATGCCTCTAACAAAATTAGTTTTGTAAGGAAAAAAGTAACCAATGTTAAAGCTTGATGGTAATCAAGAATCAGAACTTCCACAGTGTAATGTGTAGACTACAGTTGAAGGTATATGCTTTTCTTTCATGAGCGGGTAAAGATTCCAGAATGGCGGTGCTTACTCCAAATTGAGTATCAACCATGAATGATTATAGACTACGAAAGTTTTGAAGTAACACCTATGTTAAAAATGCTTATTCACTGGGTAACAAACAATCTGTAGGTCTGGGTTTTCGTCGTTTGCCTACGAGACTGAAATTAAGAATGAACAATGTGTAGTGCGAAATGTTTGGTTCTGTTCAGTAATTTGGCTGCAATGTATGTATTGTTTTGATTGATCATGCAAAAAATATACATATTCCTTAATTATCACAATAGGTTAGTATGCCATAAGCCAGTGTTACAAAGTAGCAGCAACAATCAGTACTACTTCATTTCCATTGTACATGGTTTTGAGTGTTCCAATCTTTATAACCTGAGAAATGTAAATGAGTTGATATCACTGAACAGTTTTTTCCTCAGCCACTTTTGAATCAATTTCCTGTGTAATCACACACTTGTTGCTCCCATTAGGGAAGTGAATATACTGCCTTTGAGCTGTACTTCATGGTAACGACAGACACTGTTAACAACTGTTTTTATCAGAATGCTTGTTTTCCAGACATATAGAACTGCAGCCATGGACCAGAAGCCACCTGTATGGATGAAAAAAGAGGAAACAGATGAAGTACCATCTGAGTCAGGCTCCATGGTAAGTGGCTATTTTCATTTCTTATCAGTGTTTCAGTAATTACTATGTGCAGGATGGTGTATGAATACAAACAATTCATGTCATACTGCTGGAACTGTGAGCAATTCAGTCTACTAAAAACCTGGTAATCTTTCACTGTCAAATATGATGCTTCGCACAGAGCATTGAAATAAGCTTTGTGTTAAACCTCACATAGAATTCAGGCAAGAGTTTAAATTTAATTTTCAATAAACATGAAAATTTTTTAATGCACTGCCAAATTATACTGATAAGATCTTTGCTATAGGGTGGGTATATTCTGCTTTGATATGCTTCTTTTAAATGACAACCTTAATGTGCAACTTAAGAATAACTGACTGTCATGAATGTTTGAAGTCCCATTAAATTTAAAGATCTGTCATGTGTAGTTGGTACATTATTGCAGTGTAACATGGTATGGAATAAGAATTATAATTTGTAAATGATTTTTAATGACATTTGTGTGGTCACAAGCCTCAGAAGTATGTTTCGTATTGGCATTAGTTGTTGACTAAATATGTAAACAAAGTGAAAGTAGGACTGACAGCAGTAACGTTTCATTTCAGACAGAGACATAAATTGATACACAGTCTGTAGGTGTGGAATGAATTTGTATGTTGCAGCAAAGCTTTGACAAAGCCATGGGGTTGCACATTAAATAGTGACATGTTTGTTCATAACCACTTCCTACATTCACTACAGATTGCTGTATGTATTGTTCGTCAAATTGCAATGATGTTAGTTATTGGTGTAAATAAGCTTACATGCACAAGACACTTGAAATTTGATGCATCACCACCATTTGGAAAACTAACTCGCTGGTTGCCTTTAGTAGTTTTACAATCTGCCAACCAGAATTGAGGGCCCTGACCCTACCGCACAAACTGCCTGGGAACTATCGACATTCAACAAATCTGTTTGCTTCGACATCCATCTTATGTGCAACTGCTGGTGTATTGTGATAGCATTAAAGCAGTATTTGCCTTTGAATATAAATGAGTGCTATCTGTCTTGAGCAGCTGGGCACAACTGCAGAAGTATTAGGATAGCATTAATGCAGCATTTGCATTTCAATATATGTGAATGATTCATTATAGTTTGTACAAACTGAGTGAAAATTTTGTGATCAACTTGACCAGCAGTATCAGAACAGTAATCCTACGCCATCCCTGTAGGGGAATTATAGGGAAGTAACTAAATATACTAAATTTTAGTAAACATAGTAATAGGGTGGTTAGAACCAACGTAGTTCAGGCTTTGACTGTGACCCTGAACGTAATGATGATTCGGTATTATACAGACACCATATCTTGGGAGTTTTAGTCAGGGAGTGTTTAGAGCTATGATTGTGTAAGATACCAATAGGGGCCAAGCCTGAATTACCGCTGCCAATCACAGCAAACATTGTGCTGTAGCCGCTAACAAATTCTGGATTACTCTGATTTGCCTTGTATTGCAGATTGCCTTTTTTCTTATTTTGAAATGAGTGAAGACACTAATCCTGGTGAATAGAGGTATTCACCACAAGAGGAATCAGTGATCCTATGACCATTAAGTCAGTTGTGCTTTTGTGAAAGCACAGAATGCAGATTTGCCCCTTGGGCAACCAGTTCTTATTTGTTTATAGTCACGGCTGACGGTCGCAGTATACTGTCCACATAATATATGGCATAATATTTATGCACAACATGCATTATTTATGTTGCCATTATGGGTTGGTGTTTTTTTTTTTTATAGGAATGAAAATCATTGCAGTAGAATGACAGCTAGAACAATGCAGATTGGGTTGTAAGGCGGATTTTTTGCTTTTCGTTTTGGGACGTCAACAAATGTGCAACCATAATTGTGGTGATGTAGTGGTCTGTAGCAGACCCTCAAATGTTGGTTTATTTGAAATGCAACTGTTTGAAACTTGTCAAAGCCAACAAATGGCATGGCATGAGTATAACTAAAATTCTTGTGGTGGGGTCTATTTTAGGCCAGTTGGAATGTGAACACTCATTAACCTTGGACCTGAACCTCAAAACTATTGAAAGGCCACATAAAGGTTAAAGGGTGGTCTTACACCATTCTTACACTCTCTGAAATCTTGGTGGTGGTGGTGGTGGTGGTGGTGGTGGTGGTGGTGGCAGACTGATTTACAGTGCAGCTCACGGACTAGGTTAGGTTGAAATGTGATAATGTGGTTGAGAGCTGGGAAAACCAACAAGTACTAAAGCGAAATGACGGTTGTGGTTACAAATTCACCAGTAGCACAGTCAATTGTTCACTGAAAAATGCAGGGGGATGCCCAGAATGTAACTTTTATTCACATGAAGTCTTGTCTTCCTTTGTGTGCGATGTTAGTTGATTGACTGAACTTTCCTATGACCTTTAGAGATGTGTGTGGGAATTATGAATTGAAAGCCACCTTCCTTATGTAAATATTTAAAACTTAATGTGTGGTAGGTGTAAGTTTTGGGCACGAGGACATGCTGAAAAGTAATGCCTCCGAATTTATGTTAAAATTAAGACTTTTCAACTAAAACAAACTTTATTAACATTCTATGTCTTTATTCTTCATTTTTATATATTTACTTATCAACATTGTCATCCTGATGATGGACATCTTTCTTCCAATGACACCAATTAGTTGCTGCTGTCACTGTAGAATGTTTTACTTTGTTGGCAGACCCACAGCCTCACCTCAGCTCACACCAATTCACCACTATCAAAATATAGTGCCTGAAGATGTTCGTTATGTTTTAGGAACGGATGAAAATTGGTAGGGCAAGCCGGCACTGTATGGAGAATGATCGATAATAATGAATGCAAGGTGTCGGGCTGTTGCAAGTCTCAGAAAATTTGTGTATGGTCTAGCATTGTCATGCTGAAGGAGAGAGTGCTCCATGTGTGGATGAACTATTGAATTTGTGCTCTGTGCTTTCTGAGGGTTTTCTCATGTGGTGACATGGTTAAGTGACACACCCCCATGTTACACACTGTAATTCAGTCCTCTAGTAGCTGAGGATTGCATATTGTTTCAGCAAAGTGGGAAAGTAGACAGAGTATGTGAGACTAGTAATACTTCAACTGATACTGGGAACAGTATAAAAATTTTGGAGGCGTTACTTTCCAGTACATGCTTGTAATAAACAGAGGGATTTGACCATTCTCTCCAAAGTTGTCACATGGTTTGCTTGGCTTTGGCCTGCATCCATTTGGAAGTCATAATACTGAATGCATACACACTGATGAGCCAGATCATGATGACCATCAGTCTACTATTGATATAAACCTGTCTAGGTGATAGCATCGTCAGCTGGTGAGGAATGACTGCTAGTCACATGCATGGTGCATGTAGTATCAGGGTGTGTGCTGTCTGTGTGTAGGATGGGGAAGGTGAACATACTATCTGAGTTTGACCAGGGACAGGTTGTGATGGTCTGTAGGCGGGGTGTGAGCAATTCGGAAACTGCATGACTTGTCAGGTGTTTGAGAATAGCTGTGGTGTCTTCAGCATGTGGTGAAACCAAGGCAAAATCATGTCCAGACATTGTAGGGTTGGGCAGCCACCCCTCATGACAGATGTTGTATGTCGTAGCTGGGCAAACTAGTAAAACAGGATAAGCAGTGAACTGTGGCACAACTAACATCAGACTTCAATGCTGGGCAGAGTACAAGTGTGTTTAAACACACTCCTAATGATGAGTCTGTGCAGCTGACAACCCATACATGCACCAATGTTTAGGCCATGTTTTTGAAGTTGTGACTGAAATGGGCATGTGACCATTGACACTAGACATTGCCACAGTGACAAAGATTGCATGGTCTGATGAATACTGATATCTTCATCATACTGATGGGAGGGTGCATATCTGTCATCTTCCAGGGGAACACCTGTACTGTTGAACAGACAAGCTGGCAGTGGCTCCATTATGCTCTGGGGAACATTCATGTGGGCATCCATGGGGCCAGTAGAGCTCTTGCAAGACACCATGTTGGCCAATGAGTATCATGAACTAGTTGCTGACCATGTACATTCTTAATTATGATCATGTTTTTCATTTGCAGTAACATTTTTCAACAAGGAAATGCACCATGTCGCAAGGCCAGGAGTGTGATACAGTGGCTCAAGGAAAACAGTGGTGACTTCCAATTGATGTGCTGGCACCCCAACTCACCAAATCTGAACATGGGGTGTGATTGAAAGTGGTGTCAGAGCTCTTTGCCCCCCCCCCCCCCTCCCCAGAATTGGGGGAATTAGGTAACCCATTTATGCACATGTGGTGCCAACTCCCTCCAGCAGCCTACCAAGGCCTCACTGCTTCCATGGTGCAATGTGTCACCATTGTTATCTGTGCCAAAGGTGGACCTACCAGCTTTTATGAAGGTGGTCATAATGTTCTGACTGATCAGTGTATGGCAGTTCCTGTCATTGAAAGAAAACTGTTCTGTTGTGATAGTACTAGTGTATTAGTATTATTTATGTAGTTAATTAATACAAAGATCAATTAATAACAACATTTTGCTGTATTCTTGCTCTTTCCTGCAAGCATCTCTGTCCAAGACATCCTCCTTGCATACACCATGATGCCACATTATTTCAGTGATGCAGTCTTTCTAAGAGTTAAGTGGCCTACTATGTTCCTGTCAGAAAGGGGATTTCCAATCAAAAACTGTCCTTTGGCCACCATTGTTAAGATTTTAAACAAATGTCCATGCCATTTTCTTTCTATGCTATCACTGCTTCATTTGTCCTCATTCCAACACTTACTTCAGCATTGCAAGTCTTCTCAGTCTTGATATTCTGATACTCCTTCATAAATAATGTTTTGAGAACTTTGCTTCTTTTGAGATCAGCATGTGAAACCCATAGTTCTGATCCATAGTAAAAGATTGGTTTTAACTTTTAGCCTATGCTCTTTCTTCTTACTGTTACAAATGTTCTTGCCCAACCAAAAAGAATCCATGAAGTTAGAGTAATAGTGAATGGTGTGACAAGGTAGGATGTCTGTGTGGTTTTTTTTTATATAATTTTATCAGAAATAAGTGTTCAGTGAAACAAAAGGTTTTGATGTAACTGTTGGCTTCTAAAAGTTTTATGATTCAAATAGTTAAAGCAGTAATGAGTGGCATAATGCATAGTAGTTAAGTGTACCTGATCCCCCTGCACAGGGGCAGTGACAGGATTATCTTGGATGAGGAAGAATGCAGGAGAGAATAAATTGAAATCATAGTATTAAAATTAAGTGATTGTGAAGAGTTTAACATGATTCGCTGATAGTAGGTGATAGAGTACACGTTGTTTGACCAGTAGGAGCCAGTGTTGCGAAACACATGAGCAGACTGAAGTGTGAAGGAACTGTGAAGTGAGAAATTGAAATTTCTTTATATGTTCAATAGTTACACGAGTCACAAGAACACTATAGAGTCATTTTCAGAATTGCAGGATACACTACACTATGCCCCAGCAGTTCAAAGTAACAAGATGTGTAACAAGAAGCAATGTTGTAATTTTTCCCAGCATTGTTGCTGTAGAATTTTTATGAGTAATGTTTTTATTTTTGATTGAAGTATCATGTGAAGATTAGAACTGCTGGTGCTGGAAATGTATGTTAGATATTAACTGAAGTCAAATAGTGATTGTTTAGCTTGTAATGCCAAAAATTATTCATTCTGCCTGAAACAAGAGAAGTATTTAATGGGAAAATAAATGACCACAATAGCAGCAAAATGAAACAAAGGGGCAAATCTGACTGGGTTTTAGACACTAGTGAATTCAATGTAGAAGATAATGTTATGTACACCTTTCTCAGGGTCGTACAAAGATCAAGAAAAGCCAAATGTGCCTAGTATCAAACAGGAACCACAAAATAAAATTAAATCATAAAAGGGTTTAATAAGGTGAAGGTGAAAGACCCTAGGTGAAATAAGAATCACTGGCTGATCAGGTAAGGTGATGATCAGAAGGCACAATAGCTAAAGGAGAGGGAAGAATGGCAGGTTCATCAGGTAAGAAGCGGAAGATTGAAAAGTACAATACCTAAAGGAGAAGGAAGAAGTTCGAATTTTAAAATGCAGACAAAAGAGATTAAGGGAACTGTCAGTAGTCAGTAAAACAGAACAACATGGAACCAAAGGCAAAGAATTAAGAGCAAACAGTCAGTAAAGAATTTCTGAATTGGCAGCAGCTCTGCAAAACCAGACTGAAACAATTGGAAATGTAGGAAGGTTACTCCAGGTGAGCACATATTTAGGTAAGGAATAAAATGTGTTAGCAGTGCATAGTGATTTCACCAAAATAGAGAAGACTGTAGTGGAAATGCAGGAAATACGATGGACTCCATAACTGAATGGAGACTATGAAGTATGAAATTGCCAAGAACAAAAACAGTATTGAAGAAACCATACAGGAATGTGATGAAAAGAGGGTTTGACATATAAAGACTCTCAAGAATGATAAGTTCTACCCAAAAGGCTCAGTCTATGATGTCACATTTTTTAGCAAAATTTAGAGGAGGCTAATTGATTGCTTGAGCAGAAGATTTCAGTTTAGTTACAAGGAAGATAATGGAAGACATGGTTGTGAGGTGCAATCGTTTAGGAATGACAGTAGAAAGCTACCAAGAATTTGACGTGGAATTCCCAGAAGAAAAATCTCAGCAGGGGAACAGTGAACAATGTTGACATCAGTGGGTGGATCAAAATGCTGGAGAGAATGTGTGGTGATGAAAGAAGAGAAAAGTGAAGCAGAACAAAACAAAAGATCCCTGATCATCTCAAGGACATGAGGATGCAACATGTTTTACAGTGTTATAAGGACCAAAATAAAGGAGAAAGAGACGTACTTCAAACCTTGTTACATGGTAATATCAGACAGAACCTAGTAATACTTGATAAAAACTTTACAAATATGAACGACTTTGAAAATTATGTTTGTAATGAAATAAAGATTAGGAATCCACCAGTGCTAGTTGAAAAAGGACTTTGTGTGGGGAAAGTGATACAGCACAAGGGAGAATAAATAATTAACATGGTGTACTTGTGAACCAGGGCTATCCCCTCCTCCAATGCAACAAGCTATGCCAGACGTTACACATCAACTCTGTGTGGACATGGGATGAGTCTATTATTTCCCTACATTTGCAGTCAACTACAGGCATTACCACTAGACATGGCTCAGCACATGCATGGGATGCGGTCACCACGGAATAAGCCATGCCGCCAGTGCAGGTTGACGGGGGGAATGTTAACCTCCATTCACTTCTGTCAAGGCAGCTGGCTATGATGATCACCAAACACTATGCTGCTGTAGCACAGGCATGTATACATGTCAATACCACCCCAATGAATGAAACAGGTCTTCATGCAAATAAACAAAGTGATTCTGTGTGTGTGTGTGTGTGTGTGTGTGTGTGTGTGTGTGTGTGTGTGAAGTGTAAGATTATTTTCAATTTTCGATTTATGTAATGTCTGGCAACTCGTTTTGGGGAATACCACCATGGAAAACGTGGCGAGCAGGTTGCCATAACCCTAGGCAACCTTCACCAAAGCCAGACATGTGCTTATGAACAGTGGGATATCGCTCTGTGTACATGCCAGACTCGAGCTGGCTCACGAGAGGCACCAGTGTCACCCATCAACAGTGCACGCAGATAACTGGTGCTGTGAATACAGCACTACATTTCATCTGTATGCCATGCAGCATGTGTTCACATTGTAACATTTCTGTCACTAAATGTAACGGGGTTTTCTCTTTTGATGATAGTCAGTTGTCAGGATGAGCATTAGTGAAAAGGGCATTTGATTCTAAAGCATTATTTCAGGGTGAAAATACTAAATAAATTAATTTTTCTCTCTTAACAACATGTGGGCAGGGTGGGTTCTTCCTTGGCTCGGGTATGAGGTAGAATGAAAGAGCATTTTTACATCAGATAACTTTTATTGAAAGTTTTGTACAACTGTTTCTTACTGGATGTTCTGGCTCAGAGAGCGGCAGCTGTGTCGTTTTTGAAGCTTTCTGCTGCGGCATCTGATTATGTGTAGCGGCATCTGATTATGTGTAGCGGTGTGTATCTCGTGTCGCCATCTCGCCCAGTTGACTGGAGACGCGCCTCGTGTGGTGGCCCGTTTAATTATTGAGAGCAAAGTCGTGCATCGGATGGTGATACCTTGGATGTGGCATCCCAGTGTTTCTCTTCTCTAAGCGGCTGCGTGTGTTGTGCGTTGGCCAGCGGAGCGGTGCGGCGGGGGAAGGCCAGTGTCCCAGACTCAAACAACGGACTGCCGCTTGCCAGTCATCGGCTGTCAGATCTTCATCCCACCTCACAGGTGACTGCTGATGTGAGGCCGTCTCCTTCCTGTCCTCACGAGTCACCCGGGTACATAAAACTCAGACTTCAAATACCTTTTAACTTCTGTCTTCTGGCACTGTGGCTGCTGCTTGCTACTCCATTACAGCGGCAGACTTGGTGCGTCTGTGCATGATGCAGTCTCTTCTTGCATAATGGTCTTCAGCACCGAAACTGACTGAAAACTACTGCTATGCTTCTTCACTTCTTCGTCTCTCATCTGTCGGGCCACTGCGTCTCGCATATTTATTCACTTCAGTTTACTGGAGGTGAAAGACTTCACGGTCATTGCCTCTTCTGTCACGTTGAGAAGCTTCTCGAAGAATCTTCTTAATGTCGGTCATTGGGTCTTGGAATGTAGACGAGGGCCTTTGCTTACATGTGACAACTGAGAAACACGTGAGCTGGTTGGGCAATGCCCTGACGGCTGTATCGACAGCGTCCGCTTATGTGGAACTTGCTGATTTCATGGTCATTGTCTCTTCTGCTCTGCTGTTCTGTCCGCTGTTTGCCAATTCCTCCACCCTTCAGAGAAATTCGCCCTCAAATTTACCACTCAACATTCCTCCACTCTTCACACGGCAAAAGCAATAACACATGCAATGAAAACTCTCGACTTAGAAGATTACACACGCTTCACATTAAGTATGTCGAAAATACTTTATCACTTTACTAAAGCACTGTACACTCATGAATCACATAGTTCACACATAAGTGGTTGTAATAAGTGTAACAAATCTTGATGACAATGAATAAACAAGAATAGATGTTTCACTTAGAAAATTACATAGCAACACCTGTTTAATCTACCCTATACTAATGCAAGAATATCTATTCTACAGTATTGTTTATTTTAACATGAGACTGTTTAATAAAGATTGAAGTACAATAAACAAAATTAATACACTAATGCTCCAAAATAACCACTGAAGTACACCATTGAAGAGTGTGGTATCTAGTTAACAGGGATATGATGAAGTGGTATATTATTATTAGCTTATTTTTTCGTCTTAAATAAAAGAAAACTGTACAAAGCAGAAACACCAACACAAAGGTTCCAGATATACGCGTTCCTAGGATTATTATTTTAGTTTTGTGTTCACTTTTTAATTTTAAGACATGTTGCATCATAACATTGGCATCAATTTTGCCTTGCTGTGAGTTTATGAACATATCTGATGACTTCAGAAGGGAACTGTCAAGGGAGACATTGAGGTAGGACAGGTCTTGTGTAGGAAATTCTTGCATGGCGTCTTCTGAAAAGAGCAAACAACATGGTTATTGATCTACCAACCTAGTAAAAAGAAAAATAAAGGAGGACTACATTGTTAACTACAAGATCTACGTGTTTCTACATTCAACTTTTTTTTTAAATAAACCATTATCATTTATTATCTACATTTGTATACTATCCACAGTCTACTGAGATTCCACTAGGACATTCGCACTCTTGGTCGAAGATTGTATGGTGCCATGTCTGTATGTTGTGCCGGCGTGGCCAGTCTTTTTCCTTTTTGGGTACTACCTCCACCCTTCGGAAAAGCAGACACTATTGTTGAAGGAATTACATCTGGAGCGCCCTTAAAAGGTTTTAAACGACTTGCATGGACAATAGTAGTTCGGGTGACGTTGACTGGTGACGTGATCTCAATAATTTGATAAGGACCTCTGTAGTTTGTTACAAATTTCTTCGTTTTTCCTTTCGCAATATATGGGGTTGACAGCATCACCCACTGACCGATTTTGTAATTTGGATATTTAGCTTGGGCATTACCTAATCTTTCCTGTCGTTCCAAAGCCTTTGTATTAGATTTTTGAACCTTTTTCCATACATCCTTCATCATTCGACTGAAATCTCTTACTGTTTCTCCGACTTTTCCGTTTTTCTGCCTGATAACATCAAAAGGGGGCTGCATTTTTCTGCCATAGACCACTTCATACGGTGACATGCTAGTTGCTTCATGCATTTTGGCTTTGTATACTGACGCGATTATTGGAAAATACGTATCCCAATTAGAATGTTGTTCATTAATATAATAACTAAGCATCTTGCCAATTGTCCGATGAACTCTTTCTGTGCGTCCGTTGCACTGAGGGTGTAACGGAGTTGTGCGTAATTTACATATTTTTAGTAAGTGGCATAGCTGTTTCATTAATTCAGACATAAAATTAGATCCCTGATCTGTGATAATAGCTTCAGGTAAGCCATATTTAAGTATCCAGTTGTTAACTAAACCTTGGGCAACTGTATTTGCTTGCTGATCTGGAAGACTCACTATAACTAGGTAGCGTGAAAAGTGATCTATAATTGTAAAAACATACTTATTACCAGCAGGTGTTTTATGATATGGCCCATAGAGATCCAGTCCACAGATTTGAAATGGACATGAAGCCTCGGGGAGCCTCTGTAAGGGTATTTTTGAACGAGAGAGTTCAGCTCGTTGTGCGCATGCTATGCAATTACAAACGTACTGCGCAACATCCTGCTTTCTGGTTTGCCACCAAAATCGCTCTGCTGCGTGTCTTTCGGTTGTGCACTGTCCACCGTGTCCTGCAAGGATATGATCATGGGCCTCTGCCATTATTTCTTGTCTAAGGTGTTGGGGAACAACAATTCGCGGTCCAAGTTTTGTTTTACGGCATAATACACCGTCTTCAAAGCAAAATTGTTTTTGAGTTGTGTATTTGTTGCATTCTGTATCCTCATCTTGTGCCTTTCTCCAGTCCTCAGTATCTCGGCCTGTTGCTTCCAAAAGTGCTATTTTCCGACTTAGACTATCTGCATTTGTGTGTTTTTTGCCTGGTTTGTGGATAACTTCGAAATCCATTTCGGAAAGACATAGGGCCCAACGAGTGAGACGACTAGATGGATCCTTTAACCCAAGCAACCATTTTAAAGCTGAGTGGTCTCTAATAACCTTGAATTTCCTACCATACAAGTAGCATTTAAAGTATTTGATGCCATAAAAAATACTTAACAATTCTTTCTCTGTTGTGGAATAATTTCTTTCTGCCGTTGTTAGATGTCTCGAAGCGTAGGCTATGGGGTGTTCCACGCCATTAATATTCTGACTCAAAACAACTCCTACTGAATGACCACTTGCGTCACAGGATAAAATAAATTCTTTATTATAATCTGGGTAGGCTAATACTGGACTGTGTGTTAACTTATCTTTAAGGGTTTGAAATGCTGATTCACAATCTTCAGACCAATGAAATTTTGCATCCTTTTTCAATAATTGGGTTAAGGGTCGGGCAATTTCAGCAAAATTTTGAACATATTTTCAGTAATACGATGCGAGACCAATGAAACTTTGTACTTCCTTAACGCGTTGTGGTGTTGGGAAGTCCTTAACTGCCAAAATTAATGGAGGATCTGTTTTAATTCCTTTTGCACTAATGACATGCCCTAGGTATGTAACCTCTGTCAATGCAAACCTACATTTTTCCATATTTAATGTTAATTTAGCTTTTCTAAGTCTCTGAAAAACATTATGCAGACGCACAGCATGTTCATTAATGTCTTTGGAGAATACAATAATATCGTCTAGATATACACAACATTGCTGAGTTTTGAGTCCTCGCAATACTCAATCGAGTAGTCTTTGAAAAGTTGCTGGTGCATTTTTCAAACCGAAAGGCATTCTTTTGAATTGCCAGTGGCCTCCAGGGGTAGGAAATACTGTTTTATGCCTATCTTCAGGTGCAACTTCCAACTGATGATATCCGCTACGTAAATCGATTGTTGAAAAGTATTTACTGTTACCCAAACTCTGAATGATATCTGTAATGTTTGGAAGAGGATAAACATCTGAGATAGTTTGTTTGTTAAGGTGTCTGTAGTCACAACAAAATCTATATCGTTTCGTACCGTCAGGAGACTTCTTTGGAATAATTACGATATTTGAATTATAAGGTGAATCAGAATATTCTATAATTCCATCTTTTAGATGCTGTTCTAAAAATTCATCCAGTACTGGCTGTAAGTGATGCGGAACTCTATAAGGCTTCCCATAAACTGGGGGGCTATTTCCTGTTGGGATCCTATTCTGTGTGATATCTGTTGCTGGCAATGGACCTTCTGCATTAAATAAATCTTGGAACTCGACTAAAACTGCTTCTATCGTGTCTCTATCATTTCCTTTCAAATGCTCAATCTTCTGGCGTAATGCAGTTTTATAGGCGTCTGGTTTCTGACCATTATCAGTATCTGACCAAATGAAATCTTCTTCTTCAAAAGTACTGACTGTAGCTACTAATATTCCCTTATGCAACTCTTTGTCCTCCATTCCGAAATTGTCAACATGTACCGGTACTTTTTTTTTCTCCCTCAACGTCTTGAACCCGTACAACACTTCTACGTACAAAAAGATGTGATACATCTAATTCCTCATTTACCTCTAATGGCTCTATTAGACACACTGTATCTGTAGGTACCTCGGGGTCAACGGTCATCCAGAAAAGTTTTCCTGTGCCAGATGGTATCTGATCCCGCGAATCAACCTTCAAGGACATTGCACGCAGTGTAGTTGATTTCGCCTTCCGGTTGGGGAAATCTTGCAGCAGCGAGCCCTTTGCAGTGGTGTCACCTAGCTGAAACACTATTCCGCTAAGTTCTACAGTTTGCTGTCTGAGGTTGATTTTAGCGTGATGTTTATTCAGGAAATCCAGTCCTAGGATCGCGTTGTACCCATCAGTTACCTTTGTTACCACTTCTACAACTTATAGAAATTGTACACCATGAATATAGAAAATCAGTGATGTAAATCCTAATGACTTCACTCTACTTCCTCCTACCCCACTCAATCTATACCTTGGAGGGTCATATTTCTTTTCTCCAATGCGTTCATTACTCACTATTGATACGTTTGCGCCTGTATCCATCAGTATCCTCGCCTCTTTATCCTGTATGGTAGCAGATAACCAGCATTCTGCCTTCACATTTGCCTTAATGGCATGAAATTTTATTGGGAACGCCTGGCGGCGGCTCCGACATTCCCGTTTGAGTTTAACTGATTTCTGTTTCCAAAAACTTTCTTAGACCTGCATTCCTTGAATGTGTGACCTATTCTTTGACAATTAGTGCATTGAGGTTGTCTGCAATTTTTTGCTATATGTCCCTGTTGATCACACCTAAAACATTGTACTCCTGCTGTAAGTACATTTCGCTTCTCCTTGTATCTGGTGGCAATGTCTATTTCTTCGAAAGCCGTCGCCACAGATACAGCTTCCGCTAGATTTTTAGGAAACTCTGCCCTGACACGACGGGACGTTTCAGGAGGTAACCCACGTAAAAATGTATCCAGAGCTCTATCTTCTGCCTCTTGTAAAATAACTTTATTTGCTTCATCACTAGTTGTCAACTGATAGGTGTTAATATTAACTTTTTTAATCCTGTCTACAGAACTTTCTAACGACTCGTTTTGCCTCTGAGTGATGGTGTTTAACTGTTCCCTATGAAGTCTACAGCTGTTCTGTTTTTGAAAACGTTTAAGTAATCCTTTCTTCAATTCCTCAAATGTTGGAGCATTCTGTAATTCTTCATGGTATAATACATGTGCTTTAGCCTGTCCTAGCAATCTTAACTTTATCATTGTAAGAGCTGTTCATCTGACCATGATCCTAACTTTGCTGCTGCTACTAAGTCATCAAAAAAGGCTCTTATGTCCTCGCCAGGTTTACCTGAAAAAGGAGTTACTAAGGCTGCTGCTGAGGAATCTAGGGTGCGAGGGATTGAACTGGTTTGCCTAACCTCACTCAACTGTTTAAATAATGCATTATTATCATTTTAAGTTGTGCTATCTGATTAACTAGGCTCTGAATAGCTTCCTCAGTAGAAACCGCTTGTGGTGCTGACTCTGACTTTGTACGATTTCGTATCATCATTTTACAACTATTAGTTACACAATCTTACTACACTAAATGAAAAATATGTTTAAATATTTTTGACAAACTCTTAAAATTATGAGAGAAAATACACTTCTAAATAAAGAAAATATTACGACTGTTATGCAAACCTCTATCCTTTCGCACATTAAACAATACTAACTGCGGACCTTTAGTGACATTCATTCACACCTCATATTGAGCCAAGGGTTTTTTCTCTGACACCAAATGTAACATTTCTGTCACTAAATGTAACTGGATTTTCTCTTTTGATGCTAGTCAATTGTAAGGATGAGCATTAGTGAAAAGGGCATTTGATTCTAAAGCATTATGTCAGGGTGAAAATACTAAATAAATTAATTTTTCTCTCTTAACAACATGTGGGCAGGGTGGGTTCTTCCTTGGCTCGGGTATGAGGTAGAATGAAAGAGCATTTTTACATCAGATAACTTTTATTGAAAGTTTTGTACAACTGTTTCTTACTGGATGTTCTGGCTCGGAGAGCGGCAGCTGTGTCGTTTGCGAAGCCTTCTGCTGTGGCGGCGGTGGCATCTGATTATGTGTAGCGGTGTGTATCTCGTGTTGCCATCTCGCCCAGTTGACTGGAGACGCGCCTCGTGTGGTGGCCCGTTTAATTATTGAGAGCGAAGTCGTGCATCGGATGGTGATACCTTGGATGTGGCGTCCCAGTGTTTCTCTTCTCTAAGCGGCTGCGTGTGCTGTGCGTCGGCCAGCAGAGCGGCGTGGCGGGGGAAGGCCAGTGTCCCAGACTCGAACAACGGACTGCCGCTTGCCAGTCTTCAGCTGTCAGATCTTCATCCCAGCTCACAGGTGACTGCTGATGTGAGGCCGTCTCCTTCCCGTCCTCACGAGTCACCCGGGTACATAAAAATCAGACTTCAAATACCTTTTAACTTCTGTCTTCTGGCACTGCGGCTGCTGCTTGTTACTCCATTACAGTGGCGGACTTGGTGCATCTGTGCATGATGCAGTCTCTTCTTGCATGACGGTCTTCAGCACCGAAACTGACTGAAAACTACTGCTACGCTTCTTCACTTCTTCGTCTCTCGTCTGTCGGGCCCACTGCGTCTCGCATATTTATTCACTTCAGTTTACTGGAGGTGAATGACTTCACGGTCATTGCCTCTTCTGTCACGTTGAGAAGATTTTCAAAGAATCTTCTTAACGTCAGTCATTGGCTCTTGGAATGTAGGCGAGGGCCTTTGCTTACATGTGACGACTGAGAAACACGTGAGCCGGTCATTGCGTCTTCTGTCATGTTGAAAGGCTTCTCGAAGAGTCTTGTTAACGTCGGGCATCGGCTCTTGGAATGTAGGCGAGGGCCTTTGCATACATGTGACAACTGAGAAACGTGTGAGCCGGTTGGGCAATGCCCTGACGGCTGAATCGACAGTGTCCGCTTATGTGGAACTTGCTGACTTCATGGTCATTGTCTCTTCTGCTCTGCTGTTCTGTCCGCTGTTTGCCAGTGTGTAATTCTTCTAAACTAAAATAAGTTTTTCATTTATATTCTAATTTCTACTTCACTTTGATTTCACTAATTTATTTACTTAAGTACCACTCAACAACATGTCGTGACACCTCATGGAAGTCTTTTTGCCAGATTACTCACAATGCTGCATGACCACTAGCTGACAGCACTCGCGCTTTGGGCTCAACGCCAGCTGTTCCTTGCAGCTCATCATTAGTTTCTTCAGCAGCAGTCCTTAGCACCACCCAGATCACTGACAGGATGTCAACCCCGTGTGGTCCAGGACTCCAACAAAGACAACAACTAGCCTGCACCCAACAGAGGTGGACAGGAACCTGTCCACCAGCTGGACCACTTTGTAGGACTTGGTCAGACAACAACGAAGTTGGACAACAGTGAGACATTTGATCAGCTAAAGGGAAAGACATTGTCATTCTACCAGAAGTGGATGTTATTTCCTCTCACACATCAGAACTGTAAACTGTTCATTTATGTCTTTACTAATGACTTCTTCCTTTCATTGCAACCTGTGGATCAGCATTATTATGTGCTGTCAAGAACCAAGACATAAGAGTTTATTATTTTTATTTTCTGGCAGACCATTGAAACAAACACCTGTAAAGAGTATGTAGAATGAGAACTTAATAGTGACTTAGGTTTCTTATTATCCTTTTCTGAAAATAAAATATCTTTGTATCCTCATCATATGCAATATGTTGGCACATAATTGATACTAACATGTTACCAAATAAAGGAAATGTGTGAGTAATACATGAGTTTCATAGTGATGCTGCGATAATGGTGCAAGGTGAGTCATTAAAATCGTTAGTTCGTGGGAATTAGGTCTTCCTGACCTGAAGGCTTTTTCTCCTTTGTTTGTCAAAATTTTCGACAAGTTTGGAAAAAGGTATAGAAGGGAATGTAAGATAACTGCCTGTTGAGTTATTTGTGTTATGTTTTGTTTGGAGGTAAGGCTAATATGATGGATTGTTTACCATGGAATTGTTTGGTGTTAGAAAAGTAATTTGAGTGCTAAGTAAATGAGAGTGTTAAAGGCATATGTCTGTATTAATCATTTGTTATCAGAAATAAGAGCTCAGTGAAAAACAATGTTTTGATTGGACTATTCTAGATGTCTTATGACTCTGGTCTTGAAAGTAGGATGACTGATGTGGCACAGGACAGTCTAGGTCATGCTTTCCTACACAGATAGTGTACACTGTGTTCCTTTACTTGATATGAGCAATGTCACTTTTAGTTTTTCGGGTCATAGGTGTGTTATTTTATTTGAATGCACTATCATTATTTTTACATGTGAAGGTTATTAAACTAGAAAATATGACAGAAAAAAATAGCAGAAGTAGAAGGCTAATGTGCAAGAACATAATGAATTATCAAAGGTGTTGTCATTAATCAATTGTAAAATTTTTTGCTGCCTCCCAGTGAAATATACCATAGTGAATTTGTTGCTCAGAATTTCTAACTCACAAGAGGACTCGTACCCAGATCTACTAATTAATTCTTAAAAGTATGACAGTTGGTCTTTATATATCTGATACTTTTATATAATATGTATGTGATACATTTATATAATACTGTGACTGCTGAAATGCACTCACTACAGTTTGTTATTATTACCATAGACTCAGGATTACACATGCAGCATGAATGTTAAAGAGGAGTTTGAGAAGAGTGTGAATAAAGAGATAGTTTTAGAATTTATGTGACTGCATGGTGTTAAGCATTGTTGAGTTGTGGTGGAAATAATGAGGTGGTTGACAAACGTGTACTCAGATTAGCAGTCACATTTCTGCATTAGGGTAACAGTGGAAGACTCGCATGACTATAGTGAGTTCCTGGTTGGAAACTAGGAAACAGGCCAAATAGAATATTTTTAATGCTTTATCTTGTATGGATTAAGTATTAACTTTGAGTGGGTGAAATAGTTTTAGCATGTGTGTTTGTAAAATTGCTTCCTTACATTATAAATACAAGTAAGAATTCTAAAAGCTATGCATACAAAGTGACATTAAAATTGGTGCCAAGTCCGAGAGTTGAGCTATGATGAACTCAAGCATTGGATGTTTTTATTCACCATATAATACTGCTGTTGTAGTTACAGAATCATTCCATGAATGTCTACACTCAGTAGTGCAGGAAGATTATAATTTTAATCTGAGTGTAGACTAAGGTATCTGTACATACATTGCACATGGTATAGACAAGCACTCGTGAAGTATTTTAAACAGTATTCTGATAACTGTCGTGATCAATTAGTTTGACAGCACATGCATAACTGAAATATTTTAGACGTTGTAGCTATGAACGGTCTTGACATAATATACAGTATTAGTATGGAGATGGATTAGTGGTCATGATATCAGTGCAGCAATGATGGGTACAATAGCTAACGAATTGTTCAAGAAGGTTAGGAGAATAGCTTTGCTAGAAAGAGCAGATAAGCAGTTGTTGGCGTCCCACTTGGACAATGAGCAGATATCATTTAGGTCAAATATGATGCACATAGAGGAATGTGGGCAAATGGTAAATGGTCTGTAAATCACACTCTGAACAAGTTTGTGGCAAGTAACTAGATTGCAGACAGAAAAGACAACTGTTGTTTAATAACAAAACCCAGAAAATGGTGAGGAAGCAGACTTGCGCTCTTGGTTCAAAAAAGTATGCCAAGTGATGACGGGCAAAAGTTGTGAGAAATTCATGTCTGTAAAAGGATAGATGTGTGAAGCATACAATTATCATCCTCGTACTTCAGCAACAGATTTTGCTAGAACATGAGACATAAAATCACTGTGTGTCAACGGCGTCTATCCAGTCACTCACTGACCAGTCTGGTGTGGCTCTAAAGGAATGCAAAAGGAGAGCTGAAGTTTCAAGTTTTGTACAGGAGATTATAAAAACATACTTTCATTTGACCATTGCACAGAATCCTGTACTGGGGACATAGTAATGGGCTGCATGGTGTAGAGGAGAGAGAGAGAGAGAGGGAGAGAGAAAAGAAGTGGCCATGTCAGAATGGAATCACAAATCAGTTCTCCAGAGAGAACTCTAGAGCATTGGCCCCTTACTTAGCTTGCATTTATTGCAAATCTCTCAGCTCATACAAAGTCTCAGGCAGCTGGAAAGAAGTGCAAGTGACATCTGTATGTAAGAATGGTAAAAGAATATATCTGCAAAATCACAGACAAATATCCAAAACACTCCATTTGCTCCAGAGTTCCTGAACATATTCTCAGATCGAATGTAATAAATTTTCTTGAGACAGAAACAATACGCATCTTGACCTTTTGTCACATTATATCTTGCGTACCAACATGCAGACTGCATATTCCTAGATTTCTGGAAAGCATTTGATGCAGTGTCCCACTCAGTACTGTTAAGGGAGATATGAGCATATGGAATAGGTTCCCAGATATGTAAATGGCACGAAGACTTCTCAAGTAATAGAGGCCAGTATTTTGGCCTCGACAGCGAGTTGTCGTCAGAGACAAGGTATCGCCAAAAGTGACATAGATATATTTTATAAGACAGCTGTTATTCTCTATATGTAAAATGATCTGATGGGCAGCAGTCTGTGGCTGTTTGATGATAATGATGTGGTGCCTGAGGGGCAGTCGTCATTGAGTGACTGTAGGATACAATATGATTTGGACAAAATTTTTATTTGGTGTAATGAATGCCAGCTTGCTTCAGAAGTAGAAAAATGCAAGTGAATGCAGTAAGGGAGACAATCCCATAATTTCAGAATACAGTATTAGTAGTGTACAGATAGTCAATTAAATATCTAGGCATAACATTGCAGAGTGATATGAAATGGAACAAGCATATGAGTTCGTATGTAGATGCGCAGCTGCCAGAAAGATGCTAATCAAGTTGTGGATTGCATGTGGAATGCATTCTTGTACTTTCTAGGTTTGGAAAACTACTTTGTAAGGCTAACAAGTAGTTAACTGGAGTATGCAAAGAGCCAAGGATAAGTCCTCTGCTTTTGTCAGTGAGAGGAATACATTTTGTGAAATGTAAAAAAAAGTATATATGAAACTAAAGTGGTGGTAAGCTGTCATCAGCCTAGACGTTCTGAATACTGCTGTTATCATCTACTACTACCACTACCACTACCACCACCACTACCAACACACACACACACACACACACACACACACACACACACACACACACACACACACACACCTTACCTACAGGCTGTGGTATGCTGTTGCCCTCTTTCCACCTCTGAACTGATTTTTCTCAGCCAATTACAAGGTATCTGTAGCTTAATGACAAAGACTTTTGGATTTGTAGTCTTGCAGTTAGCCATTGGGTTCTCTAATACTAGCAAAGTCCAGAGTTATCCTCATTAGGTAATAATAGCATGGGGCATATAATATTAAAAAAAACACTAGACTAAATAGCTATGTAATCTTAAGATTCCATACGGAATACACACCAGAAGTAGTTTCTGATCAAAGGGAAGGCCACATGACCTAAAAGCGCAGCTACCAGATACAATAAAAAAAAAAAATGTTGAACTGACCTCTCTGTGGCATCAGAACTGATCATTTATGGAACAATAGTTTGTTGTGTGTTTAGAAAAAGATGAAGGTGATCCCAATCTGTAAGAAAAGTCACAGAAATTATGTGCAAAACAACAGACATACCTAGTTAATGCAAAAATCTTAATGAATGATTTTGTAATTCTATATGATGGCTCTTTTTGAAAAACAAATGAATTCCTCTGAAAGAATGGAAATGGATTTCATAATCACAGGTCATGTGGACTGTTTGCTCTGCTTATTCACAAAACTGGCACAATGCAGTCAGCCTGTAAAATCAGGTCATAGTTCGGAAACAGTTGCTGGGTGAAAGCTAACTAAGTTATCAGTCTTGTTGATGTGCCTTTCACTGTCTCGGCACCTCTACTATGCAGTGAGTTGTTACCTTATGCCTGAAATTACCTGCAAGCAGCAAGATATATTATAACGGAATGATGCAAATGAGTAGGTGCAAAGTACACACCATTGCCACAGGTAAACTAAAGAAATATTTTCTCTTGTGATGTAGTGTCCAACAGTCACAGTTAACACACACAACATATAGAATCAAAATGAATGTTTCCATAATTCCCTAGTTATTTGTGGCAAAAAGTATTTGAAGTATAGTGACATGTTTGCAACATAAAAATATTATTCAATCTGAGAATTTTATTTTCACTAGTCTTTGAGGAGTTTGTTGCCACCAATAGCATGTGCTTTCATGTATTGCACAAATTTAATCTGTATTCATTCTTTCCCTTCCTCTCCCCATCACTTTTGTGACACTCCCACCACAGTGATGCCTAGTCTGGCTTTTCAGTGTAAATTCCATGCCTTGCTAAATATTTCAAGGGTTTGTACTTAGGATTGCAGCCAGCTTTCAATTCAAAGGCTAATTTGACCATGATAACCTTCTTGGAGGGCATTAAATTCAGGAACTATGAATACTTCAACAATTTACTGTTAAAATTTTGACAGTCAGTTGTCGAAAAACACTATCGGCTCTCCATGAGTCTTCTGCTCTCTATGTGCTTGCTTTATGTAGTGCACCACTGCCCTGTGAAGTAGTCACAGAATCGATAAAACCTTTGGTTAAGAACGTCCACTCACTCCAAACCAAAGGACCCAATCAGTTTTGGGAATGACGCTGCAAATTGTGTGCACTGCCTGCACCCCACACAGGGGATAACGGCTCTTCTCCATTTGTGCCCGTTACCTGCATGAACTGAGGATGACAAGCATTATTTAAGCAACACCCGAGGTGTCCCATGTGACAAACCAGATTCACCATCACTGCTACTATGAGGGGCAGCAGCCTGAAAGCTGCTGAACATGGCCAAAAGTATTTTCAGCTATTCGCAAACGGAGCCCATCTCATCCTGTATCTGCATACATCATGCACATATTATATCGGTTGTTCCTAAATTTTGAAATTTGTTAAAATGTCATTCTTGCCATGCTGATGTTGAAATAGGTTGTATAATAGAGCATGTCTGCTTACTCGATTTCATCATCCAGATTTCTGAGCCAAATTTGTGGTTGTCAGTTGGTTCAAGAAAGCTTGGTGCCCTGGAGGTATGTACGGGCCAAGTATCATCATATTGATCCATTTTGCCTTGGTTGCAGGTCACACAGAGTTGTTGAGAGGGATGAGTATTCTGGTTTATGTATTTAATGTGAGATATCACTGTTTTGTGCATATAGGCTTTAACCTAGACTTCAACATGGAGTGCAAACTTCCCTTATAAAGACAATTTCTGCTTTAATAAATCTGGATATTATGAATCTAAAGAAAGAAAACAGTGCTGATAGTTACTAGCACTTCTACAGTGCCTTTTGATGTCGGAATGTAAATACACATGCAAACCAGCACAGGACAAGAAGACCATGTGGCCTTGCTGCTTGACTTACATCACTATTCCTGCAAATGCACTCAACTCGGGGGTTGAGAGTGAGAATGCTCTCAGGTGGCTCCAGTGGGAGTTACTGTTATACCACTTCTCCACAACAATTTTATGTGCGTTGTGAGTAAACAGAGTTATGTAGCTCAAAACAAAAATTTTTTGGCATAGTCCCCTTTGATTTCAGCAGCTTATGTGTAACCTGCTGAACAACCCTGATTAAATTATGGTGTTATTAGTGGTCAAATAATTTACTAGCTTAATCTTTGTTTTAAATAACCATTACCTAATGGATAAGTGCAAATCAGTTTTGACTGCTATGGGTGTTGGTTAAATAGAAATTTGGCTGCTTAATAATGCTACATTCAAAGAAAAGAGATTTTTGCATTAAACAGGGTCAGAAAAGTTAGCACAGAGTACATATTTATTCACGTCTTGACACAGGTCAGATATGCATGTGATTTCTGTTCTTTTGGATATGTCCAAGAGAACACACACTATTGTGAACCTACAGCCACAACCAATTGAGGCACAAAGAAATTAAAGACATTGGGTACTGATTTCCATCAATGGGAAAAGTTGAAAATTTGTGCTGGACCAGGATTTCAACCCGGGTCTTCCACTCTCAAGAAAGATGCACTGACTATGCCATCAGGACACAGTGGTCATCTTAACTGCATAGACTATCCTAGCATGCCTCCTGTTAGACGGCAGTTCTCAACCTGTTCACATACTACTGATGTAGTGCCCTTGCTCATTATCCTCATTACTCACAGTGTCTCCCTGATTCCCATAACAGTTAGAGCTGTGTGTGCATGTGCAGTGGAGGGGTCATTGGCTGACATCACCATAATTATATATGTTGTGTCTGTTCTTTTGGACATGTTGATGTATCATCACATCCTGTTCCAACAATCTGAATGTGTTTGTGTTACTGCAGTTCATTGGCCAGCATGGTGGACATAAATATGTAATATCGGCATTCCATATTTATGATCATATTCATGGCAAAAACACTTGTCACAATATGGTATAATCTGGCTTGCCGATATCAACCCACAGCAATGGGGACACAAACTCAGCCAGTGTGATATTCCAACTCTCACTATGCTATTATGACCAACACACTCAGTGCCCAGCTGCATCACTGTATCTGGTGATGACGATGGTGACGACGATAACAACAACAGTAATTCATGTACACAGGGAGTGTTAGGTGATTGACTGCTGATTCCTGGTATCTTCTAGTTGTGCAAGTAAAATATACTTATCTTTCAGGAAGTGATCGCACATCCTTTACACTGCTGTGCTGGCATCTCACAGACCACAATTGGAATCTTTCTAGGCTTAGACAAGCAGTTGCTGGACTTACGAAACAAAGGACAACTGTGCAACAAACTGCATGAATCTGCACAGTACAGTTTCGTAAATGTGAGATTACACATCTGAAATGCTCATGGTCTTTATGTAGGGACCCTACTGTTTACCACTGAATAACATACATCACAAAATATGCAGCGGAGATTACAAAATCAGCAAAGGGTCTGATTTGAGCCTTCAGCTCTGGTCCAAATTATGTGATAGGTCATCCCCGGCGTGACTCTACAAATCAAAAGATGTTCTTTTGTCCTGCTAACAAATATAGCCGTAATAAAATCTTCTCGAGTTGACAGCCGAGTCAATGTGTTGTTCTCCAGCAACGTTTCAACAAGTTTCTTACTTGCCATCTTCAGGCGAAGATGGCAAGTAAGAATCTTGCTGAAACTTTGCTGGAGAACAACACATTGACTCGTCTGTCAACACGAGAAGATTTTATCATAGAGATTTGCCAAGAAAGCCTGTATACTCATAAAATGTAGCCATCATTGCCCTCTTCAGCCAATAGCCAAAACGTGTGCTTAAGAAGTCCTCTGATCCCAACTGACAGATTTAATTGTTGCACATAAGCCACATGTCATAGCTGGCCAATAGAATATATGTCAAATCCCAGATGAAATTCCTGGCATATATGTAATATTGACATCTCTTTTCTTCCCTGACAAGGCAGCTAAGAACGTCACCTTTCTGACATTGAGGGTCCTAGTGATGATCAGCCTTTACCTCCTTGCAAGGA
Organism: Schistocerca cancellata; assembly: GCF_023864275.1. NCBI lineage: Eukaryota > Metazoa > Arthropoda > Insecta > Orthoptera > Acrididae > Schistocerca > Schistocerca cancellata. The sequence continues at coordinate 168,906,854 of NC_064636.1, read as the reverse complement.
TGGTTTTCCCCAGTCTCAACAGCAAATTCAGTTACATTGGTTAGGGTGTACTATCAGTAACACTAAACGCATCACATCTGTTAAGGCATATGGGTATAGCTTTACAAATACCTCCTTTCACACACAAATCTATTCCTCTGCAACTTTTTAGCTATTTAGTTACAGCTGAATACAGACCAATAAAGTTAAACATATAGGGAAATAAATTCACTGTTTAAAGATCTAATAACTGTAGCATCCTGAGGCCTATTGAGCTCTCCAAACACATCACTTAGCAGCCTGTGGATGTTAGGTACTCTCACACAAGCACTTTTAAGTGCTAGACTGAGTGGGGCTGATCTGTCAGCATACTCAGGTAAATGTAGAGAAGTTTATGTTCTTACGTGCACAACTTGGCATTCAGGACTGCCACATGCAAGAGTCAACATGTGAATGATGCAGGCTGCATGCAGGTACATGAGACTGCATGGAATGTAGAGTTTCAGCAAATTTAAAATCAAACATAACGCATGTACTGAGGATGTTTGTTTGCAGCCATGTTCCATGTGAAATTCTCCTTTGTGAATTACCCAGCTGACCATCAAAACTACTTAAAAATGGACAGTGTAAATTGGATACCATGAAGGACAACTACTGTCAAATGTGCACTCATTGATACATGACTTAGTGTCTTCTTGGAGTAGAATGTTTGTCATCCTCAAAGTCCATATGAAGTTTTCACACCCACAAGAAACACCCATGTTAGAATAAATTGCTTTAGGCAGCTCTCTTGATTCACAGAAAATCACAGTACCACAATGCTGGCACATAAATATCATAAAGAGATTTGACAGTGAGAGGCCTGCAGAGTGGGGATTTTGCTCATTCGTACTCACTAGTATGTGCCACAGTTGGGAAGGATATGCAAGAGTATCAGTGCTCAGAGCAGCCAGACTGTGATCTGATAAGGCACTGTGGGGAGGAAGGAGGGAGGGCAGAGGCTGACTGGTCTGGCACTCTTGCAGCTCCACTATTGTGACAATTGTAGTAGCTATGTGTGTCTGTAGGCTGATGTTACTCTCAGTGGCTCATGGATCTACACTTTGATCAATTTTGTTATTATGCAGATGTATGTTCCTGCATGGTAGCCTCTAATCACAACATCTTACGATCAATGGAGGAAAAAGCTTGCTTTGAACAACAGCAAAAATTCGAAAATGGTTAAGATTTGCAGAAAAACTAAGTAACTACCAACTGTTGTAATGATGATCTGTACCTGAATGAAAAAAGTACTGTTGCTGTTTTTCAGACATCAGTTGCTTTATTGATGCAAATTTACACATGCCAATTTTATCACAATGAATTACATATAAAAATTGTTGTAATTGTTCTGTTAGCATAATTATTACAATGAATTGTTGTGATGATACTAAATAATTTCTGATGAAGTTTGCTAAGCCTGTCCAAGGTAAGGTCCCCTACTGCACTGAAATTGAATTCACTTTCTGCCATTGAAACTGGAATAAAAATACCACTTTCACATAATAATAGCTAGCTGGGGTAAGAGACTAGATAGGCTACCACCACTCAAGCATATTGCTGTTGTCACCACCAGTGATTCGGGTTAAATAAAGATCAGATTCATTAGTGGATAGAGTATAACATTGCCCGCAGCAATTAGGTTGCACAGAGACTGAAAGTGTTGTTGTACAACTTCATCGCCTAAAGTCACATGAAACTGTGGTGATTCAAAACAAGCATAACAACTGAAGCACTCACACTGAAAGCAAATCAGCACTATGGTTTGATTGAAATTTTTTGATAGTTGACACTTCATGCATTGGAGATGGTTTCCTCCAATCAGAGCACTCTGTCATGCTGGAACCGTTCACTGTTGCCAAACTGCCACAATCCAGTTATAATTGCAGACGTTGGCTTACATTAGGTAAGCTTTGTATGACAGTACGTGAAACGGAATTTTTGAGGGCTCAGTTCATGATTGCAACTGGGTCAAAAGAGTCATACGTTGAAGGCTGTAAGACAGCTACTGCAGCTGATAGGGTATAAACTTCATGTGAAGAAGGTTGTGGGTTAGAATGTTGTCAAAAGTATCAGAATTCCTTTTGTTTCCAAATCTAATCAAAAGACTTCGATTTTTATTCAGTTAACTGTTTCATATGTAATTTTTTATTTCTAATATTTTTCCGTGTGATTTTCGTCATTGTAATTTTATTTTATTTGCTCTTAATTTTCTTCCTATAGTTCCTTTTTCACTTGGAATCTGCCTGTGGCACTAATGATTAGCAACCAAGTGCCAACAAGGACTACTTATTGGTTGTTATGGTGGCAGATTGTGTAGCCAGTATGAGGATAGTTTCAGATCACCAATGATAGTGAAAAATTAGTTTGTTTTTAGCACTGAAACTAGAACTTCGGTGTCTTGAGTTTGCCTGTAAAGGTTACCTTCAATCACTCTGAACAAAGCAGCAGTGATTTTAGTTGTGCTGCAGATTGTTGATCTCCGTTGTCTTGGTTACATTTCATACTGTGAGGTTGTGGTTATGTTAGGACAAGAGTTTAAATTCAGTGCTACAAAACATTTTGTCTGCCACAGTTCAGTCCTTGAATAAAATGAAATAGGCCATTCACAAAGCATCCTCCATTTCTGTCATTCCTTGGGGCAGTGTTACACGTTAACGGCATTTGTGAAATGACTTGCAGTGTTTGTCTATCACCTATAACCAAGTGGTAGCCAGCAGTGGGTTTGGCAACACTAGCAGCAAATGACAGATGTCAACTATAAAGAGATTTTAATTTGTCTATAGTACTACTGCATACATACAACTGCCACTTCCAGCTAGATATCATTATGCTGGTGTTTTAGAAATGGTCGTACAGTCTGCCTGTTGCATGCAATGGATACTGAAAAGTTTTTTGTTTAATTGATGAATGCATATCATTAAGGGAACAGAGGGATTGAAACTATTACTGTCATGAATATGAAATACCCGCATGGGTGGAGACTTCCCCTGAAATAAAAGTAAAGTGTAAGTGTTTTTAATTGCAGTACCTTTTTTACAGTGAACGATTAAAAGGACTACTTTGCAAATGATTTTTATGACACAGTAGTATGTTTCAGAATCTGTGTACAACAGAGTGCTGTTATTAGTTATTTTTAGTGTCTGGAACATGTGGAAAACACAAAGTATTTATTGCAACACTTAATACTATATCCAAATTTTGTCTAGTGTCACTTCCACAAAACTTTTTGATATTTGTTTTTAGCTGTGTGTCACTGTTGGTAAGCTACATTTAGATGTTGGATTTGTAGTGTTCCCTTGCTTTTCACATGCTCACTTGGAGATACAGTTACCGGTCTTTTTAAGAGTGCACTCCAGATTTTTCATAATGTATTCGAATGTTTCCAGAGTTACTTGATAGTAACTGTAGAATTCATCTGTACTATTACTAGTTCTTCTCTGCCATGTACCCATTTTTTTCTCTCCTTTTCTGCCATCTCAATCTTCACCTCAGTGAGAGAGATGCATTGAGGGTAGAAATTCATGTCATCTATTAAACATGAGAGAGTCTGACCGATGTGCTCCAAGCAAGCAGAAAGTCATTTGCAGACCTCAACTACCATTACATTTTCCATCAGTGTTTCTTCTGTTCTTTTCTAAATGACACCCATAATCTTTGTGTTTTGTTTTACTGAAAGTTGCAGTTCAGGATGCGGAAAACTGCTGTGCAAGATGAATACAACTAATTGTAAGCTACAGTCTTAAAATTTTATGTATGGAGTCTTTGGACCTCGTTTGAACATGCACTGTTGCGATTTGTGTGCAAAAAGTCCTCGACACACTAAAGCATTGCCACATACCTGTAACTCTGGCCAGTTTTCCATGCCTCTCCAAAAAACTAGCAAAGTCCCCAGGCATGTTTCATGACCAAGTAGAATCAACTAGGAACCCAAGAGGTTCAGAAAAACCAGCAAAATTTAATAATGCAAGTGAACTAATAGTGCAATAAATACACTAGTGTAATAAATACATTTGGCTACTTGTAAGTCACACTGCTGATGTTCCTGACTGAGCTAGGTTTTCAACAGATGCCTGTCTAATCCACATGACAGTGGCAGCTACAGCAGCTTGAAGATGAACCATAAAGTTAATAAATTAAGGCAAGGCTCTCACATTCCCACAAACAAGCAAAAGCTAAATACAGATTGAGAAAAATTTACAATATTGGTTTCCACACAGAAACATGCAGTAAAAGAATATACTTAGCACAAAGATACATACCTGCTAAATGCTGCTACTGCAGAAGTGCTGTACTTGTTCTGTACACATCATAGGACCCAACAGCTTTCCTTTACAGAAAATGCCATGACAATTTTTTGGTTGACTGCTCTGAAAAATGAATTTCTGGTGCCATTGCTTTTGTAAGGAAAATCAACCAATACAGTAAGAGATTCCAGATACATCATGGAAGAAAAACGTGGATGTAATGAGGGAAATTGCTGTAAACTTAAGTTAGGTAGCATACCTCGGTATTCACTGAGAGCTGAAATTATACCAAGAGTGTGATTGCATCTTCAGACCATTTGACTAGGAAAAGTGATGGAGAGTAAACTAGTTGAGAACTTTTACTCTACTGCACATAAGTGAGCACTGCTTTCTACCTCAAGACCTTTTCTTGTGCCTATTTAGTACAGTGCAAAATGTGTCTTCAGTTTTGGGTTATTATGACGATAACCATGGGTATCTAGATGGCAAATATGCGAGTTGTTTTCTGTGACTTCTGAAGGATTGCTAGTGGTACAAGCAAAACGACTATATTTTTTGAAATGTAAAAATAGTAATTTTATAACCAATAAAGCCTCCATAATCCACTTTAGTACTGTGACTGTGGTATTGGAGAGTAGGAGAAAGTTAGGATATCTAACATTTTTCTATTTTGGTACAGTAATGACATGCCATTGTTTTGAAAAATGAGTTAAGTTTTATTTAAGGAAAATTAGCTGAGTGCTTAGCTTTACCTGGGTATCTGTTTACTCCAATTCTTACCTCCTGCACATCCATTCTCTGTTGACCTCTACCCCCATTCTCCATTCACCACCTGTCCCTGTCCCTCAGGCAGCTCACAACTGTTTTGTGAGTACATGCTTGGCTGCCACAGAGCCCCAGCCTTTGTAGCATTATTCCCTTTCTGTGCTGCAACCTTATACCTTCACTATCCCTTTCCCCCTCTGCCTCTCCATTGGATGGTTTTCTTGGTGCAGACCCTACTTGGAAATAGTTTATGGCTGGGACTTGAGTTTCCACATCTGGTGTTTTCTACAACTTCACATTAAATAAATGCATGGTCCCCATTGTTGGGTTTGACCTGCCACAAATATTCACCTTCTCCAAAAGTACGGATCATCCACAGAAGGTCACTGAATGCATTGTATGCTCCACCTTTGCACCCTCGCCTTTAATGTGGTAATATACGCAAAATCCAGCTTGGTAGTCACCCGTTGTAGTGGGTTGTCAAGTACCTGCATGGTGGTAGCCTCCCTGACCACAGATGGCTTGCACTGGTGGTGCCTGAGCTGAAAACACCCCATGAATGACAAGAAGTATCTGCCCATCATGGCAGGGGCAAAGGGACTCAGAGTAATGGATTTCTGGGCAGGTAGCTGTTGCTGAGGCTGGGTGGTATCCATGGGGAGAACCCCGAATCGGAATGGATGGCACTATGGGACATAAGTGACGAATGAAGCAGATGAAGTTATCTGTTGCTGCTGGTGGCCATACAGTCTTGGCAGTCTCTATGTAAAGACAGTTGTTGTTCAGTGCAGAGAAATAGGACCCTAAAATGTTCCCTGGTTACATCATGGGAGAAACATAGGGCTCAGTGGTAAACAGAAAAATACTCCCCCAATACTTCATTTGCACAAGAATTGATTGTGATTCCTTGTTGACCACAAATCCTTTATTCTTTGTAGAAACTATATAGGACAATTTTGGGTAAATTGCAGCCACCTACAAAATGGAGAGTGGGTTAATTATGATCAAAACATCATCTCCCCACCCTGTCACAGGCACTGCTCACTTGCAACAAGCTGGGTAATGTACTAGTGACTGTCATTCCCCTTAAAAGTCTTAATGTGGTTCAGGCCATCATTTTCGACTGCAACCTGCTCTTTCAATCTGATGATGATCTACATGCCAACTTGGAGTGATAGGATGTACACTTCATCTATCAGTTACATAAGAGACCAAAGGACAGTAGGGACACTACCATTGTCTTCATCTTGACCACTGCAGGTGGTCAAGGTGATGGTATACCAATTCAGTGTGAAATGCATGTTCCCCTGTCCCCCAAATGTGGTGCTTAAAATGTATGGAATTTGGGTATGTGTCTTTGCATTGCATCACTAGCCTCACCTGTAGAGACTGTGGATGAGTGCTGCTTGCAAATGCTGTGTGTGCCCCTCCTTCCCTCTCTGTCAACTGTGTATAGCACCATTCTCTCTGCTTTGCCAGATTGCACTGTTTCCCAGGGAGAGAAGATACCAGAATAGAAGGCTGGACAAACTTACTTATCAAGAGAGCAAAACGAAATAAAAGCCATTGCACCCAGCATGCAGAACAATGTCATATGCTATAGCTGTGTCATCATCCCATTGCCAGCATTACTCCCACCCATTACAGCTCCTACAGTGGGTCCTCAGGGTCACTAAAACATGTCTACCCCCTGATGCTTGGGAGCTCCCTTCTTGCTGCTTGCCCCACACTTACTTTGGTGTTGGCAGCTTCCCAACCACCAGGGGCATTGGTCCCCCACATCTCAGCCAGACAAGTGACCTTCCTCCGGCTTCTCTTGAAAGAAAGAGGTTCCTGGACACTTTCTTCCAATGTTTCCATTAGCCTATAATCGGACAACTGCCAGTGGGTGAAGGAGCCATAGACTGCTGGTCTCAGGGCTTTATGATCATCATCTTTACTTGAAAGTGATTCAAAGAAGCCCTCACCATCATCAAAATCCTCTAAGAAAAGGAAAGACAAGAAAAAGATGAGCACCTTCTGGTGTCCCCCACACTACCAGATCCCACCTCTTCCGTTTCTGTGACCAAGGTGGAGATTCCGGTGGCCCCTGAGGCTTCGGTTTGCACCTCCAAATGGAACCCGAAACCTACATATGTAACGACCTACTGTCGGGTCATCAGTATCACCCCTCTTTGTATGCTAACAACTACTCTACTATTGTTCCTCTAATATTGATGTTGCTCAACATAAGCTGCAAGGCACCTCAAGGGCCCTCACCCATGGATTTCGGTTTTCAGCTGCTAAGACTTGTACCATGCATTTCTATCAATGTCTTACCATTCATCCGCAACCAGCGCTTTACCTCAACAACCAGTTACTTGATGTTGTGGGTGCCTGAGTAACATCAGCTGGGGTGCAGATGTCCCTACCCTTCTGTGGCTTTACAAAGCCCTGATGCAAACGTATCTCTATTTTGGGAGTCCAGCATATGGTTCAGCATTGCCCTCATCATTGCAGATACTGCATCGGATACACCACTGTGGGATTTGACTTGGAACAGGAGGATTTTGAAGTAGCCCTGTGAACTACTTGCTCGTGGAGACTGGGGTCTCTCCATTGTGGATCAAGCATTGACAGCAGCTTCCCAGTTATGCCGTCCACATTCACAGCTTTCCTAAGCATCTCAACTACTGCACCTTCTTTCCAAATGTGGAAGTCCATCTCCCACAATGGCAACCCATATCAGGAATTATGAGAGCAATCTGTGTCCAATCCCTGCTCTCTGAACTCCACTTATTTCCTCTTCTACCTCTCCTCACTTTCAGGGAGGGTCAGTTAACCTTTATCGGTCCATTGAGGGGTTGGCAGAACACAATGTTGCCGTCTCTGTGCAGTCCAGGTTGTGATAGTCTGGGCTTGATGGTCCAGCACGATTCTCACCCTATCTGCTCTTTTCCTCTTCTTTCCCCCTCTCACATGGTGTGTTACAGTAATTCATCTTTTGCTCTGTGCTTCTCGTGCCCTGTTTGTGTTGCTAGCCTTTCCTAGGCAGTGGAGTACATCTGGTAAGTGGTGAGGTTTGAGGGACGTATGGCCACTAATTGTATTCTGCTCTCTGGGTCTTCCAGCTGATTGCTAAATGGGGCATCTTGCCTGTCTCTATTCCTCTGTTTCCCTTTCTTCTTTCTGTCTCCTATCAGCTTTGTTGACCTTATGTAGACCTTGGGATTTTTTTGTTGTGGGTTGTCTGTTGTTGGCTCTCTCTCACCTACAATCATGTAGGCCTGTTTGTTCATGGAAGAATGGACAGATGACCTAGTAGTTTGGTCCCTTTAATCATTTAACCAGCCAGCCATCTCTGTCCATCTGCTACCCTATCTCTGTCCATCTGTTCCTGCCAACTCTTTCTATCTGTTGTTCCTCCCCCTCCTCTGTCAACATTCTCATGCCCACCCCCATAGGAGATTGCTGGTTCTCTTACCTTCTTTGTATTTTTGTCTGCATGGTAAGTATTTGTGTACCTAGTTCAGTTGAAGTCAATCCAGTGGTTTATGAGATGTGAAACACACCCACTTCCATAATATGTATGGATACAGTGTATGCTGATTGTGGCTTGATGCATAAGAACTAATTTTGGTTGATATTCGGAGGACAATCTCTTACTGTTGTGCCTGCATTCAAGAATAAACAAAGCTTTGGTTTCAAATATTTGAATTGTGGCATCCACATTTCCTTGCTGCCTTGTTTTAATAGATGAATATGTGTGATTATTAGTGTTATGGCCTTGTCAGCTTCTACACAAGATCTCTTTGAGAGTACTACCCTCCCTCCCTCCCTCCCTCCCCCTGCTCTGCTACTCCTCTCTAAGGGAGAGCATGTAGGAACAAGGCACAGAAGCCTTGATCACTTCACTTTTTTCCTTTTTTTTTTTTTCAGTTTCTTGAAGACCCAGTGAATGCTGATGGACCTAGTGATAGGGTAAAGCAAGATACAGAACTGAAACATGTGGATAGCTCTGAGTGTAATGTAGGTGTTCACACAAGCACTGTATTGTACATGAAGTGTAGTTATAGTGTCATGACACAAATATGGGGCATTCAAGCTAAATTTTATTTGGGTGGTGAGCAATTGTGACCTATGATGCCAGCTATTTTCAAGAATTTTTGTGGACTTTTAGTTAACTCTAGTTAGATGTGCTATGTGTTGGTTATTACCAATAGTATTTTAACAGCCCTTGTAACAAGCATATCTTTACCAAACATTATCCTTGTATTAATTTTTTATTATGACTGTATGTGATGAGGGCCTTACTGATAGTTTTGGTATCAGTGAAGCAAGGAAGACTTCCTCTTAGAAGTAATTGCCTCAGTGTCATAGTGCTATAACAGAAGATTCGGAACTAAGATACTTGTTGAGTGTATATTTTAAGACTTCCCAGTCACTGTTCACTGTAGTACATCCATCATTACTGAAATCTTGCATTGGATGTATGTAATTCCTTACCATTTTCCTCCAGTACACATCACATAAATTTGCATTGCTTCTTAAAGAGCAAACATTAAAAATACATGGTGACAGAGCAAGAAACCGAGTGAGGTGGCGCAGTGGTTGGCACACTGGACTCGCATTCAGGAGGACGACGGTTCAATCCCGCATCCGGCCATCCTGATTTAGGTTTTCCGTGATTTCCCTAAATCACTCCAGGCAAATGCCGGGATGGTTCCTTTCAAAGGGCAAGGCCGACTTCCTTCCCCATTCTTCCCTAATCCGATGAGACCGATGACCTTGCTGTCTGGTCTCCTCCCCCAAACCAACCCAACCCAACAGAGCAAGAAGCTGTGCAAATACCATTAAATTTATTCAATTTTGATGATGATGTATGGAATGCCATATTCATTTGATTAATGACCAAGAAGCCCTCTTGTTTATGGGTTTACAGCTGGAAGATCATGAGCATCTCAATATCATCTGAGTTTAATTTTGAAATGTTCCCACATATATATATATATATATATATATATATATATATATATATATATCAAGTTTGTATATGGGAGTATGACCATCCGATAGAGCAGGCCATAGTGCCTCTGAAATTGGAGTCGATTATGTGACAGGAATAGAAAGTGAAAGTATGCCAGATAAATGCTACTCAATGGCTGATAGCAAAATCAGAGACATTAGAACTGATTTGGATGCATTCTGACACTCGCTCTTCCCAGGCAATAAGACTCTCTGCAAGGTTGGATGATACTCATAAGAAAGAAATACTGAGAGCTGTGTCATACGTACATAAGTTAGCAAGCAGCTACAATTCACAGATTGATTTCTTCTTTCAGTTTGCTGAAGATCTATTGGAACTATCTTGGTCCACTGATTTTGTGAAGGAAGATCCTGGAGTAAATGTTGAAGTGAATGTGACAGAGAATATCGTAAGTATCCACATCCCTCATATATTGCATGCAGAGTGAGGCAAAAAGTGAACTGTTAATTGTGTAGAGTAAAGGATGCATTTCAGTGCAATTGTCACAGATTGTCAGTTTTCTGGAACTTGTTGTTGTTTGTAATTGTAGAGTATTCTTCTACCTGTCCACTTGACTAATACGAGAATAATCCCAAAAGTAAGGTCTCCTATTATTATTTTTTTTTCTATAAGTACCTAGATCTGTTTATTTTTACTATGGTTTACATCATTTTACAGCTTGAACATTTAGCTATTTTTCGACATAGTCACCATTTCTGTTGATGCATTTTTGTAGATGCTGTGACAGTTTTTGTATGCCCATATCATACCAGCTTGCATGCTGTTCAGAGAGTTATGAACCTCTTCTTTCACCTTGTTGTCGGAGCTGAATTGCTTTCTGGCTAAATGTTCTTTTAACCTAGGGAACAGGTAATAGTCATTGGTCACCAACGCAGGACTATAGGGATGGTGGGTTGTTATTACACTGAAACTGTTGCAGGAGAGCAATGGTTTGCCGAGTGACGTGTGGGCGAGCATTGTCATGGAAAAGGTGTATGCTCTTGCTCAACATTCCTCTTCTCTGGTTCTGAATTGCCCGTTTGAGTTCTTCAGAGTCTCACAGTACTTGTCAGTGTTAATTGTGGTCCCAGTGGGCATAAAGTCGACCAATCCCCTTTCCGATCCCAAAAAAGGGTTGCCATGACTTTACTGGCAGACTGCAAACTCCCTACACCACTTACGAACATATTTGACATCCGTGCACGACTCACCATACACTTCCATCGATTGGCAATGGATTTCAATCAGCGCAGTGCCCTTTGTGTTCAAAAACCGAATAACTGCACGCAATTCGCACTTGGTGGTAACATCCAACGGGAACTCCATTCTCAACGGCTGCCAAGCCAAGACTGAGCGCCTCAGTGCGGCGTGTGCATGTTTACACACAGCGCATGAAACACTCTTCATATCAGTGTGATCACCTGCCACACAAACAGAGTTCTGTACTTATAAAAAATAGGGGACCTTACTTTTGGGATTACTCTCGTATCATCTGTTACATGCTGACTGTTTTAAATAGAAGTAGAATGGGACTGGTGGCTGGTACAATCCTGTTTTCCATAGCCACTGTTGACATCAAGTATATTTTATAATGGCAGTGTGTGATGGATATACTTCACATTTAGACAAAGTGTAAATTCTAATTGTAGGTCATTTGAGAAATATTCCTCCTTTCAGTAACTTGGGACTTAATACAATTCAAAAGAATATTGTATGTTCTTATCTTCTGAATGAATCACAACTATTCATAAGTTTGTCTCAAAACCTTTTAACAATTTGAGAAAAGATATAAGATTCGTGTGTTATAGATCACCCCTGATACTTTGACCACAACCTGTACCTATTGTGGAGTCTGTGGTACCTGTTGTATTTGTCATAAATTTGTCAGTCAGAGAAAAACTTTATTTATGACTTTTGGTGAATAATTGTTCATAGATGAAGCCATGTATGACCTCACCATTAGAGACCTGGCAGATCTAAAGAAGGAAGATTACTTGTCATAATATGCTTTATAACTGCTTTGAGAGAAAGAGACGGTCACATTGATAAACTTGTCACAGGAATAAAATTAGACAAAGACCGTGGAATGTTCAACACACAATTGTGGAAAATACTGGTTCACTCTTGATCTCATTGTCCTTAAACAGTCTCCCTGTGGCTGTAAAGGATTCGGACTCTGAATGTTTAGTGATTATATAAGATAAGAGTCAAGAGACTCAAATACCGTGCTAGGAGCAGTCCAGAGAGTATGTAAAGGAGTGTGGCTGATTGGCAGCTAGTAGGCCAAGATTTAATGCCACAGAGACTCATATTATGCTATTTTAAACAGATAAAAGTGATGAATTGGAATGACAAGTAGACAGGACAGTAAGTGAAACAGTAGTAGTGTTGTTGTACAAGAAGAGCTTTACAGAAATGTAAATTCCAGATGTAGTAGTTGATGTGCAAATGAGAAGCTTGGCCAACACAACAAACTGTAGGGTGTCCTTTTGCATAGCTGTAGTTGCTGTCGAAGTGGCTTGGTTTGCAAAAACACACAAGGCCATACTGGCCTTCATATGTGGCCCCAGAGATCACAGGTAATACCACTTGCCTCCATGGCACCAGGGGCAGAGGTGAGGAGATGGTGTTGGCTGCGAGTGCTGCTCCCAACACAAGTGTGCAGGCCTGAGTATTGGTGGTAGTGTACTCTGAAAAATCTTGTCATCTGGGTTGCCACTGAAATCACTGGTGTGTACCTCACATTTTACTTTGGAAATACGTAACTTAGATTAAATAGTGCAAGACACCTGAACAAATCTACAAATAGGATCTATGGCCATGACAGTGATCCTGAGTAGCATATGCACTGGTGCAGGGGACATCTTAGCTATGTTGGCTGAATTGACAAATGATCTTTGTGCTTTTGGGAGCTTTTTAATGTAAAATGCTGGGGCTTAATGATGCAGAAGAATAGGGCTGACCATTTTAATACTGACACATGGCGAGCAAGATCCTCTTTTAATTGTGGAATTGGGAATTTACTACCTGATTGCATGAAAAACTAGATCAATAAATTTAAGTCTTCGTTACTCTACTCCTAAAGTACCTGATTCACAATTGATCTTTTCTGAAAACCTGTCCGAACTGGTTCCTACATCAGATGTGCTCCTTCCACATTAGTCATTTGTTTTTCAAACATAATTTTGATGTACATTCATGGCATGTTACTCCTTTCTTCTGTTTTATGATTTTCTTGGTTGATAGATAGCATCAGTGAGGAAGGTAATAGTAAGAGACCCATCGCCTATTGAATGAATGAAGTTAAGAGATTAGATTTTAGTATCAAGAAGTTGCACTGATTCTTATCATTTGTGTGCTCTTGAACAGTAATTCAGTTGTTTCAAGTTCTCTGAAGATTTCGTCATCTTGCAGACCAATACATAGGAGCTGCTAACAAAAATTCCATATCCTGCAATAAGGCTCCAACAGCTAAATGTGATTATGGGCTGATGTGGCATTGCATGAAAGATGTAATGTGGAGGTTGGTTTGTAATGGATCATGGTTCGAGAAATGTAAGACATAATTTCAGAAATATTGTTTTTAGAATGCTGGTTATGGCTGTGCAAGTCTGTGCCATCCACTGATTGCATTGTAGAGTTAAGGCACTAAACTGCTGATTGTTGATTTTTATCATGTAGAGAAATTTGTTCAGCTATAGTGAAGATATGGAAAACTGGGAATTGGAGATGTGATCATTGAGATGAGGAAAATCATCTTTTGGAACCATCAAGTATTGTTAAGGGAAAGTGAATAGTAGAAATGTGGGTTGGGAGCAACTGTTCCTGGGAAAGCACCCAGGAGGACTGTGCAGTGACTAATTGGATAACATCTTGAGTATCAAACTGTTGTATGTTCAGTTAAAGGGGGTAATTAAATCCTTCAGCCAGATCCAGTAGAGCACAACTAATTTCAGAATGAGGTGCTATACAATGAAGTTATGCTGCAAAGAAATAGTGAGCTATGAGATGAGGTGAGAAGGTGCACAATGTTCTGCAGAGACATTTGGATGAATAAAAGTGGAATGAATGTGTAAGTAAGCATAGGCGTATTTTTCATTCTTTTATTCAGTGAGTTGCCCCATCATATTCTGTGTGTGGAGTATTAGGGTGTGGTTTTGCCGTTTTGATTGGTTGTAGAGTGGATGAACAGGAACATTTAGTTTCCAGTAGATATCATGTATCAAAAACCAAAGTTCAGTACTACCTTATTAGCACTGTCTTGTGCCTATCAGAATATTTTGACTTAGGGATGCAAGTTTCATGTAACTTTAGTTTTTATGTTGAATGTGGATAAGCTTCGCAAATACATAGACAGCTGACATAATTTCTGTGTAAAGGTATATTAATCCTTTGTTGGAGAAGCAATTCAGAAGCAGGCTGCTGGATTTGTTACTAGTAAGTTTGAACAAAATGCAAGTGTAATGGACATGCTTCAGGAACTAAGATGGGAATCCTTGGAGGGAAGGCAATGTTCTTGAGGAATGCTGTTGAGGAAGTCTAGAGAACTGGTATTTGAAGCTGACTTTGAAATGATTCTGTTGCCACACACACATTGCTCATTAGGATCACAAAGATAAAATATGAGAGATTAAGGCTCATACAGAGGTATATAACAGTAATTTTTCCCTTGTTCTGATTGTGAGTAGAATGGGAAAGAAAATTACTAGTAGTGGTACAGGGTATTCTCGGCCATATGCCATAAGGAGAATTGTGGTGTATCGATGTAGATGTAGATGTAGATATTAGGTAAAATAAGTAGCAGAGTAATGTAGGAGGAGCAAAAGTGATATTTTTCTATATTAGTTAATGTACATACACATACGTACAAAATAATCTTTTAGCAGTTCCCATGTATGTGTAGATTTGTGCTCATTTCAAGTTGCTGGTTGTCCATTTACTTCACAGAAGTGAATTGTTGTGGCTGCTTCTGCCTTTTAATTTGCAGCCTAGCTCATTCTACATCCATCCACATTTTCATCTACTGTATGTAATGTGTAAATCAAAGAACAAATGAATGAATAACCTTCACAATCCATCTCTATCCAAGGTAGAGATTACAGTGTTAACACTAAAAGGAAATTTAATTTTATGAAAAAATTATAAACTGTTTAATAATAAATGCAGCACATTGAGACAATTTAAGGTTATCATAATTTACTAAAAGAAATTATACTTGTATAAGCAGTTCATCAGGCTGTTTCAAATCATTAATTTTCATAAGGCTACAACTGTGACATAAATGAAGATACAGACTTTGGGTAGTATTTTGCTTCAACGCATGCCTGCAAAGCCTTCATTTACAAAAGAGGCATATGATACTCCAATTCTATGTGATATATGTGCATGCACATGGAACATTAAAGTACTTTCCACAGTTTAGGATCAAATTCTCCATTTACTAATCACAAATACTAAAGTTTTTTTTCAACACACATAAGTATATAAAAAATAGCCTTGACCCATGCGTTCACAAATGTGTCAGGACTTCTTCCAGTCACTGCTGTTACCATGTAGCATTATAGTTCACCCAAAGTTGTTTGAAGGGAGGGCACGTAGATGGAGCCTTTCACAAACTCCCATCAATGAAAAAGATACTGTATTGTGAGATGAAACAAATGAATAAAATCATCAAGCTGATCCACTCAGTGCCATTTGCCTAAAGACAGTGAAGATGCCTTCTTTCGGATTTTTCATTTGTTTTTGGAATTGTCTTTTGAGGGAATCCCCCAGAAATAAACAAAATATTTATATTTTTATTTAACATAAAAACCATTACAGAGCTACAAACTGGCAAGTAGGTGCAAGATTCCCTAGGTCCATGAAGAGGTTTATGCAAGCTCTTCCATTGTGTGCATCACATAATGTTCCTACTGCATGCTTCTGTAGGATAAATATGTATTTGATCTTAGCTGCCATGCCTTATGAGATTTCCCTAATGGATTGTACTCAGTGAAACTGTGGAAATTATGTTAGGCAGCAGCTCTGCAGGTTGACACATTGGAGGAACATTTATAATTGCAAGGCAGAGATTTGAGCTTTTTCGGTTAACCCATTCGTATGCTGGTGCCGTCCTTAATTTATTATCCATCTGAATGCCCAGGAACATGTGGATCCTAGTCCAGTGTCTGTCATTGATATCTCCTCCTTGCATTTGTAAGTTATTTGGGTTTGTATGGAACTGCATGATGTGTGTTTTTGTAAGTATAAATGTTGAATTTTTGTTCTGTTGCCTATAAAGCGGTTGGAAGCATGTTCCATTATTCTCCTGGCTGTTTTGGTATGCATGTGTTTGTTGATTATCAGTGTACTTGTGTAATCAGCAAACATTGCAGTTTTTCAAGAGTCATCCAATGGCTTTAGCATAACATTTATTTAGGTCAAGACAAGTTGAATCCTGAACCCTATGGGAACTAATTTATACTGTTTCTACATTCTGAACTAAGTTTCCCTCCCAAGGTGTTATTTCTTACTATGACACAGTTTTTTGTTGCTAAAGTGATGATTCAGTTCTCTTAAGTGTCATTCGTTTAACACCGTAACACCATACCTTCCTAAGTAAAGATCAATGTTTTAATTTGATGCCAATAAGTTTTCTTGACTTCTACTACATTTTTGTCATGCTGTAAAGTCAGCACATTTTAGTAATTTGGTTGTTACGTTCATAATGAGGAGTTCCTGCTTCTGTCACCAGATGATTCTTGTGATTGATTTGACATCCATCTGATGAAACTGGTATCTGCTGGTCCAGTATAAAATTCCTGACTGAATCTAATGGATCTAATTTCAGTGGTCACTTTATTTTTCCCATGTTTCCAGCTACTGATGCAAAATTGTTGTCAAGACCCAATATTTTTTCAATTTTTTTCTAAATATTGTGTTGTGTATAAGTTTGTAGCACTTTTGTTTTGCATGTTTGTATTCTGGTGGCTGTGGGTTTATTTATCAGTTGTTATTTTCATTTGTAGTTCACTGTTGCCATTTGAGTTTACTTATATATGAGTTTATATATAGTCATTTTGTCATTTGGAGATACTGAGTGGAACTGTGGAGAGCCAAGTGGAGAAACTGGAGCACTGCTGACATTCATCTGTTTAGGTTCTATAGAGGTGTAGCAGCAGTGGAGGTTGCCAGAAACACTTGCACCATTTGTATTTAATTTCATTTGACAGAGCTCAGCAGGAAAATGGTTTTGTAATTTAAATGCATTAATCCACAAAGATCCACATCATTGTACTTGAGAACTGTCAAATTCGATGAATTGTGATCATTTCATCACCTTCTGACATTTGAATGCAATGAGAAAGTTTCAAAAATCGGGTGTATGTGTACCACATGCTGTAAACCAAAATCACAAAAATCAGTGGGTAGCCATATGCACATCTCTGCTTTCTCATTACCAGTTGGCTCATGACCACCACCAACTGTTTCTGTCCTGTATCATTTTGGTGTCAAGAAGTGGTGTCTTTTTGCTAAAATAAGGAAAAGAAAGTAATGCTTGACCCCAAACAAAGCAGTAACAAAAAGCATCCACATGAAAGGTAATATTACACATCTGGTGGAACAGTGATGGTGCGGTGTATTATGAATTGCTCCCCTGAAGTGTAATCAACCATTGCTGCTGACATTTATTGTCAACAACTGGCACATTTTGGAGACACAGCTCAAGAACAACGGCCGGGAAGACTGTGTGAAGTGACGATATTCCACGATTACATCTGCCCTCATTCTTCTATACAGACAAAAAATGGTTCACAGGAGTTGGCTTTTGAAGTAATTCCACACCCACCTTATTCATCTGATCTTGGGTCAGCAGATTTTCGCCTTTTCTACTTCATATTAATTAACCTTCAAAGAACTTTCTTTTCTAATGAAAATTCAATCTGAACATGGCTCAATGAGTTCTTGCCCTCAAAACCACATTACTTCTACAGTCACAGAATCAAGAAGTCACCCCATCATTCGCAGAGTGCTGTAAACAGTGACTAAAGTGTCTGTTATGTGTACCAGTTCTGTATATTAAACTTGTGGAAATATGCTATGAAATTATGCACCAACCTAATACTTGCTGAAAATGGGCACATCCACATAACCTTCATTATTTGTACTAGTAAACTGTGTTTTCTTTCATCTATCTAACCAATATGTATAATGCTCAAAGTAATATTTGGTCTGTTAAGCCTAGTGTGTGGGTACACATACTGCGAACACTGTAGGTGTTTTACGCACCTCTACCAATGCATATCGTTACTTGGTGCATGTGTAGTAAATGTTTATAAATAATTTGAATATAATAGAGGGAAACATTCCACGTGGGAAAAATATATCTAAAAACAAAGATGATGTGTCTTACCAAACGAAAGCACTGGCAGGTCAATAGACACACAACCATACACACAAAATTCAAGCTTTTGCAACCAACGGTTGCTTCATCAGGAAAGAGGGAAGGAGAGGGAAAGACGAAAGGATGTGGGTTTTAAAGGAGAGGGTAAGGAGTCATTCCAATCCCAGAAGTGGAAAGACTTACCTCAGGGATAATATAAATAATTTAATATTCTCTTGAAATAATTTTGATCCCTAAGTCAGGTTGTGACCGAGTAAATGTCAGACCAGTCTCAGTTTCTCCTCGTAAAAGGATATGGCTTTGATTCTCAGAACATTAGCGGAATGTTGTGGTCAGGTGTGTGTTTAGTCAGTTGTATAACATAAAGGAAAATTGCTCTTTTTTGTGGTAAACAAAAGTTTCCTTTCTATTCTGTTGGGATAATTTTAATGATCATCCCAGAGGGTTCATTAAAATATTTTGACAATTGTCAGAAGTGAGTGTAGCTTGTAAAAAGTAGTTTTGTATGCAGAAAACACTGTGAATAATTGACAGAACCTATAAATTAGGTAATAAATTTGTTTATGTCATTGTAGAAATGAAGAATATTCATGAATTATTGTTTGAAATAATTTGGATTTGTTGGCGGGTCAGTAGGTCTGGTAGTTTAACCCTTTAACTGCTCTGGACATGTTAGTGTGCATGCCTTTGTACCTGTCCCTGCGTGCTCTGAACGTGTTTACGTGTACCACCAGTTCTTCGGGTAGGAGGACTGGTGGCGCACAGGGAAAGGTACAAAGGCATGCATGTTAACACATCCAGAGCAGTTAGTTAAAGTGTTAAGTGATCAAGATAGAATGATTTCTTGATAGAATAAAACTGTATGTCAGTTGTATCAAAAATAAAATTCATTGGAGTAAAGAGCCATTCAAAGTTTCATCTTAGGCAACCATGCTTACAAAAATGAGGTTTGTTAGTCATTGTAGTAACAGTTCTTTTTCTAAATAATTGATAATGCATTCAGACAGTTGGTTGTGTGGAATTAAAGATAGCTTATGAAAGAATTCTTAAAAATTACATTTACACCATAAAATTGAATGTTCCATACAGGATGTAAAAAGTAGCTAGGACCACACAAGAATGTACAGATTCCAGAAATTCTTTGAATTACCGCCTTCCTTTAAAATACGAATGCATTAAGAATGTAATACTTTGGTGTGCAATAATTATACCAAAAACTTGAAATCTTGAAGATAAATATTAAAAACTAATCCCATTCCAGAGACCTTTGGTTCTATTCAGGACTCTCACAAATTGTCTTCCTTAATGCAATTTTTGGAACTCTACGAAACAAACTATATATAAATTGTACAGTTTAAATACGTAAGTTTTCAATTTTTCAGTACATTACATTCTCTTGTTAAAAATAAATGATTTATCTTGCAATACAGTCATAGGTACCAATTCTAAAGATGTAAGTAATAACATCTATTGCTTTTTTGAATAATCATTGGTTAATTTATTAAAACTCCTCCCAAACAGGCCATGAAGGCCCAATGGTACTGACCGGCCGCCCTGTCATCCTCAGCCCACAGGCATCACTGGATGCAAATATGGAGGGGCATGTGGTCAGCAGACCGCTCTTCCGGCCGTATGTCAGTTTCCAAGACCAGAGCCTCTACTTCTCAATCAAGTGGCTCCTCAGTTTGCCTCACAAGGGCTGAGTGCACTCCGCTTGCCAACAGCCCTTGGCAGACCTATCCAAGTGCTAGCCCAGCCCGACAGAGCTTAACTTCGGTGATCTGACGGGAACCAGTGTTACCACTGCGGCAAGGCCGTTGGCCATTGGTTAATTTATTAGTGTTAAAATTCATTCAGGTCTGACAAAAGGAGTGTTACCCGTTTTGTGTTGTGTGAATAAATTGTAGTCTTTTGTAGTGGGTCTCAAAAACATTACCTTAACTTTCCTATTTTCCAAGATGCCATAGAAATGGTTTTATACTTTTCACATTTAAAATTTCTGCAGTGACAGATAATCCAGGATTTATCAGATCAACATTCACATCCTTTCCAGCATCTGTTCCAATTGTGTCTTCATATTAAGCATTGGGTTCCTGACAAGAATAATTTCACACTTCTGAATACCCAGTACATGTTTTGTGTGTTGGATTCTCAGTTATGACAAGATATTTGGTTATTTCAGACTTCGGGGTTGTTGCAACAAGAATGTTAAGATTGCTTAAGGTAGAAAATAATGATAGTTTTGAATATGAGGAATAAATTTGACCTGAATGCAAGTTTTGCTCACTCATCTGTTCAGAAATCATCTTTCAGTGCCATAAAACATGAGTCTTCCTTGAATGTGTGTTCATGGATATTTATAAAAATCTTTAGCCCAACCAACACGACATTTTCTGTGTTTCACCTGGTTCCACACTTCTCTCCTCATTATATAACCAATAGACATGCAGTAAAGAATAACACAGTCAATTTCCACTTAAAGTACTTCTGAACACAAACTGGCTAATGTATAGTTGTTTTCAAATAGGGAAGTACAGCCATCTGAAGAAATTGTGAACTTTTCTGAGACATGCAAGCTTTTGCTTTAGATCAGCTATAATTTATATGAGAAAATTGCAACAGAAACTGTTTCATTGGTTATAGCTCTTCAGTGATGATGGCATGATAAAATGTTTCATCACCACTCCAGGGGCAACCTGTAAAGCTTGCACTTCATGTGATAAACGAGTGCTTTGACTTTTGTCTTTGTTAATCAGAGGAAGTCTATCTGTAGGTCTCCACTTTTGAGAGACTCTTTTGCACTCACCCCCAGGTAGCAGGTTGTCAGTTTTTAATGAAGCAGTGAAATATAAAATTCGCTTATCAATTTCTGACACATCAGCAACAGTACCATCAACTAATATACAAATTTTAGTTGTCTGTCAACATCAATCCGTTGTTCCCAATTTACTTCTGTATCAGTCATCATCATTTAACATGGAGGGAAGTTTAAGGGCTACAGTTTTTACACTTTAGACGTGAGTTTATAGTACACATGACTTGATAGTAGACTTAATATTCCACTAACTCATTACCTCATGAGAAAATGCTCTTTTTCAGTGTCATTTTTCAGGGCATTCACCAGATAATCAGGGTGAGCATATCTTTACAGATATACAGGTTGGTCCATTGATAGTGACCGGGCCAAATATCTCACGAAATAAGCATCAAACGAAAAAAAAACTACAAAGAACGAAAGTCATCTAGCTTGAAGGGAGAAACCAGATGGCACTAAGGTTGGTCCACTAGATGGCACTGCCATAGGTCAAATGGATATCAACTGCATTTTTAAAAATAGGAACCCCCCATTTTTTATTACATGTTTGTGTAGTACATAAAGAAATATGAATGTTTTAGTTGGACCACTTTTTTCACTTTGCGATAGATGGCGCTGTAATATTCACAAACGTATAAGTATGTGGTATCGCGTGACATTCTGCCAGTGCGGACAGTATTTGCTCCGTCATACATCACCTGTGTTAAAAGGGACCATTTACCAATTACGGAAAAGGTCAATATCGTGTTGATGTCTGGCTATGTGCTATGTAAGCTGCTTTGTGTCCTGGTCGACATCATCTAAGTGTCCGGGCCGTTCGCCGGATAGTTACGTTATTTAAGGAAACAGGAAGTGTTCAGCCACGTGTGAAACATCAACCACGACCTGCAACAAATGATGATGCCCAAGTAGGTGTTTTAGCTGATGTTGCAGCTACTCCGCACATCAGTAGCAGACAGATTGCGTGAGAATCGGGAATCTCAAAAACGTCAGTGTTGAGAATGTTACATCAACATCGATTTCACCCGTACCATATTTCTATGCACCAAGAATTGCACGGCGACAACTTTGAATGTTGTGTACAGTTCTGCCACTGGGCACAGGAGAAATTATGGGTCGATGACAGATTTTTTCCACGCGTTCTATTTAGCGGTGAAGTGTCATTCACCAACAGCGGTAACGTAAATCAGCGTAGTATGTACTATTGGGCAATGGAAAACCCATGATGGATGCGACAAGTGGAACATCAGCGACCTTGGTGGGTTAATGTATGGTGCGGCATTATGGGAGGAAGGATAATTGTCCCTCATTTTATCGATGGCAATCTAAATGGTGCAGTGTATGCTGATTTCCTACATAATGTTCTACCGATGTTACTACAAGATGTTTCACTGCATGACAGAATGGAGATATACTTCCAACATGATGGATGTCCGGCATATAGCTCGCATGCGGTTGAAGCGGTATTGAATAGCATATTTCATGACAGGTGGATTGGTCGTCGAAGCACCATACCATGGCCTGCACATTCACCAGATCTGATGTCCTCGGATTTCTTTCTGTGGGGAAAGTTGAAGGATATTTGCTATCGTGATCCACCGACAGTGCCTGACAACATGTGTCAGCGCATTGTCAATGCATGTGCAAACATTACAGAAGGCAAACTACTCGCTGTTGAGAGGAATGTCATTACACATATTGCCAAATACATTGAGGTTGACGGACATCATTTTGGGCATTTATTGCATTAATGTGGTATTTACAGGTAATCATGCTGTAACAGCATGCATTCTCAGAATAAGTTCACAAAGGTACATGTATCTACATCTACATCTACATCTACATCCATACTCCGCAAGCCACCTGATGGTGTGTGGTGGAGGGTACCTTCAGTACCTCTATCGGTTCTCCCTTCTATTCCAGTCTCGTATTGTTCGTGGAAAGAAGGATTGTCGGTATGCCTCTGTGTGGGCTCTAATCTTTCTGATTTTATCCTCATGGTCTCTTCGCGAGATATACATAGGAGGGAGCAATATACTGCTTGACTCTTCGGTGAAGGTATGTTCTCGAAACTTTGACAAAAGCCCGTACCGAGCTACTGAGCGTCTCTCCTGCAGAGTCTTCCACTGGAGTTTATCTATCATCTCCGTAACGCTTTCGCGATTACTAAATGATCCTGTAACGAAGCGCGCTGCTCTCCGTTGGATCTTCTCTATGTCTTGTATCAACCCTATCTGGTACGGATCCCACACTGCTGAGCAGTATTCAAGCAGTGGGCGAACAAGCGTACTGTAACCTACTTCCTTTGTTTTCGGATTGCATTTCCTTAGGATTCTTCCAATGAATCTCAGTCTGGCATCTGCTTTACTGACAATCAACATTATATGATCATTCCATTTTAAATCACTCCTAATGCGTACTCCCAGATAATTTATGGTATTAACTGCTTCCAGTTGCTGACCTGCTATTTTGTAGCTAAATGATAAAGGATCTATCTTTCTGTGTATTCGCAGCACATTACACTTGTCTACATTGAGATTCAGTTGCCATTCCCTGCACCATGCGTCAATTCGCTGCAGATCCTCCTGCATTTCAGTACAATTTTCCATTGTTACAACCTCTCGATACACCACAGCATCGTCTGCAAAAAGCCTCAGTGAACTTCCGATGTCATCCACCAGGTCATTTATGTATATTGTGAATAGCAACGGTCCTATGACACTCCCCTGCGGCACACCTGAAATTACTCTTACTTCGGAAGACTTCTCTCCATTGAGAATAACATGCTGCGTCCTGTTATCTAGGAACTCCTCAATCCAATCACACAATTGGTCTGATAGTCCATATGCTCTTACTTTGTTCAATAAACGACTGTGGGGAACTGTATCGAACGCCTTGCGTAAGTCAAGAAACACGGCATCTACCTGTGAACCCGTGTCTATGGCCCTCTGAGTCTCGTGGACGAATAGCGCGAGCTGGGTTTCACATGACCGTCTTTTTCGAAACCCATGCTGATTCCTACAGAGTAGATTTCTAGTCTCCAGAAAAGTCATTATACTCGAACACAATACGTGTTCCAAAATTCTACAACTGATCGACGTTAGAGATATAGGTCTATAGTTCTGCACATCTGTTCGACGTCCCTTCTTGAAAACGGGGATGACCTGTGCCCTTTTCCAATCCTTTGGAACGCTACGCTCTTCTAGAGACCTACGGTACACCGCTGCAAGAAGGGGGGCAAGTTCCTTCGCGTACTCTGTGTAAAATTGAACTGGTATCCCATCAGGTCCAGAGGCCTTTCCTCTTTTGAGCGATTTTAATTGTTTCTCTATCCCTCTGTCGTCTATTTCGATATCTACCATTTTGTCATCTGTGCGACAATCTAGAGAAGGAACTACAGTGCAATCTTCCTCTGTGAAACAACTTTGGAAAAAGACATTTAGTATCTCGGCCTTTAGTCTGTCATCCTCTGTTTCAGTACCATTTTGGTCACAGAGTGTCTGGACATTTTGTTTTGATCCACCTACCGCTTTGACATAAGACCAAAATTTCTTAGGATTTTCTGCCAAGTCAGTACATAGAATTTTACTTCAGTACATAGAACTTTACTATCACAGTGGAACAACTGAAATAAAATGTTCAAATGTACCTATGTTTGGTATTTTAATTTATAAAACCTACCTGTTACCAACTGTTCATCTAAAATTGTGAGCCATATGTTTGTGACTATTACAGCGCAATCTATCACAAAGCAAAAAATGTGGTCCAACTAAAACATTCATATTTCTTTACGTACTACATGAATATGTAATAAAAATGGGGGTTCCTATTTAAAAAACGCAGTTGATATCCGTTTGACGGTTGTGGGCCAACCATAGCACCATCTGGTTTCCACCTTCAAGCCAGACAAGTTTTGTTCTTTGTAGTTTCTTCGTTTGACGCTTATTTCATGAGATATTTGGCCCAGTCACGATCAATGGACGACCCTGTATTATGAGGTGTATCTAAACCCCACTAAATATGTAGTTCATGAAAATATTTATTTGTCCCATTACAGTGTCTGCCTAAAACTGCATATAATCTCCCTGAGCTGAAAATATTATGTACATTTTTTGCAAAACTATATGCTTGTTACTGTCAGGATTTTTAAATAATGTAGCTTCCCATCTTTGAGGTGCTTGATAGATTATCATGTCTGTTGTAAAAAAATTCAACTGTTTGCTTTCTTCTTCAAGAACCTTGGTGTTCATTTTATGTTGTTAATGTTTGCTTGAACATTATGGAAATTGTGGCTCTGAAACAATTAATTTGTTCATTACAACATACTTCAAAGTTGGACTGTCTGGATGTAGGTCTTCTAATCTTCTTGCTGCTTTTCCTAAAGTTTATGGGGATTTGTGTGAACCTAAAATAAGTTCTGATGATTACACTCCACTGAAATGAGTGGTTCTGCTTCTATTTTTCTCTGTAGATAATTTTCATGACTCTTTCTCCCTCTCTTTTCATTTCTTTTAAATCTAGACATTTGCCAAGTTGCTCTCTCTCCTTTCTTCTGAAATATTGAGATATTATCTTCTCTTTTTCTCTACATGAGTCATGTGTGATGAATTTGCTTATAGTTTTGTAAAATGTCTTTCTTCATTTTACAGTCCATAATCTTAAACAAAAAGTCAGTATTAATAATGAGTAAAAATTTACTAGCCTTTTACATACAGATGTATTAGTATGTAAATTATACAACCAATGGAACTGTTTTATTATTTCATTCACAAAATAATTCCACCACAAGATCTTTTTTATACAGGATTTTTTTCGTAAAGTTGTTTAGATTAAAGTTTGTTAACAAAAAGTCTAATTTTTTTTCTGACATACCTTCTGTGGAGTAAGACTCCTTGATATTAATCTCTTCTTTAGAAATCACAACTTAATAAGTATTCTTAGTTCCTTATCTGATGTCACACACAATGAATTTAGTCCTGAAATGCTTCTAAAACAGTAGCAAAACAATATGTATTTTGTAACACGGTGTACACAGCTCAAATCAGCACACAGAAAGTCATAGTGATCATTAAGTTAGGTATGTAATGTGAAAACAAAGATTCCCCATGTTACTGTAGCCTCTGCTTCATAACTTTCAAAAAATAATTGTGTGAATTTATTTTGCTTTTTCCGTTCTCGGGAAGGAAAATACAGATGTAACAGATAAACCACAATACAAAA
This sequence comes from Schistocerca cancellata, assembly GCF_023864275.1. Taxonomy (NCBI): domain Eukaryota; kingdom Metazoa; phylum Arthropoda; class Insecta; order Orthoptera; family Acrididae; genus Schistocerca; species Schistocerca cancellata. The sequence continues at coordinate 168,880,401 of NC_064636.1, read as the reverse complement.
ACAAAGATGAAGTTCGGTATATTATAATTTTGTCTCAAGCTCACATTATGGAATAGCTGAAAGCTATAAAATTAGTAGACAAAATGACTGGCATGTACTAGACTTCAGGAGATGAAATTATTAGTACTGACCATACAAACACACGAAAGTACAAGGAACTTCTCTAGCTTTTGGAATTATTAGTTCTTTCATCTGGATGGAGTTTACAATAGACTGGGGAAGGTTAGGAAAGAATGGCAGGTCACTCAGACCTAAAGAGTGTCTCTCACAAGGAAACACCACCAATTTGACCTCATATTTTGAAGAGAGAAAAAAAAGCGTACCAGATTTTATGGATTGATACACTTTTTTCTTTGAAAAATTGCCTTCAAAATTCAAGTGTGTCTTACACTCAAAATTAATATAAAATATCCAGTTTTTTATGTAAAATTCTCACCAGTGTTAAAAATGGCCAGAATTCAATACTGTGGGAAACTGACACCTGTCTGGCAACGATGGATTCAACTGGCAACAGCAGTGCACCAATGCAGTAAATGCGAGTTGTGGGAAGTCACAAGCTTGCTAACATTGTTTTCTTCCCTTTCACCCTGCTGTCAAAAATCCAGAACACGGCCTAGCCTATGATGTGTCATTGCAGTGTGCATTGCCAGTGAACTCAAATTGAAATTGATTTGTATTATTGGTAACAGTGCAATATTGTTGTTAGTACCTATTTTTGTAATGGAAACAAGTACACTGAAGCGCAAAAAAAAAAAAAGAAAAAAAAGACCCTAGCGTAGGCATGCACATTCAAATAAGAGATATGTAAAGAGGCAGAATACGGCACTGCAGATGGCAACACCTAAATAAGATAGCAATTTTTTGATGCAGTTGTTACAGTGGTTAGTGCTGCTACAATGGCAGGTTATCAAGCTTTAAGTGAGTTTGAATGTGGTGTTACAGTTGGCGCATGAGTGATGGACAGTAGTCTAGTTAAACATCAAATCTGCGACATCACTGCAGCCGGAAAAAGATCATGCAAGAATGGGACCAATTATGACCGAAGAGAATTTTTCAACGTGACAAAAAGTTCAGTCTTTCCGCAAGCTGCTGCAGGTTTCAATGCTTGGTCATCAACAAGTGTTAGCATGTGAACCACCCAACGAAACATCAATTTTGGAGCTGAAGGCCCGCATGTGTACCCCTGATGACTTCACGAAACAAAGCTTTACACTTCACCTGGGCCTGTCAACAGTGACATTGGACTGTTGATGGCTGGAAAGATGTTTCCTGGTCACAATAACCTCATTTAAAATTGTAGCAGGAGGATGGACATATACAGGTATGGAGACAACCTCATGAATCCATGGAACCTGCATGTCAGCAGCGGACTGTTCAAGCTGGTGGAGGCTCTGTGATGGTGTGGTGTGTGTGCAATTGGAGTGATATGGGACCCATGATACATATAGATTCAACTCTGACAGGTGATACATATCTAAGCATGCTGTCTGATCACCTGTGTCAATTCATGTCCATTGTGCATTCAGACAGACTTGGGAAATTCCAGCAGCACAATGCAAAACCCCACATGTCCACAATTGCTACAGTTGGCTCCATGAACACTCCTCTGAGTTGAAACACTTCCACTGCCCACCAAACTTGCCAGACATGATTGTTATTAAGCATATCTGGGAAGCCCTGCAATGTACTGTTCAGAAGAGACCTTCACCTCATCATACTTTTAACGGATTTATGGACAGCCCTACAGGATTCATACAAAATATTACGCAGGTATAGCAGTTTCTTTGGCTCTTCAGTGTAAAAGGTATTCATATGACGAAGACTATAAATTGAAAGTAATAACATATGCAGAATAACATGGAAACAGAGCAATTGAGCTGCATTTTGGCCCTCCAACAACGGAAAAACAACCATTTGCAATTGGCAGGCTAGTAAAGAAGAAGTAAAAAAACTGGCAAATACTGAGTGTGCAGATAGAGGACTGAATGCAAAGTGGTCAAAAATAGAAAATGATGTATCAAAATTGATTCAAGGACACTGTCAAAGAGGCTAAATGTTTATGAAGCGTCATGTACTTATGATGGGAAACAACAGAAAAATATATAAAAAAAGCATGAAGAGAAAGTATTATCTTTTCATCATTTTATTACACAACACTGAAAGAAAACCAGTGTCTAAGGCACATAGTGAATATGAACGAAACTTCTTTGAGATTTGATGTGCCGTGTAACAGAACTGTTGCTGTGAAAGGTGCTAGAAGTGTTACTATAAAAACAAATGGACATCGAAAGTGCACTACACTGTTGTCTTTTCATGTTGTACTTGTGGTACTAAACTTAATCCAATGATCATTTTCAAGTATAAAACAATGCCAAAACCTTCTGAATGCTGTTAGGAGTTGTAGTTCATGTACATGCAAGTGTTGGATGGACAAGGTTGGTATGAAATTATGGACCACTAGAGTGGTGGAGAGGAGGAAAGGTGCTTTATTGAACAGTTTTCTTCTTGTACTAGATCAGTTCAGTAGTCATTTCAAAAAATCTGCATGTAAGAGAAATAGAGACAGGGAGATACAGAGCTTGCTGCTGTTCTGGGAGGACATTTCGATAAATAAACCATTGAAAGTGTATGTGAAAGAGGAATGGAGAAAATGGATGATGGATGTTGGATGTGTTAAATTACCCTTGGATTGTCACTGATGAAGAATGAAATGATATGTCAGGATGACAGTAGATTTGTTCAATTAATTTATTTATTCTGGCCCTTGGCCATAGTACATCAGGAACAGCTTGGTGGAGGCATCCGGTTGCCTCTCATGTGAAACAATAAACGTCAGGCATTGCTGAGAGAACAAAGAGTCAAGCCAAGCGTGGTGTCTCTCAAATGCCCCTGTCAGCAACATGTCAGGCTATGACTGTCATGAGAGCATGGTGGCGCAGCTGGCGATGGCTGTGAAATCCTCCAGCAAGTGGGCCGCTCTCTCATGACTCAGGGCAGGCTGTCCTGTCTCATGGTCAAACAGCAGATCCAGGATGTTGCTCCATGTGTCACAGGCTAGAGGCAAAGGTGTTGATACTGATGACAATCATTTAGTACACAAATGACTGAATACTTACACGCTCCAGACTGTTTGTTTGGGGGCTTAAAGCATGCAGTCTAAACACTTCCTTTATTGTAAGTGAGAAAAGGCTTCCTTCCTTAATTTCTTCCTTCCTTCCACTAGTGTATTGCAGTACTGGCTTTTACTATACTGTGCGCAGCTGCTCTGCTTTGCAGTGCCAGTTGGGTGTGTTCTACTTTGTAATTCATGACGCTCTCACCCACCTGTGGCTGGCTCTGTTGCAACTCAATTGCACTCTGTCATATTTTTTGACTGACTATGGTAGATACACTACATTGCCCTCCTTTTTATCAAGAACCGATCTCTTGGGTTGACCAAACTAATTATCATTTACACTAGAGTCTCTGGTGAGTGGCCCATCTGGCCCTGTTTCACCTCTTAAGGATTATTCTAACAAATAGTTTCCTTAAACCTATCACATAATCTTACACATTTATACATGTCCCCCTACCTAACTCCTTAACTCAAGCATCATGGAACTAACTTCATTACTGGAATTCTTGCGCAGCCACTTCTAACTCTATTCCCATCTTAAAAGCTAAAACTAATCAGTTACTCTTAATACTACACCCCTTATGCATTCAGCTCCATTCTATGGCATTTATGCTCAGGGTATTCCATTCCACTGGAATCTCAACTATGGCTGGGTCCAAGCTCAGTCCTGTGCTTCATCTTCTATGTACCAAAACAAGGACTGTGTCAACAGAGCAAGTGCCACTGCAGTGGTTGATATGGCTGTAGTCAATGTTGTCTCTTTCTGGTATTGATTTTCCCAGTATGAATATACACACTGAAATAGGGTTTCTATGGAGATGCACTTCTGCTGGTTCAGAAGTGTATTCATAGATTGCATTAATTCCAGCCCTAGGGTTTGATTTAAGCTGGTTAGATTTGTGACAGGTAGCACTTGCGTTGGATACTCTGACCAGCACAAACGTGGCTGAGAAATACCCATGCAAGTTCTCTGAATCATGGTGGGCAGACAGAAAGTAGACACCACTATCTTGCATGTTGTTCCATGTAATAAGAAAGCATTCCCCTTGAATTCTACCGTCTTTGCTGATGTAACTGCTACAGTCTTGTCAAAACTAGAGTACAAACAATGTGCCTCGACCTGCTGAAAGTACAATTCTGGATTGATCATTTCTTCATTGATTCTTTTACCTCCTTTTGCCCCATTAATGGTTTCAGTACCCAGGAACCCTGGCCCTCCCTTATTACCATATTCGGACCAACTGTGATTTCCTCTCAGTAGCATTTTTGTAACTGTGCTTCCTCCATTTCTACATATCTTCCTTTGTGTTTTGCAATTAATAACAGTTTTTGCATTTTTACTCTTAAAAATTTCTTCAACATTGCCCACTTGACAGCACACACATGAGCTACGTAACACTCATGATGTGCTTGTTTCCCTGCTAGTGGTATAGAAATGGAAACGTGAACTTGCACTCCATCAGTTATCACTGATACTGTGGCTACTCTGAAATAAAAGGGCAAGTTTTTGTTATGGGGTTCTAAAACAACCCCAGTTCCACCATTAGTTCCTTCTGTATTTCCATTAGACCCTGTAAATACTGCTCTGGTGACAACAAATTTACCGCTATCTGACCTCTTACAGTCTGCTGCCTAGTCTCCTGTAGCTCTATTACTTTCCCTCATGCTTCCCAAACACTATCTTCAATGCAGTGCAACCATTTGGTCTTCGCTACTTTCCTGTATAAGACTTCAACTTCAGTTTGTAGTTGACTGATATTGTGATTAATATGCAGTGCTGCTACTTATCTACTTAACCTATCCACATTTGTGTGCTTCTTCACAAGTTTGTGTGTAACTTCAAAATCAAATTCACTTAGTCTTACTGATCACTGTGTCAGCCTGCTGGAAGAATCCTCTAACCGCAACAAACATTTTAATGCTCAATTATCAGATATTACTCTAAACTTTTTACTGCACAGGTAACATGTGATATACATGGTACCATAAATAAGGCTTAACATCTTTTTCACTATTGTGGATTAATTGCTTTATGCAGAATTCAAGTGCCTTTGAGTGTAAGTTATTGGATGTTCTATGCATTCTACCTTTCATCACAACATGCAGCCAAGTGCAGGGTTTGATGCATTGCGTGGTAAAATAAGTTCTATATTAAAATCCATTCGGATCTCCGGGTGGGGACTACTCAAGAGGATGTCGTTATCAGGAGAAAGAAAACTGGCGTTCTATGGATCGGAGTGTGGAATGTCAGATCCCTTAATCGGGCAGGTAGGTTAGAAAATTTAAAAAGGGAAATGGATAGGTTAAAGTTAGATATAGTGGGAATTAGTGAAGTTCGGTGGCAGGAGGAACAAGACTTCTGGTCAGGTAACTACAGGGTTATAAACACAAAGTCAAATAGGGGTAATGCAGGAGTAGGTTTAATAATGAATAGGAAAATAGGAACATGAGTAAGCTACTACAAACAGCATAGTGAACACATTATTGTGGCCAAGATACACTCCTGGAAATGGAAAAAGAACACATTGACACCGGTGTGTCAGACCCACCATACTTGCTCCGGACACTGCGAGAGGGCTGTACAAGCAATGATCACATGCACGGCACAGCGGACACACCAGGAACCGCGGTGTTGGCCGTCGAATGGCGCTAGCTGCGCAGCATTTGTGCACCGCCGCCGTCAGTGTCAGCCAGTTTGCCGTGGCATACGGAGCTCCATCACAGTCTTTAACACTGGTAGCATGCCGCGACAGTGTGGACGTGAACCGTATGTGCAGTTGACGGACTTTGAGCGAGGGCGTATAGTGGGCATGCGGGAGGCCGGGTGGACGTACCGCCGAGTTGCTCAACACGTGGGGCGTGAGGTCTCCACAGTACATCGATGTTGTCGCCAGTGGTCGGCGGAAGGTGCACGTGCCCGTCGACCTGGGACCGGACTGCAGCGACGCACGGATGCACGCCAAGACCGTAGGATCCTACGCAGTGCCGTAGGGGACCGCACCGCCACTTCCCAGCAAATTAGGGACACTGTTGCTCCTGGGGTATCGGCGAGGACCATTCGCAACCGTCTCCATGAAGCTGGGCTACGGTCCCGCACACCGTTAGGCTGTCTTCCGCTCACGCCCCAACATCGTGCAGCCCGCCTCCAGTGGTGTCGCGACAGGCGTGAATGGAGGGACGAATGGAGACGTGTCGTCTTCAGCGATGAGAGTCGCTTCTGCCTTGGTGCCAATGATGGTCGTATGCGTGTTTGGCGCCGTGCAGGTGAGCGCCACAATCAGGACTGCATACGACTGAGGCACACAGGGCCAACACCCGGCATCACGGTGTGGGGAGCGATCTCCTACACTGGCCGTACACCACTGGTGATCGTCGAGGGGGCACTGAATAGTGCACGGTACATCCAAACCGTCATCGAACCCATCGTTCTACCATTCCTAGACCGGCAAGGGAACTTGCTGTTCCAACAGGACAATGCACGTCAGCATGTATCCCGTGCCACCCAACGTGCTCTAGAAGGTGTAAGTCAACTACCCTGGCCAGCAAGATCTCCGGATCTGTCCCCCATTGAGCATGTTTGGGACTGGATGAAGCGTCGTCTCACGCGGTCTGCACGTCCAGCACGAACGCTGGTCCAACTGAGGCGCCAGGTGGAAATGGCATGGCAAGCCGTTCCACAGGACTACATCCAGCATCTCTACGATCGTCTCCATGGGAGAATAGCAGCCTGCATTGGTGCGAAAGGTGGATATACACTGTACTAGTGCCGACATTGTGCATGCTCTGTTGCCTGTGTCTATGTGCCTGTGGTTCTGTCAGTGTGATCATGTGATGTATCTGACCCCAGGAATGTGTCAATAAAGTTTCCCCTTCCTGGGACAATGAATTCACGGTGTTCTTATTTCAATTTCCAGGAGTGTAGATACAAAGCTCACACCTACTACAGTAGTACAAGTTTATATGCCAACTAGCTCTGCAGATGACAAAGAAATTGAAGAAATGTATGCTGAAATAACAGAAATTATTCAGATAGTGAAGGGAGACGAAAATTTAATAGTCATGGGTGACTAGAATTCGAGTGTAGGAAAAGGGAGAGAAGGAAACGTAGTAGGTGAATATGGATTGGGGGTAAGAAATGAAAGAGGAAGCCGCCTGGTAGAATTTTGCACAGAGCACAACTTAATCATAGCTAACACTTGGTTTAAGAATCATGATAGAAGGTTGTATACATGGAAGAACCCTGGAGATACTAAAAGGTATCAGATAGATTATATAATGGTAAGACAGAGATTTAGGAACCAGGTTTTAAATTGTAAGACATTTCCAGGGGCAGATGTGGACTCTGACCACAATCTATTGGTTAAGACCTGTAGATTAAAACTGAAGAAACTGCAAAAAGGTGGGAATTTAAGGAGATGGGACCTGGATAAACTGAAAGAACCAGAGGTTGTAAAGAGTTTCAGGGAGAGCATAAGGGAACAATTGACAGGAATGGGGGAAAGGAAATACAGTAGAAGAAGAATGGGTAGCTTTGAGGGATGAAGTAGTGAAGGCAGCAGAGGATCGAATAGGTAAAAAGACGAGGGCTAGTAGAAATCCTTGGGTAACAGAAGAAATATTGAATTTAATTGATGAAAGGAGAAAATATAAAAATGCAGTAAATGAAGCAGGCAAAAAGGAATACAAAAGTCTCAAAAATGAGATCGACAGGCAGTGCAAAATGGCTAAGCAGGAATGGCTAGAGGACAAATGTAAGGATGTAGAGGCTTATCTCACTAGCGGTAAGATAGATACTGCCTACAGGAAAATTAAAGAGACCTTTGGAGGAAAGAGAACCACTTGCATGAACATCAAGAGCTCAGATGGAAACACAGTTCTAAGCAAAGAAGGGAAAGCAGAAAGTTGGAAGGAGTATATAGAGGGTCTATACAAGGGCGATGTACTTGAGGACAATATTATGGAAATGGAAGAGGATGTAGATGAAGATGAAATGGGAGATACGATACTGCGTGAAGAGTTTGACAGAGCACTGAAAGACCTGGGTCGAAAAAAGGCCCCCGGAGTAGATAACATTCCATTGGAACTACTGACGGCCTTGGGAGAGCCAGTCCTGACAAAACTCTACCATCTGGTGAGCAAGATGTATGAGACAGGCAAAATACCCTCAGACTTCAAGAAGAGTATAATAATTCCAATCCCAAAGAAAGCAGGTGTTGACAGATGTGAAAATTACCGAACAATCCATTTAATAAGCCACAGCTGCAAAATACTAACATGAATTCTTTACAGACGAATGGAAAACCTAGTAGAGGCTGACCTCGGGGAAGATCAGTGTGGATTCCGTAGAAATACTGGAACACGTGAGGCAATACTGACCTTACGACTTATCTTAGAAGAAAGATTAAGGAAAGGCAAACCTACGTTTCTAGCATTTGTAGACTTAGAGAAAGCTTTTGACAATGTTGACTGGAATACTCTGTTTCAAATTCTAAAGGTGGCAGGGGTAAAATACAGGGAGCGAAAGGTTATTTACAATTTGTACAGAAACCAGATGGCAGTTGTAAGAGTTGAGGGACATGAAAGGGAAGCAGTGGTTGGGAAGGGAGTAAGACAGGGTTGTAGCCTCTCCCTGATGTTATTCAATCTGTATATTGAGCAAGCAGTAAAGGAAACAAAAGAAAAATTTGGAGTAGGTATTAAAATGCATGGAGAAGAAATAAAAACGTTGAGGTTCGCCGATGACATTGTAATTCTGTCAGAGACAGCAAAGGACTTGGAAGAGCAGTTGAATGGAATGGACAGTGTCTTGAAGGGAGGATATAAGATGAACATCAACAAAAGCAAAACGAGGATAATGGAATGTATTCGAATTAAGTCGGGTGATGTTGAGGGTATTAGATTAGGAAATGAGACACTTAAAGTAGTAAAAGAGTTTTGCTGTTTGGGGAGCAAAATAACTGATGATGGTCGAAGTAGAGAGGATATAAAATGTAGACTGGCAATGGCAAGGAAAGCGTTTCTGAAGAAGAGAAATTTATTAACATCGAGTATTGGTTTAAGTGTCAGGAAGTTGTTTCTGAAAGTATTTGTATGGAGTGTAGCCATGTATGGAAGTGAAACATGGATGATAAACAGTTTGGACGAGAAGAGAATAGAAGCTTTCGAAATGTGGTGCTACAGAAGAATGCTGAAGATTAGATGGGTAGATCACATAACAAATGAGGAGGTACTGAATAGGATTGGGAAGAAGAGGAGTTTGTGGCACAACTTGACCAGAAGAAGGGATCGGTTGGTAGGACATGTTCTGAGGCATCAAGGGATCACCAATTTAGTATTGGTGGGCAGCTTGGAGGGTAAAAATCGTAGGGGGAGACCAAGAGATGAATACACTAAGCAAATTCAGAAGGATGTAGTTTCCAGTAGCTACTGGGAGATGAAGAAGCTTGCACAAGATAGAGTAGCATGGAGAGCTGCATCAAACCAGTCTCAGGACTGAAGACCACAACAACAACAACAACAACAACAACATTAAAATCCAGAAATACCAAAATTGGACTAGCTTTTTAAGGCTCCTTTTGGCTCCTCAGAACTCTGACCACACTAAATTAGTACCCTTTTCTAACAATTGTCAGTGTTCTAGCAATAATCACAAACATTTTTATTAGCCAGCAGTAATAGTTCATGTGCCCAGGAACAATTACAAATCCTTTACAGATTCTTACACAGGAAATTCACGACAGCTCTAATTAATATTGGGTCTGTCTTAACTTCATCTTTGCTTATGATATGACCTAGGTATGCTATCCTTTCCATCACAAAATTGCAATTTTCTGTACTCGATGTTAACTGCACTACTTTTAACCTTGGAATGCTTTCCTTTATTGCTGTATATGCAGTTCCATATCAATCCCCTAGATCATTATGTCATTGTGATACACTAAGCGTTGCAATAGTTTCAAACCTCTGAGTAAACTGTCCAATAATTTCTGAAACATTGCAGGTGGGTTTCTTAGTCTAGATTGTGTTGTTCTGAGTTGGTAGTGGCCCCATGTGTGCCGAAAACACTGTTTTATGTCAGTCCTGTGGTGCAGCCTCTATCTGGTAATAACCACTCTTCAAATCCACTGTTGAAAAATATTTGCATTTTGCTAAATGATCCAGGGTTTCTGTGATGTTTGGCAAAGGCTAGCCATCCATTATAGTTCTTGCATTTAGGTGTCTATAATCAAAACAAAACCTATATTTTCGTATGCCATCCATTGATTTTTTGGCAGAATGTGTAAAAGGTAATGGCCCTTTTGGAAAAAACAGATCCTTAAATGCCAAAAGTAATTTTTACGTCTGTTCCTTATTGCCTCCTTCTAGGTGCTTAACTTTTTTTATGAAATGCAATTTGAGTGGTGTCCAGCAATTGCCCATGGATGTCAACACTTGTGTCCCATTCTTCTTCCTCCAAGATATCTATATTATTAGTTAACAACTCTGTTAATATCAGTTAGCAACTCTTTGTTAATCTTACATCACCCACACTAAAATTATCTATATAAACAGGTACCATCTTTTCACCCTTTATTTCTTGTATGTGCACAGGACTGTGTTAACTGAGCAACCTCCTGATCTAATACATCATTGTCTTCTGATGGTTTCACTACACACAAAATTTCTACTATTAAGCTGGACTCAGCTCTGACCAAAGTGATTTCCCGGTACACTTTGTAAAACAGTCATATGAACCAAGTGTAGTGTTAGTGTGGTTGTTCATGGTTTAATCATTTCATCTTTCATGAGAGACTCCCCTCATGACATCATTACACTGGCACTGGCTTCAGATAACTGAAACACGTTCTCCATCTGGTTCCACCCTATGGTGTCGAAGATCAGTTGTGGTTGAAATACGGCAATGACACAAGTTGAAAATATGATCACTATTTTTTCTTATTTACTTAAATTTGCCATATTTCCATTAAACGTTTATACGGCGATATAGTCTTGGCTTCAGTTGTCTGAGAATGATTCCACAATGCATCTTTGTTGGTTGCAGAATTGACGTGGTTCAACGTGTTTCATTTTGGTGTTTCAAATACAGTTTCTTCAAATGTAATTTCTTCCTTTTTAGTTAATACAAAAATAATAGTAACATACTTCAAATTGAAACTTCCTGGCAGATTAAAACTGTGTGCCCGACCGAGACTCGAACTCTTCAAATTGTTCTTCCGTCAACACCATGGTCAACACACACCAAGAGTTAGCTGCCGACTAAGTTCAGTCAAAGATGACTCCAACGTCAAAGATGTTTTACACCACACACAATCTTCCAGTTGTAATCAGTCTCTTTGCTATTCTTCGATACATTTTCTAATAGTAATCAGTATGCTTTTACGCTCAAAAATAGAAGTAAATTAACATATAATAAGACAAATTATAATAAATCCTGACAAAAATATAAGAAAACATTTAAATTCGGTATCAACAAATACGGTAAAAAAATTAACGTCTCCCAGATCCATTACATGCTACAATGCTGATATAAGAAAACTAGTCCCAGAACCATGTTGCAGCCATAACTCGCATGTCACAGTGTCGACACATTGTTTAAATTAAACCGTATCTAGATGAATGTCTATGTCCACCAATCCTAATGATGTCACATCTTTATCCCCATTCCATGTAATTTGTACTGTGGTAGGTCCCATTGTCAACAGATCACTACTGGTGACTGACACATGCTCCACACAATCTTACTTGGAAGGTCCCTATATGGACCTGGGATTCCCAGTGTTCGACAGCTTATTCCTCCCTGGTCTTTTACTTCTAAAACAGTTACTGCCTGATACTTTATTCACACCACAATGAGGCTGGCAACACTGCCTCCTTACATACCCTGTTTGTCCACTCCAAAAATTTTATATTAGCTGCAAACACTGTCCTTTTACCCTGGATTCTAGTCAACAAATAGATCTCCTCACACACAAATCAGTCGTACCCCCTATCCACACACATCTCGACTTTTCAGCATGTACCCCTCTTCAAAAAAACATAAAGCACCTTCTGCTCAGCTTATTGAAAAATAATTTCACTGATGCACCAACCTACCATAATTCATAGTTACATCCATTAATTTTCCTTATCCTATCTGCAAATTATTCCACGATTTCCATATTTTTTTAAGTTGTTGCTTCTAATTGTTCCCTATAGTGTCTGTTACTATTTCATCCCATATGTCTTTGAATTAACCCATCCTTAAATTCTTCGAATGTTGACTCCCTTACGAGCTTCTGTATGCCCTACATAAGTTTTTGCTTCCCCTATTAGTCTCAATTTTGCAACACTCAGTAATTTCTTATCAAAGCAATCTTCCATTTGAGCAAGATTTTCAAGGGCTTCCACAAAGGTTTGCACATCCTCAGTTACCATATCAGATAAAGGAGCAATTAAACATGAGTTACAAATCTACACTCATTGTAATGATCGTGATTCTACCAACCCACGCAGAGTTGATACTTTGTCCTTGATGACACTCATTTTGAGAAGTAACAGGCACAAGGCAAGGAAACAAAATACATTAACTTAATTTGTATGTGTAATTGTGAGCTATCTTGTCTCTTGGTACTACATATCTACATGCCCCCAATAATTAAATGTATTAACATTTTATTGGAAATAATTTCATACATGGTGTTAAGTGATCCTCGAGGTTACACTGCACACATCTAACAGACTGAGACCAGTTGTGACTTACATTATCTCTAAAAGTAGACAAATCCACTGGTTCTGTACTTGCAATAAATCTACTTTAAAAAGGCATGACCATAAGACTTTTCCCCATAACCAAAATACAACTATTTTTAATACAGCATACCATAGGCTGTAGATTTAGACATTGCTCTAACACCAGTGTTGCAAGACCCTTGGATAGTCACCCATTGAGAGTGAAATGATATGTCCAGTAGATTTGTTAAATTAATTTTTTTTATCCTGACCCTCAACAGGAACAGCTTGGTGGAGACATCCAGTTGCCTCTCGTGCAGAGCAATAGGTGCCTGGCATTGCTCACTGCTGACAGAGCAAGGAGCAGAGCTGAGCATGGCATCACCCAAATTCTGCTGCCAGTGACATCTCTATGTGCAATCATGATCAAGCCTTGCAGTGCAGCTGATGTTGGCCCTGAACTTTCTCCAGTGAGTGTGCATCTCCCTCATGACTCACGGTGGGCTGCCCTGTCTTGTGGTCAAACTCAGAATATGATATTGTGCTCGGGGGGGGGGGGGGGGGGGGGGGTCACTACAGGTGTCAAAGGCTTGTGGTGTAGGCTGTGATGCTGAGACAAGAATCATTTAGTACATGAATGGCTGAGTATTTATATGCTCCAGAATACCTTTGTTTAGGTCTTGAGGAACATACCCTAAACACTTACTTGGTAGCAAGTGAGGAAAGGCTTCCATCCTTCTGCTCGTATCATATAGTGTTGGCTGTTGCTATACCATTCTCAGCTGGCTCTGGTTTGCCTTGCTAGTTACCTGTGTTTTGCTTTGCAATGCATGACACACTCACCTGCCTGCATCTGGCTCTGTTGCAACTTACTTGTGCTCTGGTGAATTTTTTGACTAAATATGGTCGATATTTTACAGAGAAAACCCAACATGAACTCGTGCCAAAGGGAGCATTGAAATGACCTACAATCAAACACGTGTCAGTAGATAAAGCAGTTGTGGTCTACAGTAAGAGAAGACATTGTTAAATCTTTCAAGAAGTGCAGCATAAGTAATGCTCTCGATGGCAGTGAACATCATGTTACATACTAATAGGACAATGATGACAAAGAAGGACAAAGAGTAGTAGTTCAGATGACAATTTTCAGGGATTTTAAAGGTCACTTTGATTTTATGAACTAAGAATTTCTTTAGTCTGAATCTACAATCTAATAATATGTGGTAAAATATTATTTAAAAATATTGCTTAAAATTAATGTGCATCTAGTCTGTAAAATATGATATTTGAAAGATACCATCCCAGCAATTGATTCCACATGGAAATTTGGGCCATAATTATAATATTTTGCATGTAAGACCAACTGAAAGTACTGCTTTTATACATGCAGGTTGACACATTCTCTCACTCCACCCCACTGGAATTGTGTAATGCCTCATTGACAAATATTATACTATGGAGTGAGTAAAAGATTCTGAAATAGTAATTTTTTGTTGCTTTTGTGTCGTCCATTGTAAAAAAGTATGTGGTATCTGACCTGCAGCTGGTGGCAGAGATCTCTTGGTTTGAACTTTCTTATGATGCAATTCACAAATGCAGTGTAAATGAAAGAATGTGGTGTTAAATTAGTATTATAGGGCTATTTAATTATTGACATTGATGTTGGGTGTTAGTTTCTTTAGAAATTACAACTGGGGCTGTCAAAGTGAAGTACATTTTGCAGGAGATAAACTATTCTCACCATGATTGCCATGGTTAAAATGTAGACAAAAAAGACTTCATTTTATAATAATTCTGAAGTGGGTTATTTCGTTTTGTGTGTGTGTGTGTGTGTGTGTGTGTGTGTGTGTGTGTGTGTGTGTGTGTGTGTGTGTGACACTTATGTTTCTAAAAAGTAAAACACTTTGAAGTAATGGTTTGCAGCATGCCACAATAAGAGGACTCTAGAACAGTAGAAACATAATAAGAGATTTAAATGGTGGAAAGGTGGCATGCATGTGGACTTAGTATTGCCCTCTTTTGTGTGACTGGACAGTTCAGTTTTATGCAATGGGTCAGAACATTGTTTCAGACAGAACAAAAAAAGCATGCCAGATTTAAATGAATACAAAATATCCAAGATTGTTGATGTTTTACAGAAGCAAAAAATTTAACATGAACTTCAGTGCAAGATGCTAACAGTAGTCTCCACAATGAAAGTTTGTCTTGAAATCGGGCAGGAAATCCAAAGAGATTCTGGTCATAATATAAAGTATGCTAGTGGCAAGATGCAGTCAATGCCTCCTTTGTGTGATAGAAATGGAAATACTGTCAACAGTGTTGCTGAGGCAGAGTTATTAAACACAGTCCTCCAAAATTCCTTCACGAAAGAAGATGAAATAAACATTCCTCAATACTGTAACGAACAGCTGCCAATATGAGTAACTTAGAAGTAGATATCCTCAGATTAGTGAAGCAACTTAAATCACCTAATAAAAGGAAGTCTACTGGTCCAGACTGTATACCAATTAGGTTCCTTTCAGAGAATGCTGATGCAGTAGCTCCATACTTAACAAACATATACAACTGCTCTCTCTATGAAAAATCTGTACCTAAAGACTGGGAAGTTGCACAGGTCATGCAAATACTCAAAGCAGGTTGTACGGATAATCCACCAAATTTCAGGCCCATATCATTAATGGTGATATACAGTCGGGTTTTGAAACACATATTGTGTTCAAACATTATGAATTACCTCAGAGAGAATGGTCCATTGACACAGTCAATACGGATGTTAGAAACATCATTCTTGCGAAACACAACTAATTTCTTACTGACATGAAGCCTCGAGTGCTACTGACAAAGTATTTCAAATTGATTCCGTACCTCTAGATTTCCAGAAGTATTTTGACACTCTTTTAACAAGCCCTTTTGGTGTTCAATTGCGTTTATGGAATACTGTCTCAGTTGTGTGACTGGATTTGTGATTCCTGTCAGACTTGCCACAGTTCATAGTAATTCATGGAAAGTCTTCAAGTAAAACAGAAGTGATCCCCAAGTTCGTGTTACAGGTCATCTAGTGTTCCTTGGCTATATAAACAATTTAAGGGACAATTTGAGCAGCTGTCTTAGGTTGTTTGCAGAGGACATTGTCATTTACCATCTAGTAAAGTCAGCAGAAGATCAAAACAAATCACATGATGATTTAAAAGATACTTGTACAGTGCAAATAATTGGCAATTGACCCTAAATAATGAAGTTTGAGTGCTAAAAGAAATACATTAATGTGTGATTACATGATAAATCAGTGAAATTCAAAGGCCATAAATTCAACTGGATAACCAGGAATTACAATTACAAATAACTTAAATTGAAAAGAAAACACAGAAAATATTGTAGGGAAGTTGAACCAAAGACTGTGTTTATTTGGCAGAACATTTAGAAGATATAATAGATCTACTAAAGAGACTACCTGCACTATGCTTGTCCACTCTCATTTGGAGTACTAATGCATGGTGTGGGATCCTAACCAGATAGGATTAACGGAGCACATTGAGAAAGTCCAAAGACCAGCAGAAGTAGGGAGGAGAGTGCCACTCAAATTATACAGGATTTGGGGTGGACATCATTAAAACAAAGGCATTTTTCATTGAAGCTGAATCTTCTCACGAAATTTCAGTCACCAGCTTTCTCCTCTGCATGTGAAAATATTTGTAGACATTGACCTACTTAGTGACAAAAGAGCATCACAATAAAATAAGGGAAATCAGAGCTTACATAGGAAGATACAGGGGTCCATATTTTCCTCGCAATTTTAAAGATAGGAATAATAGAGAATTATTGGGAAGGTGACTTGATGAACCTGCTGCCAGGCACTTAAATGTTATCTGCAAAGTACTATGCTGATGTATTTTGTCTGTGCAGAGCTATCATAAGAAATGGAAATGTGTAATCATGTGCCACTATGTCTTGCCAGTTTCACTGGGTGGAATATCAGCATTTGTGAGTGTTTTCAAATGAGCCAGAAAGATTGGTCTCTGGGAGGTGTCTTTGCCATTCTGTGATGTTGCAGCTCATAGAGGGCACCCTCCTTCAACAATGAGACAGGGTACTGGAGGACACAATGTGACCACAGTGCGAGATGACAGCCATCTTGTCCACTTGGCCATAATGGACAGAACAGCTTCATAAACAGTGTCTGTGCGACACTGGAGCACTGCAGCAAGTGTGGACATACCTCTGTTGACAGTTCTGTGGGCAGAAATGCATATCATTGCATCGTATTCTATTCACCAGAACCCACCAACAGCACAGACTGCAATGGGCATGTAAATGCTGACACTGGCATGGTGAGCAGCAGAATGTAGTGGTTTCGGACAAGTCTTGCTTACTGTTGTTGAGTAGCATAGCAGACAAATGCCAAGTGTGATGGTTTGGTGTGCCACTACTTGTAATACATGATCCTATTTCTTGAGGGCAATCTGAACAGCTAGAACTACTGGGTGATCAAAAAGTCAGTATAAATTTCAAAACTTAATATACCATGGAATAATGTAGATAGAGAGGTAAAAATTGACACACATGCTTTGAATGATATGGGGTTTTATTAGACCCCCCCCCCCCCCCCCAAAAAAAAAAAAAACAAAGTTCACAAAATGTCCGACAGATGGCGCTGGACAGCAAAATGTCAGTGACTGCGCATGACAATCGTGTATAAAAGGAGCTGTAATGAGAGAGAGAATCAGATGCACCAGCAGTTGCAGCATGTTGACATTACCTGAAAAGGTGCTTTTAGTGAAGCTGTATTATCAGGCCAGCCGCGGTGGTCTAGCGGTTCTGGCGCTGCAGTCCGGAACCGCGGGACTGCTACAGTCGCAGGTTCGAATCCTGCCTCGGGCATGGGTGTTGTGTGATGTCCTTAGGTTAGTTAGGTTTAAGTAGTTCTAAGTTCTAGGGGACTTATGACCTAAGATGTTGAGTCCCATAGTGCTCAGAGCATTTGAACCATTTTGTATTATCAGACTGGGGAATGTGCTAGTTCAGCGTTACGATCCTATCGCCATAGGAAGGGGATTCGAATGGGTAAAGGTCCATTGACAAATGCAACTGTGCAGGAATGATTTCTAAGTTAGAAGCCACAGGTTGTTTAGATGATAGACCCCATAGTGCCTGACCAAGCACAAGGCGTAATGCTGCTGAGACATTTCGGGAAGAAATGGAGACTAGCGGGTTCGTCTATGCATGGGGAAGTTGGCGCTCGTGCAGTCGCATGTCGCACCGGCATTCCATACACTACTGTTTGGTTGGCACTTAGGCGTACCCTCCGATGCTATCCATACAAAATCCATTGGCATCATGAACTGTTACCTGGTAATTTAGTGAAGCAGAGGGCATTCGCGGTATGGGCATTTCAAAAGATGCCGGAAGATGATGGTTGGTTGAGTAACGTATTGTGGACCGATGGAGCTCATTCGATGCTCCGAGGGTCTGTCAATGCCCACAACTGCAGAATTTGGGCTACTGAAAATCCTAGAACTGTTGTGGAAACTCCATTTCACGATGAGAAAGTCACAGTGTATGGGGTGGATTTACCACATCTACCGTTATCGGGCCTTTTCTCTTCGAGGAAATGCGTGATTCTGGTTTCGTAACTTCTACCATGACGGGTGATAGATACGCCGATATGTTACAGAATCGCATGATCCCCAGACTGGCTGATAAACACATGCTGGAATGTACGATGTTTATGCAGAATGGTGCTACACCCTATATTGCTAGATGCGTGAAAGATCTCTTGCACGCGTAATTTGGTGATGATCATGTTTTCAGCCACCACTTTCGTCATTCTTGGCATCCCAGGTTCCCAGACCTCAGTCAATGCGATTATTGGCTTTGGGGTTACCTGAAGTCACAAGTGTATCATGATTGACCGACATCTGTAGGGATGCTGAAAGACAACATCCAATGCCAATGCCTCACCATAACTCCGGACATGCTTTACAGTGCTGTTCACAACATTACTCCTAGACTACAGCTATTGTTGAGGAATGATGGTGGATGTATTGAGTTTTGTCTTACTTTGTTATGCTAATTATTGCTATTCTGATCAGATAAAGTGCCATCTGTCGGATATTTTTTGAAATTTTGTATTTTTTTTGGTTCTAATAAAACCCCATGTCATTCCAAGCATGTGTGTCTTCAATTTGTACCTCTCTATCTTCATTATTCTGTGATTTATTCAGTTTTCAAATTTATATGGACTTTTTGATAACCCGGTACATGAGGATGTTTTACAGACTGAGGCACTGCCCCTCCTGCAGGCTGTTCCACATGCCATATTTCAGCAGAACAATTTCCATCTGCATGTGGTAGGGATGTGCAATCCTTCTTTGAAATACGATGGGTACCATTGCTTCACAGTCCTGCTCATCTGCCTAACATGTTGCCCATTGAACATGTCTGGGGTATGGTCACTTGGCAACCTGTTCATTCAGGTCCTGCTGCAGCCACAGTTGACAATTTGTGGATACACCTACAAACAAGTGCTCCCCAGTGGCATTTTCAGACTTTCTTTTCAGATATTCTATGTTCTGTCTAGAAGCTCTTTTTGCAGCATGTGGTTGTGCTACTCCATACTGAATTTGCACAGTTACTATTATTATTATTATTATTATTATTATTATTATTATTATTATTATTATTATAAACTTGATTGGCCACATTGGACCACTTTAGTCATTCCATGTTCACTTCCTCTTTGAAGATTGGACTAATTGCTTCTTGAAATCAGCCCAGTACTTTTTTATTTGTTCCAAACGCAATTTTCTTAACTCGTCTGAAATCTCTATCAGTCTTCTGTGTGTAATTTCTGCTAAAAATGTGTGATTCATAAGGAAAGTGTTTATTTTGTTTTTGTTCTCTGCATTAGTAATACTGAGTCCGACTACTTCGAGATCTTGCTGAATTTCTTTGACCCACTGTCCTCCTGTCTTCTTTCCAAGACTTGTCATCACTAGTCATCCAAAAAATCCTGTTGTCAGGCAGTCATAAGACATGAAAGAAATATGAGACTCTGTTCTTCTTCATTGTGCTGGTGATTGGGTCAATCTCACAATAGAGTTTCATTAGGGAGGATTCTCCAGACTCCACCAACCCTGTATTGTTTATTGATGCAAGTTCTGATAACTTTTCATTCAGTCTTGAGGCGTTAAGTGGTTCTTCTTTCATTTTCAGTTTGGAACAGAGTTTCACAAGCAGAAGTTGCTTCTGGGATAGTTACAGTTTTGTAATGTTGGATTTTAGTGTCTATTGACAGGAATTTATTATATGTTGACCAGGTTAGAAATTGTGATTTTTTTTTTTTTTTTTGTTGGTTATATTTATCCATCTTGCTTTCTCACCCAAGTTCTGCAAAATAATTTCTCCAAGATATTTAAATTGTTGAACTATGTTAATTGCTTGTTCATTTATGAAGATTTTATCTCTGCAAAGAGGTTTCAGGGGCATGATTTCAGTTTTCTCAAAGGATATTTCTAATCCTATTTTCGAAGCAATTTTCTGGAGACTTGTGATCTGAGCACAAACTTCTTCCACTTAAAGGGGCTAAGAGAGCTAAATAGTCATCAAACCCAAGGCAATTTGCTCTTATTGCTGGTTTTCCTGCAACTTTGATTTTAAATGGACTTTCTTTTTGCCAGATTGTCATGATGTAATCGAGGGCCACACTGAAAAGCAACGGAGACAATCTATCACCTTGTGTGAGTCCTGTTTTTATTGTGAAAGCTTTTGACATTTCTCCTCTAAACTTGACCTTTGACTTTGTGTTAGTTAAAGTTAGCTGAATGAGTCTTACCAGTTTCAGATGGAGGCCATATGAGCTAAGGATATTTAGAAGTGTGGGTCTATGAACACTATCATATGTTTTTTTTTTAAATCTATGAATGAGATGAATAACTGTTCGTTTCTATATGTGTAATACTCCATTATTAGTTTCAGGCTAAGATTTTGGTTTGAGCAGCTTCCGTATGGTCAGAATCCTCCTTGATATTCTCCAATTTGTGGTTCCAGAATGTTTTTGATCCTATTGTAAATAATGTGGGAGAAAATTTTGTATCTGCAGTCCAGAAGTGTTGTTTCTCTGTAATTATCTGGGTTGATTCTATCTCCTTTTTTAAGTAATGGATGGATTATTCCTGAGGTCCAGTGCTCTGGAATTTTCTGTGTGATCCACATTTCAATTAGATTCTGGTCAAGATTTGTATCTGCAGGTTTTCCAGCATTCTTCCAGATTTCTGCAAATACATGGTCTTCCCCAGACGCCTTGTAATTTTTTAGTTCCTGAATTGTGACCTCTACCTCATTGATAGTTGGAGAATCTATTAGGTCTGGGGTGGTTAAAATAGGTGCTTCAGTGTCTACTTGAAATGCTTCCAGTGGGTCAACACAATTTAAAAGTTGTTTAAAGTCTCTGGAAGGATCTCTACATTTTCTTGATTACTATGCACCAACTTTCATGACTTTTCTCTCAGCATCACTGTCGGGGACTCATACTTTTTAAGGTATCTCCCAACGGCTTTGTAACAATCTCTTGACTGTTTGTTCTGGAAGTTATCTTCTATCTTTTCTAGGGCATTTTTAAGATGTTTGTGTTTTGTCTATGTGATGATTTTATGGGTTGACTTTCTTTCCTTAATTAGTTCTAGATGTGATTCTTCAGACTTTTGGGCTTGATGGTTTATCCAAGCCTGGTGTCTTCTTTCCAATGCCTGGTCACATTCTTCATTCCACCATTCATGTTTCTTCATGGGATTTATTGGAGCCAACTCTTCTGGTATGGATTTTAATTTAGTAGTTAATTCTTCTAGCGTGTTATAGTTGATAGATCCTTCACCACATTTCTTAGTGTATTCCTCATTTTTTGTTAAGATGGTTCAGTCAAATTTTCTTCTATTTTTTCTGAGATCTTTTCTTTACCATTGATGTTAATTTTATTTTTATCTTCACAACATAATTTTCTGACCATGAGTCTTCACCCCTTAAAAGTTTGATGTTGTAGACTTCACGATGGTGAAATTTATCCATGTATACGTGGTCCAGTTGCCATTCGCCCTTTCGGAAATCAGGTCGTTTCCAGGTTTTTAATTTGTGAGGTTTCCTTTTAAAACATGTTGATTTTGAAACCAGGTTATGGTTTATACAAGTTTCAAATAATCTTTAACCATTTTTGTTGATCCATTTATGTGCTGCCCATTTTCCAATGATATCTCTCTATCTTCTTTCTTTCCCCAGTTGAGCATTGAATTTCCCAAGCAGAATTTTTATGTTTGATGGAGGAATGTTGACTAAGACTTGATCCAGGAGATCCAAAAATTTCTATGTTTCTTCTTTTCCCTTCAGGGTATTATTTTTTTGATTGGTGAGAGCATGTGTATTGATAATTGTGTAAGTCTTATTTGCAGATTTCAGAGTTAGAGTTGCAGTTGTGGGGGGCTGAGATTTGAATTCTGTGATAGTCGATAATTTTGAGATCTATAAGAAATCCATTGCCAAATTGTGGACAGTTTTTCATGACTGTTTTTCTGGGGATTCCTTTATAAAGTTGGTATTCCTGTGATTCCATAAGGTCTTGATCACTATTTCTGATTCTTGAAGAGCCATGATTACAATTTTGTGCTTCTTCATAATATCAGTGACAAGCTTGGCACAAGGAGTTAACATTGTGTGTCGAGAAGAATAAGATTTGTTTAGGTTTAATCCTTTGATGTTTTTCGATTTGTACTGACTGTTGAGTTTCTAGATGCTCCAACCCATCATTATCTTCTGAATGAGAGCCCACTGAATCCGAATGCTGTCTTTCCTGCAGTATGGTTGCAGTCACTAGAATTATTCTTCAAAACACTGTTCAATGTCTACTGTCCAAGATATAACCTTGGTGTGAGGATAGATCCTCGAATTACAATTCTGAATGTTATTCAGAAAGTTGATGATGAAGGATGAAAGATGAAACATGATCTTGTGAAGACAGAAAAAGTGGAAAGGGTCCTACACTTCGAGAATTGAAGAGATTGGGCAAAGAAAGACAAGGACCATTAAAGGGTGTGAAAATGAAAGACACCCTAGACCTCTATATGTAATACTGCCGGGGTCAGAAAAGAACAAGAGTTGGCAAGGAGAGACCAGATAAGATACATGAAAGTGAAGAGCTTGACAAGTAAGTGGAAGCAATGACAGATCCAGCTGGAGACCCATGATCGCCACATGCAAAATGCATGCCCCTGAGCAATTCCATAGTAATAATCCATGTACAGATCTGTAATGCAAATCATTTGTGTAGTGTCATGTCGCTAATCAGCAGAATAAATTTCATTGTGATCGCATCCCCCAGTCTTGGTGTTTCTGTTTTTCCAAACAGTAGTGTATTACATCTAATCACCTACTCTGCAAGCCACCACACAGTGCATGTCAGAGGTTACTTTCTATGATATTAAATGTATGTGTGGCTTAGGTTGATATACTACACACTTGTATTACTTTTCATGTAGAATAACATGTTATCTAACAATATATTGGGCAAATGCCAATATCCCCTCTTCTCTGCCCTTATCTTCCACATTCTGCAAGCAGAACAGCTATAGTTGTCACCCTGGTGTGCAGTACTTTGCCCTCAGCCATTAGGCAGCTGCAGTTGGGCAGAAGTAATGACAAACAACTGGTGGGCACAAAAGTTTAAAAGCTGTTCTTTCAGAAGGTCTTAACTGCTTAACAGAATTACAACCAAAGTGTTCATGAGGGATGGATTCTCAGGCTGATACCTTGCAAGTTCAGTTTTCCCTCATTAAAATAAGGGTTCAACATGACGATAATTCCTCCTCAGATTCAAACCTCAGTGTAAACTGGCAGTAGTCTTGTTTGTTCCGACATTCAGTTCACTGCTTTCACTACAATACATTAAACCACACTGTGGTTGTAAATAAGAGTTGTACAAAACTGTCCACCTCCATCATTAGCAATATTTAGCTACATCAACATCTATACACAATAAACCACTGTAAGATGTGTGACTGAGAGATGTTCTGTGAAGAAGCCTCTCAGTGAGTGCTGATACAATATTCCCTTTGTGCTCTTTCCATGAGATGTATTTGGGAAGGCTTCTTAGGATGTATGCTTTTGGATTTTCAGCATTAAACCTCTGTGGCGCACAGTGCCCCTCTTGAAACACCTGCAACTGGAGTTTGTTGAGCATCACAATGTCTTGCACTCGCCAAAAGATCCCAACACAAAATGCACTGTTCTTTGGATCTTCTCTGCCTTCCCACTGTTCCGTTTTAATACTCAGATGAAATAGAAATGGGTCTCTCTGTCTCCTTGCATGAAATATAGTACATCTCATTATGCATAGGGTTAACAGCCAGTCCTTCAACAGTCCTCTCCAGGTCATCCTACATTTTGCTGCAGTTCCCTGACATTGTAGCTTTTCCATATACAACGGCATTATCAATAAGATGCATTAAGGAGCTTCTAATGTTAACCAACATGTTGTTAATATAGCCCTTTAATCATTCACTGTGGTGTACATGTACATTATTGGCCATTAAAATTGCTACACCACGAAGATGATGTGTTACAGACATGAAATTTAACTGACAGGAAGAAGATACTGTGATATGCAAATTATTATTTTTTCAGAGCATTCACACAAGGTTGGCACCGATGGCGACACCTACAACATGCTGATATGAGGAAAGTTTCCAACCGATTTCTCATACACAAACAGCAGTTGACAAGCGTTGCCAGGTAAAACGTTGTTGTGATGCCTCATGTAAGGAGGAGAAATGCGTACCATCACGTTTCCGACTTTGATAAAGGTCGAATTGTAGCCTATCGTGATTGCGGTTTATCGTATTGCGACATTGCTGCTCGCGTTGGTCGAGATCCAATGTCTGTTACCGGAATATGGAATCGGTGGGTTCAGGAGTGTAATATGGAACGCCGTGCTGGATCTCAATGGCCTCGTATCACCAGCAGTCGAGATGACAGGCATCTTATCTGCATGGCTGTAACAGATCATGCAGCCCTGTCTTGATCCCTGAGTCAACAGATGGGGACGTTTGCAAGACAACAACCACGTGCACGAACAGTTAGACGACGTTTACAGCAGCACGGACTATCAGCTCGGAGTCCATGGCTGCGGTTACCCGTGATGCTGCATCACAGACAGGAGCGCCTGCAATTGTGTACTCAACCACAAACCTGGGTGCACAAATGGCAAAACGTCACTTTTTCAGATGAATCCAGGTTCTGTTTAAAGCATCATGATGGTCGCATCCGTGTTTGGCGACATCGCGGTGAACGCACATTGGAAGCATGTATTCATCATCACCATACTGGCATATCAACCGGCGTGATGGTACAGGGTGCCATTGGTTACATGTCTCGGTCACCTCTTGTTCGCATTGACGGCACTTTGAACAGTGGACATTACATTTTAGATGTGTTAAGACCCGTGGGTCTACAGTTCATTCGATCCCTGCGAAATCCTACATTTCATCAGGATAATGCACGACCGCATGTTGCAGGTCCTGTATGGCCTTTCTGGATACAGAAAATGTTCGACTGCTGCCCTGGCCAGCACGTTCTCCAGATCTCTCACCAAACGAAAACGTCTGGTCAATGGTGGCCAAGCAACTGGCTCGTCACAATACACTAGTCACTACTCTTGATGAACTGTGGTATCGTGTTGAAGCTGCATGGGCAGCTGTACCAAGCTCTGTTTGACTCAATGCCCAGGCATATCAAGGCCGTTATTATGGCCAGAGGTGGTTGTTCTGGGTACTGATTTATCAGGATCTGTGCACCCAAATTGCGTGAAAATGTAATCACATGTCAGTTCTAGTATAATATATTTGTCCAATGAATACCCGTTTATCATCTGCATTTCTTCTTGGTGCAGCAATTTTAATGGCCAGTAGTGTAACATTGACTTCCATCAGGAATGTCATCATGACTGATATATGCTAGCAAGTCCTGCATCAAGTTCCAAATCAGTTCTGATGTGTGATAAGGTCATCTTTTGTTCACTAAAAGACAGTAAAGAATGTATTGAACACCTTTAACTCAAGGAATGCAGCACCAAGCTAGGCAACTTTTTACATGACTCAGGACTCCTGGATGAATAGTGAGGTACATTCTTTAAAAAGTCGTAACACAAGGACATGAAACATTTTCCATAATTCTTCAAGCAATTGGTGGCAGCAGTATTCAGCTATAATTATTTGTATCTATCAAGTGACACTAATTGAAAATAAGATTGACTGGTGCCTTCTTCCAGTCAATTGGAAACTTTCATGGCCTAAGAGGTGTTTGATAAGCTGATGTTAGAGGAGGAAAATGTTACATGTAATATGTACAGTATTGTGCAGGCATCTCATATGGCCCAGGTGCCTTTCTTCTGTTAACTGGTTACACAGCAGAAAATCAACAGAAATGTATCTCAAAATCTGTCATTGTGTTGTTGATGCCAGTAGTGAAAGGTAGAACTCCATTACATTATTCCATGATGAAACAGATTTGAAAGAGAAAATTGAGTAGTTTGGCCTAGTGTGTGTTATCTTCAGTTTGTGTTCTGGTGCTTTCAGTGCACCTACCAACTTGGTGAGCTGACCCCTTAGTGAGAAAATTCACTCAAGATGTGTAATGTTAATGTTCGAAAATTGGTCCAATGATGCATTGAGTTTCAGACTAGTGAACAAAGCTGGCATCAGAATGTAGCTTTAAAGTCCGATGTGTAGGTCAGGGCTGGTTGGCTGCCCGGAGGCTTAATTTCAGCTACTGTCAAGATACCCAGACGTACCAATAACTGTTCACTAGCCAAGACCATGTGAGAAATACAAACCTATTGCCAAAGACTATAAGGCACAGCACCACTGCTGGTGATAACAGCACCAGCTGTCTACAGTATGCTCTGTCAGTCAAGTATCAGTTAAAAGTATGAAGTTCAACATATATTGCAACAGTTAATGTGTAAATAAACAAGTTAAAGAAACTTAATTTTAATGCAGTGGATTCAAAATAATAAAGACATGTAAACACAGTGACAGAGTTATGCTGAATGCTGTATATTGTCAATGTAAAACACGCAAATAAAAATTATGGTCTAACTTAAAATCATTAAGTTATATTGGGTTATGTAACAAGGTTAAATACTAAATGCAGTTAAATTGTGTGAATAATTAAGATTATTTGGCACATTTCCCCGTTACATCAGCTACTGTAAAATCAGAACCAAAATCCAAGTCCCAACTCTGTACTCATATTGCAATTCATCAGTGACGCTGTGTCACTGTCTGTGAAAGTTCAGCTCAGAACAGAAGTATCAGTTGCACAAAGTAAAAGTGAGTCAATCAGAAAAACATACAACAGTTGAAAGTAGTCTGAAAATGCTGAAATCGTCACATGGTGCTCAAAATTTTACCATCCATACAATTTTGAGAGTTGAAATGGCATGACTGGTTGGCTGCCCGGAGGCTTAATTTCAGCTACTGTCAAGATACCCAGACGTACCAATAACTGTTCACTAGCCAAGACCATGTGAGAAATACAAACCTATTGCCAAAGACTATGAGGCACAGCACCACTGCCTGTTAAAACCTCAAGAAACAATACCATGCTAATCATTTCCAAAACATCTTAAAATACACATGAAAGTACACTATGTTTTGTTGAAACTAAATAACTCGAAATAAGTGCCTCCCCATGCTGGTCACTTTAGAACCTTTTCAAACATTCTGAGATAAATATTACACTAAATATCAGTGAAAACATTTTAAACTGTCATAATATATAACTCTTAAAATAAGCAACTACAAGGAAATGGCCTACAGCACACATACAGGATAACACCCAGACTCTGGACTTAGAAAATTTCTGATCGATCTCATCAGGCAAGAGCTGCTCAGCCTACATAGAGATTCGGGGGCTCAAGGATGCAACAGTTTTCTCTATATAAGTAACGATTTTGGTAAGAAGGCATCAGTCTTTGTGCAGCAGTTAGAGCAACAGTATTGGACCACTTACACAGATGATGCCACATTGTTATAGGAGGCAAAGGTGTACCCGCCTTACAGTGAATAGAGCAATAGACAATATTTCTATTAATACTGAAAACTATGTAGGTGCTCAAGTCGTCCTGCATGGTCCATCAGTTTTCTGTGGTGGAGTTCTCAAATTTACCCTAAGCAACAATGACGCTGAGCAGCACAGGAATGGCTGGGTTACTGTCGCTTTAATACGTGGACACAAAGTCGATAAATTAGCACATCTAGAAAATTTTAACAGGCATGACATCATAGCTTATTGGTCATTGCAGATCAGTGAGGTGTACAATAGAGATATGGGTAAATCGTATTACCTGTCTTAGATTCCGTTGGTTATCAGGACCAGGAATCATCATAAAGTAAATGAATGTATCATTGTGGGTTAAAAGTGTTGACAACCGTAAAAAAAAAATTAAACTCGTGGGTGATCTTGTGCATTATTATAGAAATAAAGTCTTCCCTCTCCTTTGTCATAATTTCCTGCTTGTTTACATGGTGTTTTAGGTCATTATGTAGCACGTATCAAGTTTGAATTACAGCCAGTTTAACTAGACACATCTTGATCTCACTGTGTAATACTTAATTTGTCCATAAAGTATCTGGAAACAAATTCGCGTAGGAAAAAGGTAGGGGTGTAGTGTAACATTGCTGTCTTTTTGGTATTGGAATTCTAGAGTACATTGCTTCTGGTCAAATTGAGTAGCTTTAATCAAATAGTACATACTCTGGATCCAGTTGGATTCCAAACAGATTGTGTGTGTTTACAGTGTGTTTTAGCTGGAAGTATTGTTTATGCTTGTGGTAGTTTCGGCTAACCAGTAGTATAATTTAGTGTTATTGTAACCATAGTTATAAAATTCATTGAATTAAAAGCTATGCAGTGGTATATTTAACATATCTTGAGATCCAAAATTTGGTATAGTACTGTTGGATTCGATTTTAATATTTCACTATGTAAAATATGTGAATAATATCTTGTAGTTTGAAAGTGACACATAAGCAGTTGGCTATGCATCTCATTTTTTGAAAGATCACTCAGCAAAATTATAATTTTTGGTTCTTTGAATGGTTCTTTTATTGCTGTTATTCACTTGGTTTGGCTTTATTCACCTTTTGTTTGTCAGTGAGATGACGAGCATGTTTAAATTGTGACAAAAATTAATTTCCTGTCATAATATTGACCTTAAAAAAGTCCTAAAATTCCTTGAATATACTAGTGCAACAGTTGTATGAATATGGATTTACATGTTGCCTCAAAATTGCTGTTGGCCTTTTCTCACTATCAAGTTTTCCCAGGGGATAGCAGGTTGTGGGAGTTTCTCTTGGCTTAGGAGGAACAGAGTTCACCGTAGTGAAATATTAAATGCAGTTACATTTGTGTTTTGATGTTAAATGGAAAATGTTCAGTATCATCTGATGTGTATGACTTGTACTGTTTGAAAGTTTGAATGTATGATGAATTTTCAGTTACCTTAATTATTTGTCCAAATTAATTTCCAGCCCTGGTTACAAAGACTTTATACCATATTGAATGGACTACAGAATACACAGTCTTCTTTGAAAAATTGCCTCCAAAATACGGTTTTACTTTATTCTCAAAATTAATATAAAAAGTCCGGTGTTTGATCTAAAATTCCCACCAGTCTCAAAGTTGTCAAACATTCAATACCAGAGGAAACCTGTCACTATCTGGCAATACTGGATTCAACTGGCAGCAGCACTGCACTGATACGACGAACATGAGTTTTGGAGATTCATAAACTTGCTAACACAGTTTCCCTCCCTCCAGCCTTCCCATACAAATGCAGAACAGTGTCTAGCCTATGATGCATCATTGCATTTTATGGTGCCAGTGGACATGAATTAAAAGTGTTTTGTGTTATTGGTAACAGTCCAATATTTTTGTTAGTACTTAGTTTCATGATGGAAAATTATAAAAGGTATTCGTATGGTACAGGCTACTAACTGAAAGTAACAGTATATGCAGAAGAACATGGAAACAGAACAACTGAGCAGCATTTCAGCCTTCCACCAACAGAAATAACCATTCACTACTGGCAGGCTAGTTAAGAAGAGCTGGAAAAAATGGTAAAAACGAAATGTGCAAATAGAGGGCCGAGTGCAAAGTGGCCAAAACTAGATGATGACATATTGAAATGGATTCAAGGGCACCATCAAAATGTCATTGGAATTAATACAAAAATGATTCAAATGCATGCTTGTAAGCTAGCACTACAGTGGTCTTTGATAGACTTTAAGGGTTGGTGTTGGTTGGGGCTACAGGTTTATGAACCACCATTGTCTTAGCATGGGAGCCAACACCAAAATATCTCAGAAAAAGACACAAAAGTATGATGAGAAAATATTTTCTTTCCATCATTTCATTATTCAACATTGGAAGGAAACCTGTGTGGAACTAAGCCAAATAGTGAATGTGGATGAAATTCCTGTGAGACTTGATGTGCCAAGTAACAGAACTGTTGCCATGATAAGTGCTCAAAGTGTAACTTTAAAAACAAGTAGAGATGAAAAAATGCACTGCACTGCTGTCTTTTCATGTTGTGCTGACGGTACTAAACTTAACCCAGTGATCAATTTCAAGCACAAAACAATGCCAAAACCTTCCGAAATACTGGCAGGTTTTCTTGTTCACGTACATTAAAAGGATGGTATGAAATTATGGATTAACAGACTGTGGGAGAGAAGGAAAGGTGCGTTATTGAAGAAGAATTTTCTTACAAAATTGTTAAGGCTTTCGTGGCCACTTGTTGACAAACTGCCTATTGGCTTCTGTCTCGGGTTCTTCGGCCAACGTTCATCTAATGATTTTTCTGATGTTTCGCCAGCACGAGTTGCTGGCATTGTCAAAGCTTCACCCTCCATTGCCGGTGGTGAACTGGAGGCGAGCTCGCAGCCACAGGCTATATGTACCTGGCGCGCCTACGTCCGAGGGCTTCTCCACGGTCATTTCCGGTGCGGCTCTCCTCTTGCTACCTGCGACGGTCGTTCGCTGCAGTACGGGAAGCCAGGATCCGTTTACCTTAAGGCTTTCCTCTTTCTTGTTGAAACTGTTTGCGTGTTTTTGGATTTCTACAGCTTCTCTGAACAAGTGCATGTGATAGTGCTTCTCTACAGACAGAACTTCCGTGTTGGCAAATTTTATTACATGGTCGGTCTCATTCAGTGCGTGCTCTGCCACGGCCGATTTCTCCACCTGCCACAACCTGCAATGTCGCTTATGCTCTTTGATCCTGGTGTTAATAGATCATCCAGTCATTCCGACATAAACTTTCCTGCATGTGCAAGGTATACGGTATATTCCCGACATTGCAAGTGGGTCTCTTTTCTCCTTCGCCGATCTAAGACACTCTTTGATCGGCGAAGGAGAAAAGAGACCCACTTGCAATGTCGGGAATATACCGTATACCTTGCACATGCGGAAAAGTTTATGTCGGAATGACTGGACGATCCATTAACACCAGGATCAAAGAGCATAAGCGACATTGCAGGTTGGGGCAGGTGGAGAAATCGGCCGTGGCAGAGCATGCACTGAATGAGACCGACCATGTAATAAAATTCGCCGACATGGAAGTTCTGTCTGTAGAGAAGCACTATCACACGCACTTGTTCAGAGAAGCTGTAGAAATCCAAAAACACGCGAACAGTTTCAACAAGAAAGAGGAAAGCCTTAAGGTAAATGGATCCTGGCTTCCCGTACTGCAGCGAACGACCGTCGCAGGTAGCAAGAGGAGAGCCGCACCGGAAATGACCGTGGAGAAGCCCTCGGACGTTGGCGCGCCAGGTACATATAGCCTGCGGCCGCGAGCTCGCCTCCAATTCACCACTGGCAATGGAGGGTGAAGCTTTGACAATGTCAGCCACTCGTGCTGGCGAAACGTCAGAAAAATCATTAGATGAACATCGGCCGAAGAACCCGAGACAGAAGCCAATAGGCAGTTTGTCAAGAATTTTCTTCCTGTGCTAGATTAGTTCAGTAGCCATTTGAGAAATTCTGCGTTAAAAGAGATATTGAGGCAGGGAAATACAGAGGTTGCTGTTGTTTTGCGAGGGCTTACTTCACAAAAGGCAACTTCTTGAGGTCTCAATAAATAAACCATTTTTAAAGTGTATATGAGAGAGGAATGGAAAAATGGATGGTGGATGAAACCCAACTTGAATTCACCCCAAAGGGAACTTTAAAATGACCTACAATCAAACAAGTGTTTCAGTGGGTAAAGCAGTCACTCTAGAGTGAGAGAACACATTATTATTACTACTTTCAAGGAGTGTGGCATAAGTAATACTCTCGATGGCAGTGAAGACCATCCTATATATGAAGAGGACAATGAAGTGGAAGAAAAAGTAGAAAAGGAAAGAGTGGAAGAGGAAGAAAAGGAAAGAGTGGAGGAGGAAGAAGAAGAAATCAAATAATTTTTAAAAAATTGAAAAAAATTGATGTGTCCTGTCACCCATAAAAATGGTTGTTCTTATCTTTGAATGAGTTTTGATTTGATCTGTTGAGCTCACACCACACACTGTACTTCAGGGTTCTTGCTGCTGTCCAGAGGGCATCAGATTGCCTATAGTGGTCTGTATAGCAAAACAGTAGTTGTACTCTGCAACTTTTCATTATCTGCTCCTTTCATCTCACCATGGGTCTAAATACAGTCCTATTATGTTAACACTGAAAAGTATTTTAGAGAAATCATTCTTTACAGTTACATAAAGATCAGTGTATAACAGAAAACATTGCCATAACTGAAAAGTTTAGTATAAGTCTACATATAGTTTAAACAATGCTACCATACATCGAAACAGAAATAAATTGCTCTGGCTCAAAAGTAATTTGTATGTCGAAGTAGTTAAGAACAAAACTATTTTGGAATCCGAAGAATAAATCAGTAGTTCGTTGCGTACGCATGGGTTTTGAACACAGCTGCACATCTATTTGGCATCGAATCCTCAAGCTTCTCTAATAGGTGTAGGGCGGGGGGGGGGGGGGGGGGGGAGATTTTGACCACTTGTTTGATTAGCTTCTATCATGAACAGCTCAATTCAGTGCATACCAGAGGTGTTCAATTGGATTTAGATAAGGGTCTGGCTTGGGCACTCCAAAAGTTTTATTGTCTTGATTTGAAAAGGATTTTTTTTAAATGAATTGAGGTGTGTTTTGAATCATTGTCCTGCTGAAATATCCAATTATGTGATACATTCTTCTTCCATGTGGAGCCATATTCTTTTGTAAAATGTTACTGTACAGGAAATAAACCAATTTGCCTTCTGTTTGTAGTAGAGGACCTACTTCACCCTTAAAAAACCATCCACACACTATAATGGTTCCACCACCATGCTTAATGATCTATACCTGATACTTTTTGAACCCTTTAGCTTTTTTATTATGTATATACTGCACACCATGAGAAAAAATACATTAAATTTACTTTTGTCACTCCACAAAAACTTAGACCAAATTCTAGAATTCCAATTTTGGTCTTCCTTTGGAAACTCTGTACTGTCCTTATTTTTCAAATTTATTAGTGGGTTTATGTGATGACCATCTGTCATTTAAATCGCATGCTACTGAGTGAACTTTTACAGTAGACACAAGTAGGCTCAGTCCATGACACTACTTCAGATCATTGCTAATTTGTTTAGATGTTTCTCGTGAAACAGTAGCTGATTGCTTACAAATCATTCAATTCTTCCTCCTTGCTCTTTTTCAAGAAAGACCTGAGCTTGGCTTATTGGCTACTGTTACTTCCTGTTTTTTTTCCCCATTGACATTTGTTAGTTGTTGTGATGTGCCATACCGGGGACTGGGTGTTTGTGTTGGCATCGTCATTTCGTCGTCATTCATGAAAGTGGCTACATTGGACTGTGTAAAATTTGGGACTATTTACGGCCACTGATGACTGTGCAGTTGAGCATTCCACAAACCAAACATCATCATGATATGGCATGGTCTCTAGCAGTGGTAGACTGCCTCCCAATTTTCAAAACATGCAAAACAGCTTGTCTCACATTAAGCAAGTGTTCTGTTTTGCTGTACTTCTAGTTGCCTCTACAAGTAAACAAACACTTGAGTGAGTGAATGCCCAAGTAATAATGGTTAATGAAAATAGTACTATCAAGGAAAGATACTAATACTTTTTAGCTAAAGGAATATGTACTTACTTGTTATTGTGTGACCTTGCTCATTCACTAGAGACGTAACCACAGCAGCGTGAAGCTCCTGATGGGGTGACAGTTGCAGGCATTGCTCTATTCTGACTGTATGAAAGCAGTCCTGACAGCATAACACAACTACTACAAAATACTTCTGAGTATTACTTTAGCCTAACAGAACACTGAAAATACTTTTTCCTGCATACTTTCTTCCTTTAAAATAGGAGGCACTTGGAGCTGTTTCCTCTAATTTGTTTGCAGTTCGTATACAATCACTAAGATTTACTGAGAAGGTATTACAAATGTGGAACTAAAATTTTTTTGTCCTCTTTCATTACAGGTAGCTAATGTTCTACATTTCTTTGTGCAAGTCCTTCATCTGCTCTTTTTTTTTCTTTCCGCTCATCTCATGTCCAGTTCTTACTTTTTTTTTTCTTTTTTTTTCCGGAACTAATTTGTCTTGTAGGTCTTATCATCTGTCAATTCTGTTTCTCTATTTAGTTTGGTCTCAAATTTCTTGCTTCATTATACCAGTTTCTTCTAGGTCTTTGTGCACTTTCCTAACCCAGGGGGATCCTTCAAGCTTTTGTAATGCGTACAATTTTTCTTGTCAGTATGCTAGAACTCATTAGTATTAGTTTCTTAATTTTGTTTGCAGTTTTTTTTTCTGTGTGTTTGTGTGTTATATATTCCTGTATTGTTTCTAAATTCAAATGTTCATGCTGCTGTTCTATTTCATAATATCTTACTTTTTAATGAATTTTTTGCTATCTTTTATTGATCCTAAAATTACTGTTTCTGATTCAGGTGCTCATTCTGGCCAAATGACTGCCTTAGAAGTTGGAGGTTTTGACATTTTGGAAAATGAATTTTTATTGTAAATATATTAATTCAAAAGCAAAGTCTGTCTTTCATAGTATTTCTCTCACGGCTTCTTTTTCCCCCACTATTTGGTTTTGACTTCTCATAGGCTATTAAATTAGTCTTCTCCTGATACTCCCATACCCTTCATCTTTGATTTGGATGTTGCAATTTTGCTCTTTGTCAGTACTGCTTCTTATCAGAGGAGATTTGTAGTCATGCTTTTACTACAGTTTTTCTTTCTCTCTATTTTTGCTTTTTTTACACTGCCAGTATTGCTAAATCATCTACAAAAGTTAGTCAATTTTGACATTATCCAATTTTCATCCAAGAAGTATTCCACTTTCGATATTAGATTGTTGCAGCTGTTCCTTCTGTTCAATGATTGCTTTCTTAAGTCAGTATTGAAACAATAATGGATGTAGTCCATTGACATGGCTTATCTCAGAGGTTGAAGTTCTTTTAAGACGATTCCTGTTGTATTCTGTATTCCAGATTCTGTAAGAATTTTGAATAAAACTGGCCCAAATTTGTGGTCCTAGCCTTCCAAAATTTACAAATGTTTTCCAATCATATTTGCTGTTTTACTCCTTTCACAACAATGTGTCCTTCACAGAACCTGCCTGTCCTAAGCCATGCCTCATATCTATTGTATTGTAGAATTTCTGCTGTTATTTTATTTTCTCCTTGTCCTTTTCATGGAATTTCTTTGAATCTTCTGGGAATATGGTAGCACTTCATGTAATAATTTGTATCAAACTCATGTCAGACTGCACTTTTTAATTACCAATCTGCATGCACCAGGTGTGACATTCAATAACTTTGACTTACTTCATAGTGAGCTGTGACTTGAGAATGTCAGAATAGTCAAAATTCCAATTGTGAATAAATACATGTAATAGCAGTTTCGGTAGAAAATGTTTTAGTCTCAATTCTTTACCAGTTTGAGGATTGAAATGTAATAAAATTTTTATGTTTTTCTCTGGTACTTCATCAGAGCCTTCTCAATATTGTTCTCAATACTGTCTTACTTTGCTGGCATTATTCTTGTTATCCTGATTTATTGGTGCATGTGCATTAATTATTATGTACCTGTCATTTGCATATTGAATTATTACAGGGGAAGACTTAGTCTGAAGGTAACAAAAAATTTGATAATGATTTTAATATAGATTTACCATTTAGGAATGGAGAGCCTGGTTGGGCACATTATTGTGTACTTATTATCTGCTTTCTCTGTGAAGAATCTACAGTTATCCAAAAGTGGTATTTCTTCATCTGTGACTCTGGTATTTTGTAACCCCAATATTTTAGTCTTTAGTGAATTTACAATGTCTGGCAGCACTTAGTATTTGCCAACATTGATAAGTGTTTGTATATTTGATGTTCCAAGCGTGTACTTAATTTTGCATTCAAATTTTATGGTTGGACTTAGAGGACACTCCTCACCCTTGCAAATTGTTTTTGGGCTGCCGAGAACAGAAATGCCCAAATGCATCACTAGTGATAATGGGTTCACCTCTCAGTGAATAACAATTTTCATAATAAAATAAGGAAAGGAAATTTTAGCAAAGCTTAAGTGCATGGCAGATGTAAGGTGTTTTTGGCCACTTTCCTTTTTGAAGCCTCTAGTCGGAAGTATGGCTATAATTGAACCACTGGCTTGTGTAGTTATGTATAGTACCAAAACAAAAGTGTGGATATGAAGTGTGAATTCTTACTAACATTCTGTTCCAATAACTGCAACATTTTGTGTGTCATATCTTCTTTAATGCTATTTTCAAACTTCACAAACAGCATCTTCTGGACCAATCAGATGTTGATTAGTGTTAATAGAATTTTATTTATTCACTGCCTCATCAGTTGTAAATCATGGGCCATTTCTTGAATATTTCAGGTGACAACCTCAAAAAGATACACATCTGATAGTGCAAGGTAAGTTTTCATAATTCACTGCAGCACTTTTTGGGTAGTATAAATTTTTATGTACTAAATGTTAAGGTACTTCAGGTATAAAATACACTTCTGTAATTATTCAGTATTACCAATAAGCAACAACATTACAAGGCAGTATGGTCAGTAATGCTGTTCTCTGCAACAGCCATTATGTGACAGTTCCTAAATAAATAGAGCGAACTTTTAATATCCACACAGGAAAATTAAAGTTCAGGTGGAATGTCAGCAGCTTTATTGTGCTTAATGCAGAATGTCACCTAAAAATCAGTAAAATTGGAGAGATTCATCTTGATGGACACAAGCTAATCACAAGTTAGAAGAAAGGATGAGTGGCCATCTATCCACAAATTGGAGCTAATTCCCAGCCATTTAGATTAATGAATATAGTGTTCAACAGATCTTTCAATGCTGTGCTGCAGTCATGCTCAGTTTGTAGTATTGACAGTTTACAGGCCACCATCTAGAAGTATTTTAAATAGCTGTAGAGAATTACGTACTTATCATAGGAGAAAAGTATGTTTTCACAGAATAAATAAAAAAAATCACCCCATACCCACCCCAGGTGGCTCATCACTTTTTAATGAGCTCATGCTTGACTACCACGGGGTCCCCGTCTTTGCGTTATATCTTCCCTTTCTCTGCTACATGTCTATTCTCCAGTTCTTTTCCATTTTCTTGGGGAATAGTTTTTGGATAATTTTGGGAATGTGTTCCGAAAATTCGACAGCCCAGTATCGGGACAGTTTCTCATCTGTTTTTTCTATCTATCTTTGTTCTCCATCTCCCCTTTCTGTTTAGTGTTTAAGGTCTCTTTGTTTCTTCTTCCTCCCTGTGCATTCCTGAAGGCCGGCCGATGTTTGTGATACGTAATGGGTAACTGGGTGACAGGCAACTACCAGCCATGGGTCGATAGGTAGGGTTTGCATGTACCTCCTGGTACAAAACAGGGCCACGGTGATTGCTGAGCTGTTACCTTACCAACTGCCAATTGGTCCATGTGTTCGGAAAGTGGCATGAGTTGTGAACAGTCACCTAAGGTGGGTGAGCCTCCCTCTCAGGGCCCCCAGTTGGAAAGAGTATGCCATTGAAGATGCTGGCAATCATTGAGAACTTTTTTTACAATGAACCCATCACCATCTTAGTCTGTATCTACTAAACGTAAATGCAATGAGGCCAAAGATTCAGGCTCCACCAGCTGCACCTCAGGTCTTCATGGTGTCATGTACGAAAGAAAATAATTCCTTTTCTATGGTTAATCTTGTATTATTCAGAAAGGTGTTCATGCAATTGCAGGCCCTGTGAAATCTTGTTCTTGCTTACGTAATGTGACTTTGCTTCTGGGGATCAATTGTGATTTTTAAGCCCAACAACTGCTTACAGCTTCCCTCCTCCACAGCTATCCACAGCTCCACATGCTAAGTCACAATCTAGAACTACTTATGTATATAGCAATATGCCTTTTACATTGTATACCCGTTCCTGTCATAAAGTTAGTAATGATGAAAAAATACATGTATGGATTAGAGGACTTGGTGTACTTGCTGAAAATATAACTCTAACTGGTGATGTAACTCTGTACTATAATAATTAATAAAGTGTGAACTGTAGCATCGGCCACTAACCGGACAAGGGTACATCTCGAACCGGGGGCTCAAGGATGCAACAGTTTTAAAAAAATTAACAAATATCGCACACTGAATTTTTCATGTACTGTTATTCACACTTGGCTACTTGATGGTCTGACTGAGGGAGAAATCCATGCTTATCTCTCTGATCAGGGCACCACTGGAGTCCTCCAGTAACAAAAATGATTGATATGAACATAGTGCTCACATGCAGTCATTTTGTAACATTTGATTGACTGGTGCTTCCCTTAAAGGCTGTGAAGTGATCACGGTCCAACCATATGTTCCAAACAAGTATTATAACCACCTTCACATGCCCTTTGAAAACGTGGCCAAATGTGTTACTTGGAATTGAAGAGCTCACAAGGGTGATTACCAACTTCCTCCTCCCCATTGTATCAATTGTTATGGTGATCATAGTGCCTCATCCCATGAATACTCCATGTATCTCAATGAGCAGGCCATACAGGAGATCTGGGTGAATGAAAAACTACCTTACCCTGTCACATGCAAGTTGGTACCTAGTCATAAGCCCTGCATTATACCATTTGGCACTTGTAGTACTGTTCTTACTACACCCTGATCCAAGAAGGAGCAGACTTGCAACCCACAGTTCAGTACTGCAGCTGTGAAATTGTAGAGTATCACATAAGCATCCCTGTCTCCTTCTCCTACAGGTGCACAACAAGCCACCAAATCGTGGCCCCTGGCAGCAAAATCACGTGCTACACAACTGGTAGGCTGTAAAAGACAAAAGGAATACTCCCACGAAGACTTCCTACATCCCTCCAGCTAACATAGATCTGAGTCTTCATCTGCCAACTACAAAGGCTCTAAGAAATCAATCAAAGGCAAACAGTCTTCTTTTCTTCCCCAACATGGAGATCTTGTTCAATGGTGTCACCGCATGATACCCCCACCTGGCCAACCTCCATTTTTGCCAGTGCACACTGTCTAACATTTTTCTGTCCTGGAGTCCCCAGGCTGACCCAGGTAGAGTGCCGACACCTCTGTACGTCTTGTGGAACAGGGTTCTCCAGCCTCTTCACCCTGTAGCAGTGAGTCTTTGAAGTATGTCACTTGGCAGCTGTTGAGGTGACTATCCTTCATTTGTTTCCCCTCCCCCCCCCCCCCCCCAATCTACTCGAATGGAACAGCTGCTCTTGGCACTGCAACATGTGCTTGTTTTCTGCCTCCAAGAAACAAAATTGCGTACTCGTGACTGCTTCGACCTCTCATTTACTTCCAGTTCAGTCAACGTATATTCCATCATGTGTATGTGTGTGTGTGGGTGAAGGGGGGGGGGAGGCATGCTGGTCATCTAGGATGGCATTCATAGCCAAGCCATCTCATTGAACACCCGTCTGCAAGCTGTTGCAGTCTGGATTTTCCTTCCTCGTTTCAGCTTTTCTCTTTGTAATGTCTGCATGCTTCCATCATTCACTGTCACCACAACAGTCAGCCCCTTCACCCCTTTTTTGCTGCTTGGCAGCTATAACGCTCACCATCCCCTTTGGGGCTCTTTGAGAACCTGTCAAAGAGGTTCGTTCTTGGTTGACCTTTTGTCAGCTCAAACTCGTATGTCTTAACACTGGAGCACCCAAGTTGCTTTCAGACTGCATGCGCACCTATTCCTACTCGGACATCTTGTTCTCTGCTCAGCTTGCCCGTCATCTCATGTGGTCCATTCTCTCTGACACATACTGGAGCTACCATTTCCTGTGTGCTATCTGTTTGCTGACTCCTGTCCCAACTGAGACCTGCTCTTGGCGTTTTTAATTGTCATACTCTACTGTATTCATTATATAGGGGTATATATATGAGAGTCATTCAAATGAAACCTGGCCATTGCGTCTACCTTTGCCTTACATTTAAGGTGGCACTATGTAACAGTGTGTATGGTGGCGTCATCTATTGTTAGTGCATACCTGCCAACTCTCCCGATTTAGGCGCGAGACTCCAGATTTTCCACTTTTTCTCCCGCCTCCCGATTATTCCAGTATTCTCCCGATTTTTACTATCTATCGTCAAACTTATGATATTTGTTTTGAAAACCCGCCATTTCAGTTTTTTTTTTTTTTTTTTTTTCGCCAGTTGCCGGAATTCGTTGCGTATTAGTCGAACTTAATCGATACATATCAAAGTTTATAGAAATCATGACGTCACGCGCGATTTATATATCGATATTTATTTTTCCTCTTTCCTGCGCATTTTGTCAAAGATGTGCCCGTGTCCCGTAGTGCACAGTGTTCTGCTTGGACGTGTGTTGATGCATATTGTCGTAGTGTTTTTATTTGGAGGTTTGTTTTTAAACATGGCCAAAAAATATAACTCCGTCTTCTTAAAACAATTTTCGGAACAGTTTCCGTGCATTATCGAGTAGAGGAAAGGCCCATTGTTCGCTTTTTTTACCGTTTGCCGATGTGATATTTGTGTATCACATGGTGGAAAAAGTGATGTTTCGAAACATCTGGAAACAAAAAGCACCGAGACAATTTGAAGTGCGTCAATAACAATAAAAAACTGGAATTCAGCGTCAAAAGTGAAAGTGATGGAGTGATAAATGCTGAATATTTCTTTCAATTTTTATTTTAGAACATAATTTGCCGATTAATTGCGCTGACCATGCGAGTCACCTGTTCTGGAAAATGTTCCCGGATAGCAGTATAGCGAAAAAATACAGCTGCGGAATGACAAAAACTGTCGCAATTATCGGAGAAATGGCAAAAATGGAAAAAGAAGAAATCGTAGACATTTTGAAAAATGGCCATTTTCTATTGCAACGGTTGGTATCCCATAGTTGTTTATAATGAGACGACCCAAGAAATTGAAAGTACCTTATTATCTCTCCCCAACTTAAAAGGAGATTCCACCGGTGTCAACATAGGAACACTTCTTCTCAACACACTGAAGGAATGTAATATTCCACTCAGTAACTGTTTGTCAATAGGTTATGACAATGCCCCTGTAATGGTTGGAATGAAAAACGGAGTTGCAGATCTCTTGAAAAATCATATGCCTAACCTCTTTGTTGTTAGTTGTCCCTGCCATTTGTTAAATTTGGCAGCAAAAAAGGGAGCTGTATGTCTGCCATTCCAGATTGATGACTATTTACTGGACATATATTATTTTCCTGCAAAAGAGTACAGAGAGAAAGGAGAAACTGAAAGAATTTCAGAAATTATATGATGTCAAGATGAAGAAAATATTGAAGCATGTGTGCACCCGTTGGCTTTCTATGAGCAAATGTTTACTTCGGTTACTGGAACAGTGGAAGCCTTTGACGAGCCTGCTCAATTATGAAGTGAAGTCTGGTAACAATGATCAGCTTGGGTGTCTCCAAACTTATCATATACCAAAGGTGAAACAGTCACCAATTGATAGTAGTGCCTCTTCAAGAAAAAGAGTTAGTGAATTGCGAATTTCATGTTCATCTACATCAAAAATAAGTAAACAGGATTCCCCAATTAAGTACAACCTGTCTCGTGAAGAAAGGATTTTTACGTTTATGTCATCAGATTTAAATATGGCTTTGTGTCTGTTTTTGTCAAATGTTATACCTACATTTGACAAAACAAATTTAATTTTGCAGTCAAGTGTACCTCACATCCATTTACTGCAAGATCTGCTGCTGGCCACATTAAGAATTTGATGTCTAAATTTGTACTACCTACAGTGATAAAATCCTGTTCTCCTTTTGAGGTTGATTACCACAGCAGAAGAAACCAGAAGGACAATTGTGATTTGGTCATTGGCAGTTGTACTTCTCAACTTGTGGATTGCCTCAAGCATGATGAGATGGTGGAATTCTTCTCATCTGTTCGGAAATACTTAATTGCCACCTGTGACTACATGGTTCACAAATTCCCATTGAAGAGTGAAATGCTGAGGAATGCAACA
This sequence comes from Schistocerca cancellata, assembly GCF_023864275.1. Classification (NCBI taxonomy): domain Eukaryota; kingdom Metazoa; phylum Arthropoda; class Insecta; order Orthoptera; family Acrididae; genus Schistocerca; species Schistocerca cancellata. The sequence continues at coordinate 168,838,000 of NC_064636.1, read as the reverse complement.
GTTGTGCAAATCAGATCTGCTTCCGATGCATCCTTTTCTACCCTAAAGTATTTTGTGGAAAAGTTTCCAGTGTTATTGAATGCAGATGCAGGTAAACAGCAAGATACCATGGATGAATTACAATCCCAGTTTTGCGCATTTCAGATATATGATATACTGGATGAAATCTTAAGGGAAGAAAGAATTGATGTGGAGTGGTCTCTGATAGGAAAACTAAGAAATAGAGATGGGAGCCTAAATTTTGACAAATTAATTCGTGTTATGTTGGGTATTCTAACGGTCTCTCATAGTAATGCAGAATGTGAGTGGATATTTAGTCAAGTAACTAAAACAAGGACACAGTTTAGATCATCTACCGGTGATGAAAATTTGGAGAGATTGTTGACAGTAAAATCAAGACTACAGGGTGACTGCTTTCAGCAAACCTTCAACAAAGAATTTCTCAGAAAGGCTAAGTCTTCGACATTCAGTTCCTTAAATCAATAGAAATGAGAAGTGTTTCGTGAAAAGATAATTATACCTGTGTGTTACCATATTTCCTCCATCCTCAATATGTATTGAAAATTTAATTAAGGAGGAAATGATAGACCTTGATGTGAACGGATAACAACATTGTTAAATAAGTGAGGACACTAATGTGTATTATCTCGAAACATTTTAAGAGTGAACTACTATTTTATGTGGTTACTGGTTTAGTTTGTTAGTACATCATCATTATTCAGATTCTGCAATGTTTCCTACTGCAGAAGCAGCTTCTACTTCACCTGTGAGAAGAAAGGTGTTGTACATGTTCTCATGATTGTTTCAATGTTTCTCGCTAATACTGAATACCAATAGGCTACATAGCTAGAGTTAAATATGAGAATTTTACGAATTTCTGTAATGACATAGTTTCCCTGAAAATGTGTAATACTAGCTAACTTTGAACATGCAGAGATATAACATGTGAAATCTTACGAGTAGAAAGTAGATGCTGCCCCTGAAAAATAAAAAAGAAGTGGTTGTGTTAAGATTCAGCATACACCGGAGAACCAGTTGGCAAGCCTATTTTTACAGTTTTCATGTGTCACAAAACAGTATGGTGGATGCTATTTTACGGCAATCATACTTTTTTTCCTAATGCCAAAAATCGTCCCAGCCTAACAGCAATTAGCTGGGCGAAACTACAAATAAGGGTTACAGAATCAACATTTTGGGTATTTCCAATGTTTCTATATGTTTTTTACGCACTATATAGCTTTGTGGCGCCTTAAAGGAGAACTTTTCAGTTGTCTTAGGTGTATACAAAAATGAGCCACAGCTTTTTGATCTTTCATATCTCCTGATTTCTCCCGATTTTTAAAACTGAATCTCCTAATTTTTGGTTTTTGAAGGTTGGCAGATATGGTAGTTTGTCTGATGCGTGCACACTGATGTTGCATAGCGCCAGTATGGTTTCACGCCAAAGAAAAGGTGGTCACACAAGTTACATGTACAGTCGTGGAAAAACGAGCGAGACCCCTCGCCTTTTCGTTATGCTGATCCGCACGGCTTTAAAGTCTGCTACACAGCATAACAGGCAAGGCGACGAAGTGCTACCAACATATCATGCACACGCGTGAAATTGAAAAACTATTCTAACATTCTCAGACTGTTTTCAATAATGCTGATTAGTGTATTCCATTTTTACCGATTTAGGTGACGAAATCCTAACATGAAAATAGCTACGACAATTACGGAAGATGAGGGCCGCATAAATAATTCCACCTACTCTTTATTCGAAATGTTCTAGTTGCAGTCGATACATCAGCATATTAATCGTAGCTACGCTTTCGATCTAAATCACGTTTACAGGAATGCAAATAAAATCCATGGTAATTCAGAGCCCAGTATTAATACCACCGCGTTTTAAAAGTGCGAGCATTCCCATTGCTAGCTAGCTTAAGAAACACTTCGGCTAATAAACGTTATCTTGCTGTGGCGAGTCTAATGGAGGATTCGAAACATTGTAGAGTACGTTTGGCAGCTATGTCGTCATTTATTTCCTGGGGTGGTGCAGAATTATTCTACTAAATTTTGCTGGCTAATAACATTATTTTGTTGTTTCTATAAACAGCCCGAATGCGTGTCACATAAGCGGTGACATAAAGGTAGAAAATTCATGTTTTTGAGTCCAGAAAGCTCTTTGCAACAGAAACTGCAGATCATTTTGCCATTTTCATTGCGAAATTGCCGGCTTATTCATGTCTGGGGAAGTAATAGAGGACTGTTTTCCTGGGTTGCCTGCTAGTGTAGTGAAAGGGAGGTCTGGTTTACTTTCGGTTCTAATCTCGATGGAGGCAGAATATCAGTAAAGCAATTTTAAGTTCTCGCGCCCCCAATAAGTTTTATTGCTACCTTTATTCTATACTGGCGCCCTGTTGATGTCAATACGAAACTCTTGCAGACTTTCATACCTGTTACTGCCTACTTTTTCTGCTTCTGTCAGTAATTGAATTTACTTAAGTGTGGCACTGAATGATTTTTAACTGAATTTCGTTATGAATTTTCAACACTGCTAAATTTGCACACTTTCATGGTAGGTCAGCAACATTAATCCACTCTGACTGGTCTGAATGCTGACACAGACCGTTTCTCGGCTGAATGCCCATAATATTTTTCTGATTCGTAACTATCTTGGGTACTCTGTCGTACTAAAACAGTTATGTTATCTCGACAAGCGGAAATTCATTTTTGTTAGTACAGTTCATACAAATTAGCGTTTCTTCTTTCATTTATATCTTGTATTTACGTGTTTTCTTTAACACACTATTCAGCATTAATATACTCTTAAACAAGATTGAAAACAGTCTGACAAAGTTCGGAAACTTTTTAAATTTCATTCCTGTGCATAGTATGTTGGTAGCACTTCGTCTCCTTGCCTGTTATGCTGTGCAGCAGACTTTAAAGCTGTGCGGATCAGCATAACGAAAAGGCGAGGGGTCTCGCTCGTTTTGTCCACGACTGTACATCTGCATCATGCTCCGCAAGTCACCCACCTAATGGTGTGTGGTGGAGGGTACTTCCGGTACCACTATTTGGTCACTCCAACCCTGTTCCACTCGCAAATAGTGTGTGGGGAGAATGGTTGTTGGTAAGCCTCTGCATTGGCTCTAATTTGTCGAATTTTCTCCTCATGGTCAATACATGAGATTTAGGTGGGAGGGAGATGGGTTGAAGTAATATGTTACCTGACTCCTCCTGAAAAGTGCTGTCCTGAAATTACAATTGTAAATCTCTCCGTGATGGACAACACCTCTCTTGTAACATCTGCCAGGGTTGTTTGTTTAGCATCTCCGTAATGCTGTTTTGCCAGGTGAACGAACCCGTGATGAAACACGCCATTCATTGTTGGATCTTCTCTATCTCCTCTATCAGCCCTACCTGATAGGGATCCCAGATAGATGAACAATACTCGAAAATTGGGTGAACAAGTGACTTATAAGCCACTACTTTCATGGATGAGTTAAATTTCATTAAGATTCTTCCAATGAATCTGAATCTGGTGTGTGCTTTTCGCACTATCTGTTTTATAGGGTCATTCCACTTAAGGTCGCTGTGGATAGTTAGGCCTAGATGTTTTACAGCAGACTCTCTCTCCAGCTGTTTGTCACCAACAGTGTAGCTGTACAGTGGTGGATTTATTTTCATATGTATGCGCAATATGTTACATTTATTTACGTTCAGGGCCAACTGCCAGAGACTGCACCATTCATCAATTCTCTGCAGGTTGTTCTGCAAATGCTTACTATCTTCTGGCATTTCTACTTTGGTATAAACAAGTGCATCATTTGCGAATAGCCTTAAAGAGCATCCGACACTTTCTAGTAGATCATTCGTATATTTTGTAAATAGCGACAGTCCTCTCTCACTTCCCTGTGGTACTCCAGATATTACCTTTACATCTGTCTATTTAGTTCCGTTCAGGTTAAGAGCTATGTGTTGAGTTCTGTTTGCAAGAAAGTCTTGAATCCAATCGCAGGTCTGCTCCGATACTCCTTAAGCCCGTATGTTTTTCAGTATACGGCAGTGTGGGATGGTGCCAAATGCCTTACTGAGATCAAGGAACACGGCATCAACCTGAGCGCCACTGCACTGTGGATCTCGTGGAGGAACAGCGAGCCGAGTTTCGCAGGATCTCTGTTTGCGAAATCCATGTTGATTTTTATAGAGGAGACGTTCATTTTCCAAAAACGTCATAATTTTTGAGCATAAAACATGTTGCATAATTCTACAACATGTTGACATCAATGATATTGGTCTGTAATTGTGTGGATATGTTTTACGGCCTTTCTCAAAAATGACCTGTGCTTTTTTGCAGTTTTAGGTAACTTTCATTCCTCAAGTGATCTACGATAAATTATTGTTAGGAGGAGAGCAAGTTCTTTCGCATAATTTTTATAGTATCTTATAGGGATCTCATCTGGTCATGAAGTCTTTCCACTACTAAGCGATTGTACCTGCTTTTCAATTCCGCGATCGGTAATCTCAATATCTGCCATTTCAACGTTCGCACGACGATTGAAAGGAGGGACAGTGTTACGATCTTCCATGGTGAAACAACTTCAGAAGACCGAATTCAGTATTTCGACCTTCTCTCTGTTACCTTCCATTTCGGTGCCAGTGTGGTCGCCGAGAGAACGAATAATGATTTTGATCCACTTACTGATTTTACATACGACCAAAATCTCTTACGGTTTTTACTCAGGTCGGTTGACAATATCTTACTTTCGAAATCACTGAACGCTTCTTTCATTTCTCTCCTTATGCTCATTTTCTCTCTGTTCAGCTTTTTGCCAGCTAGATTTTTACTTCTCTTGAATATGAGATGAAGTGCTCTTTGTTTACGTAGCACTTTTCTAACATGGCCATTAAACCATGGTCGATCTTTCCTATCCCTTAAAACCTTATTTGGAACATATTTGTCTAGGGCATATTGAACTATGCCTATGAGATAAGCTTGTCATAAATAATAAATTCCTCATATTATCACATGTCCACACAGAAATTTCCTATGTACAGGTCTGTCTAGCTCGTGAACAACTTTCTCCATAATTTCTATTTCATGTTTTTTTCTCGAAGCTCAGATGTGAAGGCTACTACTTCGTTCACGTGACCTGCATTCCCTGCACCAGCTGAATCTGTAAGCAGTTGTAATCAATCTATGATTTCATTCGGGTCATCATAATATATTTACTCTAGAGGTAGATTGTTCAGTCTTTGTGTTAAACTTCAACCATTTTACCTGCACTATTTGCAGCTTCTACTGCTGGTTTCATTAAATTCTTGTATTTCTCACTCTTTGAGACTTTCATTCATCCTTTTGGGGTCTTATTTGCATTGGTCATCTGTAATGTTTGACAGTATGTTTTTGTATTTTCAGGATATACTTTCCCATGTTCTCAATTTTCAAGAATATTAACTGTAACAGACCACTCATTCTTTCAAATTCCTTATCCTCAACTCTTACTGCATTCTCCTCTGTTAAATCTATTGTTTACTTACCTAACATATATGGTTTTGTCCTGTGACCCCGTATAGTCTGTCCAACTTACATAATACATTTAGTAATAGCCTTTATTCCATCTTCTCCTTTTGTTTTTTCTGCTTCTATTTATAGTGTGAGACAGCTTTTCAAGCCTGTTGGTTACTGGCTTAAACGTTTCTGAGAGTTGCTGGTGTAATTGCAATTGCCCTAACTTTAACAAATGTAGCTTCTATCAAGTAGCCTTCTGTACCACAATGAAATTACACTTTTTTGACAACATGCTGTTGTATACTAAGTCATTTTTGAGACAGTTTACAACTTACATGTACTTTAACACCACTGGTGGTAATGGGAGTGAAGTGCATTAGCTGTCACATTGATGTTCCACACAAATGTTACATTTGCATTGACTCCTTCAATTTACTCATTGACACACAGTTCACATTGCTGTGTTCAAACATTCAACATCTCAACATTTATAGCATGTGCCTTGATACATCTTTCCAGTTCCATTAATTTAGTGTTGTTTGTCTCGATTTTTTATGTCAAATAAATGAATGTGCTTTGTGCCCTCTGAAGAATGAATGTGTGACATACATGCAAATTTGTTCATAGTCTACAGTACACTGATAGCCACTTTTTGATACACATTGAAGTTCAGTCTCTATTGACCCTCATTCAACTTCCTAGTTTTATCAATAACCAGGCAGCCATACTGAGAGCTATTGCAGCAATCCCCACATGTAACGAATTCACTTAGTGACCTGTCAGTTCCTACAGGTGCTTGGTAAATTTGCTTTAAATTCAGATTGTCCTGCTTGAAAGTGATAACAAGGTTGGTGTTATCTTGGACCAACTGCTTTGGGATCCTTGAGAATGTCTTGCTGACATAAAATGTATTGACTTGCATATGGCAGCCATAGCAGAAATATATGCAGATGTCATTCTGATTTTCCATTGAGACATTGCCACATATGTATATGCTGTTTGGCTTTACTTTTTCAGGTGGTGGAATGTCACAGATTTTGCCAACTGTCTGGTTTGTTACTCTCTTAATTCCATGCAAAATCTCCTGCAGTATCCAGTATTTTGACTGAAACAGAATTTTTGAAAAAATATATACTTGCTCAAAGCAGACCCTCACAGGATATGTAAACAGTGTAAGAACCATATTACTCCCCCCCCCCCCCCAAGCATGAATCCCTAATAACCAAAGCACCTGCAATATCAAGAAGTAATCATCCATTTGCCTCATTCTTCCAGTTTCCACATTCATCACTGCAGTAACAGTCACTTACATCACCACCCTTGTGGTGAGATTGTTTCGTCCTTCGTGTTAACTGTTCATTTACATTGGAGTGGAGAGGTTTTTGTAAACTCTTACTTACAGCTGAATATGTAAATAAACTTAACTAAGATGGTAGTTCAACGCCCACATTTGTTGAATGTTCAATCATATACTTCCATCCGCAGCTCATGGTCATAATATACTTCCACCCCCACTAATAAACATAATGCATCATGGAGTTCAACTATGGTTTTTCCAATCGGCAGAGAGTTTGGCGAGCTAACTACAGTAGATTTCTGCACAGTCTCTCATAAAATAGGTAGATATGACTGCCACCTTTGCCAACACTATAGCTCATGTTGTATTGCATAGCTGGCATTCATTAAACCCGTAAAACTCTGTCCCTGTACATCTTTGCATGCTATGTTGTGTGTTGTGTGTGTGTGTGTGTGTGTGTGTGTGTGTGTGTGTGTGTGTGAGTGTGTGTGTGTGTGTGTGTGTGCGTGCGTGCACGCTGCTCTTTGGCGGGTTCATGCTTTGCTACCATGTACCATGGGGCCCTAAACTGTGCAGCATCTTCCCTTCGATGCTGCTTGTCTGTCCTTCTGTTCTTTTTCCCCTCCCTTGGGGAACATGTCTAGGCTGTTTTGCAAATATATACTGTATTTTCAGTAGGCAATACCAGAATATTCTCCACTGTTTTTCGTTCCTTTTATCTTCCTTCAGTCACCTTCGCCTATAATTTCTCCACTTCAGCATTTCACATTCTCCTTTTTCTTCTTCCTTCTTGTGCACTCCTTAAGGCTGGCTCATGTGTCTGACATGTAACAGGTGACTGGGTAACGTATAATTCCCAGCCCCGGGTCAACATGTAGGGTTTGCATGTACCCCCTGATACAGGTCAGGCCCAGGGAGTGGTGATTATCTGATCTGCTAACTTCCCAAATTGCCTATTGGTCCCTCTGTCAGGTGTTCTGGAGGTGTGACCTGAGGTGTGAATGATAAAAAAAAAGTTCAAATGGCTCTGTGCACTATAGGACTTAACTTCTGAGGTCATCAGTCCCCTAGAACTTAGAACTACTTAAACCAAACTAACCTAAGGACATCACACACATCCATGCCCGAGGCAGGATTCGAACCTGCGACTGTAGCGGTCGTGCAGCCCCAGAATGTAGCGCCTAGAACCGCTCAGCCACTCCGTCCGGCATGAATGATCACCTAAGGTGGGTGCACCCCCTTCGGAAGGGGTCTGCCAGCTGGCAGGAGCATGCCATCGGAGATGCTGGCAATCGTGGGGGATTTTCTCGCAATGAGCCAATCATCTTCACAATCAGTAAACAAAATGAGGCGCCACGGTTTCTCGTGGTTTCCCTTTCGGAAGGCGGTCAGTCCTTTGCTACAGTAAATATGTTTATTATTCAGAAAGGTGTTTATGCAATTGCTGAGCATGTGAATCCTGCTCTTATTTACACAATAGCACTTTGCTTTTAGAGATTACATCTGATTCTCAAACACGACTGCTGGCAGTTTTGCTCCTCCATGGCTATTCAGTTCATGTTGAGGCACATCGAATGCTGAATTCTTCATATGGTGTTGTTTACACCAGACTGCTCGATGGTCTGACTAGGCAGAAATCCAAACGTACCTCTCTGATCAGAGTGTCACTGCAGTCCATCGAGTGATGAAAAAAGTAGATGCCTTCTTAGTGACCACACACACTCTATTTCTCACTTTTGACAGAGTGGTTCTTCCATCAGTGTTCAAAGCAGGTTATGAAGTCATCACAATCAGACCATATATTCTGAATCTGATGCGCTGCTACCAGTGTCATTGTTACAACCACTCTCGAGAGTCCTGTTGACACCCAGCTAAATGTGTAACCTGTGGTAGATACTCTCACGAGGGCAATTGTCCGCCTCCTTCTCCTCCTCCTCACTACATAAACTACAATGGCGACCACTCCTCCTCCTTCTCCTCCTCCTCATTGCATCAACTGCGATGGTGACCATACTGCTTCCTTCCACAGTTGTTCCATGTATCTCAATGAGCGGGCTGTCGAGGAGATCACGGTGAAGGAAAAAAATGCCTTACCCAGTCACTCACAAGTTGTTTGCTAGTCAGGAACCGTGTGTTCTATAATCCGGCACCTACAGTACTGTTCTTGTTACCTTTCCCTCCAGAAAGGACATGGCGACGCAGACATGACACTTCAAATTTAGCGCCGCAGTTCTGAAATTGCCGAGAATCATGGTAGTGTCCCCATCTCCTCCTCCAGCTGTACAACACACTACCGAACTCTCGCCTCATGGGGCGACGTCACCAGCTACACAACTGGCAGGCCAGAAAGGGCAGAAGACTGTCTACATCCCACCAGCCAACCAACATCTGAGCCTTCCTCTGCCAACTGGAAAGACTCAGAAATGTCAAACAAAAGCAAATGATCTTCTCATTTACTGACTCAAAGATCCTCTTCAATGGTTTTGCCATGTGGTACCCTCGCCCGGCCGACCTCCATTATGCCGTTGCACAGCACCAACCATTTATCTTCCCTGGACTCTGCAGAAGGAGAATGCCGACGCTTCTGTAGACCTCTTGGAGCAGGATCCTCCTGCCTCTTGCCCTATAGCAGAGAGTCTTCAAAGGATGGCCTCGGCAGCTGCCGAGGTGACACCTCTTCATTATTTCCTCGTCATGACTCATTTATAATGGGATGTTTGTGGTCTTTTATCCAGCAGAGAGAATTGGAGTGTCCGTTTGTTCTCCACTCTCAGGAGACAAAATTGCGTCCTCACAGCTGCTTTGAGCTCTTGCATTTCTTCCTAGTCTGTCTTGATCTTCACCCCCGCCCTCCCCCAGGATGGCATTCCATCTCGTGGAGAGTCGTGCTGCTCACATGGGACGATGTTCATAGTCAATCCATCTCCCTGAATACCCATCTTCAAACTGTTGCAGTTCGCCTTTTCCTTCCTCGCTTCACATTTTCTCTTTGCATCCCTCCATCATTCGATGTCACCTGTACAGACTTCCTCCAGCTTATTTGTTAGCTATCTCACCCCTTCCTGGTGCTTGGTGACTTCAATGTGCGCCATTGCATTCAGGGTTCTCCCAGAATCTGTCAGAGTGGTGCCCTCTTGCCTGACCTTCTCAGTCAACTTAAACTCTTCTGCCTTAACACAGGAACATCCACATTCCTCTTAGACTATTCCCATTAGGACCTATCCTGCTGCACTGCCTAGCTCTCTGACACGAGCTACCATTTCTGGTGTGTCATCTCGATTGCTGACTCCTGCCCCACATGTGTGCACATCCAAATGGCAGGTTACTAACACTGACTGGAGGCTTTACTCCTCCGTGTCGATCTTCAACAAACATCTTTTCCACAGTTGTGATGACCAGGTAGAGTATCTTACAAACATTGTCCTAATCACCGTAGAATGTCCCATTTGTTGCATTTCCTCTTCACCACGGCATGTCCCAGTCCCTTGGTGAACTGATGGGTGCTGCAATGCAATTCACACATGGTGGTGAGCTCTCCGCGTTTTTAACCATCATCCTACAGTGGCAAACTATATTCTATATAAACAGTTGCGTACACAGTGTTGTGGAATTCTTCGGGAAAGCAAAGAAGTTAGCTGGATTTCGTTCACTAATTCTTTTCATTGTTCCACTTCTTCTTCCTTCGTGTGGGCCAACCTCTTCAGCTCTCTAGGACCAAGGTCCATTCCCGAATTTCCGGCCTGTGAGTAGTAGACGATATCATTGTGGACCCTATTGCTATCTTCAACATTTTGGTCCGTCATTTTGCGGAGTTTTCGAGCTGCTCCCACTATCACCCTGCCTTTCTCAGTCAGAAAGGAGTGGACGTGGCTCGGGCGATATCCCTATCTTCCCAGAATCGTGAGTACAACAATGCCGCATTTACTATGATGGAATTGGATCATGCTCTCACTTCATCCCGATCCTCTGCCGCAGGGCCAAACGATGTTTGCATTCAGCTGTTGCAGCACCTTTCTCTTACAGTCAAGCACTTTCTGCTTTATACAAAACTGCATGTGGGCAGAGGGCACATTTCCCAGATGCTGGCCTGAAGCCACTGTCCTACCCATACCTAAGCCTGGTAAGGACTAATACCTCCCTTCTAGCTATTGCTCCATTTCTCTCAACAGCTGTGTTTGCAAGGTGATGGAACGTATGATCCATGCCCAGCTGATATTTTAGGTCTAGTCTCGCAATTTACTAACCACTGCACAGTGTGGATTTCGACCGCACCATTCTGCAGTTGATCTCATCATTTTGTCCACCAATGTCATGAATAGTTTTCTACTGAAATCCCAGGCTGTGGGCGTGTTTTTCGGTTTGGAGAAATCTTAAGACACCTGGAGCAGGACTGGTATCCTGCATACTGTCTACACATGAGGCTTCCATGGCCACCTGCCCCATTTCTTTCAGGAATTTTTAAAAAACCTTCAATGTACATGTAGATTCTGCCTTCTCATACATCTTTATCCAGGGAAACGGCGTACCTCAGGGTTCTGTCCTGAGCTTCTCCTCTTTACTATCGCCATTAACCTGTCTCCCGCCGGGCATTTCCGGCTCCCTCTTTCGTTGACGATTTTGTCATCTATAGCAACTCTCCAAGGATGTGCCTCATTGACCAGCATCTTCAGTGATTTCTCGATCGTCTTTACTCATGGAGCATCGACTGTGACTTTCGTGTTTCCACTGACAAAACCGTTTGTATGAATTTCTGGCTGTGCAATTGGTTTCTTCCACAGTCTCTACATCTTGCACCTGTTGCTCCTCCATTAATTGAAACTACGAAATTCCTGGGGCTCATGCTCGATAGGAAACTTTTTTGGTCCTTTAATGTGTCTTACCTGGCAGACTGCTGTACACAAGCCCTCCAGAGCGAACCACTCTCCTCTGTTTTTATCAGTCCCTTGTCCATTTGACAATAGACTATTGTTCACTCTGTGCCTCTTATGCTGTCTCAATACTATCCATCATCGTGGCATCCATTTGGCCACTGCTGCCTTTTACACTAGCCTGGTTGAGAGTCTTCGCAGAAGCTGTCCAATTCCCGCTATCCTACCGCCATGACATTCTTCTTAGTAGATATGCTTTGTCTGCCATGCATGGCCACCCATCCTGTCCCTCCTTTTTCGGTAACTCCTTTGATCGCCAGTATGGGGCACATCCCTCATCTCTGTTACCTACTGGAGTTCGTCTTCGGCACTTGCTCTGGCAGCTTAACTTCACACTATGTGCAACTTTCCCTTTGGGTGTAAACGCGTCACTCCTGTGGCTACATGCAGCGACCCATGTTAACCTCGGCCTTCATTCGCTTCATAAGGACACTCCTCCAGCCTCACTCTACTGCCTTCAGTTTCACGACCTTCACATGGAATTTCACAATAGTACCTTTGTGTACACTGATGGCTCTCGGACTGACTGTAGTGTCAGGTGTGCCTTCATTATTGGCACCAACGTTTTTCGGAATTGGCTACCATAATGCTGCTCAGTATTTACAGTACATCTCTTCGCCCTGTATCAGGCTACATAGTACATCAAATCCAGCAACACCAGCTTTCCAATTGAGTCATCTGCTCTGACTCTTTCAGGGCCCTTCAAAGTATCTGTGTGCTGTACAGTGCCCATTTCTTAGTGCAACGGGTCCAGGAAACCTGTCACTTGCTACTGATTGATGGAGCCACTGTGATGTTTGATGGTTCCTGGTCTCATCAGTCTGACAGAAAACACAGCCAGTGATGCTGCTGCGAAAGCTGCAGTCCTTCTACCTTGACCCACTAGGTCTTCCATTTCCTCCTAATCTGTGTTGCCGTCTGTCAGCAGGTGCTGTCACTTTGGCATCACCACTGGTCCTACCTTCATGGGAACAAGCTCCGGGTTATTAAGCCTCTTCCATCAGCTTGGATGATCTCTCAGCCTTCTCACCATGAGATCATTTTTAGCTAGCTTGCATGTTGGGCACTGTCTGTTTAACCATCTCCATTTGTTAAGTGGCACTCCCCCACCACTTTATACTAACTGCACCCAACCTTTGATGGTCCGCCATTTCCTGATGGAATGCCGTTTTTTAAACCACTTACATTCTCGTTTGTGTTTGCCATCTCAGTTAACAGCCATTCCAACTAATGATGCGGGGGCTGCCGAATGAATTTTACTTTTTATCCTTTGTAGCAATATGGCGAAAGCCATATAATTTTTAGTTCATGACCTCCATTTCTCTATGGCTTATTTTATAGACCTTTCTCCACGTGTGTTGTTATCTATCTTCTCTTTGGTCGATTGGGATTGACATGTAGTCGTTTTTAACCCCCCCCCCCCTCTCTCTCTCTCTCTCTCTCTCTCTCTCTCTCTCTCTCTCTCTCCCTCTCCCTCTCCCTCCCTCTGTGCATGTGTGTGTTCGTATTGTACAGTTATGATGTGGTCGGGTATGATCCTAGTTGTTTTCGCGCCCTGAAGCAAAACAAAACAAACACTATGTTGCTAAATATCTTAACTGTACCAAGGAAGTCCCCTACACTAACAGAGTATGATCACCTGCATCGTCAAGGGAGAGCAAACACTTCTGTAGAAAAGGTCAAAAACTGAGCAAACACTTCTGTGGAAAAGGACAAAAACTCAATTGATACATCACATAGTCAACGTCATTCATCCATGGATAGTATTACTCTGGTATCACTAAATTGGTGGTTTTCAGATACTACCTCTGAGGAGAACTCCATGTTCGATATCATACTTAAACCTACTGGTATTCAAGCAGTAGGTTTGCTTGAACAGCATACTGCTGCTACAGCAGGGAGATTTGATACATAACTTGATGTCCTTAGCCTTTGATGTTCCCCTTAGAAGCGAGTGAACTATTTCAGTTGCTGTAGATATATTTTCGTGACCTGTATTACTTTTATTATTATTATTATTTAGCTTCAACTCCTATGTTTCGTCCACGTTTGTGTACTTACTAGGCACAGATCTACACTTCACAAGCTGTATGGTGCATAGAACTGTTGTTTACATCATCCCACGATTTTTTTTTCTTTGTGTGTGTGTGTGTGTGTGTGTGTGTGTGTGTGTGTGTGTCAGTGTCAGTCACCCCAACTTCAATATAATTGGAAATAATAATAGCCTGACAATTTATTAATCCCAATTGTGTTTCGCCTTTTTCTTGTTCTAAGGCCTCATGAATGGGTTCTACAATGTTACAGTTTTGTTATTTTTCTATTATTAAACAGTTCACATCGCGATATTTTATGTAAAAAGGTAATTACTTACGATCTGCAGAACTGCATTTCCTCTCATCTTGTCTGGAGGTCGCAGTACCACTTTTTATTACTGACATACAAGCACAACTTTGCGCTCTGACCTCGTTCACACTATTCACCATGTTTCTCTTTTTTTGTAGCATACTATTGTTATTTTGCCATTCGATATATATCTATTTCATTGGACACTGGTTTTAACAACATAAATGTTGCAACTCCATTACTGTTTCCTCTTCTTTGGCGTGTTTGCCACCTTTTTGCATACCTAACAAAGTATATGTTAAAGGTACAGGATGGTACTGGAGGCAAAGGCGAATGGGATCAGCCTGCCTCCTCCTTGTGCTGCTGATAATTTTGCATGTAATACCACCTATTCCAAGCACCCTTACACCTTGCCCCACTAGTATGAGCATCAGCATCCAGCTAAGAGCAAGCATCCTCTGCCACATGCCCCTGGCCCTACTGCGCCCATTACGTTATGCTACAACAACTAATATGTTCGAAAGGTCGCATACATCAGAATTGTTTAAAATGCCTGTGCATAAAAGAAACGTGTAAGTATTAATCTACCTCTAACTCTCATTATGTTTTGTTGCTATTAGCTCAGCAGCAGGCTGTAGGTTTTTTTTATTATCTGTGCACAGCACACACTTACAGTATTTGCATCCTGACAGTGGCTGATGAAGACATTGACTGAAAGTATTCAGCAACAAAAATAAAAAGTCGGCCACTTTTACATCTCACACCCCATCCCACACCACTCCAATATCCTTGCACCTTCACCTTACCGTACCCCTTCACCCTTCAGCTTTGTCTCTACCACGGCCCCTCTCCAAGCACTTCCCCTTCCTTATTCACCACTTTCCCCTTTTCATACTTTCCACCATTTCCCCCTTACCTCCCTCCAACTCTGAAAATCGTAACTCCCCTTCCCCTACTACCTTAGCCCCCTACCTTTCTCCTTCCTTCCCATCCTCTCATCGATTCCCCGTTGATGAGTAGCATTTCCACCTTCTCTTCGTTGGTGTAAATTCTATTCACACAACTCTTCAACTGACGATGGTTGATGGAATGATGAGTGTGCATTCTACTTAAGTTTACATTTGTCCTCAGTCAACATCAGCATGTCAATGTGTCCCATTACCCCAAGTACATGCAATAAGAGCTGGGAGCATCAACATCAATGGTGCGTTCTGTAATTAATAACGTTGTATTTCAGTGAATGGTACAGTGTGGTTCATTTTTGAACAGGTCTTTAGAAGAGGAAATGAATTACCAAATAAGAAATACAGGATGCCATTTGAAAAAGTCATACCACTGTTGTAAAAAACAAAGCTACAATGAAGGAAATCATGCTGATTGATGTCCTCCTGATGACTAAAGAACATTTGCTTTAAACATTTTGTAATTTGCATCCATACAATCAGTTTTTTAGGGTGGTCAAGATAAGTGGGACACCCTGTATATATATATTAATGACTTCCATTGTACATTCAAAAGACACAAAGCTAGTTCTTGTTACTGAGTCATCTGAGCCATCTCTAACAGGGGTTCACTGGGCCTGTATGCTGTATAACTTGTTCCACCTGGAAACAAGTGTATAAGAAATGTACCTACCGAGGTATCTGACAAGCAATATTTTTTGAACACAAATGACAGCAAACAGTGTAATATAATATTGTGCCTTAACTTGTCACTGAGGAATTTAGGTGCAAGGCCATTTCATTGTTTTCTTCTTGAAGAAAAATTTATTCTGTAAGATACCATTGACACTGTGTGTAACATCCTAAGCACCTAATACTATTAACCAATAAAGTGACAGTCTTCAAACATTTTGCTTAATCACAATGGAAGTATATTTGCTTGGACATTTAGACTAAATGGTATAAAATAATGTGCAAGTATATGTACATGGATCATGTACACTGTCCAGTAAACAAACCTCACCAAAAGTGGAAAGTTTCAATCAGTGGTCCTTTATATTTACTCTTTATCACAAGTTGTATGCATGAAAGAACGAGAGGAGGAGGAAATGATTCTGTGGGGGAAGGATGATAAACATTCAGTGATTTCAACTTCCTGTGCATTATTATACAAGGAACAACATCACTTCCAACCTGGGCAGAAAGCCAGACCAACTTATTTAACTGAATCGCTCAAACAAACAAACACTAGTAGCAGTGAGAAATCTGCAGGACATAGCACATTCTCTCAATTGGCAAACATATATATCTGAAAGAAATGTTATGGGCCAATGCCAAAGATACACCACAGAGATCGACAACTAAAATAAAATAACTTCAAACAGTGCACAAATATTAATATTATTAAATTCCTACAAACAGGTTAACAAAAGTTGAATAGCAGTTTGTACAAGAACAGAGCTGCAAAAGCCAGTATAAAAGACATACCCAGTGAAAATTTGAAATGAGGTATGAGGAACTAAAAGTATTTAATAACCTGGTATTATATCAGGTGGTCATAATTAAACTGACAGTGTTCAGAGTGCTTCAGTGTGGGCATATACATCGCAGAATGCTGAAACATTCTTCATATATTCATTAACCAGTGAGCACATGGAGTAAGCAGAAAAAGTAATAGTTCCACATTCTGGCACTAGGTGAAAATACCACGCTATAAGCAGTCAGAATGTGAAATGTTTCCTGTTTTGATCTTCACATGGTGGTTGCCACTCGGTGACATGTTGTCTTCTTTTGTGAAGCAATTGTTAGGTAAAAGGTTAAAGGGTGTATATGCTCTAGGACAACTGAGAAATCAGAGAAAAACCAGGATTTTTTAAATTCTGGGAATTTTTCATTATGTTAGTTTTCACTAAAATTTTTGTAATTTTGGTTGGTAAGAACTGAGACTCTGACAAAAAAAAAAAATTTACTTTTGCTCGCCACTGCAGAAGAGTACTGCAGCAGTAAAACATAATTGAGAGACTAACACCGACAAAATAAAACTTTAGTTACAAGGAAACTGGGCCATTACAACAATAAAACAATGCACACACAATCATCTGCCAGCAGCAGTGTCAAAGACTATGTAATACTTGATAATAATAAATTGTTACAATATGTCTTTCTTCTGGGCCTCATTTTGATAAGTGTGGTGTAACAACTGGTTGCATTTCTAACAGCTTGTGGGCGAATATTGTGAATGTTGGCTTCAAGAAGCGTTATTTCAAAGTAAATTTCCTTTTACGCAAGATTGATTACATTAAGTATGTGAATGTTCAATGAATTTCTTTAATCAATGCTAAGGACTAGCTGCATAGAAAAAATTTGGACCCAGAAGATCATCCATTTATGCTACTATTTAAAACTTTTCTGTCACATATGTGTTTGATCTTACTTAAAAAGGTAACACACACTTAAAAAAAACACGTTTTGAGGTTAGTCTTTCATATTTATTTTAGTTCTTTTATTGATTATGGATTATGCAGTAATGCTGGCAAAAATTAGTTGTCTTTCACACATAAGTGGCTTTGCTATGGGAAAAGTCAAAGTGTTCAACAGAACATGTATTGCCAGGTAACCCACGGAGTGCCTGTGGCACTGCTGTGAAATTGATAATCGTGCTTGTCAGGAATATTCAGCTGCTGCAATTGAAGCAGGTGCTCTTAAGATCCTGTTTAAACATAGCCTCGAAAGAAAAAACAGCGAAAATTTTCTGACAATACTACACTCCTGGAAATGGAAAAAAAGAACACATTGACACCGGTGTGTCAGACCCACCATACTTGCTCCGGACACTGCGAGAGGGCTGTACAAGCAATGGTCACACGCACGGCACAGCGGACACACCAGGAACCGCGGTGTTGGCCGTCGAATGGCGCTAGCTGCGCAGCATTTGTGCACCGCCGCCGTCAGTGTCAGCCAGTTTGCCGTGGCATACGGAGCTCCATCGCAGTCTTTAACACTGGTAGCATGCCGCGACAGCGTGGACGTGAACCGTATGTGCGGTTGACGGACTTTGAGCGAGGGCGTATAGTGGGCATGCGGGAGGCCGGGTGGACGTACCGCCGAATTGCTCAACACGTGGGGCGTGAGGTCT
Source organism: Schistocerca cancellata (assembly GCF_023864275.1). Taxonomy (NCBI): domain Eukaryota; kingdom Metazoa; phylum Arthropoda; class Insecta; order Orthoptera; family Acrididae; genus Schistocerca; species Schistocerca cancellata. Next base: position 168,819,861 of record NC_064636.1, on the reverse strand, counting down.
CCACAGTACATCGATGTTGTCGCCAGTGGTCGGCGGAAGGTGCACGTGCCCGTCAACCTGGGACCGGACCGCAGCGTCGCACGGATGCACGCCAAGACCGTAGGATCCTACGCAGTGCCGTAAGGGACCGCACCGCCACTTCCCAGCAAATTAGGGACACTGTTGCTCCTGGGGTATCGGCGAGGACCATTCGCAACCGTCTCCATGAAGCTGGGCTACGGTCCCGCACACCGTTAGGCCGTCTTCCGCTCACGCCCCAACATCGTGCAGCCCGCCTCCAGTGGTGTCGCGACAGGCGTGAATGGAGGGACGAATGGAGACGTGTCGTCTTCAGCGATGAGAGTCGCTTCTGCCTTGGTGCCAATGATGGTCGTATGCGTGTTTGGCGCCGTGCAGGTGAGCGCCACAATCAGGACTGCATACGACCGAGGCACACAGGGCCAACACACGGCATCATGGTGTGGGGAGCGATCTCCTACACTGGCCGTACACCACTGGTGATCGTCGAGGGGACACTGAATAGTGCACGGTACATCCAAACCGTCATCGAACCCATCGTTCTACCATTCCTAGACCGGCAAGGGAACTTGCTGTTCCAACAGGACAATGCACGTCCGCATGTATCCCGTGCCACCCATCGTGCTCTAGAAGGTGTAAGTCAACTACCCTGGCCAGCAAGATCTCCGGATCTGTCCCCCATTGAGCATGTTTGGGACTGGATGAAGCATCGTCTCATGCGGTCTGCACGTCCAGCACGAACGCTGGTGCAACTGAGGCGCCAGGTGGAAATGGCATGGCAAGCCGTTCCACAGGACTACATCCAGCATCTCTACGATCGTCTCCATGGGAGAATAGCAGCCTGCATTGGTGCGAAAGGTGGATATACACTGTACTAGTGCCGACATTGTGCATGCTCTGTTGCCTGTGTCTATGTGCCTGTGGTTCTGTCAATGTGATCATGTGATGTATCTGACCCCAGGAATGTGTCAATAAAGTTTCCCCTTCCTGGGACAATGAATTCACGGTGTTCTTATTTCAATTTCCAGGAGTGTATATGTGAAAGCTTAGCTTTTCTTGTGGTTATACTTTCTGTATACTAATTTATATGACTAAGTTTTCTATTGGTGTGTTTGCGCTACTTAACAGTGATCTTACTGGGCGATCCCATCACATTTCGTATGCTCTGAATATCTGCTGTCATTGGCTGATGAGATCACATCACATCAGTTGTGATTGGCTGAGGAAAGCAGGTGACAATCTCGAGGCTTCAGCAGCTACCATGGTGTATTTGTCAGAATTCGTGTTTATGCATTCATAATCCGAAAATATGAAGTGTACATGAAGATTTGTATCATAGATCTTTCAAAAACGCTTTGTTTGTTGCTACATTGTGTTTCCTGAAGTGCAACAAAGTTCAATGGTAGTGTATAAATCGTTCACGATTCAATGGATTGATCAATTTTACAGCTCCAATGGAAAATACATCATCGCTTAACATGTAAAATACAATTTCACCCGCAAAAAATTTTATTTTCACCTGAGAAAATGGGTTTTTGACTCGAGAATCTCGGGGGAAAAAACTTTTTTTTTTTTTTTTCTTCTACTGAGAGTTAAGGTTTGTCTTCCATACGAAATGCAGTGGCTACTGATAAGGAAGGCCATGCTTTGCTGGTAAAGTTGTTTTATGACAACAGCAGCAATAATGGGCACTACCTTGCAGAAATCTCTCTGAAAAAGAATACGATCAAGAAAGATAAAGAAACAGGTGAATTATATGATGCAGCAGGGAGAGGAAAATGTCCCATTCCCATGGCAGTTGTAATTGCTTTTAGCTAAGGCTGATCATGCAGCAGACACCTCAACTTGTGCAGTAATCATTAGAGCTGTCATGGGATTGATCTCTCTCTCTCTCTCTCTCTCTCTCTCTCTCTCTCTCTCTCTCTCTCTCTCTCTCTCTACACCTCACCCTCCTCCCTCTCCCCCCGCCCCGTCCGGTCAACAGCCCAAATGATTTTGTGGCACATTTTACAGTGCTATGGTTGTCTGTTCACACATACAAGCGTCCCCTCAGGGGGTCCACAACTCTTTTGTGGATACATGCGTAGCGAGCACGGGACCCCGAGCTAATTTGGTCCACCTTCCTTTCTGGGCTGCATACCTTCCTTTTCCACATCCATCCCTATCCCCCATCTTCGCCACACCTCACCTCACCTCTGGCTCTTTCCTTTCCTTTCTCCCCCTCTGGGAGTACGGTTTGTGCCTACGTCCGGAGACGGACGCTCGTAAATGTAACACATTCTTCTCCTTCTCTGCTTGCATGTCTTCATCCTTCCTTTGTCCTTTTCTTTTCCTTACCTCTTTCTTTACCCTTTTCTCCGCTGCGGCGTTTGAGACCTCTCTTCTTTCCTTTCCCTTTATTTGTTTTTCCCTTTCGCTTTCTTCCTCCCTGTGCGTGTCTGAAGGCCGACCCACGCATTTTCATGCGTAGCCGGTGACGGGGTAACGCGTAATTCCCCACCCCGAGTAGACAGGTAGGACACGTACGTACCCCCTGGTAACGGCCAGGCCCAGGGAGGGGTGATTACCCGAGCTGATACCTTCCGAAAGTGCCGATTGGTCCCTCCTTCCGTTTCTCTGGAGGTGTCACCTGAGGTGTGAACAATCACCTAAGGCGGGAGTGCCCTCAGAGAGGGCCCCCACAAGGGAGGAGCGCGCCATCGGAGACGCCGGTAATCATGGGGGATTCTTCCGCAATGGTTTCCTCATCTTCCACTATGTCTGCTCACAAGCGTAAGTTCACTGAGTCTCAGCCACAGACAGTTCTTCCATCGTTGCCACAGTTCCTTGTTGTTTCTCGGTCTGACGAAGGTCATGACTTCTCCACGGTCAACCCTTTCATTATTCAGAAAGGTGTCGACGCAATTGCAGGTCCTGTAAAGTCTTGTTCCAGATTACAGAATGGCACCTTGTTGTTAGAAACAGTCAGTGCCCTCCAGGCACAAAAATTGCTGCGTACTTCACTGCTCCACACCTCCCCTGTCCGTGTGGAAGCACACCGCACCTTAAATTCCTCACGTGGAGTCGTTTATACTCGCTCCCTCGACGGATTGTCTGACGAGGAAATTCAACACTACCTGTCTGACCAGCGCGTAACGGCTGTTCATAGAGTCATGAAACGGGTTGACATGAACATCATTCCAACCCATACAATCTCCTTGACATTTGACAAAGTTCAACTCCCATCGAAAATCAAAGTGGGCTATGAGATAATTTCCGTTCGCCCTTACGTCCCAAACCCTACGCGTTGCTATCGGTGTCAGCGGTTCAATCACACCAGCCAGTCCTGTTCCAATCCAACCAAATGTGTTACATGTGGCAAGGATGCCCATGAGGGTGCTTGTCCACCTCCATCCCCTTGCATCAACTGTATGGGTGACCACAGTGCTTCCTCTCGAGATTTCCCCATTTTTAAAGACGAAAAGCTCATTCAGGAAATGACAGTGAAGGAAAAGGTGTCGACCTTTGCTGCTCGAAAATTATTCGCCAGTCGAAAGCCCACTGTGCCTCAGACAGGAAAATACAGCACTGTCCTTGCCTCTCCTCGGCCAACAAAGGAGGCAGCCATGCAGACTTGTAATCTCACCTTTAGTGACACGGTCGTCAGATCGGCCAGCGCATAGAACGCCATTCAACCTCCCCACTTTCGCCTGCTCCATCTATGGCTCGCCTTTCATCGGGTTCTGCTAAATCTCGATCCCAAAAGTCAGACACCCAGACTTCCAAAAAAAGAGCATACTCGTGAAGATTTTTTATGCACCCCAACTTCACAACCATCTGTTCCACCTTCAGCTAAACATCATGTTTCCAAGAAGGCTAATAAGAAACCCATTTCCTCTCCTTCTCCGCCACGGCGTGTCTCATCTACAGCACCATCTGGTGGTAACCACCCTCGGCCGTCTTCTGTGTCGCCGAGGCGCACTGCTGGCGGCCGATCAACCGGCCGATCGCTGGTGGAAGGAGCTGCTCCTGAACAACCTATGGATCAGGATCTTCTGTCTTCGGCTGAGTGCCATTCCATGCTGTCGGTCGCAAGCTCTGAGCAGTCGTTGAGTTGACGGCAACCTTGGTCACATTCTTCCATTTTCTGTCCACCCTATGTCCATTATCCATTGGAATATCCGCGGATTTCGAGCCAATCGGGATGAATTGACGATCCTACTCGCCGGTCATCTTCTGTCTTCAGGAAACAAAGCTGTGTCCCCACGACCGGTTTGTCTTCCCCCATTTTCAGTCATTCCGATTTGATGCCCCTCTGTTGAAGGCACTCCAGCACATGGAGGACTCATGATTCTTCTCCATAATACTCTCCATTATCACCCAATCCCCTTAAACACTTCCTTCCAAGCAGTCGCTGTCCGTCTTTCTCTTTCTGGATACACCTTCTCTCTTTGTACTGTATACATTCCATCGTCCACATCAATGGCACGAACCGATCTCCTTCATCTTCTTGGTCAGCTTCAACCCCCCTATTTGCTGGTTGGGGACTTCAATGCCCACCACCCGCTTTGGGGATCTCCACATCCTTGTCTGTGTGGCTCACTATTGCTAGACGTCTTCCACCAGGCTGATCTTGTTTGCCTCTACACTGGGGACCCTGTATTTTTGTCTGCCTCCACGACAAATTTCTCTCATTTGGACCTTTCGGTCGGTACTGTTCCGCTAGCTTGGCGCTTCGAATGGTTCACCCTTGCTGATACACACTCTAGTGACCACTTTCCATGTGTCCTTCGATTGCAGCCACAACTGCCATCGCCCGAGACGCTGGAAGTTTGCCCAAGCCAATTGGACACTTTTTTTGTCTCTAGCGACATTCGATGACCGTCACTTTCCTAGCGTCGACGATGAGGTCACTCATATTACAGACGTTATTCTTACAGCTGCGGAACGTTCAATACCTCGCACCTCCGAATTACCCAGGCGCCCCCCAGTTCCTTGGTGGAACGAGGCATGCCGTGACGCAATAGGTGAGCGGCGACGTGCTCTTCGCGTTTTCAGACACCATCCTACATTGACCAACTGTATCCGCTATAAGCAGTTCCGTGCGCGGTGTCGTCACGTCATCCGCGATAGCAAGAAGGCAAGCTGGGACTTCTTTACTGGCTCATTTAACACCTTCACTCCCTCCTCGGAAGTTTGGAGTCGGATTCGACGGTTCTCAGGCGCGCCTAGTTTCTCCCCAGTCTCTGGGCTCACTGTCGCGCATGAAACATTAGTGGACCCCGTCGCAATTTCTAACTCATTGGGTCAACACTTTGCTGAGATTTCGAGCTCTTCAAATTACCCACTAGCGTTTCTCCCGAAGAAATGTGCAGCGGAAGTGCGACCTCTTGATTTCTCCTCTCAAAATCGCGAAAGCTACAATACTGTTTACTCCATGCGGGAACTCCAACATGCACTCTCCTCTTCTCGCTCCTCCGCCCCAGGACCGGATGGTATCCACATCCAAATGTTGCTGCATTTATCATACCATAATCTGCGTTACCTCCTTCACCTTTATAATCGAATTTGGACCGACAGTACTTTTCCCAGACGATGGCGGGAAGTTATCGTCGTTCCTGTTCCGAAACCTGGCAAGGACAAACATCTCCCCTCTAACTATCGCCCCATTTCTCTCATGAGTAGTGTATGTAAGGTTTTGGAGCGTATGGTGAATTGCCGTTTAGCTTGGTGGCTGGAGTCCCGCAATCTTTTAACACCTGCCAAATGCGGTTTCCGAAAGCATCGTTCTGCAGTTGACCATCTTGTTGCTCTCTCCACTTATATATGAACAATTTTCTCCGGAAACGCCAAATAGTAGCAATATTTTTTTGATCTGGAGAGAGCATACGATACCTGTTAGAGGACAGGCATCCTCCACGCACTGTTCTCTTGGGGCTTTCGCGGTCGGTTGCCCATTTTTCTTCGCGAATTTATGGCAGAGCGCACATTGAAAGTGCAGGTGAACACTACTCTCTCCCGTACTTTCTCCCAAGAAAACGGGGTACCCCGGGGCTCCGTGCTAAGTGTTGTACTGTTTGCCATTGCCATAAATCCAATTATGGATTGTCTCCTTCCTGATGTCTCGGGCTCCCTCTTTGTGGACGATTTTGCGATCTACTACAGCTCTCAACGGACCAGACTTCTTGAACGACGTCTTCAAGGCTGTCTCAATCGCCTCCACTCTTGGAGCATCGAAACAGGCTTCCGCTTTTCTCCCAGTAAGACCGTTTGTGTTAATTTTTGGCGTCGTACGGAGTTTCTTCCACCTTCCTTACATCTAGGACCTGTCAACCTTCCGTTTTCGGACGTCGCTAAATTCTTGGGTCTTATGTTTGACAGAAAACTGTGCTGGTCCTCCCACGTTTCCTATCTTTCGGCTCGCTGTCTGCGATCCCTCAACACCCTTCCGTGTCCTGAATGGTACCCCCTGGGGAGCGGACCGAGTGGTCCTTCTCCGCCTCTATCGCGCCTTAGTGCGCTCGAAATTGGACTATGGAAGCATAGTCTACTCCTCTGCTCGGCCGTCTATTCTTCGGCGTCTCGACTCTATCCACCACCGTGGATTACGTTTAGTGTCTGGAGCTTTTTACACCAGCCCTGTGGAAAGCCTTTATGCTGAGACTGCTGACGCTCCGCTGTCCAATCGGCTAGATGTCCTAAGTCGTTATGCTAGCCATTTGTCTTCCATGCCTGCTAGTCTGGCCCATGACATTTTTTTCGACGCCTCCTTGGATTTAGGGTATGCAGGCCGCCCTTCCTCCCTACTACCACCTGGAGTCCGCTTCCGTCAACTGCTCCATTCTCTTTCCTTCCGCTTTCCTAAAACTTTCTTGACAACTTGGGGTACAGCACCGCCTTGGCTCCATCCCCGGACCTGCCTGCTCCGTGACCTTTGTCAGTTTACAAAGGATGGTACCCCTTCACTTGTTTATCGTCGGGCATTTTCTGCTCTATGTGCACAAATGAAGGAAGCCACATTTATTTACACTGACGGCTCAGAAACATCGTTTGGTGTAGGGAGTGCCTATATTGTTGGCGACACCCCAAATCGATTTCGGCTTCCCGACCAGTGTTCGGTTTATATTGCGGAGCTTTACGCTGTTCTCCAGGCTGTCCAATACATCCGTCGCCATCAGCGGATACAGTATGTTATCTGTTCAGATTCTCTCAGCTGTCTCCTCAGTCTCCAAGCTCTCTACCCTGTCCACCCCCTGGTCCATCGGATTCAGGACTGCCTCCACTTGCTCCACTTGGGGGGCGTCTCTGGATCCCAGGACACGTTGGTATCTGTGGAAATGAGGTGTCCGATATAGCGGCCAAGGCTGCAGTCTCTCTTCTTTGGCCAGTTATTCGCACGATTCCCTTCGCCGATCTACGAAGTGTTTTATGTTGTTGTGTTGTTCTTTTATGGCATGCACATTGGTCGACACTTCCCCATAATAAATTGTGGGACGTGAAAGCTCTTCCCTGTGCTTGGACCTCTTCCTTCCGAACGCGTCGTCGGAAGGAGGTAATTTTAACTACACTCCGGATAGGGCACTGTCTTTTTAGCCATCGACATCTTTTAAGCGGCGATCCTCCCCCACTTTGTCCCCACTGCTCTCAACTGTGGACGGTAAGACACCTTTTACTTGAGTGCCCCTATTTTACTCCGTTACTCGCCCGTCTACAGCTGTCGCCTGAAATATCGTCCATTTTAGCAGATGACATGCTCTCAGCCAATCGCGTTCTCGAGTTTATTAGTGCCAGTGAGATGTCAGTCATTTGAAGCTCTGTTTGGGGACACCCATCCCCTTTCTGTAGTGGTTTTTTAAGCTTTCCATCTGCTTTTAGTTTCTCCAATTTTTTGAGTTTCGTTCCCATTGCTGCTGGTTTCCATTTTCGTTTTTTACCTTTTCACAAGTCACAGACCGGACGCTAATGACCATAGCAGTTTTGCGCCCAAAAAATCAAAACAAAACAAAAAAAACATACAAACGTCCCTCGTTCCGTCACTCCCAAACATGATACGCAAATGTATTGAATACGTCTTACTGTTTGTCTTCGCCTCACATCAGAGGCATTCACATGTAAGTTTCTCTTCGGAGTGCACACGTAACTTGCGATTTAGTCATACAGTAATCATGGTGGCGCAGTATTCGTTTGAAGAACAGTGGGATGCGGTTTTTGTTTATGATCTATCGGATGGTAATGAGCATGAAGCTTGATGGTTCTATGAGGAACGGTACCAACCAAGACGCTACTCATACTTGCAAACATTTACGACAATTCACTGGCAACTTGGTCAAACAGGCTCATTAGCATCTTGGTGATGCTGGAAGGCGTCGAACACGACTGGATGGAGCATTGGGAGAATCTGTTCTCGAGCATTTAGAGGAAGCACCTACAAAAAGTACTCAAGCAGTTTGATACGACATGGAGATAACTAATTGGTTAGTCCGGGAGGTATTGAGGGATGATGGCCAGCATCCATTTAGTTTCCACCTTGTCCTAGACCTAAATCCTGTGTGTTCTTTACTGTTGAGTGCACCTTCCATCAGGATGGCCTTTAAAACATGCGAAATGTTCATTACCAGGCGAGAGGGAAATCCTACATCACATATGTTCACGGACATCAGGAACGATTTTTGCTGAACATTTGGACAGGCATTGTGGGTGACCATCTGATTCAGCCAGTCCATCTACCTTCTTGACTTAATGTAGCAAATTACCATCACTTACTGCAAGAAACTCTACCTGGCCTGCTGGAAGATGTTCCCATGGACATACGGCTCTGCATGTGGTTGCAGCATGATAGGGAACCCACACAGAGGTCGTGCTGTGCACAGATATTTAAATATCTGGCAGAGGTGCTCATGAGACATGGCCCTGTGATCACCAGACACCACACCACTTGTCTTTTTCCTGTGGGGATTTTTCAAGGTTCTAGTTCATCCAACCGGATGTGAACCACCTAGAAACGAAGATATGTTGCATTCAACATGCCGCCAACCACATAAAGGCAATGCCAGAAATATTTGAAAGAGTTCGACAAAACAGCGTTAGACATTATCAAGCTTGTCGCATCAGAGGGTCGCTTTAAGTGTCCTAGCTACAAAAAAGTCCCTTTTCAGGGCTGACACAATTTGTAAAATGCTTCCTGTACATGAACTAACAGCTATTAATGGGTTTGTTCCCAGAATGTCTTATCATGAAACTACAATTGATGTCGGGACCCTGGCAGGTTCGCCCCCAGAATGGAAGGCTGGCATGCTACCACCAAGCATTCAGGTCACTTTGGATACCTCATTATCTCTGGCAGCCAAAGCATTTGTGGTCATGCATTGTCCAGAACATCAGGCAACAGGTCAATCCCACAGTCAATCTGAGCATGTTGCGCCAAGTTTACTTGCATAAAAACGGTTGACCTACACAAGATTAGTAATTTTGGTTCCTACTGGCATCAGGTATCCAGAGTTAAAATTTCGTGACACAATTTTTCTCCACCCTGTATATGCTGCCAGCAACTGTTGACCATGTCATGTTACAGATGCAACATGTTGCTGAGTCAGGAGACCATTTTGACCACATTGTAACTTTTGATCAGATCCTAATAAACATATTAGAACCACCATTATCATTTGTCTGATGTTCCTCTTCTTTTTTCTGTATTGACCTCTCATACTTACTGCTGACATTGCCATATTTTCACCTGGTGGCACAAAATGGAACTATTACTTTTGAGCATTCTCCATGAAGACACCAATTAATGAACATCCTACGATGTTTCAGCATCCTACGATGTATGCAGCCCACATTGCGCACTTGGAACATCAGTGTAATTCTAGCCACTTGGTGTGTCTTGTAATGACCAGTTGCCATTTAAGCAGGATGCTGTTTGCACATTTTGACGTTCAGTAAATTCAGAATAAAGTCTGTGCTGTCTCACAGATGTACTATACGAAATTTATGATTATTATTCAGCTGGCGTTTTTATAAACAGTTCATGGTTATTGTATTATTACAGTGTAACAATTATCGTGACTTCTGTCAGTGTCTTGCAATTAATTTCACATTGTGGAGCATGTGCTGTGTCCATATCACAATTAAAAACAGCCTGAACAGACTTATTATTCTCCGTGAGTTCTGAGAGTAAGCAAATCATACTTCAGCATATATTTTTGGTAAATGATTAATGCAGTTCTTGATATTCGTCAAGATTACTTGATAGAAATTGGTGGTGATACAAATTCAGAACACAAAATGGATGATGATGACAATGGTGACACCAGAGGAATGGAGAAAGTAGTCATATCACCATGATTCATGCTTTTATAGTGTGGGTAAATTTTTCAAATGGAGAGATGCACAGCCACTAACCAACGTTGCTGCAAGACAATATAAAATAGGTTAGCAGAATGCTGGGATGTGACTTATTGTGTGGCATAGGAATCCAAACACTGAACAAATAATTGGGTGTACTTTTCACTCAGTATTGTAGATGAGATTCAATAGTCATCAAACAAAATTTTAATAATAAAAAATGTACAAAAAACTTACCTTTCATGCATCATATTGATGTTTGTGAGATGAAGGCCTTTATAGGCTAGCTTTTATTTACAGCAGTCTCCAAATCTGCCATCAAATACGCTGATAATGCTCTAGTAGTAGGTAGAATGTGATGCAACATTTTTCACAGTGATATAAGGAACGGCTTATGATCATGATGACAAATCTGTGATTTCAGAATCGAGAGAAGAAAGAAAGCAATAAAGTTGAGGCAACTGCCATAGTGTCGAACTATTCGACAACTGTATTGAAAACTGTCGGCAGTGTTACTCTCCAGGCTGTACTGTGTATGTTGATAAAATGCTTGTGCACTTCTGTCAACACTGTGTGAATAGTTTGTAGATCTACCTGCCAAGAAAACTGCTGAACTGTGGAGTAAAGATTAAGTGTATGACAGATACCAGGACCAAGTAATTATATGATACCTACATAGAGACCAGTGGTAATTAACACGAAAATTGATTTGTCCTTGAAGTTTTCCAGAAATTCTGTTTCTTGTTCTTGGTTGTTTATGAAATACTGGCATAGCATAAAAATAATAATAAAAAGTTTTTCTTCTAGTATTTTGAGAAACATAGGGAAGTATTTATTTGGAACATTACAAGCATATTTTTTTTATTTCCTTCTTCGTTATTAATATTCAATTACTTCACTTCCATGCAAATGAAAACACATGTTGAAACTAGTTGAGTTAAAAAAACAGTTGAGAGAATATTTAGTTGTTCAGCTCTTAACTTCTAGAAACTGACAACACCATTATACCGGTTATGTTTCAAAATTGTATTCCATGTATAGTCAACAAACACTCGAAACTGCCTGGATACTATGCCAAACAAAACTATATACAACACAGTTCAAAGAGAATCAGAAGTTACAATCAGAATAGAAGGAAAATGCTGAAGCATCCAGGCCGTCCTGTGTTTGCAATCTTTCAGGCCCAATGTGAGGGACATACTGGGTACCTGGATGGCATCACCTTTCCATTCTGGGGAAAAGTATGTGACTGCAGCTGGATTGATAGGACTCAGATACCATGCACTCATGCACCAGCTGACATCCTTGTCACACAGTACAGTATCCCAGCTTGCATTGTTTCTGATGGGTGTCACTGTGGCTATTGATACACATGTCTGATTCAGTCAGTGGTGTTGTGGACTATCTAAAAATGTCCTTTCAGACAGTACTTCTGTTTGTGCAATGTTTCACATAAGTTGCAGTGCCAAAAACACAGTGTTAGGTTGAAGCCATGTGTGTGTCATTCACACTCATTCCTCAGTGTGCAAATTGGTTATTTTGCTGTTTTTGTCTGACACTGATTCTTGTGTATGAACAATCATTATCCACCTGATTGACAACCATACTAGATTCCCAATAAAAGTACTGGAATTTGCACAAGTTCTCTACTCACTAGGAATCAAACAGCAAAAAATTCTGATTTACTTGGTGAAATAAATCATTGATGGTCATTCCAATTTCTTTCCAAAGATGAAAGTGTGTACAAAACAAAAGGCACTTACATAGCTATTATGATAGAAGAACAACACCAAAAAAATTATATAATATTATGTATAATCATTATATCTCTTAATTAGATCTGAAATACCTTGAACTTGACATTTTTAAATGAAGAACATAACTGATACTTTTTTGGTATATTTAATAAAATGGTGTAGAATATTAAATTGTAGCATCATATTTTAAAAAGATTGAAACACTTGAAAGTGAATGATTGTGATTATTATCTAGAAATCCCAAATCAAAACAGCAGTTAATGTGTTTAATCATTATTGAATTTCCTCTTCGTTAGTTTCGTTTTAAACTGTTACCTCTTCAGTTCTTTGCTTCTCGTAGCATGTAATTTTAAATCACTAACATTTACTGAATATTTCATTTCTTATGCACACTTGTATGACTTGTGGCCTACAGTCGTTAATTTCTGGAAAATGAAATATGGTTTCTATGTGTCGTATTTATGAGTATTTAACATTCTTCTCATCAATTTTCAGACTGATTCAAAGTGCTAGTGGGAGCTGCGGCATTTCATGTGAAGAAACTTATCACCATGGACTGGTCAAGGATGAATCGGAGGTAGGCAGAGAGAAGTCAACACATGAGTTTGATACTCATACAGAAGAATTAACTGTGAATGAGGATAGCTCATTTGTCACCAGATATGATTGTGGTATGAGGGAAAAGGAATTTCATGTGTATAGTTGTAATTTCTGCCTACAGAGCTTTACTTCAAAATACAGGCTGATAATGCACGTGTTTATGCACATTGATGGCACGCAGCCACCTTTGTATGTTTGTAAGTGGTGTGGTGAGGTATTTCACAGCAATGTCAGCTTGAATCAACATTGGAGAATGAGTGACAATTATAAAATCTTAACTGCCGGCAATCATGAGAAATATGGCTGTAGTGATGAGCCCCAAAGCAGTACCTCCTTGGACAGTGAACCAGAGGTTTCTGTCACAGAACAAAATGAACAGTCTTCATATAGGGAAACTTGGAAAGCTTCAAACAACTCGTCTAATTACATATGTAACACACACATGACAAACGATGCAGAGAAAACAAGTGAATATGGAACTTCAGCTACGGCTATTGATGTCAGTGCCCAAGCAGCTGTGGTTAGTGCAAACAGAACCCACAAATGTGATATTTGTGGCAAATCTTTTGCTAGGTCACGTAATCTTAAGACACACGAATTACTTCACACTGGAAAGAAACCTCACAAATGTGGTATTTGTGACAAATCTTTCGTTGCGTTGGATACTCTCAAGAAACACGCATTAATCCACACTGGAAAGAAACCTCACAAATGTGATACTTGTGGCAAATCTTTTGCTATGTCAGCTGATCTCAAGAAACATTTATTCATACACATCGGAAAAAGATATCACAAATGTGATGTTTGTGGCAAATCTTTTTTTATGTCGGGTGATCTCAAGAAACACACATTCACACACACCGGAGAAAGACCTCACAAATGTGATATTTGTGGCAAGTCTTTTGCTCTCTCAGGTAATCTCAAGAAACACTCATTCGTACACAATGGAAAAAGACCTCACAGATGTGATACTTGTGGCAAATCTTTTGCTATGTCAGGTGACCTCAAGAAACACATATTCATACACACCGGAAAAAGACCTCACAAATGTGATGATTGTGGCAAGTCTTTTGTTAGGTCGGGTGATCTCCAGAAACATGCATCCACACAAAATGGAAAAAGACCTCACAAATGTGATATTTGTGGCAAATCTTTCGCTAGGTCAGGTAATCTCAAGCAACATGAATTCATACACACCGGAAAGACACCCCACAAGTGTGATATTTGTGGCAAATCTTTTGCTAGGTCAGGTAATCTTAAGCAACATGTATTCACACACATCGGAAAAACACCTCACAAATGTGATATTTGTGGCAAATCTTTTGATGGATCAGGTGATCTCAAGTTACATGTATTAACACACACTGGAACGTAAACTCACAAGTGTGAAATCTGTGTCAAAACTTAACACTGAGTTGGGTAGTCTGAAGAGTTATGCATTGGTACACTCTAGGAAAACTCCACAAAATTGTAATATTTGATGCAAATCTCTTACACAGCTGGCTTATCTCAAGTGATGTGTTGTTACACTGAAAACTGACCTCACAGATATGATTGCTGTAGCAAATATTTTGCTGTGTTGGGTATTCTCAAAGCACTTGCATTACTTCATATAAGAAAGAGGGCACAAATAAGTGTTACTTCAAGCAAATAGGTGTCTACCATAGGTGCCCTCAATTCCCACAAAATATGGATGTTGCAGGGAGACAATAAATTTGTGATACCTTTGAATTAACATTAAAATATGCAGAATTGTGAAAAACTGGGTAATAATGTGTACCACACAGTGGTCATAAATAATGTTACAATATATAACTCCTTGTATGCAGTTTGAGGTGACTCCTACAAAAAAAGTGAGTCAAATGTGTTTGTCATTAATGCAGCTATTTTTCCTATTTAACTGTACATGGAGGTTGCGAATTGTGTCAAATCCCTTACATATGTCACTAATCATAAATATCATGCTGTATTCAGTACAGGGCCAAGGAAATGTGATGGTTTGCCAGTTATTATATAGAAGATAGTCATGTGCTACATTCAGCTCTGCATTATAGGCACAGTGACAGCAAAAATACAGAGTGATTCTAACTATTGCCACCTAGAATAACTGTGGAAGTATGATGGTAGCTGAAAATTTTATGGGACAGATGTTGCAAGGGACAGCAGAGGCCATAATATGACATAGGGCTTTTGTCCCTAGATGGGGTCCCTTCAGAAATATGAATGTCAATTATGTTTTTTTTTTTTTTTAAATGGGGTGCTGTAGTTTGGTACTTATTTTCTGCTAGAGGCTATCAAGATGAATCCAGCGATGTGCAACAGTAAGGTCTTTGAAGGTCACAAAGGTGTCATGAACATCCATTCACAGAAGGTGTTAGAAGTGATGACCATTGGTATCAGTGCAGTGCTGCACTCTTCTTATCATGGATTGGGTGGTATTCCTTATTACATCAGCACTTATATAAGCATGTGCTCTTCTGACAATTCGCTTGCACTTATCTTCAGGTCTAATTGGAATGTCTTTACATAGTGTCTTTTACGAATCCCGACAAGAAAAATTCCACAGCCGTCAAGTCTGGTGAATGAGCCAGCTACGACACATCTCCACCATGTCCAGACCAATGATTTGGAATTGCCTCTGCAACTCATTTCTAGCCATCAGCAAAAATGTTCTGGACACCCATCATGCTGATACCACATTCTGCTCCTTGTTTCTAAAGGTATTTCTTCCAGTAACTGAACTAACATTTCTTGCAGGAATGTGGTATACTTCTTAATATTAAGATTTCTTTTGGTGAGATAGGGAACTATAATTCTGTCCTCCAGAATCCCACACCACCCATTCACCAACCATGGTTTTTGGTGTGCAACTTGCTGCAGCTAACATGTATTTTCAGTTGCTCAGTAATGCATGTTATGCAAATTAACATTTCCATAGTTCGTGAATATAGCCTCGTCAGTAAATAAAATCAAATACAGGTTTCGTCTCTCTGAATCTGAAGTTGAGCCCATTGGCAGAATTCAATGTGACACATACAGTCTGTCCTAATTCAATCTTGGTGGAGACTGATACAGTAAGGATGATATTTATGGTGATTCAGAATATGAACAGCACTACTCTGGCTCTTGCCAGATTCTTTTGCAATTTGACGAGAACTAACACAAGGATCTTGAACCACAGTTGCTAGAGTACCAATTTCTGTTTCCTTATTAGTATCTTTCCTTTGCTGGATATGTATCCGATAAATTAAAGACCCAGTTGTTCTGACTTATTATACACATATTTAAATGTATGCCATGTAGGGAGAGTATGTTCAGGATATGTTTTAGCATAAAATTCTCTAGCTCTCACTGAATTTCATTGCCGTTCTACATAATTTAGAAGCATATCGACTTGTTCTTCGGAAGAATACAGCATTCACATTTGCTTGATTTGATGATACTAGTCTTAGCATTCGTATTAATGTTGTATTGTGAAACCGTCAAATGGTGTTTACGTGTCAATGGCACTGTAACAATAAAAGTCAAGATAAATGTAACGGAACTTGAATAGCGTATTTGCCTCTATTGGTTACGGTAGAGAGATCAATCTATCAGTCCTGTCTGTATATTTATATATAATATTGCATGAATAAAGGCTGGGTGAGTGTAAAGCTATCGTTAAAAATGCACGCCACACGATTTGTTACAATGTGGTCGGTCATAATAATAATAATAATAGCATGCTTTTGAATACAATGAAAATATAACAGCGATACCTGTTAAGTGTTATTGGAAATAATATGTAGTAAATTAATGAGTAAGGTAGCCGATTCTATAAGAAGAGGTGAAATTGCGCATAAAAAAATGACCTTTATGTGTCTGAAACGACCCCACCTACCAACAAAAAAAAAAGACAAAAGACGTCACAGTATGGCACGTGTTGTCATAATATTATGATCATCTGCTAAAGAACATGTTGATCCACCTTTGGAGCACTATACATCAACAATTTTTCATGGTGTATACTTGACAATTTGTTGATAGCTTTTTGAAAGTATGTTGCACCATATGGCATTACATAGGTGACTCAATTACTGTACAGAGTGAGCTGGCACAGTGGTTACCACAGTGGACTCACTTTCAGGAGGACAACTGTTCAAACCTGCATCCGGCCATCCTCATTTTGGTGTTCATGATTACCGTAAATCGCTTTAGTCAAATGCCAGGATGGTCCCTTTCAAGTGCCATGACGAACTTCTTTCCCTATCCTTCCCTAATCTGATAAGACTAATGGCCTTGCTGTTTGCTCTCCTCCCACAAATCAACCAACCAACACATCACTCAGTCAATCAGCCAGTTCCTGAACATTTCTGTCCGTTTTTTGTGGGTACAGACCTTCTGTTTTATAGCATTCTAGGTATATTCTATCTGTTTACATCAGGTAAATTGTGTGCCTCAGACATCGGTGGTAATTACCATGCTCCCCAGAACAGTGTGGAGTAGTTTTGGTCATGCTACATCGACAGTTATCCTGCTGGAAGATGCTTTCACCATGGAAGAGCACATCAAGCATGAAGGAAGTTAAGCAGTGGCAATAATGGTCAAGTAGTGTGCAGCTGTCGTGACACATTTGATAACTACCATGTGTCCCAAGGGAGCCCAGGTGAATGCCCGCATAGGATAATGGTCCTTCCATCTGCTAACATTCACCTAGGGTATGGCGTATCGGGGCACAACTGCTGACCTGTTATAACAGAAAATCTCACTAATCCTTCCAGGTGACATTTACACTGACCTACATTCCAGTCTCACTGACCTCTTGCTCAGTGCAATTGCAATTGTAAATTATGATGGATCATTATGGGGACATGCAGTGGTCATTTGGCGTGGTGCCTCATGTTCAACAATGTGCACTGAATGGTTCTTTTCCAAATCATGTGTGCCTGCACCAGCATTGTTTTCTGTCATTAGATAAGTCACATAGCATGCAAAACTGATCTCCACATTTCGTAATGAGGTGTAGATGAACTACACCATTTCATTGGGTTGTGGATTTTGCACCCTTCAGCCACTTTCTAAGATGTTCACAACAGTCACATACATACAACCAGCTTCACCAATTTTTGAGATGCTCATTCCCAGCTGCTAGGCCAGAACAAATTGCCCTTTGTTAAAGTTACATATGTCATTGGATTTACATTTTTGCAACCCATGTCATTGGTAGAATAATTCCTCATTGATTTGTGCTCTGCTTATATTCTTATACTTTCCTTGCTCTCTCATGTGCTTGCAACATATGGCATTAAGTCTTCTGGTGGACACTGTGCATAACGTCTTTGCCCATCAGTGCATTTTCATATAAGTGAGTCAGTAATATGTGTAGTCTGTGAAATTCATAATGCTTGGTTGCCCTTTACACCAATGCACAATAGCTATTTTTTTTGTGAAATTCTTTTTGTGTTTCACAAAGCTCTGAACAGATTCAGAAATAATGTAGATAAACATCATGCACCAAAGCTCTTAATTACATGTTCACTGTTTAAGACTGTGTAAGCATGCACAAAATTAAATTGGTAAGCAAACATTTAATGTTCCAGTGAAACACCAAAATCTGGAGAATGTCGACTTTCACTGGTGAATGTCAACATTCACATAGTCACTTAGTGTATGTCCAAAGTATTTGCTAAACACCCTTATTTCTGACTTACACCAGTAAATGTTGACAGTACCATGCACTAATGGTGAATGTTGAACACGAAGATTTATATTTTCTTTTCCGTAATTCAATCGCTATAAAACGTCACAAGGGTGACATAACATTTTCGCCTCTCTTTCTGGAAGTCATGACCAAGAATTTAAAGTACACAGTACATTCTACATGAGAAAAGAAAATAATAGTTGTAAAAAATTACTTACTTATGTGATTCAAATCTTATTTATTGCAACATCTTAAACCATTATGACACTTTGAATTGCACAAGAGTCCCTTGCTTTTACTACTGCACTTATTTGTGGAACACTTCCTTTTGCAATGCCAGCTTGTATAGCCTTGTCCCCACTTTTCGAATTAGCTGCAGCTGCTTCTCTCAGCGACATTTCTTGAAAAGAAATCTCATCTATGGAAGGTAACTTTTCTTTACAAATTACGAACTGATTATGTGTGTAAAGCTGCTTGAGTGTACCATTTTTATTTGCCAGTTTATAATAGAAGTCGGAGTCTTCTATTCCAACAACAGCCGCTAACACATTTTGGCTATCTGTACAACCACGGTCGACATCAGGGACTTGTATTCGTAGATTATCATCAATTTGAGCAGGAGGATGTAGTTTTTGTGAGGTTTGTTACATCTTTGTTGCTTGCAGTAGATGATTTTCATTCGCAGCCGCTCTCTTTGTAGAAATCAACTTGTGTTTTTCAGACAGAATTTGATGTGAAGGTGTTGTAGGTTGTAGGTCCTCTTCAATATTTTGCTTTGGGATATGGTTTTCAGTACGACCACCACTTAGTATATATAAGCATTAACAGTTTCTTCAAGCTATTCTTCGGTTTCAAAAATATTGACAATTTCTTTGAGTTGTTCTTAAGTTTCAATACTTGCGATTTGTTTGTCAAGCAAAAAGACGATGCTGTGCCTCTTTTTGCTTTAATGCCAAACATAGCTTCATAAGGACTTCGTGTTATGTAGTGTGCTTGACAAATTGAACAAAGGATAAACCATCTGACCATTTATTTGTGTTGTTATTGTTCATCCATGCAGTTAGCATAGTCTGTATATCCTGATTGGCCCTTTCAACTGAGTCTTGCGTTTCACTGTGATGAGTGTTTCCATGAACTATTTTAACATCTTTCCACATAGTGCAAATTTCGGATATGACTTGATTACTAAATTCTCTACCATTAACTGATTGCACTGTTGCTGGTGCACCAAATGTTAAAAATATTGAAAGAACATGATGCGCTACTTCTTCAGCTCTTTTAGTTTTCAAAGGTCATAGCTGGACAGACTTAGTTAAATGATCTTGATACACCATTATGAACTAATATTCGCCATCTCTGTTTGACTGCAGATCTATCAGATCAACTTGACATCTTGAGTTTAATTCAGAACTAACAATTGGCTTCACAACAATTTCTTTCTTAGGTGCACTGTGTTTAAAAAAATGGTTCAAATGGCTCTGAGCACTATGGGACTTAACATCTGAGGTCATCAGTCCCCTAGAACTTAGAACTACTTAAACCTAACTAACTTAAGGACGTCACACACATCCATGCCCGAGGCAGGATTCGAATCTGCGACCGTAGCAGTCGTGCGATTCCAGACTGAAGTGCCTAGAACTGCTCGGCCACCGCGGCCGGCCACTGTGTTTCATTTAACATTGTTTGCATAAATTTAAATACAACATTACAACTTCATATGTAATTTTTTGTATATAAGTTGCAACTCTTTAAGGATAAGTGTTTGTCCTCCATGGCCTATTCTGATATCAGTTTCATATAGTATACTGTACAAGTCTTTATTGGTAACAATACTGTATGTTCGTTTCCTCTGGTTTTAATGGTTCAATTAACTTCTCTTCATCATTAATTTTTAACACATCAAAACATTTTAATCGTCTGTAATTCAAAGGTGGTTTGCATTTAATTTTAGCAGTAACCACTTCAGAAAGTATTTTAGAATACTTTTCTTGAGAAATATAAAAACAATTGTCTTTTCGTTCGCCCACAATTAATGCATTTAACTTTTCATGAAAAAGATAGCAATTTAGTGCAGTATCCATTTAGTATAAATTAGGGTATTGGAAAAAAAATAAAGAAAACATTGCTCGCATTATCAAAGCTTGCATAAGACTGACAAAGCTGATTGACACCGAGCAGAAAAAAGGATTTGGTGGGAGAGAGTCGGTCACATTTTTTTTTACTCTTCTGTTTTGGACCTCCACAAGAGCATATCTGTGATTGTCAACACACATTGGAGAGGGTCCGAATGTACAACAATGTAATATAATATTCGATCTTTCACTTACGTATTTGGTATCTGTTGACATTCAATGGTGTAAGTTGACATTATCCAATTTTGGTCATTCACGGTAAACATACGCAAAAACAACACTTGGGAGAGCTCAAAATGTGACTACTAATTGCATGAATTTAATATAAATGAGTAATTTTATTGTACTAAATAGGTAAATCAAATTCTTTTTGATTGTTTCTTGTGTTAAAAATATTTTTGCAATGGATATTTTTCTTAATTTCTGCAAATAAACAAAATATTTTTGGAGTTCTGTACTTATGCCTTGTTTTTAATTACAAAACAATTATTTTTATTTTTTATTTCCTACCTATTTATTATTGATTAAAGTGGTTTAATATGTCTCATCATACTTTTAATAACTTGAGGTAGTTGTCATTAACTTTTGGCATTGTTCACTTTAGCTATGAGACTTTGTAGCAGTGTGATCACATTTTCATCCCTGTTTCTCTTGATAGGATGTCCACCACTGCTGTGTAGATTATTGGTGGTTGGTAACCTCCATGTACATTTGCATTAAATTTTATTTTCCAATGAAAGTAAATCACAACCAGGCTTCAGGACAGGTCCCATCTTTAATTGCATATGAATTTATACTACTAAATTTTGCAACTATATTGTATATTATGAATGTCCAAGAAAAACCATATAATCTATAGTAAAACATCAAACAAGGTATCACAATATGTACAAAATGTCATACTCCGTGGTTGTGTGGAAAACCACTCAAAGAATTAAATCTATAGAAACACAATAGATACCCATAAATAAATGACTGTAAATGCACATAATGAAATCATAACCTAAGCTAATCATGACTGAGCAACAGATTGTGCAAGAACTGGATCCAGAAGTGCAGAAAATGGAGCATAGTGTTCAAAAGAGAATGATGGTGTGTGCTAAAAAACAGCTGATGTGTTTATTTCCAAAATCTACCTCCAAGGGATGCAAGTGGCGCCCGGGAACCCACTAATATACTGTCATACTGCCCAAGAGAAGAATGAAAGGTACATCTGTTCTATGGCTCCATGTGATCAGTCACAGCTCTCTGATTGATTGCTGGCGTTTATTCTAGAAGCTTTTCCTAACCAGCATTGCTTCTCTGAAGTGTCACCCCTTCAACATTCTCACTGTAAAAATGGTATGCACGTGAACAAGGCATGGACTGCTGACAATATAGAATGGTTACTGGTACAGAACCAGCCCCTGCCTAGCCAAGGCTCTGCAGTGAAATGTAGTTCATCCATCTAAAGAGCTAAAGTTTGAAAAATTAGAATTATGATTAAAATAAATCTTTTTCCCAGTGTGTCAATCCACCATGCACACTTCACTCCTGCTCTGTAGCAGCAGGTTACTGATCTCAAAAAATGTATTTGTTGAATGATTGAAAATGTTCCTTTGGACAGCTGGCACTTGCCAAGGGGTGCTATGATCGAATGGCAGTAACAGAAAAATTTCTGAATGTAATAAAATAAGTGGACAGGGATACAAAGCTAGAAAGAATTTTGATGTTACACATAATAGCAAAATAATTTAGAGTCTTACTTGGCTGATTTTGGTTATTGTAGAAAAATATGTGGCCAACTAAAATGGTGGAGTGGTGGAGTGGTGAGGTGGTGCAGAGACAACAGGTTTGCTCCCAGTGTACTTAGCCAACAGGAACAGAATGAGGGATGCCAAGATGTATCAACTTGGCTGATTAGATTAGATTTACTTTCATTCCAATTGATCCGTAGTGAGGAGGTCCTCCAGGATGTGGAACATGTCAGAAAAACAACAATACATGACAAATATTTACAACTAAAACAAATAAGCTAATGTACCATTCCACAGGTCCCAAGTAGAATGATTGTTATTTTTTAATGAACAGTAAGAGTCATTTTACAAATACTAATGCACTGAATTTAAAATAAAAAAGTTTTTTATTTATTTATAAGGTAATAAAACTATTGTAATACTTATTTACAATGAACACATTACTGCACTGAAATGGTGCAGAAGTTAGATTATACTCTCTCTCTCTCTCTCTCTCTCTCTCACACACTCACACACACACACACACACACACACACACACACACACACACACACACACACACACACACACAATTTTCAATGAACACATTACTGCACTGAAATTGTGCAGAAGTTATGTTGTACTTATATACAAATCAGTTGGTTTTACTAAGAAATTCATCAATGGAGTAGAAGAATTGGCCACCAATAAATCCTTTAGGCTTCTCTTAAACTGAATTTCATTGGTTGTTAAGCTTTTTATGGCTGCTGGCAAGTTATGGAAAATGTGTGTTCCTGAATAATGCACACCTTTTTGTACAAGAGGCTGGACTGGTGAAATGGTGATGCCTAGTGGAATGATGGAGTATTGTAGTTGGGAATGACAGCATTGGGGCAACCGAAGATGGTTACCAGTTGTGTAGGTCTAGCCTTGCAGATTATAAGAGATTGTAAAACTCCATCAAAGGGGTGCATTAGTTTAGAGTGATGTATTTCAATACAAAAGGAGGTTTCGCTCAGTACTATTGCTAATGTTCATTACTTTCCTTATAAACTCTGTAGTTTGTGGTAATAAATTTAGAGTGTCAAAGTTAATGAAAGATAAATTATAAACTGAGTATGTATTCATAATACACTGATATCATTAAGATGATGGTAATACTAGTACTGTTTTATTAAATTTTTATTCATACCCTCCACAGTGAAACTAATACTGTTTAATCCTAAGTCATTGGTTTGGTCCTTAACCAAGTAGAATATAATGCTCTCTAATATTACAAAATATGCAAAAGGACAAAATTATACAAAGGAAAAAGTTCCAAAATGCGCTTAAGTATGATATTTACCCAACATCTGCTGTTCAAGCTTAGCTGGTTTTGGTGATATGAGTAGTTCACAATATCCTCGATTACATATGATCATATAACCATTCTGACAACTACAGTTATTGGATGAGAGATGACACTGGGGACAACCATTCTATGCAGGCATTCCTTCCAACATATTCCACTTGGTGACGTGTGGTGGCATGCTCAAGGGTAACTTACCATGTTCCCAAGGTAGTAATTCATCAGTGGTTTGCAGAAGACGAGTCTTTGATTTATTTGGTTGTGTAGGAAAACTGTCAATTGGTGCCAGCACAAAAGGTGATCCAGACAAATATAGCAGAAAAGGTTAAAAGCTGTTATGTGTGCAAGTTAAATGACCAGATAACCTAGTTGTGTGTGTTCTACATCATAAAGGTGTGATTCCGAACACAGCTGCAGACTGCACCAACCGACTGCAGGCAGCACCATTGGTTGCCATTATTTGCAATGTGAGGCGTGCATAACACGGCAGCAGTGTCGTCTGCCACCGTGTACCTGCTTTGGTGGCACATCGCACATCCGGTCAGGAACCAGTAGTGCCACTGCCGCCAAGCCTCATAGTAACTGGAGACTGCTTTTACTGGCCGAACATACTCAATTCAGTGAAAATGAGTTTCTCGGACTCCAATGAAGAAAAGTTAATTAACAGTATGGCAAAATATTCTGTAATTTGTGACACAGAACACGAAGAATAGAGAAATCTTTTAGTGAAAGGTAACGTCTGAGAAGCTGTAGCACAAGATTTAAATAAAACAAGAACGTATATTCAACCAATTATTTACTAACAAATAAATCCATATGTGCATTAACAGTTATATGAATATATTAAAAAGGCAACAATATATATATATTTCATCTTGCATAAATCATTATTTACAATCCATTGTTATTCACAACCCATTGTTAACTGCTGCCTTTTGTCACACCACAGAACCATATTCATTGGAGAAAACATCTTTAAGTTTGTCTCTAATTTCAAAACCACTGCTGTTTATAAATCCTTCAAAACGAGAAAAGCTATGCATGTTGTTTTGGCTGGTTGCTTTGTTAACACTATGGCAATAAAATGGAATACCATTTTCTTCAAGATAAGCATCTTGTAGCAAATAGTGTAAACAACATGCTGACAAAATGAGGTCATCAGCCACGTCAGGCACCACAGCGATAGGGCTTATTAGCCCAATGAGCACGGCATAATCTATAATTATAGATCTTGCTGTCTCAATGTGATGTAGGAACTCTTCTGGAATACGGTTTCATCATACAATCACTGAGAGCAAATGCTTAGTCTCCTATCAGGAAATTTGGTAGTATCACAGTTGTGCCTAGCAAACATTTTGGTGGAGGTATATTAAACTCCTTTGTGGCTATTTGCTTGCCCATAGCTGATTTCTGATATAAACCATTATCAGACTCTTTTTTCCGTAAGTGCCGACGTCAACACTAATGAATTTACTATTTGCGTCCACAATAGCCAACAGAACAATTGAAAAAATCTTTGTAATTAAAAAACAGAGATCTACTTTTCTCTGGTGTCCTTATGTGAACATGTTTTCCATCAATAGCACCTACACAATTAGGTATCTTCCATTAAAGCCAAAATTCTTCTTCAATACGTCTGAAATCTGATTCAGTAGAAGGTGGCATCAACATGGGCAGCAGCCTTATTCTTAATATCTTCAAAACATTTTTAACAACTCTTGAGATGGTAATATATGATAGGCAAATGATAGAGACCGGTAACTTTCGCCTATGGCCAAGAATCTGAAACAAACGAAAACGTGATGACTGCAAGAAGAAGAGGAAATTTTTAAGGGATGGTTACCAGAGGTTCAAGAAGAAAAGCTATTTAGGAACGGGCTCTGCTGCCTCAAAAAATTCAAAAACAAAGACACGAACAGCTATCATTCCTTGACAGTATTCCACAACACAGATCTGGAGGAACAAACATTACATTCACATCTTCACAGACAACAATACAAGAAAGCTGAGAAGACAGTGGATGTCAAACTCATCAACTGGACCTTTCGGCATCACAGGAAGGAGATAAGGCAGAAACACATACAATAGAAAATAGTGGTGAAACATCTGTGGTAACAAATGATGAAAGTTATGTGCCAGCACAGAAAAGAAAATGTAGTAAAGTTCATAGTAATGGTGATACAGTATTCAAAATGTGGAAAGAAAGGGACGAAATTAGGCAAATTTACTAAAAACGTTTATGGAACACAAAGATGATGATTTTTCCATCACGTCAGCACAGTTGTAAGTTTACCTCCAGTTTATAAGGCAGAAGCAAAAAAAAAAAAAAATAGTACGATCGTTTCTGATCATGAAATAATGGATGCACAGTGCAACACACATCAGCCAAGTGATAACAGCAGCCCTTTAACCTCCACAACTCTCTCATGAAGTCTTGGAATTGTAGCACAATCTAATAATGTATAACATTTTGCGGACTTATCTCAGCGTCAAATATAATTTTTCTTCTGCACTTATTGCATTTCTTAGGCGCTGTGGTTTTGTGTCATCTGTAATAAAACAGCATGAAATTAAACTGTCTTTCATTTAAACGACAGTAGCTTCAGAAGATATTTTCATCACCTAACAAATGTCTTTTTATCAGAGCTGTGTAACTACCTTCTGCAGTTCTACTTTTGTATAAAGGCATTACCAGCTTTCGTCTTCTCCTGGAATGCAACAATAAAATGTCATCGTCTTCCTTTTCCAATAACAGCGGTGCTGTTAACAGACCTCTCGCAATGCGCAGTAGTACCTGGCAACTGCATAGCTTCTCTGTAACTGCGTTCTGCAATGCACCAACTGCAGGCGACAGCATTGCCATCGGTCTTCTGCACCCGAAGTCGATCACTGTTGCCATGTTTGGAATCGCACCTTAATAAGAATCGTTGAATAAAAGTCCACCATTACAGAAACTTCATAGGTTTGAGGAGTAAATGCACAATCATAGCAGAGAGCTTCTGCTACAGTTGGCTGTGATACCAAATACAGTAATCTGTTTTCAGTGAGCATAAATAAGAATTTGTGCACTGCAAAAACAGTGCGAGTGCAGGGAATGCTTTAGTTATTGTAAAAAGAATGCAATTTCAGAAGTTGCAACAAGTGCAGAGTAATAAAGTAGGATGCGTGTAATAATTAGTGTGACTGACTGCACAGTTGAAACCCGAGCTACATGACAGGGCCTGTTTGAAGATCCTTGCTAACAAACAGGATGTCCGGTGGTTTTATTTCCCCCAAGCATAACATTCTTAAGCAGCTGTCCAGGCAACAGGGAAAGAGAAGGCGGTAATACTCATACTTGCAATTGATACAAGTTACAGTCAGGGATATCTGCACATTTAACACGTCTGTAGATCATGACAGTTCATTAGCAGCAGTGTAATAATACAGCAGCGTTGATTCCTACATGGAGTAGTTCATTTGCATGTGTACTGATATATGAAATGAATTATTAGTTAAGGTTGGCGAGAAGGTTTTAGATGGCAGTAGTTAGGGCTGAAATTATGTTGTAATCCTACAGGAACGATTGCATGCAAGGTGTCCACAAGTAACTGTGTTGTGCGGGTAATATACAAGATCTGTAATAGTAGCTGTCAGTTTTCACAATTCCCTGTGTACAGCTGTTAAGTCAATCTGCATCGAGTTTTTAAGTTCATTATATTGCAGTACTATCTCAGGGGCTATACTACAGAATTTTAAATTGGCAGCCAGAAGGTTGTCTGCAATGTGTAAGACCTGCACATGCTGGTATACTAGGATTTCATGATTCTGAGTAACAAAGAATGTAGCCTGGTGGAGAACTTTATTCCAGCTATCAGCATCAGCTTGATCAGGACTATCAAATTTGTCATCAACACAGCTGCACACACATAAAACGAAACTCACATAGCACAACAGAGTGGTACTGCAACTAGATGTTCACAGGAAACGAACAGTGTCTGTAATGCAGTGAAGGAGAACTAAGTCGTCGTAAAAATACAGAGGAAGTAAGACACACTGCCTCATCATTTATGCTTGGAGGTTGCAAGAGTCAGCACTCACATAGAGGAAATTGCAACAGGATACCAACGTTCGATTGCTCAGCAATATTTGTAGCATATTGCCAGATGATAGTTATTTTTAACATTTGTATAAGTTTATTACGTTTTTGAAAAAATGAAATTCATAGCTGATGGTGAAACTGGTCAAGCTTGTAGTGATAGTCATTTGGCAGAATAGAACTAATGGCCAAACATATGGCAAAATTAGCTCGACAGTCGACTGCTGTGAACGATTTACTGTGGTTGTGTTAATTCTACACGTTATGGGGAAACCCAATGTGAGTTTCTACCCTCGCTTTTCCGAAAATCTAATGAAAATGAAACCTCATTTTGAAAGTGTCCATGATGTAAACTAGTATGAATGTGGAGATGTTAGGTTTAGGACAAGAATATTGCAATAGGAGCCAGTAGGGTCACCCAGTAGTGGGTGTACTCATTGTACTATGGCAAAAAATAGAGAGCTCAGCTGTCAGGAAAATGGCAGAACCAACTTCGCTTGTCTTTAACGAAATTAAAGTTGAGGGTATTGGTTAAATGTATGTAATGTATTAATATATATAGGAAGGTGCAATAAGGATAAGAGGTGAGCTAGCAAGACTCGTGATCAACTGCCCAAGCTCATAACCTGCCAAGGAAACTGGCATGTTGTGTACCACAGAGGGTAACCTGTTACATGATGAACTGGAAACAGGTGTTCACAATAGTCATCTTCTGAAAAGGACAGTAGTTTTGTAACTACTTAGGGACCTAACTGATCCATAAAAAACTAAATTCTGCCCAAACACGCCATGGAGGCCCGACAATACCGACTGGCCGCCATGTCATCCACAGCCCACAGGCGTCAGAGAGTGCGAAGATGGTGGGGCATGCAGTCAGGACGCCATTCTCTCAGCCATATGTCAGTTTATGTGACTGGACCTGTCACTTCTGAATCAAGTAGCTCCTCAGTTTGCCTCACAAGGACTGAGTGCATCCCACTTGTGAAAAGTGCTCGATAGACTGGATGGTCACTCATCCAGTAGTTAGCTGAGCCCAACAACACAACTTCGGCAATCTGACGGGAACAGGGATTACCACTGTGACAAGGCCATTGGCTAACTGGTCCATGTTAGCACTAATTAAATTATATAAAAATAACAATTTGCAGAACATGACAATATCAAGTTAAAAATAGAAATACAGGAACAGGAAAGGAGGTGACGTCATGCACTACAATTACTGCAACTTACATTTTATCATAGAAGGAAGCAAAAGGAAGGCAGGAGCTTGTTGCTTGGTAAATCCAACATTTTTTTGTAATCTCGTATGTATGTCAAGGTGTAATGACGCCTACAAGTGGTAGGAATCGTGGGT
This sequence comes from Schistocerca cancellata, assembly GCF_023864275.1. Taxonomy (NCBI): domain Eukaryota; kingdom Metazoa; phylum Arthropoda; class Insecta; order Orthoptera; family Acrididae; genus Schistocerca; species Schistocerca cancellata. The sequence goes on along the minus strand of NC_064636.1, from coordinate 168,790,856 downwards.
GAGTTGCTGACATAAAGGATTTGTGTTGTAAAGCCATAGATACTTATTCTTCTGCTATAAATGTAGGTCAAAGCTTAAGCAATGTGAAACCAAGCAGTAATACTCATAGAGACGTGAGGCAAATAAATGCCTTAAAATAGGTGAAACATTCAAAGTTTTGCACAGCATTGCAGTGCTCGCATGAGTGTGTTAATTTTATAGGTGTATAAGGCGTTGGAATACGTCCAACTGTGTAACTATCTATGGTATACTACATGTGAGCACAAAATGTGGAACATATCAGTGGAAATGAAAATCAGAATTAACCCACATCAGTAGTGTCTGTCTATTTAGATATTCTGCTCTTTCAGTTAGTGACAGATGGGGAAGCACAGAGCAATCAGACAGATTGCATGAAGCATGCTAAATCTTTCCATGAAGACAATAGTCGTCATCAGATGAGTTTTCATTCACACCATCAAAATAGCAGTGTCTAAGTACCGGGTAAAACTCATCACTGGAGGGACAAGTGCACAGAATTGTGGGTTGGTGAGTGTTTAAGAGTATAAGCGCATCTGATAACACTGGTGGCGACCACATTGGAAGAAGACTTGATTATTCATATTTTTCTTGAAGGAGTGAATGAAGCTGAAATTGGTGCAATGACAGGTACATGAGCCAGGAACTGTTTGATAAATATGATTCTGTCCTGTTGAAGGCCACATTCGATGCAATGCAGGATGTAGATAATGTCCGAGGTTCCCTTTTGCACAACAAATGACGGGTGATGAGTAGTGTAGGACAAGTGTTCATAATCGTCAGATGGAGGCATCTGTATTATTATAAAGAGATGTTAAACAGAGAGATACCTACAGGCAGATCACTGTACGCATAGTGTTCAAGGCTGTGTCAATGGTAGATGAAACACTATGAGTCAAAATAACACGGTTGTGGTGGAATTAGAGAGAGAGATATCCACTCAGGGAACACGCTGTAAAGTGTTGAAGAGCGAATGTTCTGTTCCATAGGTGTTTATGATGTGTGTGACTGGAGCCACTACAACCTTAAATGAGGCACTGTAGTTCTCAGTGTGCAAGTAAGGCATGTATGTTTTCGTATGACAGCAAGTAGAAAGATGGTATAACGGACCATACTATGAAGACAGATCAGATGTAAGTGCTATGACGAGATCAGTGTCTCTGGCGATCGCTAATCACACCATACTAGGTGCATGCCCCTGGAGGGACCAGAAGGCCAATCAGCATCCCCCATAATGGTCGTATTTAAGTGCGACACATATTGAAAGACACTAACTGCCTATCTAGCGATTTCCATTTGTTCCTTTCATCCACAAACTGTTCAACGGTTAATGATATGGGATAAAGATGAGGGCTATATTATCAACCAAGGCTCATCATATTTTTCACACTATGTCATTGTTTAATGATCTTACATCCTCATGTTAAGTATAAGTGGGTGTGAAGAAATACAGTTATTTTTCAGATTAGATTGAACACTTGAAACAGTTCGAAACTTCCTGGAATCATCTTTGTAGATGTTGCAGTTGAAACATAACACATGAATACTTTAAAAGAATGAATGATCAAGGTTTCAGATAGTTCACTTACGGAGTGCTGAATTTGTAAGTAATTAGCGAAATGCAAGAGTGGAGCGACGATATTCCCATTCTCAAGTTATTCCAGCCATGATGATACGAATAAATCATGGGGAAACTTAGTGTGGGCCAAGATGAAGCGCTTATCGGTCTCTCTTTAACAGAAGAATAATAGCATAGATTCAGTGACGTGGTAATAGGGCAAGGAATAACACAGAAGGGTTAAAAAAAGTAACTTCAATGAGGCGTGACTACAGGATTTCTCCAGCAGTATGGGATGACTGTGTGCCGTGGCTTAGCAGTATTGTAGGAAACCATCTAATTGAGAAATTGTCCCTGTTCCTCCTAGTTTACTGTGGATGAGGACAAATGACTCTATACGCATTCGTTAGCAGGTAGCTAGGTTAAAAGAGGCTAGCATAATTCTCATCATCTTGCGCCAGCACCTTATAATGGTCTAAGAGCAAAAAGGTTCATCCATGGATCCACTTGTATATTTACCCATAGCTCTGGCGTAGTATAAAAATTGTGTCAATCCGGACATTAACCATTTGTAATACAGGTAATTACTGCCAGGTCTTGTGGAAACAACTCGCTTTAATTACAGCTACACATTTTAATAGCTGTAGATGCAGTAGAAGCGTAACCACAGTCCAGAAATGTTGCTACGTTGCTCAGCCAGAGTACATGCAGTCTTGTTCAAAATACCAAAACTTGACGGACATAATATGTGCCACAGTAGTTCACATAATAAGTACTTTTTCCCAAGAGGATATCAAATCATAATCACTGGGTTACCGATAAAAGAAAGAAATAAAACCATTATTGTATAAGAAATGGTGCACACTGACTGATAAGAATATTTCTAATGAAACACTGAGTTGATGCTTAATGGAATGGAATGAACCACGTATCAGTACAACAAACTAGCTTACTAGTTTCGGCTGTCCTTAAGGAAGAGTGACTGTCATGACCTCATTTCTATCACACATGAAATACAGTAAACAAAATGCAGGAAACAACACAAAGCACAATAACGTGGGACTCATAAAAATATTGAAAGTGAAACAGAAGTGAACATATGAGTGACATGCTTTCAGAGTAACTGGAACAGTGGCATGAGCAGTTAGCACGTCACTGTGCAGTTACAATAGTCATTGTACGTACCCATCTTTGCAGAACCATAATCAATTATTATTCATCCATATGACACTGAAGGGGGTACTGCTTTTTCAGAAAAGTTTGTCTCTTGCAACCTGTATAACTGGGCATAATTGAGTGTTACCTATCGCAAATCCTTGCTGGGAAAATACATTTGACACATTGTGTCTTTAGTACCTCTCAAGTACCATTATTTTGTGATGAAGCGAAATCATTTGTGATAAGAAAGTAGTGTATAATTGACCTCTTTGGTAAGTGCTTTCCCGTTCAAAATTCCATTTCTCAAACTTTTTTATAATTCTGTATACCTACTTTTTCCGGACCTAGCTGTGTCTTTTTTGTGCTGGATCTATTGTTTGACATGTAACAGAATCTTCTGGCGGTGGACTTATCTTTGGTGTTCAGGATTTCACGGCTGAATTATTTTGTAAATTAGGTGGAGATTCGAGGAAAGTGTAGTACTTAGAGGCATAATACATTTCCTAGAATGGCATATAGCAAAATTCGTAACCATAATTTTTTTTTAGTTACCATGTCTGTTTCACTAACCAGGTAATTGAGTTGACAATTTCTTCAGATGATCATGTGCGTTTGTGTATGAATAAGCTGGGCCTGCAGAGCGTCTGCTCCTTCTGACACAGCTTGAGCAAATTGCACTTCAGTTTTTAGTTCTAAATACAGTATTATAATTACAGGAGTCTGTAATATATCCATGGTTTCCTCCTAGGATAGTTTCGCTCATAACATAGTTTCCAGTTCTTGTGAGTCTCTTCTTATGAGTCTCCTCTTGTATCATCATAGTACTGGGTGAATAGTGATGGAAACAGACACTGATAACGGTTTTATTGGCAATTACTGGCATGGGGTTATGGTGGTCTAGAACGACACACACGTTTAACGGTAGGTAGAACTTGCTATAGCCTCGTTATTTCCGGCTAGAGTTCTGTAACTGGTTGAGGCAGCCAGTGACCATGCCCTCCCCGTATGGATACTAAGCATATCATGTGGGGCGCAGTGGGCTGTCAGCATGTTCGTTCACTATAGCAACATAAGGTTTAACCCACAACTTTCCAGTTAATAGCTGTTCTGCCATTCTACAACGGAGTAACACCAGCATCTCTACATGTTGTATCAAATGTGCCACTAATTGTGTAGCTTGTTGCACCTGATTAATCCACATAAGATATGATACTTTCCACTACAAATTACGAATACCAGGACTTACTTTTGTTGTGTACTACTTTATATAAAAAGAGTAAATATCATCTAGCCTGCAAAGGTGTTGCCAAACAGTAACCTATGCTGCACTCTATGCATGTGTTGGTCTGAATACTAAAAAGTGTTGTAGTCTAAGTTATTCAGGTTTCCAAAAGGCTAAAATAATTTTCAGATAATATTGTTTTATAGTTTATCACTTCACACAAGTACATACTATGAGAGTCTTGGGTAATTCCAAATAACTGTAGTTTTTAGATGTTAGGCTGGTGTGTTGAATACATGATCTCTGTAGGTTACTCAGTGTATGAATTTGTCTTTAGTGTTAACTCCAAACACATGTTGTAGAGGTTCTCTAACTGTCACAAATTTGGTTCTTGACTGTTATATAAATTAATTCACTTATCTCTTGTCTCTTTATGTATTTAATTAATTTATTGCCTATTGTGGACAAGAATGAATTCTGACAGTAAATTGTGATAGGAAAATGGCGCTGACATGACTTCTGATGACAAGTGAAAATATAACTATTTGGTGTATGTGTTTCCCATAAGAAACTAGGCCAAAGAAAAACAATCTATTAATAGTAGGTACTAGAAAGACACTTTGTTATTTACCGACTCCAATTATCTATTTCATTTCAACTTTGCTAATGAACTGGTTAAGTAAAACATTCTTCTACCTCAAAACTATAATCCTGATTTCACAACGATCCAGTACTGATTAAAACTTGTTTGCAGTAGTGTAAATTTAGTAGTAAAATGTACATTTCCCATGATGTAAAATCTTTATTGAAGGTAACACAAAACTAATCAGTGTTTCACGTCTCCCCACAGTGCATTTCTCACTTGAAGGAGCGTCAAAAGCTTTAATTAGTAACGTGGCAAACTCATACTGATGTTGAATAGTAGCCCCTCACATTCTCTTTTACTGTTACATTATTGTAAAACAACTGATCTCTTTAAACATCTGTCCACTGTAGAAGCAATTACTTCTTGTCACACTTTTAAATATTTATGTCATCACTGTACCATTTATGTCCCTCCATCATTCGCTGTCACCAGGGCCGACTTCCTTCAACTTATTTGGCAGCTACCTCCCCCATTTTTGCTACTTGGTGACTAATGCACATCATCCCCTTTGGGGTTCTCCCAGGATCTGTCAGTGAGGTGCCCTCGAGGCTCACCTTCATAACCAACTTAACCTCTTCTGCCTTAACACTGGAGCACCCACTTTCCTTTCCAACTAGTCACACACTTATTCCTATTTGGACCTATCCTTCAGCACTGCCCAGCTTGCCCATCATCTTGAGTGTCCATTCTTTCTGACATCTACTCGAGCAACCATTTCCCATGTGCTATCCGTTTGCTGACTCATACCTCATCCTCATACATGCCTGAGTGACAGCTTCCTAAGGCTGACTGGCAGCTTTACTCCTCCTTGGCGACCTTCAAAGAACAATATTTCCCCATTTGTGCTGATCAGGTCGAATATCTCACAAACTTTATCCTTACTGCTGCAGAATGTTCCATCCCCTACACTTCCTCTCTACCACGTCATGTCTTAGTCCCTTGGTGGAGTGAAGCATGCCGCAACGCAGTTCGCACATGTAGATATGCTCTCCGCATTTTTAACCACCACCCTACGCTGTCAAACTGCATTCATTATAAACAGATGCGTGCAAAGTGTCGTCTCGTTCTTCGGGATAGCAAAAGACCTAGCTGGATTTCATTCACTAGTTCTTTTAACTGTTACACACCTTCCTCTGTTGTGTGGGCCAACCTCCAACAACTCTCTGGAACCAAAATTCATTCCCCAATATCCAGCGTGACAGTCGCTGACAATGTCGTCACCCGCACACTTCTCCTCACCTTTGATAGGGTGGTGCTGTCCTCCAAGATCAAAGCAGGCTATAAAATTATCACAGTCCAGCCATACATTCTGGAAATGATGAGCTGCTACCAGTGTCATCGTTTCAGCCATGCTCGCACATCTTGTCGACACCCAGCCAAATACTTCACCTGTGGCAGGGATGCACATGAGGGTGAATGTTCGCCTCCTTCTGCCTTCTGTATCAACTGCAGTGGCGGTCATGCAGCCTCCTCTCGGGTTTGTCCCATGTATCTAGATGAGCAGCCTGTTCAAGAGATCTGGGTAAAGGAAAAAGTGCCTTACCCAGTTGCTCGCAGGTTACTGGCTAGTCGCAAACCCTGTGTTCTCTCGTCTGTTCTTGTTACCCCTCGCTCCATGAAGGACATGGCCACACAGACATGCGACTTCAAATTCGGCTCTGAGGTTGTGAAACCACCCAGTGTTAAGGTAACATCGCCATCCCTTCTTCCCACTGTGCAACAGAAGACAAAAAGGGCGAAGCCACCTACTACACAACCAGCAGGCAGGAAAGGACTCGAGGAGTACTCCTGTGAAGACTTCCTCCATCCTTGCAGCCAAACATCCGAGTCTTCATCTAACTGCCTCGAAGAAGTCCGCTAAAGGCGAACAGTCTTCTCCTTCGCCAACTCGAAGATCCTCCTCAACGGTGTCGCCATGTGGTCTGTTAGTCCAGCCAGCCTGTGTGTCTCCAGTTTGCACCACCAAACCTTCTTCAGTGTTTGACTCCACAGACCAACTGCACGAACACGCCGATGCTTCTATGGACGCCATGGAGCATGATCCTCCTGCTTCTGTGCCCTGTAGTAGCGACTGTCCGCCGGCTGTCACTCGGCAACTGCAGAGTTGACACCCCTACATTTCTTCCTCCTCATGACAGTCCACCAATGGAACGTTCACGGCCTTCAGTCCCACAAAGAAGATTTATAGCTGATTTTAACACCACAGCATCCCCTTGTACTCTGCCTTCAGGAAAAAAAATTACCAATTCGTTTTGAGCTTCCCCCTGAGGTCAGTATTCCTTCTCTTGGGGGTGTCATGATGCTCATATGGGATGACCTTCATAGTTAACACATCTCCCTGACTACCTGCCTTCAAGCTGTTGCAGTTTCCCTCTTCCTTCTCTGCCTGACCTTTTCCCTCTGTACCACTCATGTGCCCCCATCATTCACTGTCACCAGGGCAGACTTCCTTCAGCTAATTAGGCAGCTACCTCCCCCATTTTTGCTACTTAGACTTTACTGCACCACAAAAGGGATTCTCCCACGACCTGTCAGAGGTGCCCTCTTGGCTGACCTTCTTAACTAACTGAACCTATGCTGCCTTAACACTGGAGCACCCACATTCCTTTCTGACTCCTTGCACGCTTATTCCCATTTGGACCTATCCTTCAGCACTGCCCAGCCTGCCCATTTTCTTGAGCAGTCCATTGTTTCTGACACCTACTCGAGCTACCATTCATTTCCTATGTGCTCTCTGTCTGCTGACTCCTACCCCATCCACATGCATACCCAAATGGCAGATTACTAAGGCTGACTGGCAGCTTCCCTCCTCCCTGGCAACCTTTGAAGAAAAAGATTTCCCCAGTTGTGATGACCAGGTGGACTATCTCACCAACATTATCCTTACTGCTACAGATCATTCCATTCCTCACACTTCTTTGCCACGTCGTGTCCCAGTCCCTTGGTGGACTGAGGCATGCCGTGACGCAATTCGAGCATGGCGACATGCTCTCCGCGTTTATAACCACCACCCTGTTCTGGCCAACTGCATTCATTATAAATAGATGCATGCAAAGTGTCGTCGCGTTCTTCGGGATAACAAAAGAGCTAGCTGGATTCACTAGTGCTTTCAACAGTTCCACACATTCCTCTGTCATGTGGTCCAGCCTCCGACGCCTGTCTGGAATAAAGATCCATTCCCCATTTCTGGCCTGACGGTCACTGACGATGTCATCGTGGACCCTATTGCTATCTCCAATACCTGGGGCCGCTATTTTGCGGAAATTTTGAGCTCTTCCCACTATCACCCTGCCTTCCTCCATCGGAAACAAGCAGAGGAGGCTCTGGCGATACACTTCTCTTCTCCGAATCGTGAGTGCTACAGTGCCGCCTTTAGTATGAGGGAGCTAGATCATGCTCTCAGTTCATCCCGATCCTCCGCCCCAGAGCCAGATGCAATCCACATGTGCATTCTCTTGTGGGAAAGCACTTTCTACTTAACATGTACAACCGCATCTGGGCAGAGGGCAAATTTCCTGGATGCTGACGTAAAGCCACCGTCATACCCATACCTAAGCCCAGTAAGGACAAAAACTTTCCTTCTAGCTACCGCCCCATCTCTCTCATCATCTGCATTTGCAACATGATGGAACGTATGAGTCATGCCCGGCTGGTGTGGTGGCTTGAGTCTCGCCATTTACCAACAAATGCACAGTGTGGAATTCGAGCACGGCGTTCTTCAGACGACCATCTCGTTACTTCGTCCACCCATGTTATGAATGGTTTTCTGCGGAAATCCCAGACGTTGCCCGTGTTTTTCGATTTGGAGAAGCCTACGACACCTGCTGGAGAACTGGTATCCTCCGTACTATTTACAAGTGGCGCTTCCCTGGGCGCTTGCGCTGTTTTCTTTCGGCATTATTACGAGACTGAGTTCACAAGGTGCGAGTGGGTTCTGCCTTGTCGGACACATTTATCCAGGAAAATGGTGTGCCTCAGGGTCCTGTTCTCAGATTCTCCTTCTTACTATCGCCATTAACCTTATAACCGCCTGTCTCCCGCCAGGCATTTCCAGTTCTCTCTGTCATTGAGGATTTTGCCATCTATTGCAGCTCTCCGTGGATGTGTCTCATTGGGCGACCTCTTCAGTGACGTCTCGATCATCTTTACTCCTCGTGCATCGACAATGGCTTTCGCTTTTCCACTGACAAAATCGTTTCTACGAATTTCTGGCGGCGCAAATGGTCTCTCCCACCATCTCTACATCTTGGACCTGTTGCCCATCTGTTCATTGAAACTACGAAATTTCTGAGGCTCATGCTCAATAGGAAACTCTCTTGGTCCTCCCATATGTCTTACCTGGCATCCCACAGTACGTGGTCCCTCAATCTCCTACGTGTCCTCAATGGTACTTCCTGGGGTGCCGGTCAAACCACACTCCTCCGTTTGTACCGGTCCCTTGTCCATTCGAAATTCGACTATGGATACTTTGTTTACACATCTACATGCCCATCCCTCTTACGCCATCTCAACACTATTCACCGCCATGGCATCCGTTTGGCCACGGGCACCTTTTACACCAGCCCAGTTGAGAGTCTTTATGCTGAAGCTGCTGAACTACCACTGTCCTACCAGCATGACATTCTCCTCAGCAGGTACACATGCCGTTTGTCTGCCATGCGTGGCCACCCCTCCCATGCCTCCTTCTTTGATGATACTTTTGATCATCAGTATGGGACTTCACACTACTTTCAACTTTCCCAGTGGGTGTGAACCCTTCACCGCCTTGGATTCGTGAAGTGGCTCATGTTAACCTTGGCCTTATTTGCTTCCTAAGGACACTACTCCAGCCTCAGTCTGTCGCTTCCAGTTTCACGACCTTCACATGGAACTTCGTGATAGTACCTTTGTACCTGATGGCTCTCGGACTGATCGTGGGGTCGGGTGTGCCTTCGTCATTAGCACCCGTGTCTTTCGATATTGGCTTCCAGCACACTCCTCAGTATTTACAGCCAAGCTCTTCGCATGTAACAGGCCACAGAGTACATCCAGCGACACTGCCTTCCCAATTGTGTTCTCTGCTCAGACTCACTCAGTGCCCTCCAAAGTCTATGTGTGTTGTACACTGCCCATCCCTTAGTGCAATGGGTCCAGGAAAACTGTCACTTGCTGACTCTTGGTGGAGCCAGTGTGATGTTTCTGTGGGTCCCTGGTCATGTCAGTCTGCCAAGAAACAATGTTGCTGCCACTGCTGCTAAGGCTGCAGGCCTCGTAACTCCGCCCGCGAGTACCTATATTCCCTCCAATGATCTCTGCATTTCCATCTCTCAGGAGGTGGTGTCCTTTTGGCATCGCCAATGGTTCTCCCTTCATGGGAATAAGCTTCTGCTTATTAAGCCTCTCCCCGCGCCTTGGATGACCACCTCTCGTCCCTCCCGCCGATAGGAGATTATTTTAACTTGGCTGCATATTTGGCGCTGCCTATTTAGCCATCGTCATTTGCTAAGTGGCGCTACCCCACTACCTTGTACACATTGCGCCCAAATCTTAACTGTCTGCCACTTCCTGCTGGAATACCCTGTTTTTAACCATTTACGTTCCAGCGTGGGATTGCCATCTGATTTATCAGCCGTTTTAGTGAATGATGTGCGGGCTGTCGACCGCGTTTTACTTTTTATCTACCGAAGCAATATGGCGAAGGCTATTTAATTTTTAGTTGTGGATCTCCATTTCTTTATGGTGTTTTTTTATCCCTTTTCCCACGTGCCTGTTTTTAGCTGTCTCCTGTCCATTGGGTCTGATGTATAGTCGTTTAACTCCTCTCTATGTTCGTGTTCTATAGTTTTGACTTGGGCGCGTATGACCCCACGTTTTTTTCTTTTTTTTTATTTGCCCTAAAACACAACAAAAAATCCCTTTATTACGGCACTCGTTAGTTTGGTTTTTGCACTTCTGTTTTAGAAAGCAATTCTTGCAACTTCCTACAAAGTAATACCTCTAGAGGGAAAGAATAAACTAACGTCAACTGGAAACTGATTCTACAGTCTAACACAATTCATTTAAACTAAAACGCAAAACACAGAATGACTGACTGAATGACAAAATTATTATTCGCATCAGAGTCAATAAAATGCATTTATTCCCATAATGAAATCACTGCTACACAGAATAATATGCCACATGAAATTCGTTCAAGCAAACAGTATCATAGTCCTTCACCTCGAGGCATGGCGGTACTTATTTCTCAAGGCATACTGAGGACATGTTGGCAACAACTTGTATTTTTCTTCCTGCCTTTTGTACTGATGCATGAATTTCTTAATCTTCCCTTTCTTAATTATGGGGTTATGAAGCAAAACCAGGTTCCCAGGATCATACTGGGGAAGCACAGCCATTTTGTTACTTCATACATACTGTTTCTGGGTAGCTTTACATCTATTTTGCTTTACCTGCTTCCAGACAACCATGAGGTGGCATGCTAATTCTTTAACTTCTGCTATATCCACGCAAGATGAGAATTTATGATGTTCAGATGGGGAGTTCATAGGCAATCCAAACACTTCCTCAGAGGATGTATAACTAGTTGACTCATGTGTATGACTATTCAACGCAGATGCTACACAAGTGACTGTCATAGTCACTGTGTAAGTGGTTTATGTAGTAAGACAACATCCAAATTGTTGTTTGATGAACATATTCGAGGTGACCATTAGCTTTTGGATGAAAAGGAGTGGTTCTCCATTTTTTGGTTTGTAGTAATTTGTACATGTGTTGAAACAGGTCAGACAAGAAATCAGTCCTCTGATCAGTCAAAATAGCATCAGGGCTTGATAATGATAAAATTAAACTATTGACACTGTTACTGCAGTAATATCTGCAATTTACACTTCTGGAAATTGAAATAAGAACACCGTGAATTCATTGTCCCAGGAAGGGGAAACTTTATTGACACATTCCTGGGGTCAGATACATCACATGATCACACTGACAGAACCACAGGCACATAGACACAGGCAACAGAGCATGCACAATGTCGGCACTAGTACAGTGTATATCCACCTTTCGCACCAATGCAGGCTGCTATTCTCCCATGGAGACGATCGTAGAGATGCTGGATGTAGTCCTGTGGAACGGCTTGCCATGCCATTTCCACCTGGCGCCTCAGTTGCACCAGCGTTCGTGCTGGACGTGCAGACCGCGCGAGACGACGCTTCATCCAGCCCCAAACATGCTCAATGGGGGACAGATCCGGAGATCTTGCTGGCCAGGGTAGTTGACTTACACCTTCTAGAGCACGTTGGGTGGCACGGGATACATGCGGACGTGCATTGTCCTGTTGGAACAGCAAGTTCCCTTGCCGGTCTAGGAATGGTAGAACGATGGGTTCGATGACGGTTTGGATGTACCGTGCACTATTCAGTGTCCCCTCGACGATCACCAGTGGTGTACGGCCAGTGTAGGAGATCGCTCCCCACACCATGATGCCGTGTGTTGGCCCTGTGTGCCTCGGTCGTATGCAGTCCTGATTGTGGCGCTCACCTGCACGGCGCCAAACACGCATACGACCATCATTGGCACCAAGGCAGAAGCGACTCTCATCGCTGAAGACGACACGTCTCCATTCGTCCCTCCATTCACGCCTGTCGCGACACCACTGGAGGCGGGCTGCACGATGTTGGGGCGTGAGCGGAAGACGGCCTAACGGTGTGCGGGACCGTAGCCCAGCTTCATGGAGACGGTTGCGAATGGTCCTCGCCAATACCCCAGGAGCAACAGTGTCCCTAATTTGCTGGGAAGTGGCGGTGCGGTCCCCTACGGCACTGCGTAGGATCCTACGGTCTTGGCGTGCATCCGTGCGTCGCTGCGGTCCGGTCCCAGGTCGACGGGCACGTGCACCTTCCGCCGACCACTGGCGACAACATCGATGTACTGTGGAGACCTCACGCCCCACGTGTTGAGCAATTCGGCGGTACGTCCACCCGGCCTCCCGCATGCCCACTATACGCCCTCGCTCAAAGTCCGTCAACTGCACATACGGTTCACGTCCACGCTGTCGCGGGATGCTACCAGTGTTAAAGACTGCGATGGAGCTCCGTATGCCACGGCAAACTGGCTGACACTGACGGCGGCGGTGCACAAATGCTGCGCAGCTAGCGCCATTCGACGGCCAACACCGCGGTTCCTGGTATGTCCGCTGTGCTGTGCGTGTGATCATTGCTTGTACAGCCCTCTCGCAGTGTCCGGAGCAAGTATGGTGGGTCTGACACACCGGTGTCAATGTGTTCTTTTTTCCATTTCCTGGAGTGTATTTATTGTTTTGTATGCTCTGTGAGAACAGCCTGACCATATCTAAATCAACATTCTGAAATAGTTTTTTTTTGCTTCTGGAAGTGTGTGCAAGGAAATTTAAGTTCATGATGGGATTGACCTCTGAATGCAAACAAGTAGTTTTGTATAGACATCTAAACATCAGTCTGTTTACCTTCCCACCAAAACCATGTATCTGTTCTGCCATTCATGGCTTTTTGTCCATTGTGACAGGCCTACAAACTGTCAAGAATTGAGCTGTTATACGTACTTGCAACTCTTTTCGGAATTACGACTCTGTTAGCATGGGCTAGTTTTGCAGTATAGAATTCCATCGACTGTAACAAAATCTGGAAGAGTATTGTATCAATGACATTACTTCTCAGTTTTTCTATTAAAGCATCGTCTGTCTGAATAATTCTGACATTACAGCTTAGAGCATCATCATTCAGGTGTGAAGAGCGTTGTTTGTGGCATGCTTCGTCACCCTATCCTGATAGTTTTATTGATGTACTCTAACACAAACGTTTCTAATGTAATACAAATAGAAAATATACTTCACATACGAGTAAAGTAATGGACTGATGCGAAAACAAAATGTTGCTTACCGTTTTAGTCAAGTTTAGTGTTGTCTCCTTCAAAGTAGTTTCCTTTTTATTGTACACACTTTTTCCAGTGCTTCTGCCATTGATGGTAACATTTCTGGAATTCATCTTCTGTAATATCCTCCAAGACCATCGTCACAGCTTTTTGGACATTTGTGTTGTTTGAAAATGGTGTCCCTTGACCGCCGTTTTGACTCTTGCAAATAGAAAAAAGTCGCACAGAGCGATATCTGGTGAATAAGGTGCCTGTGGTAGTACTGTAATTTTTTTTGAGGTTAAAAATTGCTGTACTGACAGAGTAGTATGGGATGGCGCATTATCGTGATGCAGAATCCAATTATCAGCAATGTTGGCACGGACACGAAGAACTCGTTTTACAAAGTCTTTCTAAAATTTCTTTGTAGTAATATTCGTTAACTGTTTGTCCAGGAGGCACCCACTCTTTACGAACGATTCACTGGGAATCAAAGAATCACACAAGCATGCATTTCACTTTTGACTTTGACATGCGAGCTTTTTTTGGTCTGGATGATCCCTTTGAGCACCATTGAAAACTTTGGCGTTTTGTCTCTGGATCGTACTGAAAAAAACACGACTCAACAATCCTGGATTGATTTCCGTTTGTTCTAACAGATCGGCTGCCACATTTTTACGTGTTTCTCGTTGTTGTGGTGTGAGATTTTTGGGGACAATTTTTGCACAAATCTTTCTCACACCAAGATCTTCAGTTATTATATGATGAACCGTTTCTCGATTGATGTTCAGTTCTTTTGCAATCATTTTCATGGATAATCTTCAATCAGATCATACCAGCTCATGCACCCTGGCCAAGTCCACATCCGTCTGTGAGATTGATGATCAGCCACTGCGGTCTTCATCTTCAACATCCGTTCTGCCTTTATTAAACAACGAAAAACTTGAGCTATTGACATAACCTCCTCTCCAAAAGCCTTCTGAAGCGTACCTTAAGTTGTCATCACGTTTTCACCCAATTCATTGGAAAAAGAAATGGCATACCATTGCGCAATATTATGTGGTCGCATTTCTGTGACGAGAGACACAAACATATGTTAGCTTATTACAGCACAACTCACGACTGATCATTTGCATCGATGTGTGACTTGGACTAGAAGCAGCTTATAGACCAAGGTCAAAGATATTGTGCCAACGCAATCCTGCAGGGTTGCCACATCTTGCAAAGAAAATCACTCTCATTACTTTATTGTCGCACCTCATACGAGCACTGAAAGATTTTTTATTATGGTTACTTAGTAAGCAGAAAATCGAGCATGGCCTGGTCTGTGGCATATTTCTTAATACTATTCTGATAGTGTTAATGCCCAACGATTTAAGTGACTACTAGGACCTTTAAACTGAGCATCTACAAAAGAGCAGTATGATTAGGGACCACAGTGAATTTTCTTCCATACAAGTAACATCTCAAGTAGTTCACCCTGGATATAAGTGCTAGCAATTCTTTCTCAGTGGTACTGTAATTTGTCTTGGTTCTACTATCTACAACGACTGCCTGTGGGCCTTCCCTCACCATTATATTCTTGACTAAGAACAGCACTGATAGCATAATCGAGGTGTCTGTTGAAAGGATAAAAGACTTTTCAAAATCTGTACATATTGCGAAATAATGTGAAATTGTAAAAACATGTTTGTTTCCTAATTGTCAATTCACATTCTTCTCTTTAAATTGAATGTTGATGGGAAGGGAGAAAGGAAAGGAGAGGTAAGTGATAACTGATGTCAGCTGCATTGGGACATTATACAGAATCAGCGGCGGCAAGTGAAAATGTGTATCTCAGTGGGATTCAAACCTGGGACCCCTTGCTTGCCAGGCAGGTGTATTAACCACTGCACCATCTGGAACACAATGCTATCGCAACTGCGTAGACTATCTTGTCATGCCTCACAGCTGACCCACATTCCCACCAAGCGCCACCTATCCACAGTCCCTGTCCATTTCTTCCATGCTCGCTACTCTGAGATTCCTGCAAGAGGTCAATCATACTTGTGCATCTGCACTGAAGAAGGTGGATCTGTTGCCCATGTAGGTGAATGCATGTATGCATGGTGAACGCATGTATGCATGGTGTCTGTTCTTGCAGGCATGTTCAAAAGAACAGACACCACGCATTCATATAATGACATTCTTTAACAGTGCACCTTTCTTTAACAACTTATTTAATCGTTTGGCTGTCATAGCATAATCATTCACAAAATGACGATATTAATTGGTGAGGCCAAGAAAAGTGGCATCTCCTTAATATTAGTGTGCACTGCTTCATTTAATCACAGATCTGCCTTAACCTCATCTGAACTAATAATTGTCCCAGGTGCTTAACCTGTGACTGTGAAAAAGAACACTTTAAATTCAAATGTACATGCTGTAATGTTGATAAAACATACACCACAATCTCATGACATGTTTGTCAGTAGTCCTTGAAAATATATCATCCCAATATAATAAACATGTTGTATATTTCAGTCATCTTAACAACATGTCAGCGAAGCTTTGGGAAGTGGCAGGTGCATTTCTAAGCCTGAAAAGCATGTTTAAAACTCATACAACCCTCACAGAACCACAAATTCGGTTTTTGGTCAGTCTTATAGTGCAATCGAAATTTGATGGTAATCAGAATGCGTACAAAAGGTAGTAAAATACCTCAGTTCCCTAATCTGTCCAGTGTTTCGTCGATATGGGGTAGAGGGTAAGTATCAGAAGTAGCTACCTTGTTCACTGCTTGCATGCCAATGCATAACCAATAAGCTTTCTCCCCACTGATTGACTTTTGGATACCAAATCGATACGTAACAACCAGGGTTTTGCAGAGGACTGAATTATCTCTGCAGCCAACTGTTGTTGTGTAATATTCAAAATAGGAACCTGTGCAGTTTCTAAGCAACTGTCTTAGTGTCTTAAGTCGTAATTTCGAGTTGTAAAACGTCAGTGATTGGCAAATACTGCTATTCCTCGAACAGCCAAGCGTATTTCTCCAATACTGAGTACAAAAGATTTCACTGGCTCTGGCAGATGTGCTGACTTCTCACAGAAGTAAGATCACGATTGAATGAATTTGCCTTATTGGATGCTGCTTCTGGTTGTTATACTTTAAATTATTTTCACACTGAAATTCTTCCTCTACAACTTTCTGACCACTAGCAAGTATTGTCCCACATGGAATGTCTATATCCTTTTGCCCACAGTTATCAATAAATACTGGAGCACAAAACTTCTATTCCATTGTTTGTTTTAATTATACTTCTTCTGACATGAATCTACAACCTGTCACAAACGTCGTTCTAACCAAGTGGTTCAACCAGAAAGTCCAATCTAGGCAGCATTTGGGTTGTGAATCTATTCAGAGAACGCTATTGATTGTAACACTTGTGTTACTTTTTAATGCCCATCTATGTGGTTCTGGTGGAGGTTGTTGAAGAGGCCGTATTCCACAATTACGAGTGATTGAAGGGCCCGAGTGTCACTGAAACAGTGAGTTGCTTCACTGAGTCAAACAATATGTGTCCCGTAATCTGCCACCACACAGACGTGGAGTAGGAAATCATTCCCTAGAATGACACTGAAATCCCTTCTGCATCTTCTCACAAGTTGCATCTCAGAACCGTAATTCTTACCGTCCATGTGCAATTTTGCAAAACATGTTCTGGCAGCTACGATTAGTACTACTCTTTATCCACTAATATTACAGCATAGCAGGTTGAGCACATACTATCACTAAGAGAAACAAATAGCCACTGTATCTACTTACACTTTCACAGTCCTTACTCTGATACTGCTTTCTAAACTTATATTTGATTTACACTTGTGCCTTGGACTGAATTCATTAGCCATGTTAAGGGGAGGTTGGGTAGCAGGGCCTTACTCCGACCAGTTCCTCGGTGTGTACTCACATTTTGTCTATTAACGTGGACAATCCCACTGTTGAGTGTTCTTTCTCTGATCTTTTGGGAAGCCATTACTTGCATGTCTTACCACATGGCATTTGGTACAACACAGTGCACAACAGCAGACAGCAGTGTGATTTGGCTTCCCACAGCATTTGTAATTTGTACCTTTCGGAAAAACACGTCAAAGCTTTTTACTTTGTGACAGAGTGAAAACAAACCTTGTAGCCTCCTTGCATAATGGTGTCAAACTTACTGCCTCAGTCTAACTGAAGTGGGTGAGGCCACCTAAACTTCACTGTCTGTCTGTGGATTTATTCCATGGATGAGGACATCAATTGGTCTGGCTCCAGCTACCTTAATGAACACATTGTTACATGTGGCATTTCATCCTAACACAAATGTGCAACACGTCACAGCTCGTATTCTATCTTTATTCTGTTTTTGCCTTAAGATGGATAAATGGTCTCTGTAGTAATGTGACTCCTCGTTTGTCAGAACAGCACTCTGCTAAATTGGATGCTAGAGCTTCAGAGCAAGGTAATCAAAACATTAGCAAGGGTTGTCCTCAGGGCTCAATTCAAGGTCCATTCTTCTGGGATCTTAGTATTGAACCCCTATTACATCTGTTACACAGGTCAGATGCTCTTGAAGGTGTTGTCATATATGCAGATGACATCCCAGGAGTTGTGTCTGCAGACTCCAGGGTGAGATTTAAGGAAAAGGTGAATGATGTGCTTGCTCAGATGCAGTATTCATGCAAGATCAACAAACTGATTATAGCTGTTCATAAAACCACACACATACTTCCAAAGGGAAGACTTTCTCTTCCTAGTAATCCTTCCCTGAGGCTTGATAGAGTATGTGTAAAATGCAGCACTATTTGTAGATACTTAGACATTCTGCTAGATGTCAAAACAAACTTTCTAGAGCACTTAAAAGCAGTTACTCAGTAAGCAGCCAAAATTATGTGTAAGATTGACCGTGGTGGTACTGATGACTACAAATTAGCGTCCCATGCAGTGCAGTCATACCATAAAGCTCTCTTTAACGCCTGTATGGGCTTTGCTGTGAGTGTGTGCGTGTCTAGCCTTAGATTAGGTAGCAAGAAAACAATACTACTACGAATTTGTACTTGTGAGACTAGTGCATTATGCGCTTCAACTTAATGATGATCCTTGGGATATGTCCAAAGAATATCATGGTATGTTACTGGACAGTGCTGTATCAGTTAGGGCATGAGCAATATGATCCTGTGTACAAGACCACAGGAACGCACATTAATGATAAGACATTTATGAGTCTGGAAGTGAGATGAATGGCAGCCTGACTGGGACACTAGGAGCACTACAAGGCGTGTCTACAGCATATTCCCAAGCATCGGGAGCCGGCTCAAATTGTGTAACGTTGCCTTTAGTTGAGGTATGGTGCATCTATTAACAGGTCACAGTCCATATCCCAAACATCTCCATCGAGCGGGCAGTAGCAACACACCAGTCTGTGAATATGAATGGGAAGGTTCCACTGATATTATCATTCTGACAAGTAAACCTTCTCTCTTTGATACCAGTTTGCTGGAAACCAACATATTTTCTGAAATCTTATATCACAAGAAGAGAAAATGTGAAATCTTAGAGGCAGAGGGACAAGCATTTAGGAGCTATAGGAACAACAAAGTGTCAGTAAAGTGCGTATGGATAGATATATTCCTGGTGCAGTGTGGCATGCACAAGCTGCTGCTGCCTAATGGGCTGGTCGTGGGCAAGCGGTGACTCGACAAATTTGTCGGCCGACACAGCATCTGAATCGTACTGATCTAGTAGTTGCACTACATGCCGAAGTGTTGGATCTAACTGTTTCAAAATCTTTTCTCAAAGTTTGACATCAGTTACATTGTACACAATCGCATCACACAACATAACATCTGAATACAAAACACCACAAGCAATTTTGAATTTGGATTTCCTCGTCATACCCTGAAAATCTGTTACCCACTCACAATAACTTTGTTCTGACAGTTTCTTGCAATTAAAGAATTGGTACCTAGCTGCTACCACATCCACCTGTTGGTCATAATTGTTGGCTAGCGAATCTACAATCAGATCACAAGAAAGTTCGCTCGGAGTAGCGCTAGGGAATAATTTCTGAATTAGGCAAAACGCTGCACTTCCTGTTGTTGTGAAAAAGTAATGAAGGTTCATAGTTCAGGTACGTTGTGAGCAATTATGTGGGCTTCAAACTGTTGCAACCACTCGAGCCACTCCTCTTCTTTTTCATTAAACTGGCGAAAAGTTGGTATGGCACTTGGAGCTACAGTAGGTGCTGCATTTTTCTCCGTATTGGTGGACTGAGCGGTGAGTAGCTGCTGTACCGTATTTAGTAGAGTTGCGATTTGTTGACTCTGCAACTGAAACATGCGTTGCATGTTGCAGCTGAGGCGCCTGAGCAGGGGCTGAAAGAGGTGGGATGGGCTTTTCGGAAGAGACAAATGCAAGAAACAGACAAGGCAAGTAGTAAAAATAAGCACACAAGGAAAGAAAATTTCTGCAACGCCCACCTGATAACAATGATTAGCAAAAACACTGTAAGATACACTATTAAAGCAAGTAAACACACCCCTGCAAAGAAAAGTCAATGTAGAATTAAGGCGCCAACAAAACACAAAAGAAAAGCGATGGCCTTCAGGCACTGGGTTCTTCTGGATACTCGTCGCCAATGTTGTATCCTGCGTAGTTTCTAGGAAACCTGCTAGTCGGATTGCAAGACAATAATAGAGTGTCATTATGAAATGAATCAATGACAATACTTCACTTGGGCTATAACACACAAGTGTCGCAAGCAAAGGGCGACATGCAAGACAATCAGTGTAACGATTCTAATACAATGGAAGTAATACAGTGGACGCTTCTAGCCAGGTCACTGGCCTTGACGCTGCTGTAGAGCTCTTAGAACTGTGCCACGACCATTCGGGAGCGGCGCTTATGTTCTCTTCGCCTAGAGGCCGCTGCTGTCGCGTTATCGTCCTAGAGAGGGATCCGTCAGCGTGCTATTAGCTGACATGTTCTTCATAGCCCTCTGTCCTCTAACGTTCCTGACTGGTGATGCCGGCACTTGACTTTACGCTGTAACAAATTGCACATCAATTGTCTCTTGTAATAGATTTTGTTTGTAGTCAATACCAAGTCACATTTTAAACATCCCAACGTGTGTTGTTTCTTTTCAGCGAGCTGTTTCTTCCTTTATATTGAGATCTCCAACTTCTTACCATATTATTAGTTCATATAAATATGTGAAACAAGCATTTTAGCAACTTTTGGTGTCATGTTTCCAGCACTTTACTGATACTATGTGGGTCCTATAGCTCCTAAACGTTTGTCCCTGTGCCCCTAAGATTTCTAAGTTTTTCTGCTTATGGCATAAGCTTTCAGAAAATATACCGGTTTGCAGCAAATCAGTGTCAAAGGAGAAAATGTTTGCTTGTCAGATGCCGCCTTTTTCAGGTGGAGAGAGACTGTAGTCAATTTAACTGCAGTCTGCAAACAATTGTAAGTGACCAAAACTTGTGGACTAAAGTCAGTATAGCAGTGCATCAGATATCTAAAAGGCAACTGCATAACCTTCGGTCCATAAGATCAAGTGGATGCTCTGAGTATCAAAATAATGTCAACAGGCCACAAGAAATGTTTCCCCAATTATAGATAATGGTAGTCAAATATATACATATGTGTGTGTGTGTGTGTGTGTGTGTGTGTGTGTATATGTATATGTATAATATATGAAGAACAAGAGCAGAAAGATAAAATGACATGAAAAGAAAGAATGCTATGTCCACCCATAGGTGTACGTGAGGGTTATGCAGAATGGTGTAGCAAAAATAGGTTTAGAAGTAGGTGTAGTTAGTTGGAAAAACCTCAGGTTCTTCCGAGGCTGCCAGTAATGTATCTAGTAATGTAGGATTGAAGTTATTCACTTGGAAATTGGGTTAATGCCACTTATTTTTTTTTTAATTCATTCATATTTTTCAAATGCTTTGTTTTATTTCTACATTAATATTACCATTGGTTTCTATTAAAATGATTTACTGGTATATTCATAATGTAAAACATTGTATGTCACCGTGATTAACGAATATGTGCGACCCATTGAGTGTTTCCAGATAAGAGTTGTAAAACTCGTAGCAATAAATTGAATTGAATTAAATTGAACTGCTTCAAATGTTTCTGCATCTTGTAATGCATTGATATACTTGACATGAAAGAAGGTTGTATACATGGAAGAACCCTGGAGATACTAAAAGGTTTCAGATAGATTATATAATGGTAAGACAGAGATTTGGGAAGCAGATATTAAATTGTAAGACATTTCCAGCGGCAGATGTGGACTGTGACCACTATGTGTTGGTTATGAACTGTAGATTAAAACTGAACAAACTGAACATACGGAGCTCCATCGCAGTCTTTAACACTGGTAGTATGCCGCGACAGCGTGGACGTGAACCGTATGTGCAGTTGACGGACTTTGAGCGAGGGCGTATAGTGGGCATGCGGGAGGCCGGGTGGACGTACCGCCGAATTGCTCAACACGTGGGGCGTGAGGTCTCCACAGTACATCGATGTTGTCGCCAGTGGTCGGCGGAAGGTGCACGTGCCCGTCGACCTGGGACCGGACCGCAGCGACGCACGGATGCACGCCAAGACCGTAGGATCCTACGCAGTGCCGTAGGGGACCGCACCGCCACTTCCCAGCAAATTAGGGACACTGTTGCTCCTGGGGTATCGGCGAGGACCATTCGCAACCGTCTCCATGAAGCTGGGCTACGGTCCCGCACACCGTTAGGCCGTCTTCCGCTCACGCCCCAACATCGTGCAGCCCGCCTCCAGTGGTGTCGCGACAGGTGTGAATGGAGGGACGAATGGAGACGTGTCGTCTTCAGCGATGAGAGTCGCTTCTGCCTTGGTGCCAATGACGGTCGTATGCGTGTTTGGCGCCTTGCAGGTGAGCGCCACAATCAGGACTGCATACGACCGAGGCACACAGGGCCAACACCCGGCATCATGGTGTGGGGAGCGATCTCCTACACTGGCCGTACACCGCTGGTGATCGTCGAGGGGACACTGAATAGTGCACGGTACATCCAAACCGTCATCAAACCCATCGTTCTACCATTCCTAGACCGGCAAGGGAACTTGCTGTTCCAACAGGACAATGCACGTCCGCATGTATCCCGTGCCACCCAACGTGCTCTAGAAGGTGTAAGTCAACTACCCTGGGCAGCAAGATGTCCGGATCTGTCCCCCATTGAGCATGTTTAGGACTGGATGAAGCGTCGTCTCACGCGGTCTGCACGTCCAGCACGAACGCTGGTCCAACTGAGGCGCCAGGTGGAAATGGCATGGCAAGCCGTTCCACAGGACTACATCCAGCATCTTTACGATCGTCTCCATGGGAGAATAGCAGCCTGCATTGCTGCGAAAGGTGGATATACACTGTACTAGTGCCGACATTGTGCATGCTCTGTTGCCTGTGTCTATGTGCCTGTGGTTCTGTCAGTGTGATCATGTGATGTATCTGACCCCAGGAATGTGTCAATAAAGTTTCCCCTTCCTGGGACAATGAATTCACGGTGTTCTTATTTCAATTTCCAGGAGTGTAGATACTGCCTACAGGAAAATTAAAGAGACCTTTGGAGAAAAGAGAACCATTTGCATGTATATCAAGAGCTCAGATGGAAACCCAGTTCTAAACAAAGAAGGGAAAGCAGAAAGGTGGAAGGAGTATATAGAGGGTCTATACAGGGGCGATGTTCTTGAGGACAGTATTATGGAAATGGAAGAGGAGGTACATGAAGATGAAATGGGAGATATGATACTGCGTGATGAGTTTGACACAGCACTGAAAGACCTAAGTCGAAACAAGCCCCCGGGAGTTAGAACTACTGACAGCCTTGGGAGAACCAGTCCTGACAAAACTCTACTATCTGGTGAGCAAGATGTATGAGACAGGCGAAATTCCCTCAGACTTCAAGAAGAATATAATAATTCGAATCCCAAAGAAAGCAGGTGTTGACAGATGTGAAAATTACCGAACTATCAGTTTAATAAGTCACAGCTACAAAATACTAACGCGAATTCTTTACAGACGGATGGAAAAACTGGTAGAAGCCAACCTCAGGGAGGATCAGTTTGGATTCCGTAGAAATGTTGGAACACATGAGGCAATACTGATCCTACGACTTCTCATAGAAGAAAGATTAAGGAAAGGCAAACCTACGTTCCTAACATCTGTAGACTTAGAGAAAGCTTTTGACAATGTTGACTGGAATACTCTCTTTCAAATTTCAGGGAGCGAAAGGCTATTTACAATTTGTACAGAAGATGGCAGTTATAAGAGTCGAGGGACATGAAAGGGAAGCAGTGGTTGGGAAGGGAGTGAGACAGGGTTGTAGCTTCTCCCCGATGCTATTCAATCTGTATATTGAGCAAGCAGTAAGGGAAACGAAAAAAAAGTTCGGAGTAGGTATTAAAATCCATGGAGAAGAAATAAAAACTTTGAGGTTGGCCTATTCTGTCAGAGACAGGAAAGGACCTGGATGAGCAGCTGAACGGAATGGACAGTGTCTTGAAAGGAGGATATAAGATGAACATCAACAAAAGCAAAACGAGGGTAATGGAATGTAGTCGAATTAAGTCGGGTGATGCTGCGGGAATTAGATTAGGGAATGAGACACTTAAAGTAGTAAAGCAGTTTTGCTATTTGGGGAGCAAAGTAACTGATGATGGTCGAAGTAGAGAGGATATAAAATGTAGACTGGCAATGGCAAGGATAGCGTTTCTGAAGAAGAGAAATTTGTTAACATCGAGTATTGATTTAAGTGTCAGGAAGTCGTTTCTGAAAGTATTTGTGTGGAGTGTAGCCATGTATGGAAGTGCAACATGGACGATAAATAGTTTAGACAAGAAGAAAATAGAAGCTTTCGAAATGTGGTGCTACAGAAGAATGGTGAAGATTAGATGGGTAGATCACATAACTAATGAGAAGGTATTGAATAGAATTGGGGAGGAGTTTGTGGCACAACTTGACATGAAGAAGGGACCGGTTGGTAGGACATGTTCTGAGGCATCAAGGGATCACAAATTTAGTATTGGAGGCAGCGTGGAGGGTAAAAATCGTAGGGGGAGACCAAGAGATGAATACACTAAGCAGATTCAGAAGGATGTAGGCTGTAGTAGGTACTGGGAGATGAAGAGGCTTGCGTAGGGTAGAGTAGCATGGAGATCTGCATCAAACCAGTCTCAGGACTGAAGACCACAATAACAACTTGACATACGTACGTCTGTCACTCGACAACTTTAAATTCACTACATTTAGCAGAATTCTGTCTGGCCAAGTGCAAGTTCACCCCACATCACAACACATTCTGTAAGGAAGTGCTAACATTTCATTCGGACTTCTCGAACAAGTAAGAATAAAGGACACTGCAAGGAAGCTGCTTGCAATGGTTGCTACAAATGGTGCAGAACTGGCTGCAGGAGTTAAAAAGTTTCAGCAGTCCGAAAAGCTTTGTGCGCAGTTTCATGCCTTCACACCAATTCTTCACAATGTTCCTGTAACTCTTAACTTCTGAAAAGTACGTACATTACTTTGTTTAGCTGGCACATCGACAAGGTCCGTGTTTGCATTTCAAGTAGTGGCGTCTTCCATCACTCTTGCTCTCGAATACCTGCAGAATAAGTATAATGGATGGTTATAAAATACGAGAAAAACAGTTACTTGAAAATCACTTAACTTCCAAGAAAGGTGTCACAATATTCGAATGAAAATTAGGTTCTAACTCGCAGAGTAGCGGCGACGGACTACAGGTACGCATGGCTAGCGGAACTTGCTTTAAGTTTTCGGGAGGGAAGTGTCTGCTGGCGGAGGCGACGACTGCGGTGGCATCGACGTCGATAACAGCACGTCGACAACAGGGACGACGACCAGGTCCCTCAGAAACGTCGCATCGACCATGGAGGCATGGCATCGACCCACAGTGGTCACTGGAATGAAGGCATAGCGACTGCAGCGGTGGCTCGGGCGGAACTGGCACCGACACCGGTGTGGCGGCAGTGTGGCGCAGACGATGTGCCCTCGTGGGAAGGGGTCCGCCCGGACTGTGGAGTAGCGGCCCACACGAGTTTTCAGGCAAAGCGGTGTATGTGGGCACATCCAAACGACAAGAATCCACTTACATCGTAGTCTGGCCGAGCTCACCAAGTGTCGAGGACAGTGTAGCGTTGCTATGACCTAACGATGCGGAGCAAACTCCCTAACGTAGACGTAATAACGTGGCATCCATCTGGGGAAAAAAAATTAATAAATTGTATCACGAAACGGACGGTGTGTAAAAAATTGTATCACGAAACGGACGGTGTGTTACCTTTGTACAGGAAATGATGACGGCTAAGCAACTTTAGGATTAGGATGTGGGTGTCTGATAGTGCATGAAAACGGATGGAATTGTTCAACAGATATCAACGGAGTGTAGTTCGAAACAACTGTCTGGTGTTTATTTCAGAAATCTACCTCTAACGGATACAAGTGTCGCTTGGGAATTTACTAACAGAGGTAGGGGGATATAGTCCAAGAGAGGGGTGGACGACCTGGTCTAAGCCTAGCTGCGTAGAGTGAATCAGGTCAGCCCCCAAGTGACCATTCGCAACTCTGATTGGTTGTTGGAGGGTCTCCTAGAAAAGTTTCTATCTCAGCAATGCTTCGCCTAAGCATCACCTTGTCAGCATTCCCACTAGTGACGATATCCAATTCTAACGGGTACCAAACCAGCAGGCCCTGCCTAAGCAAGGCTCTGCAATGAAACACAGTTTCGCTGTATAAAGAACGAAACTTTGAAAAATTAAAATTTTGATAAAAATAAAGCCTTTCCCTCACAGTTCATCTGTCCAGTAAGCATACCATAAAGTGAATACAAACTTACAGAGGTCGCAGCTTAAGGCTATCATGAACATGTGCCCACATAAAGTGAGGTAACCAGACTTTGACACACTGACATGGTAATGCAGACGTACTTTCACGTCTTCCGATTGGCCCTGATACAGACTCTGGTGCTTCTGCTGCATCTGGTTGTCACATCAATGCTCAGGCTTCTGAATTGTTTCAGTCTTCTCTGTTGAAGTATAGAAAAGCTGCACAGGCCACGAAAGCTGATTCAGATTTTAACATTTTGCTAACATAACATTCGCACATCTTGGCTCGTTCCTTGCATAGCATATAGAATGTACTGCGCCGATACTTGGCACGTCGGCGTAGCCGCGCTATGCGGAAAGGTGTGATTCTTGTTCAGAATGACAGTGGATAGTCATCTGTGTTGATATGTAAAACATTCTCGGTCTTCTTGCCGCGTCAGTTCGGGATAAAATCTGAAGCTTTCGACGATAGCCTCCATCGTCGTCACTGCTGCTGTGGTGGCCTTATATAGCCCATGGACAGATTCTGATTGGTCGGCTTGTGACTGGTCGGCGATTACGTACTGCTGTCGCAGACGGTGTCAGTGTGTGCGCTGGTGGCGCCAACGTAAACCTCGGAAGGAATGTCTCTGCTGCTTCTCTGCATCCAGCGCTCGTTTCCACGCACCTCTCAGATAGTATCCGCTATCACGGTTAAAGTTCTTCTCATTCATTCTTATTTCAACAGCCTCCTTAAGAAGAGAATCTCAGTACGTGGAGGCATGTGACAAAATTCTTGTTTCAGCGAAAAGTATTTTATGATTGTTCGTGAGGCAGTACTCCGCAATTAACGATTGACTCCAGTTCTCTATTTGTACTATGCTGTTGGTATTCTGCACAGCGGTCGGAAACGGTACGAATTGTCTGACCTACATAATTGCCTCCACGTGCACAGGGGAAGCAGGTACCCTTAGGCCGAGACTGTACTTAACAGTGCGCATCATCTCCCTAATTTCCTTAAGAGGACGAAAATCGGGACTCTTCCTATTTTGCTGGATATATCGCCACAAAAAGGAAGAATCGCAATCGGTGTTTCATCCTGTGAGTGTGCAGTATTTTCACGTTTGCTATTCTTTGAGATCACTGCCTTTACATCGCGTGCACCATAGCGATTCTTTCGGAACATTTACTTCAGGCGGTTAATTTCGGACTTCAAGTGGTCCTCGTCAGAAACAGTTTGTACTCTATATACCAACGTGCTGAAAACGGCTCTCTTCTGAACAGTATGATGGAAATTCTGTGCATTAAGGTATAAATAGGTATGTGTCGGCTTATGGTACACAGAGTGGCCTGTCGTTGTACTAAAACGCCTAAGAATGGCAACCTTCCTTCCTTCTCCCCCTCGACAGTGAACCGGATGTTCGGATGTAGGCTGCTCTTGTGCTCCATGAATTGTTAGAGAACTTCTGCACTGTGTGGCCAGACCATTAATGTATCGTTATAATAACGATGAAATAAGGATGGACGGAGGGGAGCCGAATTCAATGCACATTCCTCAAAATTCTCCATAAAAATGTTAGCCAATGATGGAGACAACGGAGACCCATCGCCATACTGTCCGTCATTTCATAAAATTTGTTACCATACAAGAAGTAGGTGGTCGTTAACACAAACTGGAACAACTTTATAGTTTGTGGAAGAAAAATATCTGCCAGCTTTTTCAAAGTGTCCTGCACAGGAACTTTTCTAAACAGCGATACCACATCTAGGCTGACTAAAATGTCATTTGGACCAACTCCAAACTGTTTGATTTTCTCAATGTACATCTGGGAGTTTTTGATGTGATGTTCATACCGGCCGACTGTAGGAGTCATCAGCTTTGTTAGGTATTTGGCCAGCTTGTAGGTAGGAGAACCAATTGCACTGACAATAGGTCTCAAGGGAACATTATCCTTGCGGATCTTCGGTAGTCCGTACAACCTGGGAGGCCTAGGAGCTCGGACTCTGAGATTTTTCCTAACATCATCTGGCAGACTGGAATTCTTCAATAGCTCCATGGTTTTTCTGCTGTGCGTTGAAGTTGGGTCCTGTGTAAGACATTTGTATGTATTGTCCTCCAACAGTGGTGTCATTTTGCTTTGAGATTTGGTAGTATTAAGAACGACAGTGGCATTTCCTTTGTCAGCTAGTAATACGACAAGATCTTCATCTCTCCGAAGTAAATGGAGCCCCTGCCTCTGCTCTCTACTGATATTACATCTGGGAGGCTTATCTGAGGCCAAAAAGCGACTGGTAACAAGTCTCACTTCGTCGGCGTCACCCTGTGCAAGATGCTGCACTGCCTGTTCTTCTCCACTGAGAAGATCCACAATGGGTATAGTACGTGGTGTTGGAGAAAATTCAAACCTTTATTAAGGGCCAAGATGGGTCATTTGTCCAGGTTCTTGTCCGACAGGTTGACAACATTACATGCCGTTTCATACAATGACTCCGATTTTTGCATAGCTGCAAGACACTCCAATTTCGTTGCTTGTTTAGCTGATTTATTGCTAAGATGAGCTCTTTGATGAGCAGCCATCATCAAAGAGCTCATCTTAGCAATACATACGATAGACAAGCTACAGGAGTGGGGACAGGAGGGTGACAGCATCAGCAAATGGAGCAGGGTCCACAGCTGTCGCCCATGGAGGAGCTCTGCCAGTCTGCAGCCATCATTTGGCGTGATGCAATAGGTGCTCAAAAACAGGGTGAGGGCCGACGTGGTTTGAGATGTGTCGCCTGCCTTCATCAGCTGTTGTTTGAATGTGTGTACAAGCCTCTCCGCCACGCCATTAGAGGAAGGGCGGAAAGGCGGGCTACAGATATATTTCATGCCATTGACCTGACAGAAGTCGTGGAAGGAGTGGCTGTGAATTGGGGCCATTATTGGAGACCAATGTGTGAGGCAGGCCCTCTATGGCGAGAACCTGGGCCAGGGCCGTGAGTGTGGCCTCCATGGTGGTGGACGCCATACGGGCAGCATATGGGTATTTGGAGTAGGCATCAGTGATAAGTAACCACATGGACCCGAAAAACGGGCCCGCGAAATCAAGATGTATGCAATCCCAGGGCCAGCGAGGCACAGGCCAGTGTGCGAATGACTGGTGACGCACACACACAGTGCACTCATAGACCAGGCGATCAATATCGCCATCGATGTTGGGCTAATACACGTGCCGGCAAACCAAAACTTTCGTGCGGAACGTACCCCAGTGCCCGCGGTGTAACAAACTGAGCACTTGATGCTGCAAATCCAGAGGGATGACCATCCAATGGGCATCCGACTCTGTGGCCAGCAGAAGGACATCATTGACCACGGAGAGCCTGTGGGACAGGTGGCGCCAGGGGCTGAAATTGGTCCACATCCAACGAGTAATATTGGAGGGCCACCTGTGGACCATGTAGCGGAGAACCTGCCGCAAGATATGGCATACCGTCCAGTGCATCCTGGCAGGTGGAATCAATGTGAAACCAGAGGACGTCCTGTTGGTCAAACACAGGATCGGGGCCTGCTGGGAGACGTGACAAAGTGTCCCTGTTAGCATGGTGGGCAATGGGCTTATTCCAGATGGTGTAAGCGTAATTTCGTAAAAATAACGCCCAGTGCTGGAGACGTTGAGCCATCCACTCTGGAAGGTGAGAGTGGGGTCCAAAAAGCGTAACTAAGTGTTTATGGTCCGACAGGAAAGTGAACTTTGCCTGAAAGAGATCGGTGTGAAACTTTTAGACGGCGAACACGATCGCCAGGGCCTTCTTTTCAATCTGGGAGAAGTTCCGTTGTCCTGGGGTCAACGTCTTAGATGCATAAGCCATGGGCTGTTTGGAGCCATTGGCATTCCAAGGTGCGAGGATGGCCTCAATGACGCATCAGCAGCCACAACCAAGGGGTGGTCCAGAGAGAAGGGAGTAACGCAAGGGGTGGACTTCAGCATCACCTTTTAAATGGAGAAAAGCCTGGTCACCAGCAGGAGTCCAATCAAAAGGCATCCCTTTTCGATGCAAGTGAGTGAGGGGTTGAACAACAGAGGCAGCCTGGAGAAAGAACTTTAAGTAATATGTAACCTTGACCAAAAAGACCTGGAGTTCAGATAATTTCTTGGGACGGGGAAGAGCCTCAATTGCCACGACATTGCAACCTGAAGAACGAATGCCATTTTTGCTAAGCCAGTGGCATATTCTAGGAATCGAAATCCAAGGGTAACTGGTGATATGCCTCAGCCAGACGGTCTTGGAAAAGTACTCTCCCCTGGCAAGCTTGGTGAGAAGTTCTTTCTGTCTGGGAATGGGGTAAACATCTACAAGGGACTGAGCATTGACAGTAGCGCCGAAGTCCCCACACAGGCGAAGGACCCATGGGTTTCTGTATGACCACCAATGGTGTCGCCTAGGAACTGTATGTCACAGGCTTCAGAACGCCAGCAGACCGGAGCCGATCAAGTTCCTGCTTGACTGCCACCCATAAGGCCACCGGAAAGGGTCAGGTCCCGAAAAAGTGAGGCTGCGCATCCGGCGAAAGACTGATTTACATAATAGTTCTGGTCTGTGATGTTTGGAATGAAACTATTAAAAAATTAAATGCATAATGCTTCTTTTTGAGTAACAGATGTCTACACATGGCTAAGTTTAACACAATAGGTACTAAGAGTAATTTTGAAACAATGTTCTATAAAATATACATTAACTCTAACCTGAGACAAAAATTAAGTTTTGAGTTGAAAGCAGTTTCCCAGTAAATTGTCATGGAACTTCACAGATTACATTTTAATAAAGTCGACTGGGTTTGGTTTACAACACTTTCATTAAGAATGTATGTTCTCCCTGATGGAGTAAATGGACACCAGGAGAATGAGTTAGCTGTTCCACATAGATGAAGAAAAGTTATTTTCACTTCATCAAGTTCTTAGATGTTTTTTTTTTCTAAAATGTATCCAAGCCACCAGTTTCTGCCATATACAGTGGTGACACAGGCTGATACATCTTGTAACTTCAATTTGTCTGGTGATGTAGTTACTTCCCTCTCCCAACTCTGCATATCACCTGAAAAGTATTTGACTATTAATTTTTATGTAGTGTTGGGAATGAAAGCGTGAAATTGCTGTGTTCCTTTGATTGCCAATGCCTCTTCAAGCCAGCTTTTTAATAATATTTCTGAAGCAGCATAGTCTTCTTGAGGGGAATACACAAAATCAACATTTGTGATATTATATACTGCCCACTCAAATAGATCTCGTGGGGTTTGGATCTGATTTTGGTATGGCATTTGCAAACTTGCACAAGCTGCCAGTCCCTTAACTGAACCCCCTACTCCATCACAAGGCCCTTTCCCATGTGCTGTGGCTGAAAAGTGCACTCAGCTTTTATGTTGAAGTCTTCCTCATGAAGGCAAGGCTCAGGAAGTTTTTCTTACTTTTGTACTGAGCAGCAGAACTGTCAGAATAATAGTATATCTTTTTTGGAAGCTTTTGAAATTTATTTGTTAGATAAGAAATAAGCTTGTTTTGAAATGTGTAAATTGCTTGTTTTGAAAGGTGTAAACTGCAACTGTACAATGACAAACTTCATTTTCTCTTCTTGTTTGTAATATATAGCAAAAGGATGAATGGTTATCTGTTGTCTTGTCCAGTGGTAACTCTGAGCTTCATCCAGTAGAACTATATATAATTTTCCGAAAAATCACATATGACAACAAATTCAGATTCCACAAGGTTTTCTCTTGTGGAGTTAAGGAATGTTCTTTGTTGCTTGGCAATGAAGTCATGCCAAATCAAAGTAGACATCTTACTATAAAATAAATCTATGAATTCTTCAGAAACTTCCTGAACAATTTCCAGATTACATTGGTCAACTGACATCCACTGTCAGAACTAAACTCGTTCTATTAAGTTTTCACCAAAAGAGTTTTGTAAAATTTTACATGTGACAGTTTCTCTTAGGTAATAATCACAGTTTCCCATGTTGCAATCAACTGATGGGTTGTAAAGCATTTCTTCAATGCACTGCTTATAACTGTTTAAGCTGCTGTTTGTTACTATATTTAGTTTGGCATTTTCTATCATTAATTTTATGTTTTGGTGAGTTGTGCACACACAGACAATGTGTGTGCCACTCCAGCCAGGAAATACACAATGTTTCGGTCTCAACTCAGCAAATTTAGAGAAACCTATTTTTATGTTAGGAAACTTGTCTTCAAAATGTTTGTAAGCTTCTTTAAGTTTACACAAAATAAGTCTTTTTGATATTTTTGTTTTACTTCCTCTTGTTTCTGTAATTGTCACACAATCTTTAATACCTGGCATTGCCCGGCTAACTTCATCATTTTCATAAAATGAATGTACAGTCTTGACAGTTTCTGTTGGTAAACACTTTCCTGGTTTTGGGTTTGGACCTTCCATGAATCCTTTCTCTTTCAAAATTTTTTTGGACTGCTGAACAATGTCATTATGAGCATTAAATTCCCTCATTATTTTCCTGACACTCCACTTTTCAGGTAAACTTGTAAGAATTATTATTATTATTATTATTATTTGCTCTACTTATAGAATTATTAAAGTTTGTTTTGAGATTTTGAAGAACAGAACCATCAGTATCTGACAAAGAAGTTTCAGCAGCAAAAAATAAAAAAAAGAAAGAAAAAAAAGAAATAATTAAACGTCACTGATGACGAGATTTTTTTTCAATTTTGATTTTGCATAATGCCTAGATGTTCCTTTTTTTATTAATTTGGGACTCACCTAGTTCTTGAAGTGATGTGTTAAGTGTTTGAACAACCACTGAAGTTGCAGTGAAGTCAGGGTCTTGGTCTGGGCTGATTGTCTCTGATCCAGAAGAATCTTCAACACTTTTATCACTGATGGGCTCTGGTGTATTTTTGAATGTGGTTACATCATTCCTACATTCATCACAAATCTTGCCACCACTAGGTATTTGTGGAAATAATTTGGGCATTCATGCTGTGGCATTTCTCAGTTTTTTTCTATCTCTAATAAAATTATTTCACTTCTTCAATGAATTACAACACTGCACTCTTACAGCACTGCACTTTTTACTTGGTTCCATATTGATACAAAAGCCACTTATAAAGTCTCCAATTTATAGATTTACTTGTAAATTAACTATTAAATATACTAGATAAAAATCGGGTCAAAGCAGAGGTAACAATTGATTTGCACTAAAACCACAGTGCACAATAATGCTCTAGGCCCACTAAGCCTTACAAGGTAACAGTCTTATATCCTCTCAACAATGGCTCTAGTCTCTGAATGATTGTACAGACATCAAGCACTGTGCTTCTTTCAACTTGTTCACAGCCTGTTGCAAGCATGCTCAGCCTTCATACAGTGGCTAAAGTCTGTGCTAATGAAATGTGCATTTTTGGACCAGAAGTATTACATCAATAGTCTACTTACAAGTTTTTCACATCTTATTTAAATCTTAGCTATAGGTCCCACACTCAACATTTCATTTTGCCACTCTTAGTGCAAACTCTAAGAAACTAAACAAATTAACCAATCAATTATAGGAAATGTTGCTTAGTTTTGTTTCAAGAATGTGATATTTTAATATTTCTAGTACTTGTTTACTTACCTTTCAGTATATTTTAATGAAATTCCTGTTTGTTAAATGTCAGTTTGGTCAAACTATGGCTGTTAGTGAAAAACAAAGAGTCTGGAATAATTTTTTTAGCAATGAACCCATCATCATCACACATTTATAATTTACCACGTGATTTACAACAGTATGAAGTAGTTATGGAAATATTTTGAAAATTTTCAATTATGTACTTTTTGTTAAAAAAATTAAATCAAAATATTAATTAGTATTTTGAAAAAGGTTATTAATTAGAAGCTATATTTTGTTGTGTATCCCTGGAAAGAGCATGAGAAATGTTGCAAAATAACACCTTTCCCAGACTTCTAGCTCAATTAGGGCCTCTCCTAGGGTAATTAAAAAAAAGTCCGTTCACACATTTTTGGCCAGTTTTTGAAAAGTTTACATCACGATATTTCAGGAATGGTTTGAGCTCAAAAATTGAAATTTGGTATTTTACTTAGTTTCAGCACCCAATATAAGTATACCAACTTTCAGCAAAATCTAAGAGGATGAGATCAAATTTTTATTTTAAGTGTGTTGATTTGACATGGAATGATCCTTTGGTAATCGTTTTGAATTGTAATTGGTATATATTGTGCTACTGATTTACCATCATTGGTTAGAATACATTTGTATTAGTCGTGTGAGAAAGGTTTGGTTTGTTGTACTGTGGTACTGTGCACTTCACTTTAGATGGAGTAGGTGAAGGTGTGGGTAATGGATTTAAAAATTTTTGTGTTTGTTTTTAATACTGCGAGCTTTATATTTGCCCTTCGCCCATATAGCTCAAACGAAGCCCTAGATACCATGAACTCACACGTAACTCCAAAACCCGGCAACATATTTCACTTCACCTATGTTAAATATGTTGCCGGGTTTTGGAGTTACGTGTGAGTTCATGGTATCTAGGGCTTCATTTGAGCTATATGGGTGAAGGGAGATTTGCAACACCATGTTAGAGTTGTGTGTTGTTTCCTGATATAGAGGGCTTTGTTGGAGCTGTATAACTTAAGTGAAAAGTTGTCGTATTGCGCTTTTGAATTGTGTATGGGTTACTGGTATTGTGGTCCTCATTTGAGATACATAGGTCACATACACTTTGTGGTACCAATAGTTTTGTTTTTGCAATTTTTTTATTGTATTACATTTTGAGAATTTCATGTGCTTGATTTTTGGGTGAATAGTTAGTCCCCATCCAAAACACCCTCTTTCATGTTGCTGCCCTGTGAGTTTCATTTTTTTGGAGTAAATACCTCACATGTTGAAATAGATATGTATGCCACCATGATATCACTGGTCAAAACAGATGGGTGGAATCACAACTTTTTGTCATGCCAATCTATCTTTGATAATTGTTTCAGCAGTAGATCCCTCTATGTAGACTAATCTTGTACTTCTGGTATGGTTTGTATGTCATTTGATTAGTTAAAAATGGTGGCATGTTGCAAGCCTTTTGGCGGGATAACGGATGCGTCCGATTCTACCCCTGTGCTTTGACCACTGGCGTCACCAATATGGTGGAAACGATCATTCACAACAACTTACATACCGCTCCTATGACGTCATCACGTAAATATGACAACAAACACGAAAATAGATCGAAAAACCACCAAACAGATATTCTGCCAAAAATATAATAAAACTAATGGGACAAGCGGAGGAAATTGATGGTTTTTGGGTGGGACAAACTAAATATAAACACACGCCGCTACACCAAACGACAAAAAAAACACTAAAATAACAAGACCCCACAACCTTCCCATATTCCACTACACACAAAATCAACTGGAATCCATCACCTCCATTGACCTATATAGGTCAACAGAAACAACCAATTCCACACTGTAAATCTCAAAAATTTCACCACCACTACCACACTTAATCCTATAGCAAAAAAAGAAAAAAAAACTAGAAAATCAAAATTGGAATCGAACACTTCCCTTGACCTGTTATCCTTAAGACATCTCCATGTATAGCCGTCCCTGTTCCGAGACGCCGGATCTTTAGTTGGCCTCATTTCTTCACGACACACTGAACACTTCATGACTTCAGCCAACAGTCATATAGCTGAAGAATTTTTATTAGAGACAACGCATTGTCCCCTATCATCGCTAACAACCGAAAACTGTTGACCTTGTCAGTCATATCTACCAAAATTCACACATGAGGAACAGAAAAAGAACTACAGTAACATCAACATAACAAAACCAAAATCATTAACTCACTGAAAAATATTCCGCTGAAAGCAGTCACCACCAATACCACACACATGCAATGCTACCATGCAAGTGAACCCCATATGCCACATAACACGCTATCCATAAACACACCACCAGAGAGAACAACCGACCGCAACAATACGCCACCTATAAACATGCCCCACACACAAACTAAACCAAAAACATCACCTAACATACAACACACTACAGCAAAAATGTCCTTAATTCATTGGACAACAAATTAGAGGCAACTGGCATATTCTGTGACCTGTCAAAGGCGTTTGACTGTGTGAATCACAGCATTCTTTTGAGTAAATTAAAATATTATGGCGTGACTGGTAGTACAGCAAAGTGGTGTCAGTCATATCTTACTAATAGAAAACAAAGGGTGTCATTACGTAACACTTCAGCAGTAGGCAATTAGACATCATCTGACTGGGAAGAAATTGCATGTGGTGTTCCCCAAGGTTCCATGTTAGGTCCACTACTGTTTTTGTGTATGTTAATGACCTTTCATCTGTTACATTACCAGATGCCAAGTTTGTCTTATTTGCAGATGATACAAACATTGCAGTAAATAGTAAATCAAATATAAATTTAGAAAGGGCAGATAATCAAATTTTTACTGACATTAATAAGTGGTTCATAGCCAATTCAATGTCATTAAACTTTGAAAAGACACACTATATGCAGTTAAGAACTTCCAAGAGATTTCCTTCTGGTGTGTGTATAAAATAGGATGACATGGAAATAGGAGAAGTTGAGAGTGTAAAATTCTTGGGATTACAACTTGATAATAAATTCAGTTGGGAGCAACATACTAATGAACTGCTAAAGCACCTAAAAAAGTCTGTGTTAGCAATGCAAATGATGTCAAACATAGCAGATGTAAATATAAAAAAAACTGGCATACTTTGCTTATTTTCACTCCATTATGTCATATGGTATCATATTTTGGGATAACTCCACAAACAGGAAAAAAGTTTAGAGTACAGAAGCGTATAATAAGAGTAATGAGTAGTGTAAATCCAAGAACATCATGTCGAACCCTATTCAAAGAATTGGGCATATTAACCACAGCTTCTCAGTATATTTATTCCTTAATGAAATGGTTCAAATGGCTCTGAGCACTATGGGACTTAACAGCTGTGGTCATCAGTCCCCTATAACTTAGAACTACTTAAACCTAACTAACCTAAGGACATCACACACATCCATGCCCGAGGCAGGATTCGAACCTGCGACCGTAGCAGTCGCGCGGTTCTGGACTGCGCGCCTAGAACCGCGAGACCACCGCGGCCGGCTATTCCTTAATGAAGTTTGTTGTAAATAATACATCTCTTTTTCCAGCTAACTGCTTAGTACACGGATCAATACTAGGAATAACAATATACATTAAGATGTAAAATCACTTACTCTTCCCCAGAAAGGAGTCCAGTACTCAGCAACACATATTTTTAATAAGTTAGCAGCAACAATTAAGAGTTTAGTTTCAGACAAGGCACAATTTAAACATAATGTAAAAGAATTTTTCTATTCCATTCATGAGTTTCACAACAAGTGCAGTAGACCATTTTAATGAAGATTTATTATACTTTAATTTTTGACAATACTTCGTTGTAACAGCCAAGTAACATATTGGTCTCATGTTACTGTTAAGTAATATTTACAACTATTTCTTAACAGCACAAACAGTTATTTTTGTCTTTTATGCTTCAAGGTTTTAGTTAGATATCTATCTTCAGAGCAGGAGTTGTCCAGAAGAAGCAATTTCAGTTCAGATTTAAAATTGGGTAAAGCTTTCCAGAAGTTACTGTGACCAGTGGCCTTTTCTTTTAATCTTCAATTTTTATTTACCATGGCTGGTATTGAATTGACAACTGGTTCATCATCAGATTGTACATATTTATTCCATATTTGCAGTGTTGTTGGGGTCATTTAGCTATGGCAAGATGTAAAAACAAAAGACATACGGACTGAATGTGGTGAGAATTATGTACAGTTAACAGCTGCACAATTCCAGTATTGCAAACATGTAATAAATAGGAACCATGTAGTGACAGTGACTTGAAATTGGTCATGATAAATAAAAATTGAAAAATAAAACAAAAGGCGACTGGACAAATTTCTGGCAAACTTTATTCATCACAGTCACAGTGTCCCACATCTGTAATGCATCGACCTTCAAGTTTTGAAACTGTTGTGGTACCTGTCAGATAATAGAAAATTTCTGTGGCTATTATTGAACAATTTCCTGAGCCATTGGCAGATTTAATGATAAATTATTGTGTATTCTTGTATATTTTTATTAAAATAACTTTGTAGCTGACAAACCCACATTGTGAAGCAAGGTTGTTGGTTGAATACTACAGCAATAGCTACATTTGGACTGCAAATGGGGCAATACATACATCCAGATTATTGTTATTGTTATCAGCATGAGTGGGAAATACTTCAATGGGGATGGTTGTTAGGGCAACAGTTGGGTCTCCCTTCCTGTGTATCCTATTGTGCCTGGGAAAGTTGTGTATTGTCTAAAAATCAGTCACTATAGTGGGCACATAAGTGCCAAGAAAGAATCGTAGTTGGCTGAACCCAGGGCACTGCCACAATCATAAAGTTATTTTAGTCAAAGTGTATTGTGGTTGTGAATAATCAGTTTAATCTGAACTGTGATCTACACTATCAATGCAAGACAGAAATATTACTCTTGTTTAAACCTTAAATCCTTACCTAGGATTTTTCAGGAAGTTGTGTGCTATCATATGGAAATATTCTAGAAGCTCCCATCTAACATAGAAATGAAGGCCCATGCTTCTTGACAGAGCATAGGGGAACGATGCGGGAGACCCGCACCACCATACTAGGTAAAGTCCTAATGGAGGCGGTTTGCCGCTGCCTTCCTCCGACCATAATGGGGATGAATGATGATGATGATGAATATGACACAACAACACCCAGTCATATCGGGGCAGGTGCAAATCACCGGGAACTGAACCCAGGACCCCATGCTCAGGAAATAAGAATGCTACCGCAAGACCAAGAGGGATCAACTCCTATCTAACATACAGCATGTAATTGGTTATCTCAGCCAATTCAAAATTTAAAACATACTTCATTAGCTGCTCCTCTCACTAATTATCATAGTGCAAGGTTTTGAATCCTCCTTCAGCTGGATGGCAAGTAGTATGTGGTAATCTGCCCTATATAATTACATATTTAGGTTACTAATTTCTTTGAGAAATACCTGAGTAATCAAGTAAATATTAATTTCCTGATAAGACAATCTGTAGCTACTTAATATAAATGAAGTAGATGCAGCTTTCTTTCTAATTCACTAGAATAAATTTAACTGGCATAAACAGAACTATTAAGCAGTATTGTGATAGTTTATTGTTAATATAGTGTATGGCTTAAGGCATGTTTGATTGTTTTTTGTTAATGGGTACCTTGACTTGTTTCGCAGACCTGTAGATTCACCTTCTCGATGGGATACACAAAATATGATGACTGAATGGAAGAAATCCCTGTTATTTTGAAATTGTGATGGTTTATTTATCTCGAGCCTCATTGGTAAATGTACATATTGTGAAGGTACAATTAGAATGCTTAATGCCTTGAAGATGCACCTACAAAATGACTATTGGTAAACATCACTATTGCCAGTTGCCCACTTACACTGTGAATGGAATACCTGCTCAGATTAGTTGATTATATACTTCACCATTTGACAATGTAGTATTTCCACAAATGCAGTAGTTTTTACTCCTAGTTCAAAAATGGCTCTGAGCACTATGGGACTCAACTGCTGAGGTCATTAGTCCCCTAGAACTTAGAACTAGTTAAACCTAACTAACCTGAGGACATCACAAACATCCATGCCCGAGGCAGGATTCGAACCTGCGACCGTAGCGGTCTTGCGGTTCCAGACTGCAGCGCCTTTAACCGCACGGCCACTTCGACCGGCGTTTTACTCCTGGGTATTGAATTTGAGATTGATTTGCAGCTCATTGGTGACAATGGTGTATGATACATACAAAATTCATGTTACTAATCAGTACTTATTTAATTCTTTTCTAATTGGACATGTAATGATGCTGTTCTACTT
Source organism: Schistocerca cancellata (assembly GCF_023864275.1). Taxonomy (NCBI): domain Eukaryota; kingdom Metazoa; phylum Arthropoda; class Insecta; order Orthoptera; family Acrididae; genus Schistocerca; species Schistocerca cancellata. The sequence continues at coordinate 168,750,553 of NC_064636.1, read as the reverse complement.
ATGTTTGTTCTTTCCATTACTGCAAGGTTCGATCAAACTATTATCAATAATTCATTCAATGTAACTTTGATTTATTTTCAGAAACACATCAAAAATCCAGTACCACACCAGAACTACTACACGACTGCACAACCAAATGTTCTCTGCCACCACCCTATATATTGTGGGATGATTGCTAAAGATAGGCCATGGCCAATACCCAAGATCATTATTTTTTATTTTACCATTTGTGCCAAATTAATGTGTCTGGTAACACATTAATGTTATGGCACTATCAATAGTAGTATCGTAGATAGACTTTAAGAAAATGAAGTGGTTTACATTCCACTGTGAAAATTTACTGTCATAAAATATTTATTGAAGTGGAAACACTTGTATCTCATGTGCTGGAGTTACTGTTGTAATGAATGTAATTTTTTTAGTATGATGTGTTAAAAACAACTACAGTAAAACAAATTTTTATATTGCAAGAGGAGTTATGTCTTAAATATGTTACATTGTCCCATTTTATATGTCTGTTTTTCACAATCCCTTCTCCCCACCCCCACCCAAAGAAAGAGATTACAGAATAATTACATAACATTACATATGAGCGGCAAGGGCACACACACTTTTGAGAAAAGAGTACATTGGTCCATCCACTAATGATTATAAGTCCAAGGATAATATATTTTTGTCTGGGTTGCTTACATTTCTTCAAAAGTAAAGCTGTGAAAAGTATGAAATTAAAATATATTTAGATTGGCTCTGCATGGAATGTTTGACATTTGTTATAATATATTCAGTTGTTCAAAATCTGTTCACTTACTGTGAATTCTTAGACATCATCTGTGTCAGGTATAGATGTAATACCTATTAGTGGCGTGAAAATTTCTTCCAGACCACGGCTCGAACCTGGATTTCTCACTTATTGTAGAAAATATTCCATGAAGTTTTGGGTTTGCAGTCAGATATTACTGAAACAGTCTTTTGGCTGTTTAATTTCCAGCAATACCAAATGTGAATCAGATGAAGAAATAATGAATATTCATCTGTCCTAGAAACCTCATCAAAGATTCAATTTTATATGGTATAATGAGCCAATTACAACACATTCAGACAGTAATACACAGTTTCTTATTTGTCATGTGTTCAGTTCATTTTCCTGATTCTTTCTACTCATCACCTCTATGCATGCAATCTCAGATTGATCAGTCTCTGAAAATATATTATGGTCTATGAAAATGAACACTTATTTACAAGTTTCTTCTAGAGATGCTGAGTTTGGTTTGATCTTTTCTTGTAACATAATCCTCAAGAAGTACAAGTAAAACAAGCAAAAGTAGTGACAGTTATAACCAGTGCTAGATTTGTAAAAATAGAGGTTCCAGAACTGCCCTTATATGCCATTGTCACTAAGTTTGCTTTTGTATATCTGTGTACTATATACACAAGTGGTCTGTTATTAACTTTCAGTATTTTATTTTATTTTAAATTCCATGTTCCCCAGCTGTATGCTGGTTAAATATTTCCATAAATTTGGTAGGTTTTCTTAATCCAGCTGGCTTATCTGCAGCACAAAAGCAATAAACAGTAACACTGATTTACAGCCACCACTTTGGGTTTAAGAACTGTAAACCACTTTTTTGTGGTGGGGGCAACAGAAGAAATGCTTCTACTGTACAGCTGAGGTACTTGAAACATAGCAAGGTGGAATAACTCTACTCCCCTGATAACTATTTTTTTTCTTTTTTATATTATGCTGGTAGTAGATGTACCACACTTACATAAAGCACCAATTTTTTTATGTGGGTGATGTTTCAGTAAAATTCATTATTCATTCATTAGTTTATTTGAGTTCTGTTAGTGCCAATTGTACAATTAATCTTTCAGTATTTGCGTTCTTTTACAAGAAATCTGTAATTTACTTTATTTGGAAGCCATATGCTCAGAAAAATATTTTGAAGTAACAATTGCTTATTTCCGAAAGGACATCAGTTATTTGAGTCCTCATTTCATTCTTTCAGTAAACATTTTTTATTATCTGCAAAAAGTTGTTAAGTAATAAGTTATTCGTGATTAAAGTTTCCACCATCCAGAAAATAATACCATTATTTGGACCTTGAAGTATGCATCAGTTCTCTAACTGATATTATGTTTCCTTGCCCTAATTTTTCTGAACTAGAAACTAGCTTTGGTTATCAGATTAACTTGTCAATTAATAAATGAAGAAAATTACTATACTGCGAAATTTCCAAGAAACTCAGTAAATCCCCACGGTAGTGTGTGCGGTAATGAATAAAATAATTCACCCAACTTATTAATTTCTCAGCCATCTATCACATAGATCAGCTAAAGAATTACTTTCTCCCCCATAATGTCATTGCCACTAATTTTGACATTCTTCTCTTTATATAGCAATATGAATTTAGCTCCTAGTAATCATTATAGTAACTTCTCTGTAGCAATTTTCATCTTAATATCTCAGTGTAAAAATTCATGGAGTGCACTTGTCCATTCAACATTTCAGTGTCAAGAGTCACCAATATGAGCAGATCTTACTGTTACAGTCATTCAATGTGGTTATTTCATAAACTTATTTGGAAAATCTGGTTCCAGTCATCCAACTCCTCTATGTTAAAGTGTTAGTAAGGCTTCAGTAACTGAGTTCTTTCAAATGCTTTTTTGTGGACTTGAATGACAACTTCACCATGGAAAGAAACTGCCACTGTTTAGAGTTCATACAGTGTAATTGCTGACTTGGTTTATTTGAACTGTAAAAATAGTTGATAGCAGATGCTAATCTTCATCATAATGTGTTATGGAGCTAAGAAAAGTAAAGTACTCTTTAGTTTAAATCAATGGTGTCACGTCTGTCACTGAACTATTAGACTACATCTCCAGCCAATTTTAGAGAATTGGACTTCAAAATTTTAGCATTACCAAAGAATACCAGCAATATAACCAGGTCAGTAACATTACATAGTGTGTTTAGCTTTGCACCAAATGGAGAACTGCAGAGTCCCTAATGATGAAGAAAAGCTTGCTAATGCTGAATGAAATATAAAATGTAGCTTCCCACACAACTAAGTATGAGAGGAGCACACATAAAAAGAAAAATCATTTTGTAAGCAAAACAGGTCACCCAAAACTTCACTACTAAGCACTATACTGTACAATGTGCTCATTGAGATTTTAAGTGTTTCTTTTTATTTCATGAACTGAACAAATCATGAGAGTTACTATTAAATCAATTAAAAGTTCATCAGGCAAATTCAGGAAAATTAAATTACAAGTGGGGACTAAATACCTACCCACAGTATTAATATGCACATCTCACAATGAAATTATGGAGTATTCTACACGCTAATGGTATGAGTTTGTTGAGGCGATTAATCCACAAACAATAAACACATTCCAAGTACAGGAAAGCTTTCACTTCATCTACATAACTCTCTGTATTAATATTGTCTTTGACAGATGAATAATATTGAATTCAGTTTGTGTTAATCACCAATTTTTTAATTAGTTCAGGTATAAGCATTATAATTCTTGGGACAAACATAATTCCCTCCTTTTGGCAAAGTGTTAGCATGTTCTAATAATAGTATTTCTTAGGGTTAGTACACACAGTAACAGAACACCGTTGTCGTAAAAGAGAGCAATACCACTTGTGCCAGATCTACATCCGTTAACATATTATCCAGCATGAATATTTCATGATATGTACCTCAGACAAAGAGCTAATTAAAAGAACTCTGCTTTATATAGGTATAATCTTATGTAGGAAGCACCTCACATCAGGACAGGACATTATACAAAAAAATATTTACTTCTACAATTACTTTTTATTTTCTGTATACCATCAAGATCAATCAAATATGTGTTATAAGATGTTGTTGTTGTTGTGGCCTTCAGTCCTAAGACTGGTTTGATGCAGCTCTCCATGCTACTCTATCCTGTGCAAGCTTCTTCATCTCCCAGTACCTACTGCAATCTACATCCTTCTGAATGTGCTTAGTGTATTCATCTCTTGGTCTCCCTCTACGATTTTTACCCTCCATGCTGCCCTCCAATACTAAGTTGGTGATCCCTTAATGCCTCAGAACATGTCCTACCAACCGATCCCTTCTTCTGGTCAAGTTGTGCCACATACTTCTCTTCTCCCCAATCCTATTCAATACTTCCTCATTAGTTATGTGATCTACCCATCTAATCTTCAGCATTCTTCTGTAGCACCACATTTCAAAAGCTTCTGTTCTCTTTTTGTCTAAACTATTTATCGTCCACATTTCACTTCCATACTGGCTCAGTGTGGTGATGATTAGCTTACAAGATAATTATCATTAAAGTTCAGAAGCTACAACGATTTACATTGCAGATTTTTGACTCTGTGCTTGTTAGATTCCTTCTTTGACTGCTACACTTTTGTTTGTCCAATTTTCCACTCCTGCGCGGAACAACTTGCCCCATGGGTCCTATCCTGCAATAGATGCAAATCCTGTCCCATTCTAAAACCTGCTCCAGTCCTGTTGCAGGCATATCCCATCCCATCAAAGGCAGGAACAAATGTGAAAACAGCCACGTGATCTAGTTGGTGTCTGCATTAATTGCTACCGCCAAACTGGCCAAGAGACAGTTGGATCACCCAGTTGCTGAGCACACCACCCAGCATGATATACTTGAATTCAATGACTGCTTCACTGATTGGATTCGTTCCACCCACACCAACTCGCTGACCTTAACGTCCCCTATTCCCTGTCCTTCACCTCTCTCTATCCCTTTCCATGCTCCCATTGCAGGCACTACACATCCTTCTATCCCATCGGTATGCTGGCGCAATCCTCTTCTCTACTTTTCTCCACTCCCCCACAGCCCCAGTGTAGCCTCCCAACACTGCAGCTTGCAGTTCACTATCCTGTCTCTACTATGTCCCCCCATGCTCCCACTGGCAGCACTAGCATCCTCTCCTAACCATACACTGCTATCCTTTCCACTCCCCACACCATGCATCTCTTCTGTATGTATCATCACTACTTAGACACTCTCTCTCTCTCCCTCTCTCTCCTGCTCACTCAGTTTCCTTTTTCCATTTTCTATATTCACCCATGACCCTGAAATACTGTTCTTCACATTTCACAAGTGAGATTTCGAAATGTTTACACAAACAATTTTTGTCAGTCCTACATCAGTACATAAAATGCACATAATTAGTTTTTCATTGTAAACCTCAATTGCTCATATCTGAAACTGAAATCATGATTTAATGTATAGTTTACTGCAATAGGCATGAAACTGTTGCTGTTTTTTGTTAACAGATGACGTAGGATTCAATTTTTGGAATCTGCTATCTTTCAATTGTAAAATTGCATTTCTGTTATTTTGGACTATGCCATACAGAAATCAGAAGTTCACAATCCTTGTTATTCATTTGCTACCTCTGTGTTGTAAATTTACTTAAATCAAATTTCAGTTAATGTTCTTAAAATGTTTTGGCAGGCTGTTGTACCACTTGTGTCTATTCATAAATTTTTGTGTTATGTGAAGTAATGGTATTCTGATCATGTATCTTATGGAGTGTTGATCAACTGAATCCAGATGCTCCCAGCAAAGTTATTTACTCAGAATGAGCCATAAAAAAACAAGTTTCTTTCTTGTTCTGACAGCCTCTCATACAAGGACTTCTTTGTTTTCATCCAAGTTGTGTGTATTTGTTTCTTGCAACTTCTTGCTAATATAACTATATTTGAACCTTTATAATACTTTCCTATGAAATGTAATCGTTTCCCCTTTCATAGATTTGTGTATGGATTTGTAGCAGCGACAGTAAGTGTGAAAAGCTGGACCAAATACATGTAGCACTTAAATCTCAGTCATTGCATAGAATGTAAACAAACAGTGATATACTTGTAGTGGGACTTTAAATTTCGCTGTGCTACACTCGTTCCCTCAGATATAAATTATACCGTTGCAGTGGTATGAGCGCTCAACGGCAGAGAAAATATATTAGAAAAGGAAAGTACTAAAAATGTAACTCTTTCTGTTTTCTATCTGTCTTTTTTCTCTCGAGAGCAGAAGCTTAATACAGACGTAAAAACTTATTAGCTAGTCTTGGTCTGATTAAGATGAAAAACAACTTATTGATGTGAAGAAGTAATGTGGAAATTTGTATGAAAGTCAGAGGATGGAAGCAGCAATATAAAATACATTGCATTTAATCTCAAGACGATTTTGATTTGTATAAATTAGTGATTCCTGGACGACTGCAAGATTTCGGAGCAGCTACTACTTTTCACGCAGAAATGAAGTAGTAGATTTTTGAAGATGTGGACACCGCACGAAAGAAGACATGTTAACATGGTAGGATGAACTCTTATCTACGCCATTTCCCCTATTAATCACGTTTTGTTATTCTCTGTTCTTTTTCAAATAATTTTTGTAGTGGAAATTGGTTTGACTTTTGCTCAGAAACGCCACAAGGACCACCCCAACAATAGCTTTTCCGAATCACGAAGCCCGATAACTTTTCTGCAATACGAAGTCCGATTTGCATTGCATTCTTTCCCTTTTTCATGGTCATTAACGATTTTAAAACCCCCTTTTTATTCACCATTTCTTCCCACATTTTCAACCTTTTCTTTTCTTCTCTTTTTCTTTTTTATTAACCACTACATACTGCAGTCAAGTAATAATTCCAGCTTGATGTTCTCTACTACGTATAATGAAATAAACTATAACTACTTACTGCATGTGGTTAAAATATGGTATGCCATGCCCACATTGCATTTTTATAGTTTATGTACAATATGTGTTAGACACTCATGAGGCCCTGTGCCAAGTCAAGCCGAAGGCAAGGGCGGGGCACACACCACGGGGATGTACACAGAGGGGCCCGGAAAGGTGATGGAACATGGAAAACCCCAAGCCCGGGAGAAGCTCTTGGACACAGACCGCAATCGTACAACCCGATCGGGGCTGACGTTCTGGGAGGAGGACGACTGCCTGCGAGAACAGGAGACAATAATTTGGATGCCCGGGGAAGCTACAAACATGGGCAGCATAAGCAGCCAGTAAATGTTGGCGCCTTAACTGCAGTGGAGGAACACCTGCCTCCACAAGTATGCTGTCCACAGGGCTGGTCTGGAAGGCACCAGTGGCAAGTCGTAGTCCACTGTTTAGGATTGTGTCCAGCACCCGCAACGCAGATGGGGATGCTGATCCATAAGCTAGGCAGAGCTGTAAGAGGGTAGATCGGTCGGCACCCCAGCTGGTGTAGCTCAAGCATCACAGAGCATTTACATGCCGCCAACACATCTGTTTAATCTGCTGAATATGAGGCATCCAAGTCAACTGGGCATGAAAAACCACACCCAAAAACCTATGTGACTGGACCACAGCAAGACGTTCGCCATCAAGATAAAGCCGTGGCTCCAGATGAACAGTGCGTCGCCAGCAGAAATGCATAACACAGGTCTTGGCAGCCGAAAACTGAAAGCGATGCGCTACAGCCCAAGACTGCGCCTTGCGGACAGCGCCCTGCAGCTGACGTTCAGCAGCTGCAATGCCATTTGAGCTATAGTAAAGGCAGAAGTCGTCAGCATACAAGGACGCTGAGACAGACATTCCCACCGCCGCAGCGAGCCCTTTAATTGCTATTAAAAACAGGCAGACACTTGAAACAGATCCCTGTGGCACCCCGTTCTCCTGAACTCGGGAGGAACTATTAGAGGCTGCGACTTGCATACAGAAGGTACGATGCGCCAGAAAATTGCGCAAGAAAATCGGCAGTGGACTCCGAGAACCCAATCATGAAGTGTAGAGAGGATGTGATGGTGCCACGTAGTATCGCACACCTTCCGCATGTCGAAAAAGACAGCGACCAGGTGCTGACGGCGGGCAAAGGCCGTGCGGACGGCTGACTCCAGGCTCACCAGATTGTCGGCGCCAGAGCGGCCTTTACGGAACCCACCCTGAGACAGAGCCAGGAGGCCCTGTGACTCGAGTACCCAACTCAATCGCCGGCTCACCATCCGTTTATGCAACTTGCAAAGAACGTTGGTGAGGCTAATGGGGCGGTAGCTGTCCACCTCTAAAGGGTTCTTGCCAGGTTTCAAAATGGGGATAACAATGCTTTCCCGCCATTGCGACGGAAACTCACCCTCGACCCAGAGACGGTTGTAAAGGTCAAGGAGCCGTCGCTGGCAGTCCACTGAAAGGTGTTTCAGCATTTGACAGTGGATGCGATCCGGCCCAGGAGCAGTATCAGGGCAAGCGGCGAGGGTCCTGTGAAATTCCCACTCACTGAATGGAACATTGTAGGATTCAGGATGGTGGGTGCGCAATGAAAGGCTCCGACGTTCCATCCGCTCTTTAATGGAGAGGAAGGCCAGTGGGTAATTTGCAGAAGCGGAACTCAGAGCAAAATGCTCTGCCAATCGGTTCGCAATTACGTCGGAGTCAGTACAAACTGCTCCTTTCAGTGAGAGCGGAGGGACGCTGACAGGGGTCCGATAGCCATAAAGGCATCGAATCTTGTCCCAGACCTGCGATGTAGTGACATGGAGGCCAATAGTGGACATATACCACTCCCAGCACTCCTGCTTGCATTGGCGGATAAGGCGGCGGGCTCGCGCACACAGCCGTTTGAAGGCGATGAGGTGTTCTATGGAGGGATGTCGCTTGTGATGCTGGAGCACTCGCTGGTGATGCTGGAGCACTCGCTGGTGATCTTTAATCGCTTCAGCAATCTCAGGTGACCACCAAGGCACAGTCCTACACCGAGGGGACCCAGAAGAACGGGGAATGGCAGATTCTGCGGCAGTAACGATGCTGGTGGTGACTGAGTGAACCACTGTATCAATGGCTTTATGAGAAACAGGGTCAATAGCGGCAGTGGAGGAAAACAAGTCCCAGTCAGCCTTATTCATAGCCCATCTGCAAGGGCGCCCAGAAGAGTGACGCTGTAGCAGTGACAGAAAGATCGGAAAGTGGTCACTACCACACAGGTCGTCATGCACACTCCATTGGACAGAAGGTAAGAGGCTAGGGCTGCAGATCGAAAGATCAGTGGCAGAGTACGTGCCATGCGCCACACTGAAATTTGTGAAGGCACCATCGCATAAAAGGGAGAGATCGAGCTGTGCCAATACATTCTCAATGATGGCACCTCGACCTGTTGCCACTGACCCACCCCACAGAGGGTTATGGGCGTTGAAGTCGCCCAGTAAAGGTGGCAGCAATTGGGCGATCAGCGCAGCCAGGACATGCTGTGGGACATCACCATCCGGTGGAAGATACAGGCTGCAGACAGTAACAGCCTGTGGCATCCACACCCAAACAGCAGCAGCCTCTAAAGGTGTTTGCAGAGGGACAGACTCGCTGTGAAGAGAGTGAAGGACATAGATGCAGACGCCACCAGACAGGCTTCCATAAGCTGCTCAGTTCTTATAATAACCCCGATGGCCACGGAGGGCGGGGGTTCACATCGCTGGAAACCAAGTTTCCTGAAGAGCAATGCAGAAGAAAGGGTGAAGGCTGATAAGTTGTCAGAGCTCAGCTAGATGATGGAAGAAACCGCTGCAGTTCCACTGGAGGATGATATTGTCCATGACTCAGAAAGGCGTGAAGGGACTGGGAAGGCAGATTACGCCGCTGGGTCACCTGCTGCCTCTGATTGAGCACCTGTGCCAGTGCTATCTATGGTGTCTGAGGGACCGGCGAGATCGAGGTCATCAGCGGACGCCAGAATCTCCACCTCGTCCTCAGACGCAGAGCTGGAAGGTTGCAGTGGGGTGGGTGCCACCACAAGCTCCTTAGGCTTAGAGCTCCTCCTCTTGGATTTCTCACGCTGCTCCTTTGGTTTCACTGGCTGGGAGGGCCTCACGGATTCAGTCTCCGGGACGGAGGAGGATCGCGAAGCCCTATGACCAGCCGATTGTGGGCACTGATGCCACTGTCGGTCATCAGCCTTCCCGCTTGTGGAAACCTGGGAAGGGAGGGACCCAAGGGACCCCTTGCGAGCGTGAGAAGCCGAAGAAGTTGGACACTTCTCTGGTTTAGAAGCAGGCATGGATGTCCCTGATGTGTGGGGGGGGGGGGGGGGGGGGTGTTGCTCCCGAGGTAGGTGGCACAGGAGCAACATGGGGGATAATGCCCCCATGGGCAAGGGGGCATGTGGAGTTGTACGGCTCTGTGATTGAACTGGAATATGCTGAACTGATGGGGCTAACACGGTTGTCGTTGCAGCAGCATAGGAGGAAGTCATTCGTAACGGATGTAGTCGTTCATATTTCCGCTTGGCCTCAGTATAGGTCAGTCGGTCCAGGGTCTTATATTCCATGATTTTGCGCTCTTGCTGTAAGATCCTGCAGTCTGGGGAGCAAGGTGAATGGTGCTCTCTGCAGTTGCCATAGATGTGAGGCGGGGCACATGGAGTATCGGGATGTGATGGGCATCTGCAATCTCGACATGTGAGGCTGGAAGTGCAGTGGGAAGACATGTGGCCAAACTTCCAGCACTTAAAGCACCGCATCGGGGGAGGGATATAGAGCTTGACGTCACGTCGGTAGACCATCACCTTGACTTTCTCCGGTAATGTATCACCCTCGAAGGCCAAGATGAAGGCACTGGTTGCAACCTGATTGTCCCTCGGACCCGGATGAGCATGCCAGACAAAATGGACACCTCGACGCTCTAAGTTGGCGCACAGCTCATCATCAGACTGCAAAAGTAGGTCCCTATAGAAAATAATACCCTGGACCATATTTAAACTCTTATTTGGTGTGATGGTAACGTTAACATCCCCCAACTTGTCACAAGCAAGTAACCTGCGTGACTGGGCAGAGGATGCTGTTTTTATCAAAACTGACCCAGAGCGCATTTAGGACAAGCCCTCCACCTCCCCAAACTTGTCCTCTAAAAGCTCTACAAAGAACTGAGACTTCACGGATACAAAGGATTCCCCATCAGTTCTGGTACAGATGAGATACCTGGGTGAATACATCTCACTTTCATTCATTGCCTTTCATGCCTCCCATGGTGTGGCCAGGGAGGGGAACAATTTGGGGTCATAAACATTAGCTTTAAAATGAGCCCTCGAACACTTAGAGACTGCTGGTGGCTGGCCACCAGCAATAGAAGATGTGCCATGCTTCATTGCGTGTCATCCACCCTGATGCCACCTACTCTGACCAAGGGCCCTCCCATGGGCGCCACCCAGCCACAGCAAGGGCCACCTGGCAGGATGGCCATTGCTGGGAGTCCTGATGCCCCAGGGAGATGGGCATCTACTCCTTGGCATACATGGGGAGTAAACGGCGCAGGCATCAGCAGAGCGATCCCTGTGTTGTCAGGGGGCTACAACCAACAGGGTACATGGCGGCCCCACCACAACAGACTGGCTACCGTGCTGGATATTAGGTGCAATAAAGTCCACGGTTGTCACCTCTGCAAAAAGCAACACTGTGCAGTGCATAATGGAAATTGCACCCAGGAATGCATCCTCACCCAAGAGATGGAGAATGAGCGGGACGGCAGTGCAACGATGGTAAAGCTGGCTAGAGGTCTCAATGCACGATGGCCAAAATGCACCATGTAAGGCGCCCTTCCCCAATCGGATCGCTCTTCGGAAGAATTTTTTTTGAGATATGGAGGTCAAACCCAACAGGGGACCATCACATAAGGCCGAAATGTTTGAGACTCCTTTTAGTCGCCTCTTACGACAGGCAGGAATACCGCAGGCCTATTCTTACCCCCGAACTCACAGGGGGGGTAATCAGTCGATGGGCCAAAAAAAAACGTAGAAATGTATCAAACTAATTATCATGTGAAATAGTTAACCATTCACAACCACAATACAATCATTTCTTTGACCATTGCCCCCAAGTACTCTTCCTTCAGGTGTAATTTCAAATTATCCAAGAAGTCTCACAAAAAACTGTAAAACTTCAATTAAGGACGCAAAGTCTATACAAAAATTTAATTTTGTGTGTCATGTTGTGATACAGCAAATCACAATTCAGCTCACACTGATTTTTCACATCAACATCATTGTGACTGATGTTTCAGACAGCCAGCTGATGTCAAAAGTCAGCAAAGCAATTCTTCCTTGGCATCTGCTTACTTGTATACTGGTTGTTTTGTTGGTGCTGTGGAGTTTCCAGGTATAGCAGGATACGCAAGACAGAGGGGGAGGGAAGAGGACAACCAACTGCTGCTCTAATGGCCAGATACACTAATATACCATAACCCCCCCCCCCCCGCCACTAACAACAATAATTTAACTACATTTGGTTTCATTGGCAGAGCATGCTCAACTATGGAATGTTGTGCACAAAAAACTTCACTATCCCACACTACAGCTGTCGGTCAATAAAAAAATTATTTTAGACTATCACTGACAACAACAATTGGAAATACAAAAGCATCTGATTCCACCCATCTGCTTTGACCCATGACGTCACAAATATGGCAGAGACGACCATACATTACGACTCCAATATGGCGCCTATGACGTCATTACGTAAACATGACAACAAACACGAAAATACGTTGAAAAATCAACACACACACGTTCCACAAAAAACCTAATTCCCCTAACAGGAATGGGAAATTGGGGTTTTTTGGGTGGGAACAAAGTAAATATAAACAAATTTAGACACACACCACCATACCAAACCACACAAAACGAAAAACACCGACAACACAAAACTCCCGAAATACCACTAAACACAATATCCTCTGGAATCGGACACTTCGCTTGACCTATATAGCTCAACAGCAGCACCCGATCCTACAAACAACACTTCCTGTGACCTGTATAGCTCAATAACAGCTCCCATTCCCACAAATTGGAATCGAAAACGTCCCTATTAAGACTCATTCTAGAACATTACTAGTGATTGGGTGTCTTAATATATGATGTTTCTCTCATAACTAATTACTGGCATCAGGATAATATACGGTTATGTCCACAGGTTTTTGTGTTGATGCTGCTGCTGGTAGTAGTGGTACCATTATGGGGTCGACAGAAGCGTCTGATCCCACGTGTCGGCTTTGACCTGTGACGTAAGGGTGTTGTCGTGTGTACGTCATGACGGCGTGGAGTTGGGTTAGTGAGTGTGGCGTGTTTGTAGATGTCATCGTGTTGTGGTTTGTTGTGCTCTCTCGTGGTATGTTCAGGGTTTCCGTTTGTGTGATGCAATGGGCTCAGTTTGCTTTTGCTCATTATCCAGAATTGTTCGAGTGTCGGCTGTGTTTGTAGAGGAATTCGTTTCAGTGAGTTAACGATTTTGTGTGAGGGTTAATTTAGTGTTGTTCGCTGTACGTCATGAGGTAATTTTAGTAAAATTAATCGGTTGTTGGTTTTGTTTAGGAATGGATATGACGGATAAAATTAACAGTGCGCAGGTCAAGGGAAGTTTTCGATCCCAATGTGTGGCTGTGTATCTTGATATTGGTATCGGGAGATGTTATTGAGCTATATAGGCCAAGGGAAGTGTTTGATCCTAACATGGATCGGGAGCTGCTGTTGAGATATATATGTCAAGCGAAGTGTCCGATTCCAGATGATGGTGTTTAGTGGTATTTGGAGAGTTTTGTGATGGTTTTTTCGTCATTTTGTGTGGTTTTGTATGGGGGTGGGTGTCTAAATTTGTTTATATATAGTTTGCCCCCACCCAAAAACACCCCATTTCCCGCACTTGTCCCGTTAGTGTCATAAGGCTTTTTGTGGAAAGTGTGTGTTTGTTTTTCGATGTGTACATCCCGACTTTATATGCACCATATTGGAATCATGGTTTATGTTCATTTCTGCCATATTGGTGACGTCATGGGTCAAAGCAGACGGGCGGGATCGGACGCTTCCGTATTAACGGGACTAATGGTATAACCTTTTCAGAAAATGTAGCTAAGGTCGTGAAGCATTCATGTTGGAGAAGTGCACTTGTAATAATATCATGCAATGCTGATTAATAATCAAACATCTTGCAATAACCTCTTTGAAGGCACTGGCATTCTTAAGCCCATCTCACATGGAGCAAGGTTCGCTGCAAGTTTGCGAGATGGCGTGCATGCCTGCCAGCTTGCAGGGAAAGCAGCCTGCTATCTTCCATGCCGAAGCTCTCCCATGGTGCAAGATCAGCAGCTAGTTGTGTTGTGATCGGCTGCATGTTGTATCGAACAAAGATGGCTGCTTCAGGTACAGATGTTCAGAGCAAACTGGCATTATTAGCTCTTTTGGTGCTAAATGATGCAGAAATGCATGCTAATGAGAGAAGAAGAAAGAAAGAATGGACGAAAAACTGGATTAAGAGGAGAAACGCTGGAAAAGGTGTGCTCTCCATGCTTCATAAAGAGTTGAGCTTAGTTCGCATAACACCTACTTTTGTTTGAAAAGTATCACCATTTCATTACTGTTTGACTTTATAAATATACCAACAATGACTGTTATATACGACTTTATTTTATAGGATAGAAGATCGTACATCCTTTGCAAATTTTATATGAATGGATGTATTGGTATTTGAAGGACTGCTTCGTATGGTTTCGCCTTTGATTCAGAAGAAAGACACGGTGATGCGTCAGGCAATTACGGCCCGGGAAGGGTAAGTGCATTATTATATGTTCGAAACAGAAAGTTAATTTTTATGTATAATCCATTGTAGTTTTACGATCAATCTGAGACATGTTTAATATGCATCTCTAGGCTTGCTGTCACACTGCATTTCCTAGCGACTGGAAACACTTACAAAGATTTGGCCTATTATACACGAATAGCAAACAACACACTCTCCTGAATGATACCAGAGACTTTGACGGCCATAGCAAGCATGTTAGGAGATAATGCGATACAGGTAAGCTCAAGATAAATGCTATAAGTATTTGCTACGATTTTCTACTTGGTATGGCATGGCTGTGAAATAAAATATAATTTGCAGTGTCTACGTGATCCTGCCAAGTGGAAAGTAATAGAAGATGGGTTCCACAGCCTCTGGCAATTCCTGCATTGCATTGGAGCACTTGATGGGAAACATGTCAAGTTTAGGCCTCTACGCTCTGATAGTTCATCATTCAGAAACTACAAACGTCACGACAGCATAGTTCTTTCAGCTCTAGTAGATGCTAATTATAAATTTTTGTTTGTGGACATTGGCGGAAATGGAAGAATGAATGATGGTGCAATATTCAGAGAGAGTGCCTTGTTCATGAAACTCGTGGATGGTTCATTAAATTTGCCACCACAGTCTCCACTTCCAGGTAGTGTAATCTGTGTTCTCTACATGTTTGTGGCAGATGATGCTTTTGCGTTAAAAGAAAATTTAATGAAACCATATCCTGAACGTGACATGACACCAGAAAAAAGAATTTTTAACTACAGAATTTGTAGAGCACGTAGAGTTGTGGAAAATGCCTTTGGCATAACGTCAAACAAATTCAGAATTTTGCTGCAGACTATTCCACTACCTGTTTCCAAAGTAGTGCTCATTACAAAAGTATGTTGCTTGTTGCATAATTTTGTACTTGCCAGAAACTCTCAAGGATATGTCCCTCCAAATGTAGATGAATTACCATGTCTTCCTAGCATTGCTGCTCAGGGTGCAAATCATAGTTCAGCCAATGCAAGAGAAGTGAGACAACATCTGACATGGTATTTCAATACTGTTGGCAGAGTTCCATAGCAGAAAGGTGTGTTCGGGAAGGTAACAGATAATAGTTTACTATGTTTCTGAAACACTACCTTATTCATTGTTTCATTTTCAGTCCTTTGGCATATTGACAGTGATTTGTGTGTGTGTGTGTGTGTGTGTGTGTGTGTGTGTGTGTGTGTGTGAGAGAGAGAGAGAGAGAGAGAGAGAGAGAGAGAGAGATAAATTTATATGTATCTCAAGCAATGATTGGAACCTGTACAAGACCTTGCCAAAATCTGATCTTATTTTGCATAACAGCTCCACAATTAATTATCTGGGACATGTAGAGAGCCACTATTATGAAATAATATTTTTCTTTGATGGTTATGAAGAAGGTATGAAAAGACCTACCTAAACATTTATGTATCCCAAATTAACAGTTTTGGAAGATAATTTTGTGATGACTGTATCTGTGGTAGTAAGGTACTGCACAATATTTGTTACTGATTGATAGCACTTGGATGTCTATGCTTATTTTTATTTTACTTATTTATTCATTCATCGAAGGATCATCTAACAATTATCTGGTATTTGTCACCATAATACAATGGAAAGACATAGTTTGTAAATATACATATATGTGTACATATAAGTATGCTTTTGGGATAGGACAGCTGGTTGGTTGTGGCCTTGACAGAACCTTGATGAGGGGTAACATAAATCAGGATGGCCAAATAGAACATGCTCCAACCTCTAAAATATGAGGTTACTATTTTAACAGTTGGATTGGCTCATCTGTTTAGCCCCTATTGTGCAATGTTCTTTGATTTAAGTACTGTCTGCTCCAGATAACTTATAATAGAAATGTTTTACTGTTCACTTTTGGACATGGAACAGCATTTAGTGATAACTCTGGATCACAAATTTGCTGCTTTACACCGTGCTCTAACTTTAGTCTGCTTGGAAAACTGGCTCCACACTGGTAGACATACTTCTATTCCCACCTCTGTCCTGAGTCTTCATCCCCTGTCATTCACTTCAGATATTGGCACAGGATTACAGTGTTTTACGGTGTCGGGATGATGATGTTATCCCATATTACTATTAACCACTTCCATTAACACTGTATCAGTGATTCCCAACCTTTGTGAAACAGTGTTTCTGCATGGAGTCAGATATTAACTACTACCCTTGCACACCAATTTTTGTTGCTACTACTTTTTGATAACCTCGTTTTTTTATAGAATGATGTTGGTAGTCTCAGAAGAACATGTTATAATTGGTTCATTGTACTCCCGTTTGTAAGCCACTTGATTTTTAGACTCCTTGCGTTTGAAATACCAGTAACTAGAAGACATCACTTTGCTACTGTTCTGCATGAGAACTGAATAATAATAATAATAATAATATTTTGTGTGGCACAATGGCAGAGTGCCTTTCTTTTGATGTAATGCCACTTCGGCAACTTGCATATTCCTAATCTAATCCTGTTATCAAGATGGGACATGTCATTTTTGGCAGCTCCTCACATCACTGAGAGGGGAATGCTACACTGAAGGCAAACTGAAAATTTTTGTGGTCTGAACAGGTTTAAATTTTGCTGCCTGTTTCCAGGCACACTTTCACTAGCCTCCTTTAGCCGTGTAAGAACTATTACCTACTTTCTATTAATTTTGATGTATGTTTAAAACTGCAAAGAGAATAATAAAGCAATATATGGTTGAGAGAACTATGTACAACTCTGAGAATATATTTAGGCATTTATGAGGTCTCAATTTTGTCATAGATGGCTGCTACAAAGTATGTGCATTTTTTATCAGTTGCATAAACTTTCTTAATCAGTATGCATGTATTCAAGAATATTGTCTATATTTCTATTCAGACAATAGGCGTCTGTTTTTGTGTGTAAGAGATTTTCTGCTGTTCGTTTCTGGTTTTCTGTTCCAGATGCAGCTGCAGATACACCAACTACATGATAGGATTCACGTTCAAGAATGCTTGTGAAGTGTTATGAAGAAAATACTGTTGCAGTTCATGTGTCCATATTTAAAAAGTGTACAGGACAAAGCAGCCATTTAAAAACCTTTTTTACTGTGTCCTTACCAATATGTTTTGTATTTTTATCTGATACTCTCATTCATATTGACATAGGCTATTTTTCCTCTTTTTTTTATAAATGTCTTAAGGTTTTCTGCATGAAGTTACTGCAAGAAAGAAATTGCTATGCTGTGAAAATGTACAGCTTATTCTATTCACACAGTGTTTCAACCAACATAGTCTGACATGTCTACCTTTGTGCAAGTTGTTTCCCCTATCATAATTCTTCCTACTTATGTATAATCAAATTGTATACAGAATGTGCTTCTAAGTTTTCATCATAGCAATCATATTTACAGGAAAGAGGCCAGTTGCACCTGTGGGTTATGATTAGAAAACTTTGTAATCCTATTCCTATGCAGATTAAAATTGTGAAATGTCATTGAAATTATTGTCCTCAAAAATTCAGTAGCAGAAGTCTTTATAATACCCTGTATACCAGTTATCTCAATGGATGCACTTACTCATATTGAGACATTTCAATCAAGGCTCAAGACCATACAGTGGTAAGATAAGGTGGGGAGAGAGGGGTGCTAAAGATGTGTATCCAATTCCCACACATATTTTACAGTTGTCCAGCATTTTTGAGTTTGCTAGTATATAATTATGTTACAGGGATTTTACTTTAGTCATTCCTTTCAGACAATGAGAAATTTCTATTTCACTAAATGTCCTCTTTCCTGAATCAGTGTACTGTTTTACTTTCTCTTTTAACTATTTTACAATTCTCCTTACTAGACATAGCTTATATGGTTTCTTTGCCAGTCTTTTATGTTGACTGCAATGTGGCCACTAGCAGAAATAGCCAAGGCTCTGCCTCGGCTAGTGGAACCCCATGGCAGCGAATGTAACAATATTAGGGGTTTAATTTCGAAATTGGTATTGATAATTGTTCTAGCTATTTCTTATATATCACTTTCTTACTGTGAAGATGCTGATACTTCATGAACAAAGGTTTCTTTGATTTCTTAGTATTGCATTTAATTTACATTCCTGGAAATTTGCTTTCAAAAATGAAAAAATGGTTTAATATGAAATATGTTGGTAGTACAGCTAGCATTAGGATTATTAGAAACTTCACGAGTCAACACTACAGCTTTCTTTATCTACACTTCCCTTTTTGCATATGTCATTAGACTTTTACCATTAATTTCCATTAAATGTTTGAGAGTGCTTTTACTGTTGGTAAAGTTGCTGTTCAGCTCCATGAGGATATGCACATAAATCATAAAAATGATCTTGCTAAACAACTGATTTCTGATTCAATTAGCAGAAATATTACCTTTAAATTTGAAGCTTCATTTCCATGTTAAGTGCAGTAAGTGGACAAAGGACCTTATAACACTTCTCGCATTTGTTTCTAGTTACCCTTAAAACAGACTTCTCAAAGCAGTTCAACAAAACATTGTAAACATATGTATAAATTAAATCTCAGAAGAACTATACAAATATCTAAATCAGTTTCTCTCTTAAGCCTTTCATAAAATTTCAGGTTTGAGATAAATAGAAGTCTCACAGCAGGGAAAAAAACGTTTATTTTATCAATATTTCATATGGTAGTGGAATGATGTGCTACAAGTAAATGACATAAATGAAGTAATGGAATGACAATTTTACAATTCAATGACTGGCATATTTCTTTACTGTATGTTGCACAACAAATAAAGATATTGTTGGCCAAGATGTTAGTGAAAATTAAAGGGAACTTGGAAGAAAGAAATAAAGTAAATAATTTTAAATACCATTTATTTTCTGTACATCATGAAAATCACAAACTTACACAATTTCACTTTCACTTGAGTTCTGCATTTGAACCTGTAGATCTTTCAGTTTTGCTTCTGTTGTTACGTTAACGAGGTCTCTTATTAATTGCATTCTGATTTCACTGCTCTTTATTTCCTTTGAAAGGTTACCAATGAATACCATGCACCTATCCATAGTTAACTCGGCCGAGGGTTGTTGGCGGTCCTGGGTGGCACATATTTTATTAGCTATTACCTCAACAGCACTCATGTACCCATCACCAGGCCTCTTCCTTCTCCCACCCTGCTTTGAGTGGCATGGGTAGGTGGTTGTTGTGTTGTTGTTGTTGTTGGTGGTGGTGGTGGTGGTGGTGGTGGTGGTGGTGCTTCTGCACATTGTTCCACAATGCAGACGTCATTCAGCACATCCACATCAAGACTATAACAGTCTTCTGTGTTTTGATGTGGAGATGGCTGTATATCCACACTTTGAGAAGAGGAGAGACTGCATGTCTGTAAATTGCAAAACATTCTGAAATTTATTGCAATACTATAACTGAACACCACAATGAACAGTTGACATACTGAAGTTTTGTAAATACTTTGCCCCAATTTCAGGGAAACTGAGGCAACTTTTTCCCTCTGACAAATTTGATCAAAATAGCTCCACAATATTTTCATTGCTGTCTTTTACACCTGAAGCAACTTGGGATGAATCTTAACACATTGAAAGGAATACTTCTTAAGAGATTAGTGTTGTTACAGTGGGTATGAATGCAAACAAAAGCCAAGAGCACACCAATATGCAAATTACAATGTACACAAAATCTGAAAGAATTCCAGTAATCCATAACAAATGGAACATTTGCTAAAAATGTCACAAAATGCTTCTGAATCAGTGAAAGGTATTAATAAACAACCTGATAGAAGGAAGCAACCAGGCAGTGCTTGATTATTCTAGTGACGAAGACCTATCATAAGAACAAATTGCAGATGAGAAAGTACAGAAGAAATAAAACCATATCAAAACCACAAAGAAAACTGACATCAATCCGCAAGCAAATTAGGCCTAATCCACACTAGGGCTACTTTGCTCCAGTTTTTAAAAAGTTAAAAAATTTAAAAAATATTTCCTTCCAGGGTTTACTAATGGCTCTTAAATAGATTCGAACAGAATAACCTCATTTTCAAAAGTAATTTTACAAAACTACTACCCACTACATGATTTTATATGAATAACTACGACAGTGGAGCACAGTATTCTAATTGTACATGCAATGTGTCTAACACCCATGAAATTCAGTTTTTGTCTTAAGTAAATAGGTAACTTACCTCTTCACTTTCAATGTCCTCAGTCATGGAATGTTGAGTCAGGCCTATGGCTGTGCTTTTTCTTGGCAAGCAATGATCTGCCAAAAACATTAACTTCTCATAATACCATAAAGATGGTTTGTATATCTGAAAAATTGTAAGTTCATATTAACATAATAAAATGTATGTGGGAAAGCTACATCGTAATCCATTACCATTAAAGATTATGTGCTATCAAAAATCGGGTGAATATTCAGTGTGATATTTCTAGGAAATAGTCTTAAATGTGTCCGATTTTTGCAAGTAGTAGGTTTCTACATTCAACACAAAATTCATAGTTTTGCACTTACGTCGTTCATCCCAGCGCCATTGCTTTTCGATATTTTACTTTGGCGTGCTCCACTTTAAATTGAGTACCTAAATTGTGCATTTTGCTGTAGCACACCTTGCTCATCGTATATGGTCAAACAAGACATACGGCACTTGCAACTCTTTTGAGTGCTTCTGCACGCAAGTGTTTATTACAATAATTTGTACTTTTCACGGTGTACAGACACTGTTCTTCCCTATAAGTACATATCAATGCTTCAATCACTTCCTTGGACCACTGCGTGCCATTATTTAATAATTATTTTAACTTCCTACCGCATTTCACAACAACAGAAAAGCAACTATGAACAAAGGCTTCCAGCTCAAGCTTTCCGCGTCTGACGTCACAAACGAAACTTCTCATGATTGGCCAACGCAGGTAGCACGCAGGGAACCTCGCCAGAAAAATAGCACCGGACCCATCCTGGAAATCTTACAAGGTTTCCAGCAAGGTAGCCCACTAGCAGACGACAGAGCCCACAAGGCAGCTGTCGTGCGAGCCAGCAGGGAAACTTACAGCGAATCTTGCTCCGTGTGAGATGGGCTTTACTCTTAAATGCCTATGGATTTATTTCATAATGATATTTGTGATTAATAATTAGACTAAATTTCAGGTGGACTGTGAAATTCACAGCCACAATACCCCCTACCCTCCATCTCTACACCCTACATCTCCTTTCCCAAGGTGGCTTCTATCAGCTCCCCCTCCCAGATGATGCCCTCTCTCCCTCCATTTATCCTTCCTATCAACTCTGATCCTCACCCCCCCTCCTTTCCTCCGTCCTTTCCCTGGGCTCCCTCTTCCCCCCTACCGTCCTGTTTTCTCCCCACTAAACCTCTCCCTACCTCCTTTCTCCCCCCCCCCCCCAAGTCCTTTTGTATTCTCCTCCTCTGCCTACCCCACTCCCTGTCGCGTCTGCCCAGCGCCCTCCACCCCTCTTATGGGTCCTCATCGTCCATCAGCTCCTTTCCCGGCTCCCCCCCTTCACTTTTACTCTCCTTTCCCCCCTTTTCTATTTTCCCATCATCTGTCCAGTTTCCCCCCACCTGCTCTCGACTGTGGTATGTCACATATGCCAACTTTTTAGTGCAGTGTTCCAGTGACTATTCAGTGTTGTTCGTCTTTCTCATGTTGTGAACAGAAACCATGCTGTCGCTAGGTGTGAATTTTATGTCTTTTGCGAACAGAAACCAGACTGTCGCCGTGTTTTTTAATTGTCTGTCTATTGTTTTACATGTCTGCTTCGTATGTATTTTATTAGCATCATCATCCCTGTGTCCTTTGTTTTAAGTTCCACGATTTCTTTTCGCCATGTTACTCTTTAAGGCTCCTATTTTACCGCCTGTTTTTATTATTTGTTCTCTTCATCTTTTTAACAAAGTCTGTAGGCTGAAGAGCGGCATAGTAAGCTGCTGCCAGCCCGCCCACTTTCGGGGGGGGGGGGGGGGGGGAATTGAAATTCAATAAAAAAAACGCTGTACGTTGTTTTGAAGCCAGTGGGCGGGGCCTGCCGCCATCTTGGATCCCCCAAAACATTAGCAGACGAGTCTTTACAATTGCTTCTTATTCGTCATTTCTGTCTTGTGCACGCGATATTTGTGTTCTATAGTAAATGTTACACAGTTCTAGTGAACAACACAGTATAAGGAACGCAATTTCAAACGTTTTTCTTGTCTTAAATGCCTATTCGATACAGTAATACGACACGAAAATACGACGCATCTGGCCTCAGTAGTGTAATTCCTTTTTGTTTATACACTTCGAATAACCGAGAAGAGAAGTATGTGATATGAAAAGCGTGCTTTCGTAATCCATTTCTATTCACTTTCATTGTGTTTTTGTCGATTAGTGATAAAGCCAGAACGCGAAAAGCAATGATTGATAGTTTAGATGCACCGATTTGTATTCGTCGCATTTTCAAGTCAAATGCAAATTTTAAACGTTCAAGTTTGCAAGAAACTTACCTTATTTCCTTTGGTGTCCCATAGACGTATACAAGGATGATATAAACAAACCAGCTGTCATGTAAACAAAGTGAAAGATTCGTTAAGTTATGAAGGAAAAGAACTGAATTTAAGATTGTCAGGCCCATTGTAGTTTACACGCCTGCATTGTTATTAATTTGTACCTACCAAGTGACATTCAGTGTGGCAAATAACAGCAATTTACAGGGTAACACGACAGCACAGTGACTAATGTAATGATCTAAATAGCCTCGACTTAGGTAGGGAACTTTGCTTTAACAAATATGTAACCCTTTAAGTACTTATAATTTAACCACAGTAACGGGTGTTCCACACATCTTACTCGAGATTTAATTAACTACGTGCAGTTACATCTTTATATTAAATTACTGCAATTTAAAACATTAGTCCCCATTTCCAGTATATTCCTTGCCAGGACTTTTCAGTTACTTGGGAAAAACCAAACAATGAAAACCAAGTGTATTGCTCACCTCCTTCCAATTAATTTTAAATTCCATTTTGAGGGTTTTTAGAGTACACAGAGTTCCAGCAAATAAGTCAGTAACAATATTAATATCCCATGAAATTACTTTTATTTATTCATTATTTCATCCATTTTTCACCCACATAATATTTAGTACATTTGACATTTTCAATACTACACATTAGTGAACACAAGTATGAAAAATAATTTATTTTTTCTCTATCTGAGTGGACAAATGCTGACATGGCAAAACATACATAAGCAGTTAACAATTTACTTTTTACAGACTAACCTGAAATGAGACAAATTTGATGAATGCAATACAATATGAAGAAGAAAAGCAATCTTTTACACAATATTGCTCTAAGAGAGAATTCTCCAGTTTCAAAATTCACATTTCAATTGCATGACATTCTGTGCAAACATGCTGCCAATTTTAATCACTTGTACTTGACAAAGTTACACAGTTCTTTGATTAACATTTTCAATTCTAAGTAAAAAGTGTTTGCTGCAACTGGTAGTCTACAAGATCTGACTCACTGACAAATTTTGAAAGTGTTTTCCAAAAATATTAGTCAAAGTCAACTCATCTGGGCATACACACACAAATCTTGGATAACACACAGTATTGAAAATCTTAAAATATACCTGGGAAATAGTTTAAATAGAAACGAAAGAAAGATTTAAGGAACAGAGTATTATACTTAATGATGAACAGCATTTTACCATTATTTATGGTGTATTAACAACATGCAGAAAAAAATGCTCCATTGAGAGAGAACTTTCAAATTCATTGGCCCTTAAAAAGCACCAGCTTTGTGTATGCTGATCTCAACTTTTTTGCATGCAGTGCGTCTGTTGCACATTTTGCAGAGTGTTTCTGCTGTGTCAGCAGATACCTTTTGGCAATCGCCTTGATAAGCAGCAGTAAGTGATTGACTAATGGATGCTGATCCTTCAAGTGTTCTGTCAAGTCAGTGAATATTGGTCTGTACAGAAATGTTGTGAGTATTTCTGACACACACTTAGTATATAGGTGCTTCTTTGGAACTTCCCAATCTCCAGCAGTGTATTTTCTGAATGTCTTTTCTGCAGAAAGGCAAATGTCAACAACATCATTTGATGGTGAAATTAAAACACCTCTACTCTTCATATGTATAAGGGAATATAGGGTATGACTGCCATCAACTCGCAACACAGATAAGCATTGTTCACACTGAAGTGTACTTCCTAAGTGGCGAACGACAAACCCTGCAATGTACACTACAATATGGGCAGCCACTTCAGAGAGAAACACACCAGCTTCAACATAGTCATGGTCATGGTCATGGTCATGAGTCACTAAATAGCTGTCCATATCTACTAACTGTGAGCGAGTGGAGGTGAGATTTGTGTGTTCTTCAATACTCTGGCCACAGTAAGTCAGAATAGAGATATCTTCTCAAGTGCTATACAATTGCCTTTCTCAGACTCGCGAATCTCACTGTGTACTAATAGCCTTTTTTGGCAGACATGAACTGACGTGCAGTTGGGTTATTATTCCACCCACCACGACTACGAATAGCACTGAAAAACATTTCTAAATGGTCTTGATATCACTTGTAAATTGGTAGGAATTTCAGCAAAGCCGCAGAAGGTTGAGGCTCAACTAGCTTCGCATACAAGTGTAAAACACTGTGTATACAAATAATAAAGCCAACGAATCCCATCTTCCTGTTGGAGTCCACAAGTTTTGTGTTATGAGGCACTGGAGACACTGAAAGTGTTTTGATGTATTTCTCTGCATCCAACAAAAATCCTTTCACAACTCTAAAGTTATGAACTGTCAGAGGCTTCTTCCACTGATTCTGGATTAGGCTCCTCGAATTCAGCACATTAAAATAGTTATTGAATATGCGGATAAATTGTATAGTTGCAGATGCATCGTCAAAGCCAGGGACCTTCATATCAGAACAATATTGCATTGCATCTAACACAGAGTTGCTGAGCAGCTGGGCTCCTAATCTAATTTTCATTTTGTTGTGTAAAAAATTTATGTGAGAGCCTGTAATGCTGTTGCCTAAATGAAGTCCTTCTTTTACCTATATCTTATGAAGAAGTTCAAAAAGGTACCAAGAAATTACACCACCTTTCTCATCCCAGAAATGTTTCTTCTCTCCTAAGGAATTTCTCACTAATTTCAGCATATGTGGAGGAGCTAGCATAAATGCCACTTCACAAGTGGTACCTTCAACAATAAGTGTTGTCTTTAAATTATCAAGGACAAGATTGCATCCCAAGTATTTGGCCATGGATAAATTTGTGGCACAACCATCACAAGACAGAGAGACCACCTGAACACCACTGGCACTGGCAAGGCTAACGCATTGTTGAATTATTTGAGCTTTCTGCTCCCCCATTATCCCACAAGTCAAAAAGTACCCCACTGGTAGCTCCCAAGAGGCACTGATAGCGCACGACATCAGTACAAATGCCTCTTTAGCTACAGGTAAGCTATCCATGGCTATAGAGGACCCCATATCAACATAGCCATAGTACTGACTACCATCAAACTCAATGTGTTGCCTAATTGCAATCTCATCAACCAATAGGCTGCAGAGAATACTGTTACCTGATGCTTTAGATCTAATTATGGCAAAAGCTTCGGAAGTAAATCCAGATGCCCCACCCACACACTGGTACCACCTTGATAATGTTCTAGGATGTGGTAGACATGTATTAAAAGTATTTCTGACATACTTATGTGCTCTTGGAGAGTAAAAGTGTAAGGTTAATGCAAATGACCGTAGTTCGGGTCTGTACATTCTAGGCACACTCTGAAAGTTTGCTTTTGCAGTTTGCTGTTGCAACAACTCCTTCTGCATTCCAGGAATACTTTCCAGGACAGTAAGGCCACTTTCACCAATAAAATTATTTTTCCTAAGTTCATTAATAACACTGTTCTAAGATGTTACTTTCTTTTTTAGACGTCGTTTTGACTGCTGAAGAACTTTTATTTTTTTCTTGTATTCTTCATTTTTTGATGATAAAAAACTCACATCCCTCTTGAGTTTTTTTACCACAACTGGTGCTTCATCATGTCTACTACTCGAACACTTTGCGGTCTCAGCACCAAGTATAGACACTTCAGATTCAGTTGCAGTCTTGGTGGCTAGATCTGCAGTGCTTTTTGTAGCCATCTGCCTTTCTGCTGGTGGTGGTCTCTTCCTCTCTTTCTAAAAAAAAATTAAAACAAAAAACTTTGCTAAAACATTGCAACTGAAATGTGTCACATGTAAAAAAAAACCAAACTTGCCTCACAGCACTCTAGAAACTCCAAAGTTAAATGTAAAATGTCACATTCTCATAGAAACTTATTAAAGGAACATAATAATTATCTTGTGCAGAAACAGATTTGGTGCAGTATCAAGAATAATGAAGGGACAAGCATATATGGTACCGAAGACACTGAACACTGGTGCTTAAAGTTCATTAATCAGATAGGGACAGAGCATGTTTTTGAAATTTCTGCTACAGAAAGAAAGTTAAATACAATTGCAAAAGTGGAAATGATTGTGCAGTAGAAGTCAAGGAAGTGATTGCAGTGACAAAGTGCTAAGCTGACACAGCCTGAAGTTATTTGGCAATTTCTCTTTTTTTTTGCTAGGAATGGCCTGCCAGTTTAAATGCAATTCAATATAAATTTTTGTTTAACACCTACAGCAGCAGAAATAAGATCTGTAAGCTTGCCGAGAGAAAGAGAGAGAGAGAGAGAGAGAGAGAGAGAGAGAGAGAGAGAGAGAGAGAGAGAGTGTTAGCTTAAGGACATTAGTAAATGAACTGGCATTAATGTAAATGAACTTCCCCTTCAAATATCTGTAACATGAAATATAATAACAAAGTGAAATTAACATATCTATGAACATATTCTACACTTTTATTACATACAGTTAATTCCGTTGCAATCTCCACATTTCAGTTACTACACGTGCGTAACTATTGCAACTGAAATCTCCAGACAAGTAGTTCTGGGTATTGAGGTTTTATACTGTAATTTTATGGCAGCTGAATTCCATATTGATATGCTACATTTCACGAACCTTTTGCAAGTGAGCAGTATAAGCGGGAAACATTGATGGCACAGCATCTTACCAAATGCGGACTGACGAAACTGATGTTTGATCAACATCTTCCTCCCGGAAATGCTGCGAACATATTTTACTGTACTTGGTTGGTTTCCAATCTTTCCTTCTCAAAGCGTTCACCCAGAGAGCTCTTCGCATTGGATTGATAGGAAATCTAAAGTCAAATCACAGAAATGAAACCATACAGTAAAACTTTACAGTGCATCAGAATTTTAAGTATATATAAGAAAATAGCGCTTAAATAAGTCCACTTACGAATGAAATGTGATTTGCTTAAACTTTAGACTACAATCAGAATGACTAGTACACCCGTAAGCGACGCAAGCCGGCATTTTTTTTATCAAAACACTTCACGACCACACGGAATCAAACCACCAAATGGGAATGTTTTGGGGTAGGTAACATGGTGGACCTTCACTTGGGTTGGCTTCAAGTTTGTGACGTCATGACAACTCTTATTTTTACCTCCATGGAACTACGCCACTTCCCGGGTTTCGCTAGAGTCTGGGGACTGCAAATTGTGGAGCCGATTGGGTGAACTCGGTTAACTTCGGTTCGGCAGACTTCGGGTCTGCAGACGACGAACTCCCGCTACAACATGGCTAACAGCCGACCAACTGTTTCTAAAGAATGCCGCCCCTGAATTTATCCATCAACCACGAGGATCACAAACAAATTCTGCGAATGTACGAGAATGTGCAGCGAAGCGTCTGACTACCCCGTCAATGAAGTGAAGAAACGTATTTAGTATCTGACCACAAACTCTCAATAGCCGACAAATATATAACAGCGGTAACTATAAAAATGTTAGTCCGTTCTTTCTCTGGCATCGGTAGCGTAGGGGTAGCGTGTGTGGCCTTGCAATTTGCGCTCTAATTCGAAATTGATCATTTTCAAAAAAATGTTTTAACTCTTCGTTGTAATCCTTTTCATATGTTCTGTGTACAAAGTTTTATCCATAGTTTTTACATTGCATGTCAAAGTATATTTGTGAGGTGTGGCCAAAGTACATTTGATGTGCCTCATTTGCTATACATGAAGTCACGCATCATTCGTGGCATGTCGGATTTATCTTTAATCTATTTATTTCTTACTTTTAGATAATAAATCATTTCACAAAACATTTGAGCGATTTCATATATTTTTTATTTTCATGTTTTGATCAGAAAGTATGATCTTATTCACACCTCAATTGCCGTCCTAGCGTCTGCTTTTCTCGAAATGCCCTAAATTTAAAACTTGATTTGAAGGAAGCCTTTTCGACATTGCTATTTCATCATCAGCCTGAGGTGAAGTATTTATTAATTGGTTGCACTGGACTGAAGAGTCAGTAACACCTGGCAGGCTTTATGAAATAAGGTAATTACCATAATGAGCCTATTATTAGAGTAAGATCTACGCATTACCTGTTGGTACTCGAAATATTTTAAAAATTGGGTGATCTGTTTCTATAATCTCAGTAGTAGTGACAGAAAATTTACTCGCTAAAGATATTTCGGATTAAGAAATTTGTAGTTAAGTGCAAACTGTGTTAACAGGAATTTACAAGTACTTTAGTGTAACAGTGCGAGTTCACAACATTACTTGCCTGTGCGCTCTGATTGCCATTTGTGTTTTTTGATGATAAAGAAAAAGCAAATGAAAATCATCGCTGCTAATGATAAAGGCTTTAAAATGTAAAGGAAACGGTCAAAGCACAATTTTTATGTGGTTAGAACCATGGTGAAGTAGAAGACAGTATCGTTCTTTGATAAGATTTGTAATCTATCCAGTATTTGCTATCCATCAACATTGTGTTTTCATTTAAATAGTTTTTTTTGCTTATCTCTGTTTCCAAAAGCTATTTGTTGATTTTTTTATATCAGATTGTTTACTATTTCTGTGAAATACAGGGTGAACTGTAATGAAACAGACAAACTGCAGGGACAGATTCTTGACTGAAAATGGAGGAAAAAAGGTCCTATGAAAATACGTTCCAAAATGCATCGTTACCATGGTACATGGTGCTGATGAATGACAGTTCCTCTCATCATGTGCCATGTGGTCCTCGTGTTTTGCAGGCTGTGTAATTGACGCAGCATACTGTAAACTTCAGAATGGTCTGGTATTCATGTCAGGAACAAACCAAGATTGGTTTGTGTATGGCCAAGGAGATGGAAATGTTTGAGAGGCAGTACAGCTATACTGAAACAAGTACAGTCATGGACCAGCCTGACTGCACAACATTTCAAGCTCATTTTGGGTGTTTGTGTGATTTCGGGTCCTTTCAGACAGACAAATGTGCAGAAGGTGGGGAACTGTGCATACACCAGATTTGGAAGACCAGATCATTCTGCCACTCACAGTATGCTACATCAATCACACAGCCTGCAACACACAAGGAACACACTGCATGTGGTCTGAGGAACTGTCATTTGTCACCACCATCTACCATAGCAACGATGCATTTCTAGACATATGTTCACAGGACCTTTTTTCCTCTATTTTCAGTCTGAAATCTGTCCCTGCAGTTTGTTGGCTTTATTACTTTTCACCCTGTATACATTAAATACGTCAGCTACTTTGTTTGGGTCAATAATTTCGTATCATTTCAAGTAGATTAATGTGACAATGTTGTTTTTTTGCCAGTTTCTCTCCTGACAATGACCCACATTGCTTTCATTTTATTTGTGGCCTTTCCCTAGTACTTGTCAAATGTTAGTTTTTTTGACTTCCTGACAATTTTACTTAAGATCTGTTTGTATCTTTTAAAATAAGTATAAAATTCTGGAGCTGATCTGTTTTGCTTGACTGTGTAATAGATAAATCTTTTTTTCTTATAGTGAAACTGACTGCGTGGTGTGACCCAACTTCTTTTTGCATTATTTTTCATGGATTTCCTTTTGAGTGGGAGAGAGAGCTCAAAATAACATGGGAAGGTGTTTAAGAATTTGTCAAATTTTTCATTTGTGTTATTCCTACAGCCATATCCTTCGTCCCATGTCATCCTCTCACCCCTTCAACACTTCCTCACTGCACACAACATCCTGATGCCCGAGCAGTTTGGTTTCCGCTCTGAACACTCCACAACCCAACAATGCCTGCGCTTGGTAGAGCACATTTGTCTGGCCAGGGCAAAGAGAGAATCTACAGGAGCAGTGTTCCTGGATATAGAGAAGGCATTTGACCGCGTCTGGCACGATGGCCTAATATACAAACTAGACCAAATAGGGTGCCCAGGACATCTAATACAGATCATTGACTCATTTCTTGTGGAGCGTCAATTCTTCGTAAGAAGTGGATCGAGATCGAGCCAGACACGACCGATTGCGGCCGGAGTGCCGCAAGGTTCGGTTCTGGGTCCCATTCTCTACTCAGTCTACACTAACGACATACCCAAGCAGGTCGGCGGAGGGATTGCTCTCTACGCCGACGATACAGCAATCTTCAGGAGCTGTAGTAACCTTGCATTCATACGGCGCAAGCTACAGGAGCACCTCGATACAATCACACAGTGGTGCAACATTTGGAAGATAAAAGTAAACCCTGAAAAGTCCCAAGCAATATATTTCACGACCAGGCTGAAACTCCCAGACCAACAACTCACCATTGGTGGTCGGGACCTAGCCTGGCATAACCGTATCACATACCTAGGCCTCGAAATAGACAGTCGTCTTACGTGGCAGAAACACGTCCACAAAGCTGCGAACAAAGGCTGCGCCCTCCTGTCGCAGCTATACCCCCTCCTAAAGGGTGACGGCCTCACCCTAAACTGCAAAATGCTACTCTGGCGTCAGCTCATGCTACCGGCCATCTTGTATGGATCGGAAGTATGGTCGATGGCGTCAGACACCACGCTGGCACGATTACAGCGACTGCAGAATAAAACCTTCCGAATCATCACAGGCGCTGACAGATACGTCCGAAACACACAAATAAGAGAATTTTTAGGCCACCCAACCATATACTCCCTCATAAAGGAGAAATCCACCATACTTTATGAGAAAACTCAAACATCGCCCCACCAACTCATACAAAATTTAGGTCACGATCACCCCCATTTTCAACATAAGCGCCCAAAACTAACACTCACCCGTCAATTTAGAGACATTTAGAGAACACAGACACACACACAGAGCAAACATTTACATAAAAACCACGCACACAGCACAATATCTCATTTTCATAAATCCCCAAGCGCACTACTTGAAGTCAGACGGGCACAGCCCAGTGGCACTTCGGTACACTAGAACAACCTGAGAGAGACTCGCGTCCCATGTCTCTTTAGTTAAGGAGTAAATAAATGTATTTCTAGCAGTAGTTACTAATGATTTATTAGAACATAGAGGGTGATATGTTTTTACTGATATTATTTTTGTAGTGTGATCTCCAAAACCTGTAGCAAAACATTTTTCATTATATTTTATAGGTACACTAGCAAATATTTGGTCTATTGCTGTGGCTGAAATGTTGGTTGCACATGTTGATGTTTCTGTTGTGGGTTTCAGGTTAAATGCCAAGAGGAGAAAAAGCAGCATTATAGGCACCACAAATAATTAGACTTTTTTTTCTTTTTTGATAATTTATAAATGAGATATTCTGAATTTTGTAGTAAAGTATCCCTATTACTACTGGGGAGGGGAATAAACAAATTATGGCTATATTTTCATTTGTTAGTTCAAGACCTGATATTTCATCTCTGAGAATATCTTCTGGGAACTCAATGGGCACATATGTGATTAACTTTTAGTGAAGATGCACCTGTCACCATAACTTTTTGCTTTCCTGAAGAAGAGGCTACCTAGTATGAAGTCTCATTGACATACCATTTTCAGTGTGTCTTCCTGCAGCCAGTATTTTGTTAGACACAGGACTGAAACATCTTTAAGAACATTTTATAGGAGTTTTTGAAATTCATCAGGTGTAGTTATTAGTGCCCACACATTTTGGTGAAACACTACAAGGTCAGTAGTTAGTTCTGGAATCAGGGCTTACTTGCTTTTGCTGCAACTTTCTGTGGGACCTGATTGGGTGTGTTGTTGAGCTGCCTTTCTCCTTCTTTTGGCTGCAGAAAAATCTCCATACTTCATATATTCTGTCTTCAATCTACCTCTGAATTGCCAAGCAATGGGACACATCTGTACAGATGATGATGATGTCACTTTGTTCTTTTCTGGGAGTGAAACACAGGAGCGTTGTGGTATTTTTTTCTCTAATTAGACATAGTCTGATTTTAAATCTTCTACTGGAAAAAAATGATTAGAAAAATGTGTGCTGCCCCTCCCATTACACTGTGTCATCCATTATTAAAGGATCAAAAAACATTCCATCTCTACATCATATGTCTTTGAGGGAACCATCTTTTTATATTGTAAATCTGGGAGAAATGAAGACAACAGTTTCAAACATATATATAACACTAAAAATAAAGAAGATGTATTGCTCCCAAAACACTGTTTAAAACTCTACCAGCAGACACCCCAGTACAAGGGGATGAAAATATATAATAAAATTGCCTCAGATATGCAATTTAAATTGCACACAAGACATACTGTATCAGATTGTTTAGATGTCTATTAAAATTTCATCAGTTACCATTTTGATGAAATTTGGTTTGAATTGCATGACAAGCCTAAAGTTTGGTGTGTGGGTATACCATTGTCAACATAATTCTTTAATGGCAACATTTGATACATCCACAATTATATTCAAGGAGAATGATCTTGAAATATAATCAGTAGTGTGGCCATGTCGTTAAAATAAATCTATACGCGGTAGCTTCTCAGCTGATTTTCATTCTGAAGTGTATGGCAGAGGTTATGCCCTCTGTGCTGATTATTAGATTTTTTCCCCACTCCATTTACGTATGGAGTGTCTCTTTAAAAAGCCTCCAAGAGTGCTGTAAAAATTTGCTGATATGTATCGGTATATATAATAGAATGAAGAATTACCCACCTTTTGCTACGTATTTCATCAATCAGAAATGGAGAGGCTGAGGAGGTAATTGATCTTGCTCCTCATCTCCAAAATATGAGAATAACTTCAGTACACCAGTCAATTAAAAATATGTTTTATGTGTTTTTGTACAAAATGTAAGAGAAGCCACACAGACAGGCTAACATGTTAACTTTGATGGGAATGACTTAATAATAAACACTGGAAAAACTGTAGCTATGGATATACACACAGCACTAACAAAAAATCTGATATCACCCAATCTAGAGCTATATGGACAGACAATTGCCAAAACAGCCTGTACCAAATTTCTTGGACTTCATCTACAAGACAACTTTAAATGGAAAGCACATATTAAGCAAATGAAAAAAAATTAAGTGCTTCTTGTTTTGTGTTACATACGTTAAAAAACTGTACCAGCTACAACATTCTTCGGTGCGTATAATATGCAGTTGTAAACTCTCACCTGCGGTACGGAATTATGTTCTGGGGAAATTCTGGAGATGCCATCAAAACACTCAAAATTCAAAAAATTTATAAGAATGGAAGGGGTAGATAATAGCAAATCTTGTAGACCATTGTTTCAAAAAAGGATGATCCTGCCACTTCCTTGCATATATACACTGAAAATATATATTTAAAGCAAAACTTACATACAAAAAGACCATTCATCACTCAAAATTATGATACAAGACAAAAATTGGATGTACATGTTCAAAGCACCAACATAAAGTTATTTCAAAATGGTCTTAAACATCCTAGTATCAATCTATACAATGCCCTACAAGATGCCATTAAACACATACAAAACATTGGTCACTTCAAATTTAAATTGAAGTTGTACTTGGTTGATCACTGCTTTTACACAGTAAATGAATACCTACAAAAATAAATATTTCCATGTTAACCCAATGCAGTCTCATTCAGAAGAATGTTTGTATTTTCTCTCTCTCTGTATATATCGTAAAAACATTTATTTAAGTATTCATCATTTATTAATGTATTAATGTGTTTGATTATGTACAAATATATTAAAAACTAAGATTCCATGACTTACCAAACGGGAAAGCACTGGTAGACAGACACAATAAAAGAACACACAAACACACACACAAAATTTCAAGCTTTCGCAACCAACAGTTGCTTCGTCAGGAAAGAGGGAAGGAGAGGGAAAGACGAAAGGATGTGGGTTTTAAGGGAGAGGGTAAGGAGTCATTCCAATCCCGGGAGTGGAAAGACTTACCTTAGGGGGAAAAAAGGACAGGTATACACTCGCGCGCGCGCGCGCACACACACACACACACACACACACACACACACACACACACACACACATATCCATCCACACATATACAGATACAAGCAGACATATTTAAAGGCAAAGAGTTTGGGCAGAGATGTGAGTCGAGGCGGAAGTGCAGAGGCAAAGATGTTGTTGAATGACAGCTGAGGTATGAGTGGCAGCAACTTGAAATTAGCGGAGATTGAGGCCTGGTGGATAACGGGAAGAGAGGATATATTGAAGGGCAAGTTCCCATATCCAGAGTTCGGATAGGTTGGTGTTAGTGGGAAGTATCCAGATAACCCATATGGTGTAACACTGTGCCAAGATGTGCTGGCCGTGCACCAAGGCATGTTTAGCCTCATTATCAACAAACGCTGTCTGCCTGTGTCCATTTATGCGAATGGACAGTTTGTTGCTAGTCATTCCCACAAAGAATACATCACAGTGTAGGTAGGTCAGTTGGTAAATCACGTGGGTGCTTTCACACGTGGCTCTGCCTTTGATTGTGTACACCTTCCAGGTTACAGGACTGGAGTAGGTGGTGGTGGGAGGGTGCATGGGGCAGGTTTTTCACCGGGGGTGGATACAAGGGTAGGAGCCAGAGGGTAGGGAAGGTGGTTTGGGGATTTCATAGGGATGAACCAAGAGGTTACAAAGGTTAGGTGGAGGGCAGAAAGACAGTCTTGGTGCAGTGGGGAGGATTTCATGAAGGATGGATCTCATTTCGGGGCAGGATTTGAGGGAGTCGTATCTCTGCTGGAGAGCCACATTCAGAGTCTGATCCAGTCCCGGGAAGTATCCTGTCACAAGTGGGGCACTTTTGGGGTTCTTCTGTGAGTGGTTCTGGGTTTGAAGGGATGAGGAAGTGGCTCTGGTTATTTGCTTCTGTAGCAGGTTGGGAGGGTAGTTGCGGGATGCGAAAGCTGTTTTCAGGTTGTTGGTGTAATGGTTCAGGGATTCTGGACTGGAGCAGATTCATTTGCCACGAAGACCTAGGCTGTAGGGAAGGGACCGTTTGATGTGGAATGGGTGGCAGCTGTCATAATGGAGGTATTGTTGCTTGTTGATGGGTTTGATGTGGACAGACATGTGAAGCTGGCCATTGGACAGATGGAGGTCAATGTTAAGGAACGTGGCATGGGATTTGGAGTAGGACCAGGTGAATCTGATGGAACCAAAGGAGTTGAGGTTGGAGAGGAAATTCTGGAGTTCTTCTTCACTGTGAGTCCAGATCATGAAGATGTCATCAATAAATCTGTACCAAACTTTGGGTTGGCAGGCCTGGGTAACCAAGAAGGCTTCCTCTAAGTGACCCATAAATAGGTTGGCATACGAGGGGGCCATCCTGGTACCCATGGCTGTTCCCTTTAATTGTTGGTATGTCTGGCCTTCAAAACTGAAGAAGTTGTGAGTCAGGATGAAGCTGGCTAAGGTGATGAGGAAAGAGGTTTCAGGTAGGGTGGCAGGTGATTGGCATGAAAGGAAGGTTGATGGAGTCAGGTGAAAGGTTTTGTAAGGGGCCTAAGGTTCTGAGGATTCCTTGAAGCTCCGCCTGGACATCAGGAATAGGATTACCTTGGCAAACTTTGTATGTCGTGTTGTCTGAAAGCTGACGCAGTTCCTTAGCCACATACTCCTGATGATCAAGTACCACGGTCGTACCCAAAGTTTGGTACAGATTTATTGATGACATCTTCATGATCTGGACTCACAGTGAAGAAGAACTCCAGAATTTCCTCTCCAACCTCAACTCCTTTGGTTCCATCAGATTCACCCTGGTCCTACTCCAAATCCCATGCCACTTTCCTTGACGTTGACCTCCATCTGTCCAATGGCCAGCTTCACACATCCGTCCACATCAAACCCACCAACAAGCAACAGTACCTCCATTATGACAGCTGCCACCCATTCCATATCAAACGGTCCCTTCCCTACAGCCTAGGCCTTCGTGGCAAATGAATCTGCTCCAGTCCTGAATTCCTGAACCATTACACCAACAACCTGAAAACAGCTTTCGCATCCCGCAACTACTCTCCCGACCTGCTACAGAAGCAAATAACCAGAGCCACTTCCTCATCCCCTCAAACCCAGAACCTCCCACAGAGAAACCCCAAAAGTGCCCCACTTGTGACAGGATACTTCCCGGGACTGGATCAGACTCTGAATGTGGCTCTCCAGCAGGGATACAACTTCCTCAAATCCTGCCCCGAAATGAGATCCATCCTTCATGAAATCCTTCCCACTCCACCAAGAGTGTCTTTCTGCCCTCCACCTAACCTTTGTAACCTCTTGGTTCATCCCTATGAAATCCCCAAACCACCTTCCCTACCCTCTGGCTCCTACCCTTGTAACCGCCCCCGGTGTAAAACCTGTCCCATGCACCCTCCCACCACCACCTACTACTGTCCTGTAACCCGGAAGGTGTACATGATCAAAGGCAGAGCCACGTGTGAAAGCACCCACGTGATTTACCAACTGACCTGCCTACACTGTGATGTATTCTATGTGGGAATGACCAGCAACAAATTGTCCATTAGCATGAATGGACACAGGCAGACAATGCTTGTTGGTAATGAGGATCACACTGTGGCTAAACATCCCTTGGTGCACGGCCAGCACATCTTGGCACAGTGTTACACCGTCCGGGTTATCTGGATACTTCCCACTAACACCAACCTATCCGAACTCCGGAGATGGGAACTTGCCCTTCAATATATCCTCTCTTCCCGTTATCCACCAGGCCTCAATCTCCGCTAATTTCAAGTTGCTGCCACTCATACCTCAGCTGTCATTCAACAACATCTTTGCCTCTGCACTTCCGCCTCGACTCACATCTCTGCCCAAACTCTTTGCCTTTAAATATGTCTGCTTGTGTCTGTATATGTGTGGATGGATATGTGTGTGTGTGCGAGTGTATACCTGTCCTTTTTCCCCCCTAAGGTAAGTCTTTCCACTCCCGGGATTGGACTGACTCCTTACCCTCTCCCTTAAAACCCACATCCTTTCGTCTTTCCCTCTCCTTCCCTCTTTCCTGGCGAAGCAACCGTTGGTTGTGAAAGCTTGAAATTTTGTGTGTGTGTTTGTGTGTTTTTTTATTGTGTCTATCTACCAGTGCTTTCCCGTTTGGTAAGTCATGGAATCTTTGTTTTTAATATATTTTTCCCATGTGGAATGTTTCTTTCTATTTTATTATGTACAAAGGTATATTATATGTAAAACTGTTAATATTAACATAAAAATCTGAATATCTCTTGCACATTGTGCAGCTGTAGATGAAAATGGAACAATAAATCAATAAATCAATTCAAGAATAATAGGGTTCTAAACATTCACTCAAGAATTGCGTTTAGTCTCCATTCCAAGTCTCGACATTGAAGGCTCAGAACCCCTCCTGCAAAGTGTATATTAGTCACTGCTCAATCCCTCATGTTTATGTGCTGGTAATAGTCCAGTGACAATATTTCTTCTTTCTGAGATGTCAGGCTTCATGATTGGCACACACGTTGTTTCCTGTTTCCTTTTGGTGGCCACAAACCTTTTCTGAGGCTCAAATTGATAAACTTTGCTTGATGAAAGGGCAGGTAATTTAGTTGATGTACACTGCATAGCTTGAAGAGTGGGCATCAGAGAGGACAGATATTTGCTGATGACTTCACATGCCTCTTCAGATGTGGCTTCATTCAGACATAGATTAAACTGTTGCAAAAGCTTTTCTCGTTTGTGTGTCAGGCTTTTAAAGTGTCTCGATGTTACAGGTTTTTGCAACTCCTTTATTATGACATCCTGATTATCGCCACTACCTGGCTCACAGACAATCAAGTCATTGTCCGAGGACTCAGGTTTGCTATCAACTTTTTCAGTTGTAAATGTGCAAACTAAATGAATATGTTTGCACATGTTGAATTTGATAGCTGAATCAACACAACTACAAATGTATTCATGAATACAAGCTTTGCAGTCAGAGCAACATAGCTCACATTTGCATAGACTGCCTTGCAATTTTTTTACAATGTTTGTATCCTCATTGTTTGCTGATACTACTTCCCACTCTCTATCTCCACAAATAATATTTTCAGGTTTCAACTGCTCTGATGATAGATGCTGTTGCCTTATGGTTGATAATTTGGTCATCAGTTTTCCTCCAACCTATCACCCAACTTGTCTCGCAAGTAGCGCATAAGTGCGTGGATGGCCACATACAGTCGCTTGGGCTTCTTTTCCCTTCAAATATATGTGTTTGATCACACCATGCATTCTTTCTAAATGCATGTTGGTGTTTGGAGTGTTGTGCTGTCGGTAACAATATGCCCAATTTGTATATGTGGCCTTGTAGGTTTTTTCAAAATATATCCCAAATTCTGAAAGGTCCAGTTCTGTTTTCATGTAGTGTATAGCCTCTTCTAAAATTCCCTGAAAACTTTCTCGTTTGTTGTGCTCCATTAATGTTCTCATTAGCTTATGCACTTGCACTTGATTTTCGTGTCCCTTTACCCTACACAGATTTTTTCTCCACGCTCTGTCAACATGCCATGAACAGATCAATATATGCTTAGGTGGAGTCATTATTTTGTATCAGGCATTGAAAAATACATCTGCCATGTCAGACATCAACACATTTGTATGTACTGGGACTTGCAGTGTGTTTTCTATGACACTTAAAAAAGCTTCCATAACTGGAAGATCTCCTCTATTAGAAAACATGAACGAACATGGAAATCCCTGCCATAATTCGTCTAACACTAATAACGTTGTAAATTCGAACCCATAGTCATTTAAACCATGGGTGCTGTCCATACAAATACAGTTACCTCCAAATTTCACCAACATATCTTTTTGAGCTTCATTCATTATTATTAAATTGAAATCTTCATTCTGCAGATTGTATTCTTGTGATGCAACACCGTGTGGCTTGTAGTACTGGACAACAGATCTTGTCTCCTACATCTCCCTCACCCACAATTCCACACTAGTACAATTGTTTTTATGTCTTATAGCCTCAGACATCAGGTTGTAACTTTGTGCTACATTGTGGATATCTTTTCTTGACAGCAAGTTATGACTCTGCAAACCACTATCTTGAATCGGATATCTAAGGGAGCCGAGAATGTGATCAAATTGAATTTCCATAGCAATTTTCTTTGCTATTTCCTCTCTTTCAAATCTCGAAATCCTCAACCAGCCCATCTCCTGCTGATGACCCACATGTGTGCTACAAAAATAACTTTCACTTGGCCTGATGGATAAAGTGTCACATACATTCTAGAGGGGCAGTGACCATCAATTTTATTGCTGCCCACTAGTTTTAAGTGACGCTTATTGCTTCCACGGGGTCTGTAATTTCCATCACGGTGGCACTTAAAATATAACTTACTGCTTCCATCCACACTTTTATTACATTGTCCTCTTGCACGTACAAATTCATTCACAGTATCTTTTTCTAATTCACGTTTCCATTCATAAAATTTACTTTGATCACAAAATTCATGATTTTCTTCGCGGATAACTAGATCATGGAGCAATGAATAATGTTGAAGCATTCCATTTCTATTTGAGCTGCCAAAGTCACATAAAGCACACAGTACTATATTTTTGCATTCTGTTTTATGTACAGCATTCTCATGACGCTTTAGAGAATCTGCTATGGGAGTGGAATACCCGCACAAAACACACGTAAATTTTTCTAAGGGAGCCGAGAATGTGATCAAATTGAATTTCCATAGCAATTTTCTTTGCTATTTCCTCTCTTTCAAATCTCGAAATCCTGGTTCTTGCAGCAAATGTGGTGACGTAAGTTTCTATTGTTGCTATAATTTGCAGTGCACAAATTGCAATTTATTGCTCAATATTTCTAATGAGAACCAGACCACACAATAACAACAACACGGGAACAACAACAAAAACAAGCGAAGTAACAAACAGTACACACAAGACT
This sequence comes from Schistocerca cancellata, assembly GCF_023864275.1. Taxonomy (NCBI): domain Eukaryota; kingdom Metazoa; phylum Arthropoda; class Insecta; order Orthoptera; family Acrididae; genus Schistocerca; species Schistocerca cancellata. The sequence goes on along the minus strand of NC_064636.1, from coordinate 168,709,705 downwards.
CAGCCGAAAGTAACAGCTACTGTCAACTGTAAACAGTCAAGTGTCAAGTGTCAAGCTTTCACCGTCTGCCACCAAAAGGGCTACGAGTGGAGCAGACTCGAAGTCAGCCAAACCAAAGTTAGCCGAGTTCACACAAACGGCTCCACAATTTGCAGTCCCCAGACGTAAGTCTAAGTCAAGTGGCCACAAGATAAACACAATCTTTGGTTTGTCGGAACACGAGAGTACAATTTTAGCAATTGTCTCCCGCTTGGCCTCCCTCAACAAATGAGCTATATGATTGTTAAATTAAGTTTAGTTGAACATAAGTAAAATTTTAGCTTCGTGTTATGTCCCGATTACAATAATTCCGAACTCTGTGTGACAGATTAATTGAGAAGAGGTCGTGAATACTCAAGCTTCATTCATCTGATCCAGGGGACTGCAGCAGCACAAGGTTCAATGCAGGAATATGTACTTGGATGATCCTGTTAATGATGTCGAGTTAATTGTAACTTCAACAAAGAATCTGCTTTGGAATGTTCGTGGAAAGGTGGGTGTAGGTAGGACATTCGACAACTACCTTGAATTACTACAAGTTTTTGATCATTTGGAAGAATTAAGCAGCGGGAGACCGACCACTGTGGCGTCATCAAAATAACGATTTTCAACTTCGTCATGATGATGGAAGGAGAGACAGAAAACAAAGATATGAAAGATTTTATAGACAAATGTATGCTAAGATGGAGAAAAATGAAGAGACATCAGTTCGACATTCAAATGAAAAGCACAATTCTTCTGACATATCCATGTTCAACTAAGTTTAGTCTTGGAAGTGGGCCATTTCGAAACTAGGGAACGAAGTATTGGATCAAAATTAAAATAAGAATACCGGGATGACATTAGAGAAGATTTGGTATGTGAACACATACATACACATCAGTGACGAAATACTACTACCAGCTGTTGAAGTTAATTTTTGTGGCAAGAAGATTTCAGCCTTAGCCAACTTGGGCAGTAAAGTGACAGCTTTATAAAGGAGTATTTTCAATCAGCCTAGTGACATTACCAAAACACCAGTTTTCTCTGCTTTAGAAAATCAAAGTCACGCTATATTGGGCCAAGTTTTCTTCCAGTTTCAATTCTCTACTGAATACTTCCAGGTAAGCACCTTAATTTTAGAATCTTTTAGTGTAGATTGGATTCCTGACAATGGTTGATTGGTAGAAAAATGGTGTGGAATACACTTTGAAAGGGGATGAAACTTCCTGGCAGATAAAAATTGTGTGCTGGAGCAAGACTCGAACTCGGATCCTTTGCCTTTTGTGGGCAAATGCTCTACGAAGTAAGCTACGCAATTACTACTTGTGGCACGTCCTCACAGCTTCAATTCTGCAAGTACCTCGTCTCCTACCTTCCCAACTTTACAGAAGCTCTTCTGCGAACCTTCTTCAAGTAGTGCTAGTTCTGAAAGCTTCACAGAAGGGCCTCTGTGAAGTTTGGAAAGTAGGAGACGAAGTACTAGCAGAATTGAAGCTATGAGGTCGGGTCGTGAATCATGCTTAGGTACCTCAGTTGGTAGAGCACTTGCCCATGAATAAGCATAGGTCTCAAGTCTGAGTCTCTGTCTGGCACACAGTTTTAATCTGCCAGGAAGTTTCATATCGGCACACACTCCACTGCAGAGTGAAAGTTTCATTTTGGAAGTGGATGTTTAATAGTATAAAGTAGAGCAGAAGACATGCAAGTTAGTTTTGTTGAAGTTATCAGTAATTATATTGCAGCTGTTAATGCTACCTTATCACTCATTAAAAAAGAAGTTCATGATGGTCTTGAGGCTCTCCTTTCTGTAGAGAATTCACTACATACATATACGGATGAAGTAATGAGAACTGATATTTAGAGCATTCAAGAGAAGGCAGACCACTTAATAGATTTATTGGAATCGCAACAGGGAGAATTACATGAAGTTTTGCTTATGTACACTAGTGGATTCTCAGGGAATTCTGGATTAATAAAGGAATGGAAATTTCAGATCAAAGTCAAACCTGAGGAACCTTTTCGAATGAAATCATATCCTGTTCTGCTTTCCAAAAGAGAAGTTGTAAATAAAGTAGTCAGAGGATACTGGATTGTAATGTTATTGAGCGGTCAGATGGTGGGTACTGTAATCCTACACATAAAGTGGAAAAGATAGGCAGTACTGTAAGGCTAGTTCTGGATTCATGAGCTGTTAATAGAGTTATTTTGCTGCAACATGACCAGCCAAATATTATTGAAATGATTCTGCAGCAGTCAAATGGCATGAATTACCTTAATAGTTTGATATTACCTGTAGCTATTAGCAACCTGAGTTAGAAAATTCTAGCCAAAAGTACAGTGCATTTCTACATGGTGGACGATGTTGTCACTTCAATTGTATGTCTTTGGGACTCAGTATTTCTTCAGCAACTTTTCCACATGCCTTAGACAAAATTTAGATCATTGTCTGTTACAACCATAATGAGTTACATGGATGACTTTTGAACGGGATTGAAATAATGGGTCGGCTATATGAGCACTCAGTTTTAGGCCCTATTATGCATCCATCAGGAATCAGCCCAGATTTAAAAAAAGGTTATTAGAGAGTTTCCAGTACATATTTACATAAAGCAGCTACAGTCATTCCTGGGATTTTGCAGTCTTTGTTGGCAATTTGTCAGAGAATATAATTTAGTGTCACCAGCACTGTTACAGCTTGTTAAGAACTTGGACTTGGAGATCTTAATTGAACACATTTGAAGAAAACAAGTAGCAGCTATTAAAAGCATTTTTATCACAACATCCTGATCTGCATAAACCCTTTTATCTTGAAACTGGCTCAATAGAATATGGTACTGGAGCTCATCTGCACCAGCCATTCATTAAAAATGGGAAGAAAGTACAGCATACAATCCCTTTTATAAGCTGGGTATTGTTTTCATGAAAAAGGAAGTACAATGCAATTGAAAGTAAAGTATTAGCAGTCACATGGAGTTTTGAGAGCTTTCGAGTTTTTCTATTAGGAAGACACGCAATTTTCATTCAGTTTTCTGGCCAGTAAAAAACAATTGTCAGGATAGATCACAGTTCCTCCAGGTTTTTGCACAAATGTAAACTAATGCATAACCATCTGTCTAGATGGACACTGGTGCTACAGGAATGCTTCTTTGAAATTCAGCACAGTCTGGACTGTCTAACGTAATGCCAAATGTATTATTTAGTCCTCCATACAACCGGAAGAACACCTACACAGAAAGTTCAAGAGTGGCAAAACTGAAAATCAAAAGTAGAAGGTGAAACACAGACTAGAAAATTTCTATGCAATATGGAGAGAGAGCAGGAAGCTGATGAAATACTGAACATGATAACTGCTGTGATGAGAATGAAAAGATTGGGTGTGATTTCATTGTTCATGAGTATATTTTCTACTGCAGGTCTAAAATACATGTAAAATACTGGAAACAATGCACCATTCAACACCAGGTGGAAAATTAAATCAACTATATGCATGTCAGTTGTGCAAATTTCTGTCTCACAGAGTGCAAGCAAAAGTAGCAAGAACAGGTTGTTCTGGACAGCACAATGAGTCAGAGCAGAGGTGTTTTTAATACTTCTGATCTTTAGTATTGTTTGAAAGTATCCAGAATAGAAGATAAAAGGCTGAGGCGGACGTTCATGAAAAACACACATTATTTAAAAGATGCAGAAAATCCACAATTTATAAATATTTAATTTTTTTAACGGGATTTAAAAAAATTATTTTCAAAAGATAATATATTTACCTTTTCTCAGAAACCACTGAAGAGATTTCTACACAATTTTCTCTGTTTAATCTGCCTGCATATAGTAAGCATCTCCCATAGTGTTTTTAATGTATCTAATGAGATAATTTTAATAATTCTGTACATGACATTTAAGGCAAAACACATGACACTTTGTCTGATATCTCAATTTTCACTCATAATTTCAAACTTTATTCGAGAGAAAACATTTGTTGAGTTTATAGGAATAAGTGTACAAAATTTCATATTTATGGCCTTCTTAGGTTGTGAGAGAAGGGTACAAAAACATAATTTTGAGGAAATGCAATTTAAAGTTCAATGTAACGTTGTTACTGATGTCACTCTTCATAAGGCTCCAGATTTGTATTTAACACCCTCTTTCTCTTCACGGCTTCTCTTGTGTTTTCTTGTTTTCTACCTTATTTCCTTTACCAAGTCTTCAACTGACTTTTCAGTTGCAGAGAAGGGCTCTAAATCTATTTTCTCAAGATGTCTTAAGTGAAATTTCCTAGCTTAAATCCCACTCTCTCAAATGCCTTCATCCTTCCTATTTTCCCATTAAATATAAGAACTGCATCATAAGTTGCAATTCTGACAACTGTAGTGAATGAAAATTTAGTTTTACTGCCTTGTTTCCATATGAATGAATTGAAATTCTCATCTGGATTTTGAGTTTTACCATGAACACACTATTTTAGATGCTCAGGATCGACCAGAAACCTATAAGTGGGTTTGACAGCACCCAGGATACAATTTGAAAGTCTTTCCCTGTGAATGTAGGAGTTGTTATCCTTCTGATCCTGTGATATTTACAGCAGCTCATATGTCATAGATGATGAATGGGATGTTCATCTGTTGACACCACATGGAAATATGTGGCCCATACTGCACTTATCACATCACTCACACATATGACATTATTGTATGATGAAAGACTCTAATATTTGCATTCCCCTCTGTAAGTAGCACAAGGCAAAGTAAAAATTCCTTATTTACAAATGAAGCAGCTGGTTTGTTATTGTTTCTAAGAGTTGGAAGAGAGTCACAGATAGCTTTTTTTTTTTTTCATTTACACGTCGAGTTCCGTAGGACCAAATTGAGGAGCAAATCTCTAAGGTCATGGTACGTGTCAGTACATGAAATTACAACATAAAAGAAATAACAGATAAAAATAAATCTTTATGAACCCGACAAAAGTCAGTCCATAAGTTTAAGTAAACGCAATCAACAATACAACAAGAATCAGCTTAATTTTTCAAGGAACTCCTCAACAGAATAGAAGGAGTGAGCCATGACGAAACTCGTCAGTTTTGATTTGAAAGTGGGTGGATTACTGCTAAAATTTTTGAATTCTTGTGATATCTTATTGAAAATGGATGCAGCACACCTCTCTGCACAAGAAATATGATCCAAACGCAGGTTAGATCTCTGCCAAGTATTAACTGAGTGAAAGGTACTTATTCTCAGGAATAAGCTATTATTGTTAACAAGAAATGACAGTAAGGAATATATACAGGGTGTCCCAGCTTTCTCGTCCACCCAAAATATCTCTGGAACAATAACAGCTACTGGAAAACGACTTTCACCAGTATCAATGTAGGGCTGGGGCCCATGAATGTACGTATTTGGAAACATTCTAAAACGAAAGCATATGTGTTTTTTAACACAAACTTATGTTTTTTTTTAATGGACCTCCTATATTTTTTCCTCAGCAATCCATAGCATGACAAAGCACATACACAATGGCGTTGATTGCATCGCAATATTCTCATTACGTCCCGAGATATTGAGACGCGTAGTTGACGCTTTAAACACCCGACATGCGGTGCTAGCACACGTCCTGAGGCTCAGGCGTGAACCCCATGCTGCTCGTAATCGCGATGTGATTGACATGTGTAATCACACCTCAATACTTATCAAGAGGTCCGAAACAAATAAAAACAAATAATACGGTCTGCTGCCATCAACTCTCATAAGCACATAATGGTTTCCTTCTTGCACGTTCTACGTATCTACGTACACAATATGAACCAGTACCGATAGGTGTACACCCGTCAGGTTGTCTTATTTATCCTGCACACCCAAAATAAGGTTTATCTAATGCGTTATATGACCCATTGTGCCTGTCGCGCAGGGCCTGGCTCTACCTAGTCAAGTGTCCAACGTAGTTCCCACTACTGCCACAGTTACCACTTTGCCTTGTTTATGATTTGCGACCCGTGCAAACCCCTGTACTCCACCATCCTCCGAGCATCCCATTTGCTGTTGCTTTGGCGTGCAGTACACCACTTGCCAGTGTAGTCATGCATCAGAGTAATCTAGTGATGGCACGGAGGTAGTACACATTGTGAATAAACGTTGTGTTGTGGAACTTATACTGTACAGTATAATGTACACACATGAAGATATGGTAGAAATGCTGCTGATCTATGGAGAATGTACGTTGACGGGAAATACGTTATGAGATTGCTTGTTTGTTGATAGTACTGCTAGCGAACATTATGTTTATTAAGTAAGTATGTCTGTTTTCTACCCTACTCTACATACCTGTACTGTACCCTGCTGTAGGTGGACGAAATGCTGTTCAGGCAGAACGACTGTACAGAAGATGATTCCCTGACAAGCCATCACCTTCGCACCAGATGTTTGGTCGTCTCACATCTCGTCTACGTGAAATGGGAAGCTTAAATCCAAGACCTCGACATTGTCCTAGAACATGCACAGATGAACATGCTGAAGTTGGTGTGCTCGCTACCGTAGCTGTGAATCCTCAAATCAGCACACGTCAAATTGAACGTGAAGTTGGTGTGTCCAAATCAAGTGCACAGCGTATTCTTAAACGTCATAAATTTCATCCTTACCATGTTCATTTACGCCAGGATCTTCATGGAAATGACTTCCGCAATAGGGTAACATTTTGTCGGTCGGCTCAGCAAAAACCTCTGACTACTCCAAATTTTTTTGCAGATGTTCTCTTTACTGACGAGGCATCATTCTCCAGCAAAGAAATTGTCGATATGAGGAATATGCATTATTGGTCTGGAGACAATCCAAAATGGCTCCGTCAGGTAGAGCATCAACGTCCGTGGAAAGTTAATGTTTGGTGTGGGATTATTGGAGATACCATTATCGGACCTTTCTTTATAAATGGCATCCAAAATGGCAGACAATACTCCAGATTTATACGACACAATCTTCCTGCTCTCTTGGACACCGTACCTCTGAACCGGAGAATGGTCATGTGGTATCAGCATGACGGATGCCTTACGAGCACGACGACTTCTGAACTGTAAGTTCCCTGGTAGGTGGATTGAACGAGGTGGCCCAGCTAGGTGGCCTGTCCGATCTCCGGACCTTACACCGCTGGATTATTTTCTTTGGGGAGCAGTGAAGGATGCTGTTTACCAACATGAACAAACAACACCAGAGGACATGAAGCAATGCATTATTGATGCTTGCCCAGCCATCAAAGACGAAACAGTAGCACAAAGCAGGACATCCTTCATCCGCAGAGTGACCCTATGTATGCAAGCCAATGGGCATCACATTTAGCATGAGATGTGAACACTATGTTTAGTATGTAGTGCTGGTAACACAGTGGAAGTTTCTACAAAGGGACATTTTACCCAGTGATGTTAAGAAACATTTGTTTGCAACAGTTTGTCATTTAATGCATTAGATAAACATAACATTAATAATTATGTGATAATAAAACTAATTGGTTAAACATGTTTACATTCATCTTATGTGTTCTACCTGAACTTCCCAAATCAAAACTTTTTACCTAAACAACGGTAAAACTTTTAGTCCACTTGCTCATTTCACTAAAACCATTAACATGAATTTTACTATTACGAGTGAATGATTAACTGTCACTTACGCTAGATCTAGAGTAAAGTAAAGTTTTAATGTTGAACGGCATTACCTTTTTAGTAATGGATTAACGATAAGTGAAGTTAACATTGTGACTAACGTTGCGGTACACAGATATGTTACAGAACCGCATCACCCCTAGCCTATGGGATAAATACCTGATGGAATGTACGACGTTAATGCAGGATGGCAGCAGACCGTATTATTCGTTTCGGACCTCTTGATAAGGATGGAAGTGTGATTACGCATGTCAATCACCTCACAATTATGGGCAGCATGGGGTTCACGCCTGAGCCTCAGGACGTGCGCTAGCAGCGCATGTCGGGTGTTTCAAGCGTCAACTTCACGTCTCAATATCTCGGGATGTAATGGGAATATTGCAATGCAATCAATGCCATTGTGTATGTGCTTTGTCATGCTATGGATTGCTGAAGAAAAAATACAGGACGTCCATTTAAAAAAGCATAAGTTTGTGTTAAAAAACACATATGCTTTCGTTTTAGAATGTTTCCAAATATGTACATCCATGGGCCACAGCCCTACATTGATACCGGTGAAAGTAGTTTTTCAATAGCTGTTATTGTTCCAGAGATATTTTGGGTGGACAAAATAGCTGGGACACCCTGTATATTGAGAGGCCAATGTCAAAATACCCAGACTCATGAACAGGGGTCGACAAGACGTTCATGAACTTACACCACTTATTGCCCGAACTGCCCATTTCTGAGCCAAAAATATCCTTTTAGAATGGGAAGAGCTACCCCAAAATATAATACCATATGACATAAGCGAATGAAAATAAGCAAAGTAGACTAATTTTTGCGTCGCACGATCACTCACTTCAGATACCATTCGAATAGTAAAAATGGCAGCATTAAGTCTTTGAACAAGATCCTGAACGTGGGCTTTCCACGACAGTTTACTATCTATCTGAACACCTAGAAATTTGAACTATTCAGTTTCACTAATGATAGGCCCATTCTGTGAAATTAAAACGTAATATTTTGTTGAACTGTATGTTAAAAACTGTAAAACTGAATCTTACTGTGATTTTACGTTAGTTTATTTTCTGCAGACCATGAACTTAGGTGATGAACTGCACTATTTGAAACTGAGCCAATGTTGCACACAACATCCTTTACTACCAAGCTAGTGTCATCAGCAAACAGAAATATTTTAGAGTTACCCATAATACTAGAGGGCATATCATTTATATAAATGAGGAACAGGAGTTGTCCCAACACTGAACCCTGGGGCACCCCCCACTTGACTGCATCCCACTCAGACCACTCGTCATCACAGCCATTCTCACCACTGTGAAAAATGACCTTTTGTTGTCTGTTGCTAAAGTAAGAAGTGAACCAATTGTGAGCTACTCCCTGTATTCCATAATGGTCCAATTTCTGGAGCAATATTTTGTGATCAACACAAACAAACACCTTAGTTAAATCAAAAAATATGCCTAGCATTTGAAACCTTTTGTTTAACCCATCCAGTACCTCATGGAGGCCGGCTGGCCGAGCGGTTATAGGCACTTCAGTCTGGAACCGCGCAACCGCTACAGTTGCAGGTTCGAATCCTGCCTCGGGCAAGGATGTGTGTGATGTCCTTAGGTTAGTTAGGTTTATGTAGTTCTAAATTCTAGGGGACTGATGACCTCAGATGTTAAGTCCTGTAGTGCTCAGAGCCATTTGAACCATTTTTGAACCTCACGGAGAAAATAGAATATAGCATTTTCAGTTGTAAAACCAATTCTAAAGCCAAACTATACATTTGATAGCAAATTGTGTGATATAAAATGATCAATTATCCTTACGTACACAGCCTTTTCAATGACTTTACCAAACACTGATGGACTAGAAATAGGTCTAAAATTGTGTACATTATCCCTCTCTCCCTTTTTATAAAGTTGCTTTACAACTGAGTACTTTTAATTGTTTAGGAAACTGACCATTCCTAAAGGAAAAATTACAAATATGGCTAAATACAGGACTAACATTTGCAGCACAGTACTTTAATATTCTGCTAGGCACCCTATCATAGCCGTGAGAGTCCTGTCTTCAGCAATGTAATTATTGACTCAAAATCCCCCTTGTCTGTATTACAGAGGAGTATTTCAGACATCAATCTCAGATAGGCATTTGCCAAGAAAGTTATATGATTCTCTGTAGAAACTAAATACTAAACCAGCAATTCTCAGAACATGATTGTTAAATGCTATACACATATCTGATTTATCAGTAACAGAGATATTTTTACCATGAACTGACTTTATATCGTCAACCTTGTGCTGCACACTAGACAGCTCCTTCACAACTGACCATATGGTTTTAATTTTATCCTGTGAATTAGCTACTTTATTTGCATACCACATACTCTTTGCCTTCTAAATAACATTTTTAAGCACCTTACGATACTGTTTGTAATGGGCTACTGTAGCTTGATTGTGACTATTTCTAATATTTTGATATAATTCCTGCCTTGTTCAACATGAAATCCTTTTCCGACTAGTCAAATGCACATAAAACCAAAGAGCATATATTGCAGCCTTCTAGATGTATTCCACACTCCGATCCGTAGAACGCCAGTTTTCTTTCTTGGAGCGTGGAATGTCAGATCCCTTAATCAGGCAGGTAGGTTAGAAAATTTAAAAAGGGAAATGGATAGGTTAAAGTTAGATATAGTGGGAATTAATGAAGTTCGGTGGCAGGAGGAACAAGACTTCTGGTCAGGTGACTACAGGGTTATAAACACAAAGTCAAATAGGGGTAATGCAGGAGTAGGTTTAATAATGAATAGGAAAATAGGAATGCGGGTAAGCTACTACAAACAGCATAGTGAATGCATTATTGTGGCCAAGATAGATACGAAGCCCAAACCTACTACAGTAGTACAAGTTTATATGCCAACTAGCTCTGCAGATGACGAAGAAATTGACGAAATGTATGATGAAATAAAATAAATTATTCAGATAGTGAAGGGAGACGAAAATTTAATAGTCATGGGTGACTGGAATTCGAGTGTAGGAAAAGGGAGAGAAGGAAACGTAGTAGGTGAATATGGATTGGGGGTAAGAAATGAAAGAGGAAGCCGCCTGGTAGAATTTTGCACAGAGCACAACTTAATCATAGCTAACACTTGGTTTAAGAATCATGATAGAAGGTTGTATACATGGAAGAACCCTGGAGATACTAAAAGGTATCAGATAGATTATATAATGGTAAGACAGAGATTTAGGAACCAGGTTTTAAATTGTAAGACATTTCCAGGGGCAGATGTGGACTCTGACCACAATCTATTGGTAGATTAAAACTGAAGAAACTGCAAAAAGGTGGGAATTTAAGGAGATGGGACCTGGATAAACTGAAAGAACCAGAGGTTGTACAGAGTTTCAGGGAGAGCATAAGGGAACAATTGACAGGAATGGGGGAAAGAAATACAGTAGAAGAAGAATGGGTAGCTCTGAGGGATGAAGTAGTGAAGGCAGCAGAGGATCAAGTAGGTAAAAAGACGAGGGCTAGTAGAAATCCCTGGGTAACATAAGAAATATTGAATTTAATTGATGAAAGGAGAAAATATAAAAATGCAGTAAATGAAGCAGGCAAAAAGGAATACAAACATCTCAAAAATGAGATCGACAGGAAGTGCAAAATGGCTAAGCAGGGATGGCTAGAGGACAAATGTAAGGATGTAGAGGCTTATCTCACTAGGTGTAAGATAGATACTGCCTACAGGAAAATTAGAGAGACCTTTCGAGATAAGAGGACCACTTGTATGAACATCAAGAGCTCAGATGGAAACCCAGTTCTAAGCAAAGAAGGGAAAGCAGAAAGTTGGAAGGAGTATATAGAGGGTCTATACAAGGGCGATGTACTTGAGGACAATATTATGGAAATGGAAGAGGATGTAGATGAAGGTGAAATGGGAGATACGATACTGCGTGAAGAGTTTGACAGAGCACCGAAAGACCTGAGTCGAAACAAGGCCCCCGGAGTAGACAACATTCCACTGGAACTACTGACGGCCTTGGGAGAGCCAGTCGTGGCAAAACTCTACCGTCTGGTGAGCAAGATGTATGAAACAGGCGAAATACCCTCAGACTTCCAGAAGAATTAATAATTCCAATCCCAAAGAAAGCAGGTGTTGACAGATGTGAAAATTACCGAACAATCAGTTTAATAAGCCACAGCTGCAAAATACTAACACGAATTCTTTACAGACGAATGGAAAAACTAGTAGAAGCCGACCTCGGGGAAGATCAGTTTGGATTCCGTAGAAATACTGGAAGACGTGAGGCAATACTGACCTTATGACTTATCTTAGAAGAAAGATTAAGGAAAGGCAAACCTACGTTTCCAGCATTTGTAGACTTAGAGAAAGCTTTTGACAATGTTGACTGGAATACTCTCTTTCAAATTCTAAAGGTGGCAGGGGTAAAATACAGGGAGCAAAAGGCTATTTACAATTTGTACAGAAACCAGATGGCAGTTATAAGAGTCGAGGGACATGAAAGGGAAGCAGTGGTTGGGAAGGGAGTAAGACAGGGTTGTAGCCTCTCCCCGACGTTATTCAATCTGTATATTGAGCAAGCAGTAAAGGAAACAAAAGAAAAATTCGGAGTAGGAATTAAAATCCATGGAGAAGAAATAAAAACTTTGAGGTTTGCCGATGATATTGTAGTTCTGTCAGAGACAGCAAAGGACTTGGAAGAGCAGTTGAACGGAATGGATGGTGTCTTGAAGGGAGAATGTAAGATGAACATCAACAAAAGCAAAACGAGGATAATGGAATGTAGTCGAATTAAGTCGGGTGATGTTGAGGGTATTAGATTAGGAAATGAGACACTTAAAGTAGTAAAGGAGTTTTGCTATTTGGGGAGCAAAATAACTGATGATGGTCGAAGTAAAGAGGATATAAAATGTAGACTGGCAATGGCAAGGAACGCGTTTCTGAAGAAGAGAAATTTGTTAACATCGAGTATTGATTTAAGTGTCAGGAAGTTGTTTCTGAAAGTATTCGTATGGAGTGTAGCCATGTATGGAAGTGAAACATGGACAGTAAATAGTTTGGACAAGAAGAGAACAGAAGCTTTTGAAATGTGGTGCTACAGAAGAATGCTGAAGATTAGATGGGTAGATCACATAACTAATGAGGAAGTATTGAATAGGATTGGGGAGAAGAGAAGTTTGTGGCACAACTTGACCAGAAGAAGGGATCGGTTGGTAGGACATGTTTTGAGGCATCAAGCGATCACCAATTTAGTATTGGAGGGCAGCGTGGAGGGTAAAAATCGTATGGGGAGACCAAGAGATGAATACACTACGCAGATTCAGAAGGATGTAGGTTGCAGTAGGTACTGGGAGATGAAGAAGCTTACACAGGATAGAGTAGCATGGAGAGCTGCATCAAACCAGTCTCAGGACTGAATACCACAACAACAAACAACATAGATGTATTCCATTTAAGTTTGCTTGAAAGTAATTCTTGGAATTGTCATTCACCAAGTGAACTGAAATGTTGCTTCAAAAAGTGGGCACTGCAAGATGGTCAAGGCATACATTTAATTATTTTTCAGGAACTTTGGATGCAATTTCATCTTTGAAACTCTGGTAACTTATTGTCCAAGAGTTCTACTACTAAATAAAAAATTAATTGAAAACTGACATTTTTGATCAATTTCATGAAAATCCTCACTTAATGCACAGTACAATTCCTCAGAAAATAGGTGAATTTGTTTACTATCCAGTGATACTTGATTCTGTAGCTCTCTTGTCGCATTATAATAGTGTGACCCATTTAAAAAATCTAAGTGGAATGTTTCACAGATTCCATTTACGGTAGAACTGTTCACCAAGTTTGATCAATTCTTTACACGATGAAATTCAAATAGTAAAATTATAAGCAAGACGTTAAAAGAAGAGTATTTTTACACCACAGAATATTGTGCTTGGTATAGCTGGGTAAAAATCAAGATGCCTTTCCTTGTAATGCAAGGAGCCACAGAAAAGAAATGTGTCAAGCAATGCCCTAGTCTGGGGTAACGAAACATCTGGCACCAATGCATCAAAAAGTATTTATAAGGGAAGATGTGCCATCATTGTGATGACAATGCCCTATGAAATAATAAGAGTTATTCAGAGTGCAAGAATGCTCATTCACGAAGATGATGAAGAGGAAGAAGGTATGCAGCCCCTCTGAAGAGTGAAGTTGGGCAGTATTGCTACTGGGCCTAGTTTCATCCAGGAGCTAACTAAATGACAAGAACAGGATAGATGTAGTCATTGCCACCCAGTGATGACAATGTGTTTCTACAACTTCTTGTCTCTTCTGGAGTGGAGATGGTGCTATTGAAGAAGCACAGGCATGCAGATACTCATAAATTCCTCCTCCTCCGACCTGTTCCCAGCCAGTCTCTCTTTTTCAGTTTGGTCAGATGTTCCCAGACAGTCTCCAGGTGTGAATATGATTCCAATTATCCAACAGTGCCAGTCTCTAATTCCTAAATGAAGACTGTTTGAATTACACAATGATGCAGTCAGTCACCTACCCTGGATTTAGGTGCCAAAAGCTGTAGTGATCTGCCTGAGCAGAAGTTTATATGCTAACAACCTGGCATCTTCACTGATCTAGCTGATGGGACTTGTGTTCTGATCCCAACTGGCTACATTGCCACTGCCCCCAATCCTTGCAAACCACTTTGTCACTAATCATCCCCCAGGATAAGCACATGCCTTTGACATTGATCATGGTAGGAGCTCCTGTTTCAATATTGTCCTTTGCTGCAGTGTATTCCATGGCACACAATGGTCCAGCAGTCTGGATGGGGCTAACTGTCATTGGCACACAGTCGCTGTCAATGCTGGCGATCCTGCTGACTGTAATGGGTGACACAGATCATGAACACCACTGCTGAAGAATACTTGCTGATGAAGACTCACTGGGCTCTGCACCCCATCATGTCATCCCAAGGTTCTTGGCCTCCCCTTCAGCAGTGACCACACCTCTACATCTAACATGAATAAAAATCTAATTCAACGAGGAATGTATTACTAGTGGTTCAGATCCAGTCAGCATCCCTCACAATCCAGTACTCAGTGATGGAGACAGCATTACCTCCTGAGATTCACGCAGATGTTTGCTCTGCTACAGTAGAGACTAACCCCCAGGCTTCATAGTATTTTGTGAATATGGTTTGTCCCACTTGTTTTCTCACAGACAATGCACTACTATTTCGATCAAACTTTTGGGAACGAGTTTATCCAGGAGAAGCAAGTTCGTTATATCTTAATCTCAAACTATCATCTGGCATCAAATCTAGCTGAATGCACTATGAGTGAATTGGGAAGATTGTTCATGTGGTAAGATTCATCAAAATTGTGTGCAAAAGCTAGAAAGATTCTAAGATATTATCAGTCTGGCTGACAACCTCTGGAGCACCACCTGTACTGTATTATTTAGTGAGAAGACTGACAAACTTTTAAAGACTTTATTAACTTTGCAGACTGGCACGAAATATCACAAGAGAAAAGATGGAAGATGGTATTAGAGCACCAGAAGCACTTGATGGATTAGATCATCAAGGGGGGCGACTATGTACTAATTAGATATCACATGAAATTGTCAAAGGTAAAAGGTGAAATAATGAAATTACATACCTCTCTCTTGGACTATTTCATGTCAGAAGAAACAGTTACCCAATTTCTGTGGAATTAGAATATTTGAATGGTAGATGTATTTTGGAATCTATCACATCGAAAATATGAAGCAATGTTATTTACAGAAAAATGTACTAAACTTTTGAAAATGTTTTAAAATTTGTTTCATATCTCTATAAATTAGTGTGTTCATTACTGGGTGTGTAACAGACTGCAGAGAATCTTCCTAGCAAATCACATCTTTATACTGCACCAAGCTATTTTCCATGAGGCAAGTTTTTAATGTTTGATGGCAAGAGTAGTGCAAGTATCATTTCTGTATGATACGTTGCTTGTTTTTACTGCTATTTACAAGATGGTTGCACTTAACACTACATCGCCACAAGCAAGTGACCCATGCAAATAACACCTTGTCAGAACGAAATTTTCACTCTACAGCGGAGTGTGTGCTGATATGAAACTTCCTGGCAGATTAAAACTGTGTGCCGGACTGAGACTCGAACTCGGGACCTTTGCCTTTCGCAGGCAAGTGCTCTACCAACTGAGCTACCCAACCACGACTCACGCCCCGTCCTTACAGCTTTACTTCTGCCAGTACCTCGTCTCCTACCCTCCAAACTATACAGAAGCTCTCCTGTGACCCTTGCAGAACTGTTGTTGTTGTTGTTGTTGTTGTGGTCTTCAAGTCCTGAGACTGGTTCGATGCAGCTCTCCATGCTACTCTATCCTGTGCAAGCTGCATCATCTCCCAGTATGTACTGCAGCCTACATCCTTCTGAATATGCTTAGTGTATTCATCTCTTGGTCTCCCTCTATGATATATACCCTCCACACTGCCCTTCAGTATTAAATTGGTGATCCCTTAATGCCTCAGAACATGTCCTACCAACTGATCCCTTCTTCTAGTCAAGTTGTGCCACAAACTCCTCTTCTCCCCAATTCTATTCAATACTTCCTCATTAGTTATGTGATCTACCCATCTAATCTCCAGCATTTTTCTGTAGCACCACATTTCGAAAGCTTCTATTCTCTTCTCGTCCAAACTGTTTATCATCCATGTTTCACTTCCATACATGGCTACACTCCATACAAATACTTTCAGAAACAACTTCCTGACACTTAAACCAATACTCGATGTTAATAAATTTCTCTTCTTCAGAAACGCTTTCCTTGCCATTGCCAGTCTACATTATATATCCTCTCTACTTCGATCATCATCAGTTATTTTGCTCCCCAAATAGCAAAACTCCTTTAGTATTTTAAGTGTCTCATTTCCTAATCTAATTCCCTCAGCATCACCCGACTTGATTCGACTACATTCCCTTACCCTCGTTTTGCTTTTGTTGATGTTCATCTTATACCCTCCTTTCAAGACACTGTCCATTCCATTCAACTGCTCTTCCAAGTCCTTTGCTGTCTCTGACAGAATTACAATGTCATCGGCGAACCTCAAAGTTTTTATTTCTTCTCCATGGATTTTAATTCCTACTCCGAACTTTTCTTTTATTTCCTTTATTGCTTGCTCAATATACAGATTGAATAACATCAGGGATAGGCTGCAACCCTGTCTTACTCCCTTCCCAACCACTGCTTCCCTTTCATACCGCTCGACTCTTATAACTGCCATCTGCTTTCTGTACAAATTGTAAATAGCCTTTCACTCCCTGTATTTTACCCCTGCCACCTTCAGAATTTGAAAGAGAATATTCCAATCAACATTGCCAAAAGCTTTCTCTAAGTCTACAAATGCTAGAAACGTAGGTTTGCCTTTCCTTAATCTTTCTTCTAAGATAAGTTGTAGGGTCAGTATTGCCTCACGTGTTCCAAGATTTCTACGGAATCCAAACTGATCTTCCGTGAGGTTGGCTTCTATCAGTTTTTCCATTCGTCTGTAAAGAATTCGCATTAGTATTTTGCAGCTGTGACTTATTAAACTGATAGTTCAGTAATTTTCACATCTGTCAACACCTGCTTTCTTTGGAATTGGAATTATTATATTCTTCTTGAAGTCTGAGGGTATTTCGCCTGTCTCATACATCATGCTCACCAAATGGTAGAGTTTTGTCAGGACTGGCTCTCCCAAGGCCGTCAGTAGTTCTAATGGAATGTTGTCTACTCCGGGGGCCTTGTTTCGACTCAGGTCTTTCAGTGCTCTGTCAAACTCTTCATGCAGTATCATATCTCCCATTTCATCTTCATCTACATCCTCTTCCATTTCCATAATATTGTCCTCAAGTACATCGCCCTTGTATAGACCCTCTATACACTCCTTCCACCTTTCTGCTTTCCCTTCTTTGCTTAGAATGGGGTTTCCATCAAAGCTCTTTATATTCATGCAAGTGGTTCTCCTTTCTTCAAAGGTCTCTTTAAGTTTCCTATACACTGTATCTATCTTACCCCTAGTGAGATAAGCTTCAACATCCTTACATTTGTCCTCTAGCCATCCCTGCTTAGCCATTTTGCACTTCCTGTCTATCTCATTTTTGAGATGTTTGTATTCCTTTCTGCCTGCTTCATTTACTGCATTTTTATATTTTCTCCTTTCATCAATTAAATTCAATATCTGTTATGTCACCCAAGGGGTTCTACTAGCCCTCATCTTTTTACCAATTTGATCCTCTGCTGCCTTTACTATTTCATCCCTCAAAGTTACCCATTCTTCTTCTTCTGTATTTCTTTCCCCCATTCCTGCCAGTTGTTCCCTTATGCTCTCCCTGGAACTCTGTACAACCCTTGGTTCTTTCCGTTTTTCCAGGTCCCATCTCCTTAAATTCCCATCTTTTTGCAGTTTCTTCAGTTTTAATCTACAGTTCATAATCAATAGATTGTGGTCAGAGTCCACATCTGCCCCTGGAAATGTCTTACAATTTAAAACCTGGTTCCTAAATCTCTGTCTTACCATTATATAGTCTATCTGATACCTTTTAGTATCTCCAGGGTTCTTCCATGTATAAAACCTTCTTTCATGCTTCTTAAACCTATGGTTAAGTTATGCTCTGCGCAAAATTCTACCAGACGGCTTCCTCTTTCATTTCTTAGCCACAATCTATATTCACCATATTCAGAACTAGCACTCCTGAAACAAAGGATATTGCGGAGACATGGCTTAGCCACAGCCTGGGGGATGTCAGTTCACGTGACACCATGAGCTGGCATGCCCTCAACTACACGACACTGCCAAGCTACTAATCCACAATGCATCACATTTCACGATGCCGACAACAACTGTGTGGAATCTCGTCCATCCACTAAATGGTACTCTGAAGTCAGTGTGTCCTTAAACACACCCACGTGGAGAGTACATTGTCGCTAGGCAACAGTTGTGTGGGAGGAACCAATTGTCAGTTATGATATTAATAAAACAGAGTACCAGTCAGTGTAGTGAATGTTTATCATAAGATAGTGCGACATAAAGTGTGTTCACATCTGGATACTTGAAACTTTCTAGGTATTTATGTTAAAATATGTTTTTACTTATATATACTGTCACAAACTTACCCCTACCCACTTCCATATTCATTCTTCATTTCCAATCATACAGACCGTAATTATATATTTGACAAAGTCTGAAACATAATGTATCTTGTGTGCCTATTTTATAATAATCTTGCTAAATGGTTACATAATTATTTGATATATTGTTCACCATGATAATACATAGTGATTAATGATCCTTATTCAGTGGAAACTTTTAAGATTATAATAAGTTTGTTTAATAACACCTTACCAATGTGCGATTTACTTTTGTAAAGATTCCTCTAAAGAGCAACAATAACTTTATGCTACATTTAAATTAGTGGATAGCTGATTAATTTTACCATACATTTTTAATCACTGTCCTTGGAACATGTTAAATGAATGACTTTTCCTGAGAGCCTAACTACGAGAATTTTATATAAATTGAGCGTGGATAGGGAGACAAAGGAAAGGAAGGGGAGG
This sequence comes from Schistocerca cancellata, assembly GCF_023864275.1. NCBI lineage: Eukaryota > Metazoa > Arthropoda > Insecta > Orthoptera > Acrididae > Schistocerca > Schistocerca cancellata. The sequence goes on along the minus strand of NC_064636.1, from coordinate 168,690,456 downwards.
GGGAGGGGATCACTGCTGTCAGCTGCATCAGAACATTGTGTGAAATCAGCAGCAGTGAGTGAAAATGTGTACCAGAACAGGATTCGAATCCAAGATCTCCTGCTTACTACGCAGGTGCATTAACCACTGCACCATCTGGAACACAGCATTATTGCGACAGCATGTATTATCTTGGTACACCTCAAAGCTGATCCACATTCCAATCAAGCACCATCTATCTTCAGTCTCTCATTTCCTCAAACCTCACTACTCTGGGATTCCCACAGGAGGTAGGACGTATTTGTCATCCACACAGAAGGTTTCTCAGTTAGGCTTAATTAATTATACAAACGCATGGTGTCTGTTCCTTCAGACATGTCCAATAGAACAGACACCAATCATTCATATAAATAAATTCATATGCTATTGTTGAGAGGTAATTGATGATTTTTCCCACTAATACATGTGTATTGATTAATAGCAGATAACACCCACCTTATTCGCTGCATTTTGCATGGCAATTGTTCTGCAAATAACTGTATTTTTGTGTCTTCTTCACTCTCAGTCTTCATAAAACACTATATTGGTAAGATTTCTCCCATATGCCACTTTTTACATGGTTTTTGACGCTAAGTTCTTATGAAATAACATTTGTCAAGTTTGCATAATTTTTTGTGTGTCTGTTAATACACTGCTTTCTAGTCTTAATCTATTGCTGTTGGTCTTTCCTTGTCTACTGAGGACCTTATGGTTTTTCATTCATATAGAGCTTTAATTTACCACAGAATTTCAGTTCAAAAATTTTTACAAATCTGAGAATGTGTCAGGATTTTGTATGCTCACATGTGATAATACTTACCATTTTCAGCACTTTCTAAATGCTTATTGTTTAGTTTGACCACATATTGAGTATCAGTAATCATGCTGATTAAGCGATATCCAACAATAAAAAAATTATCTTTGCCTGCTGACAATGGTTGGTGAATTATTGCTGTCATGTTGTGCATGGTGGATGTCATTTTTGAATCAGACTTGGTCAGCAGTGCTGTTGAAATTCAGAAGCATTTAGATGTGTCTTTATAAAATCGAGAATATGCCCAAACTAATTATTAACTCTGCATCTCCACTATTTCCAGAGTTGCCAAGTGAAGACTTAATAATGATTAGTGGCATATGGTTTTTTTTTTTCTAAAACAGAGCGTAATTTCAACTGATTTTGAAGGAATAGCGCCAATAATATGTCATTCACTGTGTAATCTATCACTGGCTGTAATCAGTTAAGTCCTTTAGGGTTTGTTTCATTATGTGCCACTAAAGAGCGGCTGCTTGGAGAGGAATAATGTAGCACTGACACTAATATATTGGTGGGCGCATTACAATAGCATAGCCCACCATTTCTTCAGTAACCAATCGAAAGGAGTGGGGAGGAGTCTATTTCATTGCTTTCCACACCTATCTGCACCTAAACATTTGTGAGTCTTGTTTTGCTGAAATTTGCTTCTGCTAAATGGAAGTGGCTTAGGCCATCTGCAACAGCCTCATTGGTGTTTTATCTCTGCTACAGAGTGGATGACTCGCACCAGTTGCTCTTAATCTTGCCTGGTGTCTCAATCTAAGCCACACCACAGTAACAACTAGACTTCTTTGAAGGTAATTATGAGAATGTAAAAGGGCTTTGGACAACTTAAGATCAAAGAAGACAGAAGGTATAGACTACATTCCACCAGACCTTCTAAAATCATTGGGAGAGGTGACAACAGAACGATCTTTCTTGTTGGTGTATATAATATATAAGATTGGTGATATACCCTGTGTCCTTGGAAAATCATCATCCACACAATTACAAAGATAGCAAGAGCCAAAACTGTGAGAATTATCACACAGTCACCTTAACAGCTTATGAATTCAAATTTCTTACATGAACAGTATACAGGAGAATGGAAATCTGAGGATCTGTAACATGAGGATCCGTTTGGTTTTACTACAGGTATAGGCACCAGAGAGGCAGTTCTGATGTAGCAGTTGATAATGGGGACAATACTGAAGAAAAAGCAAGACACTTTCATAGGAATTGTTGACCTGATAAAAAAGCTTGACAGTGTCAAATGGTGCAAGATATTTGGAATTCTGAGAAAAATAGGGGTAACCTATAGGGAAAGATGTGTCTACAATATGTGCAAGGACTCTGGAGTGAACAATAAGATTGGAAGACAAAGAATGAAGTGCTCAGATTAAAAAGGGATGTAGGACACAGATATTGCCTTTTGCCCCTACTATTCAGTCTATACACTGAAGAAACAAGTTTAAGACTGGGATTAAAATTCAAGGTGAAAGGAAATCAATGATTACATTCAACGATGATACTGCTATCCTCAGTGAAAGTGAAGAAGAGTTACAGTATGTGTTGTATGGAATTAACAGTCTAGTGAGTACAGAATACAGATACAGAGTAAATCAAAGTAATATGAAAGTGATGAGAAGTAGCAGAAATGAGAACAGCAAGAGACCTAACATCAGAGTTAGGATCACAAAGTAGATGAAGTTACAGAATTCTGCTACACAGGCAGCAAAATACCCCACGATGGATGCAGCAATAACATAAAAAGCAGACTACCACTGGCCATAAGGTCATTTATAGCCAACAGAAGTCTACTGGTATCAAACATAGGCCTTAACCTGAGAAAGACATTCGTGAGAATGTACCTTTGGCACACAGCATTTTATGATAGTGAAACATGGACAGTTAGGAACAGAGTAAAATCAAAGCACTGGAGATGATGTGCTACAGAAGTATGTTGAAAATCATATTGATTGATAAGTTAAGGAACAAGGAGGTTTTCCACAGAATTGGCGAGGAAAGAAATATATGGAAAACACCGACAAGGAGGAGGAATTCAATGATAGGACATCTGTTAAAGAAATCGGGGAATAATTTCCGTGGTACTAGAGGAAGCTGTAGAGAGTAAAAATTGTACAGGAAGGCAGAGATTGGAGTGCATTCAGAAAGTAATTGAAGACATAGGTTACAACTGCTACTCCGAGACAAAAAGGTTGGCACAGAAGAGGAATTAATGGTGGGCTGCATCAAACCAGTAAGAAGACTGATGATTCAAAACAGACACACATTCTCCTAACACAACCATCATCTCTATCACGGCCACAATACACTTACTATCTTGTACGCAGCAGCAACTCCATTATTCCCAACAACATGGGTGGCAAAATTTCGTGATAAGAGTTTCATGAATTTTTCCTTTGATAAATGCTTCAATGGCACCTGCTGCTCTCTCTCACCCTTTCAGCTATTTGCAAAATTTTCACATCCTGAGACCAAGGTGAGACTATCACATCAGTAAGTTGGACATCACTGTACCCACAAAGTGAAGAAAAATTATGCTGTCGCTATTGTCTCCGCATTAGTCACTGTATTCAGTGTTTTGTGTGTGTGTGTGTGTGTGTGTGTGTGTGTGTGTGTGTGTGTGTGTGTGTGTGTGCGCGCGGATGTGTGCGTTATATTTTTATCGATTTCAAAAGCCCTCTACTGTCCCGTCTTATTCATTAACGTTTTAATCTACAGTTCATAATCAATAGATTGTGGTCAGAGTCCACATCTGCCCCTGGAAATGTCTTACAATTTAAAACCTGGTTCCTAAATCTCTGTCTTACCGTTATATAGTCTATCTGATACCTTTTAGTATCTCCAGGGTTCTTCCATGTATACAACCTTCTTTCATGCTTCTTAAACCTAGTGTTAGCTATGATTAAGTTGTGCTCTGCGCAAAATTCTACCAGACGGCTTCCTCTTTCATTTCTTAGCCCCAATCCATATTCACCATATTCAGAACTGGATAATTATTCAAACAAAATTATATGTATTTCTTCTTCATAAGTTATTCTTTTGAAACAAGCCTCACCTCTATCTGTACAGAAAATAACTGTGGGTAGCACTGCGAAAATTTAAGTGATGTTTAATATCTTGTAATATAGCAATGTTGCTGTTGTTGTTGTTGTTGTGGTCTTCAGTCCTGAGACTGGTTTGCTGCAGCTCTCCATGCTACTCTATCCTGTGCAAGCTGCTTCATCTCCCAGTACCTACTGCAACCTACATCCTTCTGAATCTGCTTAGTGCATTCATCTCTTGGTCTCCCTCTACGATTTTTACCCTCCACGCTGCCCTCCAGTACTAAATTGGTGATCCCTTGATGCATCAGAACATGTCCTACCAACCGATCCCTTCTTCTAGCCAAGTTGTGCCACAAACTCCTCTTCTCCCCAATTCTATTCAATACTTCCTCATTAGTTATGTGATCTACCCATCTAATCTTCAGCATTCTTCTGTAGTAACACATTTCAAAAGCTTCTATTCTCTTCTTGTCCAAACTATTTATTGTCCATGTTTCTGTTCCATACATGGCTACACTCCACACAAATACTTTCAGAAACGACTTCCTGACACTTAAATCTATACTTGATGTTAACAAATTTCTCTTCTTCAGAAAAGCTGTCCTTGCCATTGCCAGTCTATATTTTATATCATCTCTACTTCGACCATCATCAGTTATTTTTCTCCCCAAATAGCAAAACTCCTTTACTACTTTAAGTGTCATTTCCTAATCTAATTCCCTCAGCATCACATAAGTTAACTCGACTACATTCCATTACCCTCGTTTTGCTTTTGTTGATGTTCATCTTATATCCTCCTTTCAAGACACTGTCCATTCCGTTCAACTGCTCTTCCACGTCCTTTGCTGTCTCTGACAGAATTACAATGTCATCAGCAAACTTTAAAGTTTTTATTTCTTCTCCATGGATTTTAATACTTATTCCGAATTTTTCTTTTGTTTCCTTTACTGCTTGCTCAATATACAGATTGAATTACATCGGGGATAGGCTGCATCCCTGTCTTACTCCCTTCCCAACCACTGCTTCCCTTTCATACCGCTCGATTCTTATAACTGCCATCTGGTTTCTGTACAAATTGTAAATAGCCTTTTGCTCCCTGTATTTTACCCCTGCCACCTTCAGAATTTGAAAGAGAGTACTCCAATCAACATTGTCAAAAGCTTTCTCTTTAAGTCTACAAATTCTAGAAATGTAGGTTTGCCTTTTCTTAATCTAGCTTCTAAGATAAGCCTTAGGGTCAGTATTGCCTCATGTGTTCCAACATTTCTACGGAATCCAAACTGATCTTCCCCGAGGTTGGCTTCTACCAGTTTTTCATTCATCTTTAAAGAATTCGCATTAGTATTTTGCAGTTGTGACTTATTAAACTGATAGTTCAGTAATTTTCACATCTGTCAACACCTACTTTCTTTGGGATTGGAATTATTATATTCTTCTTGAAGTCTGAGGGTATTTTGACTGTCTCATACATTTTGCTCACCAGATGGTAGAGTTTTGTCAGGACTGGCTCTCCCAAGGCTGTCAGTAGATATAGCAAAATCTGTTGTAAATCAACTCATGGAAGTGTCACCAAAGAGGCACTACAAACATGAACTTAATATACAGAACCATTACAGTGGGATATTCATCTAACCTGATCAGTTCTTTACATAAAATATCTATATCACATAATTCTCATTTGTCATGAACTGTAACCGGAGAGCTGAAACTGCAAAGATGTGCAACTTTAGAGCTCCATCTGATAGACATTTACAGGGATACACAAATTAGTGAGAAACACCAGTAGCTATAGTTAGGTCATCCCTTAGATATGATAATTTAATTAATTTTTCTGTGCTAACCAATCAGTTACTTTATAAACTTATATCAGCAGAAAAATTTAATAGCAGAGGAAACAGCAAACTATTTTCATAACTTCATACTTCAGTAAAAAGTAGTTATTGTTATGTTTAAATCTAACCAGTACCATCTTCTGACAAACTCAGTTCAATCAAGTAACTGCAATACTGCAAAGGGCGTCACTTACAATTGTATTCTCCTCAGTTATGTTTCTGTCTGGACTCCAGCGAATGATGCTGTGCGTAAAAATATCCTTTTACTCATGATTCGTCATGTGTCTTTTACTGTCTTTAAACTGAATCGTTTTAGACAGTACCAGTTGCTGCTGAGCTTATCTATAGAACAGAAATGTCACCTGTTATATGCTACATCAGTTTTCATAGTAATTTTAGATTGACAAGATGTTAACTGGTTGTGCATTGGTAACAAGTTTTTATGAAAGTGTTTCTTAAAAGATGTAAACTGACATTCAATTACAAAATAACTGAAATCACACAATGAACCTATGTAAGAGGGCATGCTGAAAAGTAACACCACTCTTACAGGAATCGGTAGATTGACTACTGTGAGTAATGAGCATAGTGAGCAGGCGCACTACGAATGTAGTGTGTAGGCAGAAGTTTAAAGTGTAGGTCTCACGGGGTGTGTACCAATGATAAACCCCCCACGGTCGCAGTATCCCCCGTCTCCTCAGTGTCTCAGTTGGACAGAGCATCTGCCATGCAAGCAGGAGATCCAAGGCTCCAGTCCCAGTCGGGGTACACATTTTCAATTGTCCCCATTGATATTTATCAACTCCTGTGAGTAGCTAATGGTCTGGATTTCTCTGTAATTTCATTCTTCGAGATCTGCAAGACCACTAATGGTATCTGTTATGTCTGAAAGAACAGATACCATCTTCAGAACAGATACCATGTTCATATAAACTGCAGTCATGTTATAAAACTTCACAAAAGCAACACTTGGCCCAACAGAGTGTATTGTCAGTGGATATTTTTCTGAAAATTGCTCATTTATTATACAAGATGCAGCACAAGGATTTCACTGGCAGCAATCCCTGGCCATAGTGCATCTTTTTGTAGTTTATGTACCGAAATCAGGGTCAGCATAATCACCTGTAAAGACAATGTGCATATTAAATGACTATATCATTCACTCAACAGCTGCAGTACATTATTGTCAGAAAACCATTATTCCCTATATAAAAGATGCAATGCCACACTTAGGAAAAATCACAACTTTTCAGATGGAGCATCATCTCAATATAAAAACCAGAAAAATTTAAAAATCTGACACTGCATTCTGAGGACTTCGAAACTGATGCTGAGTGGCATTTCTTTGCTACTATCCACGAGAAGAGTGCCTGTGATAAGAGTTGGGGGGACAGTCAAAAGACTGGCCCCCAGGAGAAGTCTTCAAGAACTTCAGCACCCAATCCTCACTGCACAAGCACTTTTTCTAATTTGCATCACAAGATATAAAGGGTATTCAGTTCTTCTATGTGCCCTGAGAAGACATCGAAAACAACACTGCAATACTACTGGATGAAAGACTTGATCAGTGCAGGACAATTCCAAACACAAGACCGTACCACCACTTTATACCTACCGGAAAGGATGTTGTTAAGATGCATCAAACTTCATGCTGTGTGAGATATGATATGGGTTATCTCTCACACAATGCAGAGGCACAACAGTCTCCAGTACAATACCAAGCATTATTGTTGCAGGATATCAGGCCCTCTTCTTACATTACTTGCGTCTACAATTCTAAGTGGTATCTTGCCTTTGTTATGAACTCTTCTGAAGAGAACCAAGATGTTTTGGTGAAGTATCTGCATCCACCTGGACCAATTAAGGCTTACTTTTTAACCAATAAAGTCAGGTGGGTGAAATTTGGGGAGATTCTAAAACCAAATACTGTGCCAAACACTGTAACAGGCAGACAGTACGCACCGGACAGGTCAATTGAAATTTAAATACTCTAGTTGTTCAACAACTTTCCACAATCCAAATGAGGATAGGCACCCTTCCTATGTAACTTTCTGTTTAGATAATGACTTGTGTGTCCAGAGTGTGAAACATACTACTTCTACTAACTCACATTGGATATTCTGCAGAATAATGGGTCTCTTGTGTCAAATTCTGTAGCACTTACAATATTGTCCTTATCGACACGTACGCGCTGGTAAAGAGTGCAATAAAAAAGGTATGCATTGGAGTAACACAAAGATATTTTGGGGGTAATTAGACTTAGATACAAGGTACATAATGAACCAATTTGCAGCATGCTGTAACATTGCACACATTGCATTTGGAGACCCCCAAATAGTAATTTTTGACAATTTCAGAATTTTCAAAATCCTTAAAGTCAATGTGTGCATGCAAGTAACACAACCACATTTGTTTCATGAATTCAGCTTTATCACCTCTCTATACACACCAAATATTGTTTCAGTACTATCATTGACATGAGATAAAAAATATTGGAAACTTGCAAAAATGTGATAACTTGTGTAGCTGTTTGTCTATTTATTACTTCCGACCCATGAACCATTGCAAAATATCCTTGCTTTCTCTTACAAGGGAGACGTGTTACCTTTCAAAGGAAACCAACCTTTTGGCTGTATCTGATTTAGTACAGGAGCTAGGATGTCATACAGGGATTGCAGGTTTTTTGAAAACAAGACTACAATTGTAACTTTGGGAGGACCTAACTCAGTCCCCTGGGGATTTCACATATTTAATACCTGAGATATGAGCTTACTTTAGTGCAGGTATTAACTGTACCAAATTTCATTGAAATCTGTAATCGTGATGCAACCCACTTTGGTTAAAATCTGATTATTTTTAATGGAATGACCCTGCTCCATCTTTCTGCACCAATTCAGAAAGATATCCCTTCCCTGACTGAAACCCAATCCCACATGCTGTTCCTTAAATGCTCCGTAAACTATGGAATCCCCCCTCCCCAAATGGTCTCACCATTAAAATTCTTTTCTCTGGGTCCCACCACTCCTTTCGTAATGAATAATGACCTTCACCTTCTTCAGATTCCACCAATCCCTTGCCCTCACAAACCTGGTACTTCAAAAATCATCTCCCTTGCACAGGCATCCCAGAACAATCTCTGCTACTTCCATAAGATACTGCTACTATGCAATCCCAACTACATACATCACATCTCTGAAAGTCATTCCCTTGCTTTCCATCACTTGGAGGAGTATTCCACACACCTTTTCAACTTGACACACACTCAAAAATTCGCTATCAACACCCCGCTAAATTTATAGCTGAAATAATTTCAGGAGATTGTTGTTAACCTTTCCACCAAAATCCCCAGCTCCACAGACGTTTCAGTCCTATCCAACAGCTTCATCTTTACCCCTACACCCAGAATTAACCAGGACTGACTCCTCAAAACCAATTATCCTTCTCACAATCACTCCAACAGAAATATTTCTTTGCCACCAATCCCTCCAACCAAAGATAACCTAATCCTAAGACTGAAACCTGACACTCTCAGTTCATACTACCATCCAACCACACTCCTCCCCACCTCCCACCTAACAATCCCCAGGTCACTTTCCAGGACTTCCTACCTCCAACTTTGCCTCACAATCCTTCCCCACCTCCCTTCCTAGGAACACCAATCTTCCAGCAAATGAAAAGGCAGCCATACACAACCTCTAGACAGATCTTGGCATGATCATTCCACCTGTACACAAAGTTTCAACCACTGTCTTTATGAATTGCAGTGACTACCTAGCAGAAAGCTTCTGCCAATTATCTAAGTACTCCCACTATAAATGCTGCCAGAGTGTTCCCATTCCCTGACATCCAACATAACCTCCAAACCTGCTTAAAACCTTGGTCCCTTCCCACAACCTCCCTGCTGAATCCATTTCCCTCCTCTCCCTACAACACCCTGGACACTCACCTCCTACATGTTCCACAAAATCCACAAACCCAACAATCCCGAATGCCCCACTGTGGCCCATTATTGTGCCCCAATGAAAGAATTTTGGCCCTCATTGAGCAACGCCTCCAATGAACTGCCTGACATCTAGCCACCCACATCAAAGATACCAATCACCTTCTTCAATGACTTTCCACCATCATTGTCCCTTTACCTCCTAGGCCCCCACTCGTCACCTTTGGGTGCCACTTCCCTACACACCAACATCTCTCAAGCCTAGTGGCTTGCTACTATCAAACACTACATTTTCCAATGTTCTTCAGACTCCGGACTCACTACCTCACTCATCATACACCTTGCTCGCTTCATCTTAACACACACCTACTTCTTTGAAGGGAAGATATACAAATCTGTGGCACAGCCATGGCAGGGTGTATACGTGGACAAGGAAACAAAATTCCCTGATTTTTCCCGGATTTCCTGGTTAAAAGTACAGTTTATCCCAGGTCAAAATACACTTTTTCCATGTTAAGTGACAGTATACTCTTCCTTGCCACTGCAAAATTCATCAATCCTTTCATTGTTTATGGTTTCATATACCGATGTAGAATTTCCTGGAACTTTAGAAAATGAAACTCGGGGGGAAAAAAACGTTTTGAAAGATCTTTGATGTGCAGCAACATGTACGCTGCATATGTTTCGTATTACGAAGGTATAAATTCGGATTCCACCAAACACCGCATGTTACTTTCCAAAGCATTGAAATTCAGATTGCGCTGCACTTTTGTAAGCCATTCATAGCTCATGTCATGTGATCTCGTGATCTCGCCAGCTGATGACAGCACACGACACGTGATGTAGTCAGCCATTAGCAACATCACTCTTAAGTAGCATGAACACAGAAATAAGAAAAGTTAATGGTTTAAATTAACATACATAGCATTCACATATAACATTGGTCTAGAAGATTAATAAGCTGCAAGAGAGGCTAAGCTTGCACATATAATGTTGATCATCTTTGTGCGTGTTACACTTTAAGACACATCACACAAATGTGGCAGTAAAATTTTTAATAATGACCTAAATGTCTGATTTTCTGGGCTCAAAATTCTTCTAAATGGTCCTCCTCAAAGAGTTGATTTTTAAATGAGAGTCAAACGCTTTGTGATTTAAGAAATTCATCATACATTCTCGCACAGAGTTCATCTTGGGTAAAAGGAAATTTGTTTTGAATGTAACACTTTTCAAATTGCCATTCGCAATATTTTCCCGTGACCTGTTAGAAATAGGTTCGTTTCAGTAGTTGAAAGAGAGCACCAGATAAAAGGCATCACTGTAAAACATTAAAAGATCATTCATTATGTCATAAAGGAAACAAGACGTCAGACGATACTTCAAGAGCACCGGAATTTTGTGAACCATATTAAAATGCGTAATTCGGCTTAAAGTGCACATTTGTTTGTCCACATTCGGATTAAAATTTTCTTGGAGCACCAGTACTGTATTACCACGTGTTTGGTTCTTTATTATGGCACAATGCCATCAGTGTACTTGAAATACAGCGAACAGTTGAAACTAGCCAATAGTGTGAAACTAAAACACTTCGTTTCAAACAAATTGACTGCCTCAGCAGAAAAGATTAATAAAAGCCAAATCTCTTTAGCAAAACCTTCAAAAATAACTTCATTGTTCTGCAAGGCAATTAATACTTGACTGTCAGAAAGGTGGAAATAAAATCTGAAACTAATAACATATTTTAGCCTTCTGTAATTACGCAAACATATTTTAATTCATTTGATAGCTTTCGGTCACAAAAATGTGTTTTGTTTTCATTTAATGTGAGAGCCATAAATGAAGAGGAAACAATAAAATCACTGAATGTATACGTCAAGATGACACACCTCCCACAACAACTCAAACTGCTCTATGCATCAGCCCCAGATTTACTGTATTTCCGAACCGGGGAAATATTAGATAGTGGCGCCCAGCCACACTTCAGTAACTAGAAGCGGGAGAAGGTACTACTCATATGCGACTCAACTGCACATGCACAACAGCCCACCCGCAACTGCTCAAACAAATCTAATTTAAACAGTTGTCACGTCATGCTCATCGGAGGCAATTTGTTGTTATGAAGCACTGCACAGTCTTCCTAAAGCCTTTGACAAACTTTGCTGTTGGCAGACTCTCATATGAGCACTGTGTTTTGTTGTTGTATGTGGCACATTTCCTTTACAACTTAAGTTTTATTTTCATTTTTTCTCGTTCATGTTTTGTTGCTGCAGTATTATTCTGCAGTAGCTGGATACAGTAATATTCTTTGTTAGAGTATTGGTTCTTACCAATCAAAATCACAAAAATTTAACTGAAAACTAAAACACTGAAAAATTCTCGGAATTCTAAACAATTCCCGGGTTTTTCCTGGTTTTCTCCCGGATGAAAAAAATTCCCAGGTCTTTCCCGGTTGTCCCGGATTGTATACACCCTGCATGGGCACCCACATAGCACCCTCCCATGCCAAAATGTTAATGGGCCATCTACAGGAAACACTCACTCATAGCTTCCTAAAACCCAACCCCCTGGCCTGGTTCAGGTGCACTAATATCTTCATGGCCAGGATTCAGGACCAAGACATCCGATTGTCATTAATTCACAATCGTAACAGCTTCTCTCCCACCCGCTTCACCTGGTCCTCCTCAACCCAGCATGTCACATACCTGAACGTTGCCTTTCTCCTCTCTGATGGCTCCATCCACACCTCTGTCCACATTAAACACACCACCCATCAACAGTCCTTGTATATCAACAGCTGCCATCCCTCCCACACAGTCTGGCCAACAGGGATGAAATATCTGCAGTGACAAGAACTCCCCTGCCCAGACACAGACAGGCACTATCCACAGACCTAGTCCGCAAACACATCTTTTATGATGTTTCTTCACACTCCCAATCCTCCCACCACCTCCAAGAACTAGCTACAACAGAATCACCAAATACCATCTGGACTGGAACAACTGAACCACATCCTTCATCAGGGCTTTATTACCCATCACTATGCCCTGAAACAAGGGACATTCTACCCCAGATCCTTCCCACACCTCCTAAAACGGTATTCCATCACCCACTCAACCTCCACAACATCCTAGTCCATTACTACACCACTCCTAATCCCAACTCCTTGCCACAGGGATCATACCCCTGCAGAAGACACAGGTACAAGACCAGCCAATCCACCCATCCAGCACTTCTTATTCTAGTTCTGTCACAGGGCCATCTCACTTCATTGGAGGCTGAGCCTCCTCTGAAAGCAGCTACGTCATATATCGATTTTGCGGCAATCATAGCAAAGCTTTTTGTATTGGTATGACTAGCAATCATCTGTCTACCAGCATGAACAACCACAGCCAAACTGTGGCCAAGAGCATGGTGGACAACTCTGTGGCATAACATTCTGCTGAATATAACATGCTTGATCCCAATGGCTGTTTCACAACCCAGGCCATCTGAATCCTCCCCTCGACTGCCAGTTTTTCAGAACTGTGCAGATGGGAGTTATCTGCATAACACAGTCTCCACTCCCAAAATTCTCCTGGTCTCAATGTATGGTAACCTACTGTCCGCACACCATGAGCCCAACAGTTTGCGCACCCTCTGTCCTATCACCTCCTCCCTAATCATATTTCCTAATCCTCAACGCGTGCTGCCCTCTGCCAATGCACCTGCCCGGCTTTCCCCCTCCCCATTCCTCTTCTTTTCCATTCCCTGTTCTGCCACACCCCCAACCTTCCTCCCTTACAGCCTCCCGACACTGTACCTGGTAGTCTTGAAATGCCTGCTTGCAGCCCCTGCAAGCTCCACCAGACAGAACTGTTCCATCGCCCACCCGTACTCTGCTGTCTCTTCCTCTACTCCGCAACTCCTCCAGATTGCTACTTTCATTCAACATGACAGTTGCATTCCAGTCCAAGCTGCTGGAGATGATGGTGGTTGTGTGTGTGTGTGTGTGTGTGTGTGTGTGTGTGTGTGTGTGTGTGTGTTTTCTTTTCTAAAGAAGGCTTTAACCCGAAACTAAATCTGTTACAGTCTTCTCTTTGTGCCTATCTGCAACACAATGTGTCGTCTTTACAGTGAGCAGTAATCTACCCTTTTCCTTCAGTTTTTGATGTTTTTATCAAATTTAATAACTTTCCTACCTTTGAATTTTGTGGCACGAACTCACAAATATCATTGATCCATTGAGAAGATTAAAAAATTCAATATATTTTTCTGTGCTGCATAAACTAGGAATTTTTCAAAAAAAGGGCCATGTAACAAATGAGCAACACTACCAAAATTAATATTTCTATTAAATGTGAATTTAATGCATCAAACACACAATCATTATACAATATGTTTGATATCAAGGTCACTGAAACTAGGATTATACAATTGTTACAAGTCCAGTTCAGATTCTATTCAGAACAATCCGCAAATGAAAGATCATAATCTAAAGCAAGTGGAATAGCTCAAGTAAATTGGAAAATTATTAATAGTGCTGAGTTCCAGGAAACTCGATCTGTGCCTATTACACTGTGATGCATCTTTTAAATTAAACAATTTACCAAAGATGTTTTTCCTCAGTCTACACACAGTAAATCAGAGATGTGAATGCTTACAATATTCTCAGTTTCATCCATGTCCAAATGTAGTTCAGAATCCTCCTTGATAACATCTTGCAACAGATCCTGATGAAAAGAAAACAATCCACCAATTAACACTGCTTGTACACATCTGCAGATACATGGTTTTCAATATTATATTATGAATATCATTGAACATATCAGATATTCTCATTGCTAATGAAGAAAGAAAATTAAAAAATATAATTTTCGGAGCAGCTATTCTACCAGCACACATCCCATCCATTTCACCCCATGCTACACTGTGCTAGGCTCTCTACACAGTAAAATTCACAGGTATTGTTGACTTTTACCCTCTTCAGCAGACCACAAAGTTTGCCGCCAGTTAGTGTTGTGGATTTTCCATCCACTCACATTTCATTACAACCATTTGTCTTCAGTATTTAATGCTCTAAATTGCCAATTGTTGCCTGTGTTTTATCTACATAACACACTTCTATGCTCACAGCAATGTCTCAGATGTGTTCAGGAATAGGAGACATTTACAACCAATGTTAGGTTGTTACCTTATATCCATCTCATCAATGTTTCTCCTTCTGTCTAGACATCAGTCTCTGGCACTAGACCAAAGGGGCAAGAGATTATGAGCCTAAAAAAATACTTTTCTCGTAATGCACCTTTGCAATACTTGAGGACTCAATTTTGTAAAAAATACTGGGATTGTAACTCTTCATATACCATATTTTTAGTTTTGCTGGAAATAGTGTATGAAGTCACTATCATTTCATATTTGCATTGTTCTGGGTGTACTAATGCTCCATTGTTTTATATCCAGAAAGTAGTTGTGCCTGTGAATTAAAACTACTCTTGAATGACAACTCTGAATTTCCCAGCTTCAATCTGCACCACTACTCAGGAAGAACCATCAAATCTGTTTCCTCAGTGTTACTCCCCAGGCTCTGTAGGCTACAGTCCTCACTGCAATGCTTGTGACAGATCATGTCAGGTGCCCATATCCAATATCCCCCATTCAACTTGGCTCTTTACTGTATCTGTTAATTTTCTGAGGACTGTAATGCAAACTTCTGGATGAACATGTCTGTGATGTCCAGTGTGGCTGCCTTAAACTCACTGGGTATCTCTCTAGTGTCACCATCTTCATTCTTGTCCCTGACGATCTTCTCACTACGGCCAGTAACACCTTTGGTATCTATTACTCCCTCACACCGTTGTGACATCACTGCCTGTGACTACTGCCCTGTCTTGAAAAACCTATAAACATTTTAGAAATGAGTTCCTTAATTCCCAGCACTTCTCCCAAATATGTGTCTTATGAAATATGTGATTTATTACAGTTCATATCCCTGCCTATTTATCTTTCATTTCTTCTATGGCCACACTATGTAAACTAGTTTTTGGGGTGTGGTAGTGGTTACTACTGGTATGTCTCATTATCATATACCACTTTCTCACATAAGAGGGAGAGGGGGGGAGGGGGAGAGGGAGAGGGAGAGAGAGAGAGGGGGGGGGGAGGGAGAGAGAGAGAGAGAGAGAGAGAGAGAGAGAGAGAGAGAGAAGAGGGGGGGAGGGGATTGTAGAGACATTCAAAGGTTTCAGAAATGTTTATCTAGTTCAGGTGTTTGGTAAGGATGAGTGTCAGAATGAATCCTTATGAGCTCTAATGTGTGTAATTTTGCCATCACAGTCATCCAGCAATATGTATATTGTAATAAATACTACAACAATGTCTAACTCCTCTTACAATGTCCTGTATAAGTGGAACTATGATACACCCTTTAAAAAAAAGCTAACAGTTCTGAGCCTCTTTCGTGACACTGTTTCATGAGGCTCCACTATGCACTACTTGGCTATGTAGACTCCATTTATAGATGTACCATTAACATTTGCATTTTTATGGGTAGGAGAGGGGGGGACACATCTTCTGACTTGTTTGACATGGCTAGTCACAAATTCCTCTCCTATGTCTACCTCTTCATCTCAGAATAATACTGGCACACAATTCCCTCAATTATATGTATCTATGATACAGCTCTGTCTTCCTCTAAAGTTTCTCCCTTCTCTAGCTCCCTCTAGTACCATGCAAGTTATTCCCTGACATCTTAACCCTTCTTGTCTTATCCTATCCCTTTTTTCTATCAGTGGTTTCCTGAAGTTCTTTTATTCACCAATTCTGCATTGAACCTCCTCATCCATTACCTCATTAGTTCACCTTATTCTGAGCAACCTTCTTTAATGTCACATTTCAGATGGTTCAGGTCTTTTTTTCCACTGACCAACTGCATTATCCTGTAATAATGCCAACACTCCCCAAGCCGATTTCATTTTACGTTTTTATTACCAAAACTAAAAAGACATACAAGGCATTTATGTCTTGTCACAGGTCTGTGAATATATTGAGTTGAAAACTTTCCTATGTTTCCAAGCATACAAAGTCTTTCATCAGATATTAGTACAGCTTTTCTTTATTGTCATGCCTGTATTTATCTTTCAGCAGAATGCAAATTCAGTCTGCTTGTATTGTTTTCTTCGAATACTTTCACTTTCTCTCCTATCAAAGTCTATTCTGATTTTGGTGGCAAAAGAACGTGTTCCATTCAGTGATCACACTCCCATATACTGGATAAGAGGAAATCAAATGAAAATAAGGTAGAAGGAAAAGTAAGTAAACTATTTATTATTTCAAAAGTAACCACCATAAATGTTAACACATTTATGCCAAAATGAAACAAGATGGTCAGTGGCTTCAATGAAGTGAGTGTGTGTGTGTGTGTGTGTGTGTGTGTGTGTGTGTGTGTGTGTGTGTGTTTTTTTGACAAAGACCATTGGCTGAAAGCTTTAAGTGTGAAAATCTTTTTGTTGAGCCTATCTGGAACTCAGCATCTCCGCTATATGGTGAGTAGCAACTTTCCTTCTCAAACAGTTTAGTTACTTTTTACCATCTATATTATTTTTATTTGACTGCTCTTTATATGATCTGGTTATACCTGTGGTGCAGTTATATGTGTGACAAGGTCCTATGTCATTTCAAAATTAAACTCAGGCACTACAGAGATGTATATAATTCTACTGTCAGAAGAAAACCTATCAACAGAAAGAGTACTTTCTCATCATTAATCACATGAATACAGCGCTTCTTTTGTTATCACCAGACTTTACAAAATTTCATGCTGTTTACACAGCTTCTTGCTCTCTTGCCGAGTCTTTTCCACACATTCTGTTCAGGAAATGCAATGCTCCATTACAATGCAATTTACTATAAGTGTACTAGATAAATCCATCTTTCTTATGTGCAAACTATGCATGGTTCTAGCAACACAGTCAGTTTTTCTTTATGTACTGAAGTGAAAAAGGCTTGTAAATCTGAAATATACACCCATTAGATATCTTACTGTCTATGGCTGACTACTTCACCTCTTCCAGTTTTTCTGTTACAGTACTGTGACACTGAGACAGATTAACAGTTACTGGAAAGAGCAGTCTTCCTAGTTATGTCAGTATTAAGTAGTAATTTAAAGCATTCATTACATAGAAAAAGACGATAAATTTATGTGACAACATACCAGAAGGTAACTACAGTCAACCGAAAATCTACAACAAATCTTGAAATTGCTGTTATTGTAAGTAGCAATGTTTCACTATCTATGGTCATTTAATTTTAATTCACCCATTACATGTCATGATATTCTCATTGAACATCAAGCATAATGCAACGCCAATACAAAAATTTACATTATGTTGAGAGGCATCCACATGTAGTTCCAGTTCTGAATCTTGCTTTACAGGAAGACCACATTTTTCAGTATTTAATGGATCTTCAAGAAACTGAGAAAAAAAAAACACTAAAATATGATGCATTCAAAATTCTGTGTGTTGTTCTTAGGTGGCCCTCTTGGAAGAGGGGTGGAGGAGAAGAAAGAGAAGGGCAATGCTTTCAAACAGATTTCATGGAGAAGCTCACAGGGAAAAAACACTGAGACCATGCGTATTCAACAAACAGCCCCAAGCAGCAAGAAAATGTGGATGCCATATTCAAACATTTAAAACAAAAAGTTTCTATACTCTGGAAGCCAAACGCATCTGAAAGAGATCTGTCATCAGTTAGCAATACAAACTATTTCTTACATACTAAGCAGTGACTGGCATACACAGTCCTTCATTCTGAGTAGAAATGGCATTTAATTTCTATACAAAAACTAAAACGTAACACTAAATATAATGACAACTTTCTCCTTCCAACCAATACCACTGTCATGGTACCAATATGTTGAGTTTTGAAACATTTGTCAACTATAAAATATATTTCACACCCAAAATTATACATATATTATGAAATCATTCTAAATTTTTATTGGTAAGTAAAATTATGAGATTTGTTCAAAAAATTCCTGAACATTTGTAATTTTGCACCAACGGCGTGTTGGAGTGAAATGCGATTGGCATCACGCACACACCTTTGTTTAATGTGTAATTGCCAGAAGTTTCATTGTTGTATGTGGCAGAGTTAGAGGAGCAATGTGTCTGCATTAAATTTTGCATCAAACTCAAGAAAACCTTTACAGAGACTCACCAAATGATGCAGGAAGCCCACAGCGAAGAGTGCTTAAGCTGTACTTCCTATTACGAATGGTTCACATTATTTAAAAATGGCCAGATAAAAATTAAAGATGACCCTTCTTCAGGATGTCTTTCAATGTCTACTGACAACACTCATGTCAGGATCATCAATGAAATTGTGTGTGCCAATCAAAGACTGACTGTTCAAGAGATTGCAGAAGAATGTAACATTTCAGTTGGAATATGTTGTGAAATCCTGATACAGCTTCTTGTGTCCTGTGACTCATGAGCTGAGAGCAGAAAGATATTCGCCTTGCAATCTGTGAAGAGTCTTTGGATCGTGCAAATGAGAACAAGATGTTCCTTAAAAGAGTTGTAACTGGTGATAAGACATGTGTGTACAGTTATGATGTTGAGAACAAGGCTCAAACTTCATTATGGGTCAGGAAAGGTTCTCCACAACCACAGAAAGCTTGTCAAGTCAGGTCAAATGTCAAAAGCCATGCTGATAGTGTTCTTTGACTTTGAAGGATTAGTTCATCATGAATTCGTGCCACAGGGACAAACTATTAATCAATGCTGCTATCGGGACATGTTTCAAGAAGGAAATGGCGTGAAATGTGGCAAGAAAATTCATGGCACATCTACATCAACATATACATAGATACTCTGCAAGTCACACTTAAGTGCCTGGCTAAGCATTCATCAAGCCACCCTCACAATAATTCTCTATTATTCCGATCTCGAAAATCGCACGGAAAAAAATAACTCCTGTATCTTTCCATATGAGCTATGATTTATTTTATTTCTCTTATTTTATTTCTCCCTACATAGGTCAGCATACACAAAATATTTTCCCGTTCAGAGGAGAAAGATGGTGATTGAAATTTCATGAGAAGATTTTGCCACAATGAAAAATGCCTTTGTTTTAATGATATCCACACCTGTCTTTTGTTTGCCTTCCACACAACATTTTCTATGTGTTCTTTCCAAATGACGTCGTTTGTAATTATAATTCCTAGGTATTCAGGAACGATACAGATATCTTCTCTAAATCGTTTTGTAATTTGTTTTGATCTTCTTATGACTTTAGTAGAGTAGATGATAAACAACAGCATCATCTGCAAATAACCTAGGATGGCTGCTGAGATTGTCTCCTAAATCATTTAT
This sequence comes from Schistocerca cancellata, assembly GCF_023864275.1. Lineage (NCBI taxonomy): Eukaryota > Metazoa > Arthropoda > Insecta > Orthoptera > Acrididae > Schistocerca > Schistocerca cancellata. The sequence goes on along the minus strand of NC_064636.1, from coordinate 168,670,453 downwards.
ATAGATAAGGAACAGCAGAGGGCCTATAACTCTACCTTCGGAATTGCCAGAAATCACTTTTGTTTCACTTGATGACTTTCTAATAGTTACTACAAACTGTGACCTTTCTGAAAGTTAATCAAGAATCCAGTCACATAACTAAGACTATATTCCATAAGAACACAATTTCACTACAAGCTGATAGTGTGTTACTGTGTCAAGAGCTTTCTTAAAATCCAGAAATACGGAATCAATTTGAAATCTCTTGTCAATAACACTCAACACTTTGTGTGTAAAGAGCCAGTTGCGATTCACGAGAACGATGTTTTCTAAATCAGTGTTGACTGTGTCAATAGACTGCACATGACAACACACCCGCACATTCATCCCTGTTTATGTGAGACTACTGCACAAAAAATGAAATCACTGTGCTGCCTCATCCTCTGTATTTTCCAGACCTGGCCCTGGCGGACTTTTTCTTTTTCCAAAGTTGAAAACAAATTTGAAAGTACGAAGATTTGCAATGATAGAGGAGATTTGCAGACAGTGCTCTGCACAGTCCAGCATGGGTACAAAGATTGCTTCCAGAAGTGGAAACAGCATTGGGAGCAAAGTATCAATTGTAGAGGGGTGTATTTCTATGGAGGCTATGCACAATATGTAAAAGGTAAGCATAGAAAAATTTTGTGGACAAATTTCAGGAATTTTTTGAAATGGCCTTGTGTACTGGTTTTGGTTACACCACTAAGGAGGCTTCATAAATCTCAGAAGACACCTAATGTACAAACAATCTGGCCACCAACTCTGACCACTGTGCAAACTGAAACTAAGAATTAATTTTCCACCAGAATTAGTGTACAGAGGAAAGAACCTCCAGCAAGAGGAAGGTACTGCTTGCTTTTATGAAGTAATGCACAAATTTACACCTGATTTACTCCGCAACACTTGTTAACCTACAGTGAGGATGAAAATCTGACCCAGACAAGGAGATATGACTGGACAGCCTAATCATTAAGACAGGAAATCACAGCTTGAGTCCTAGACAAAGCACCGATTTTCAAGCTAGACTGTACATGTTAATCAATGCAGTCTCCCTCAATTTTTATTTGTGTCTGTATATATAAGGGAGCAATTCTAAAAATGCATTTGCTAGAACTTTTGTATGCTCAAAGATAATGCTTAAACCCTTATAATTTGAATCCCAAAAATCGCTGTACTTTGCCTGCTGTTCTCAATTTCCAATGAGGGGCATACAATGATACAGTCGACCTGTCATCTTTGTATATTGCCTACAGCAAAAACTTCAATGTTAATGTGGATAGACACACATTAGTTACCCATCTCATCATGTACACCATAACTCAGTCATAACACAATAGAGCTCAATTTCGTATAGACACAAATTTTAGAATTACCTTTTGGTTTACAACCTCCTCCAATTCTTCTTTTACACTCAAACTGGACAGGTAAACTTCAACCTGTGGTAACAGCAAAATAAACTGTAATGAGCGCATATAAGTAGTCACAATCCCCACACATTACAGAAAGGTGTCACACACTTTAACTATGATACTTCTTATGAATTAATTACTACTTTCAGATACATGTTTTTCTTTCTGACATAAATTCCAACTCACAAAAGCCACTACAGTATATTTAATGAGACTGAACAACAAATTATATAAATCATTAATGACAACATATTAGAAAATTTTTTGGAATCCTGCTGCCTTTTCTCTGTGTTATAGTTGTCAACGTATTGTCTAGTAACATAATCTTTATATGTAAGTAAGGTAGTCAAACTAAAGGATACTACTACAACCTTAAATACTAAAATCAACATTTTTGTATCAAATGAAAGATTACAACCATAATCTTAAATATTAAGAGCACCATTCTCTGTTTCACAGAACTCTTGTAACATGTTTTCTGTCAGCCAGTCACAGAGCTTTATTTGAAATTTTTAAACAGTGTGGGTCTAGTAGAGGAAGAACAGTAATTAAAATTTTAAGAGCATTCACATGTGAGAGTTGACTGTTACTGCTAGCCAATGCCTACAGATGTCAATGTTTGCCTTACTTCTCATATCCTGTTTGTGAACTGCTTCCCTCCCATTATACTGTTCAATGTTCCTAATGAGGACAGGAAAGACAGGTACATGGATTCAGGACTATTCTAAGTACAATAGACAGAGGGCAACAGTGCTCATTAGGACCAGGCCTGCACTTTACATGGACTTTTCTTAAAATTTAGTGATTGTTACTGATATGATGGGAATTCCTCCATATGACAGCATCACACACAGTGTGAGTACACAAAATACGTCATACGGAGATGAGATATGAAACTCTTGAGATCTTTTTGCAAACTTAGTTGATATATTGTTTTCTGTTCAGTTTCACACCAACATGAATGCCTGTAGTTTGATACATTTACTTCCTATGTTCTTAAAGAAACCTTCCACAAGCTGTTGAGTTGTGTCTATCACCACAGAGGCATTTTACAGACAACTTCTCCTGAACTGCTGGGACAGTCATTACACTTTTAGACCACTTTTGGAATAATGAGAAACAGGCACTGTCACACAATGAAAGCAGCACACAAGATAAATGTGAAATACAATTACCTGTGCTTATTCCAAATAAAGATGATAAGAAAAGATTGATACCGAAAATATAATTGTGACAGTAGGATCTTACAGGTATGAATCAGTAAACTACCTGAGCACTGTCAGTCTGTTTTAGATAATGCGAAAGAACATATTATTGGTAATCTCTCTTTCATATTTACTGTTGTGTTCAATAAGCCAATAGAAAACATGGTTAAATTGTACTTCACTAATACAAATGTATTACAACGTACCACGATAACATTATAACATGTCTCTTTTAATAAAATATAATGGGTTTGTAACAGGAGTGTGCCTGTATCAGCACAGGTCACTTTAGACTTCAAACTGGTCTGTGTTTACTTGTTGTCCTGTGTCATAATAAAATTGCATGGAAATATGGCATTTGATAAATAAACTTGTGTACACCCGACATCAAAAACTGTCAGCAGAAGTGGAATGTGTCATTATCACGTGTACATCATCATAAGTTTTCCACCTTTACCTTATGTGGTACTGGAAGCAGTGAGATGACTTTTGATGGAGAAGTTTTCTTAAGATCCCCTTATTGACTTCTCATTTGGCTGCTCATATCTCTGTCACAAAATGGGTAAAACATCTGGCCTTTGGCACAACTGAAACTGTGAGCCAAAGCAGCCATCACTGTACAGATCACCCTGTTACCTCAGAGCTTGTGAAGGACTGTGGCATTCGCCTCTCCCTACTGCCTCAGTACTGTTTAGGACATGAAAATTGCAATATGAGACAGACATATTTAGTTTCAATTCCTTTTCGGAATGACCTTACTGAACTTTAAAACATAAACTGAAGACCTTATGTCATGCCATATGTGCAAATCCCTCAGATTATTTAGTGAAAATGATAAAGTATCAAGTGAATTTAGCAGGTTAATTCTGCACTTCCAGGAAGTAACTTGATGGTCATAAAAATATCAGACATATTTTGTGCTGTTGCCAGATTTCAGTTATTCTACCAGCAGGAAAAATACCAACTGGTATGTTCTTTGAATGGGCTCACTCTTGGGAATATTGTGCTTCAAACACGCAGTATTCACTGCCAGGCATCCACTGGCAGCTGAAATACATCAAGTAATAGTCAACTACTTTCGTTCCCAATTTTGTAACTTAGTTTATGGACTAGAGCATAGTTACTAGTACTATTTAGATGCACTGACAAACTGATCATCATAAATCAATATCTGACAATTACAGTTTTTGTCTTAAGCATACAGAAAATTAGACCATTCACAAGACACAATTCACATCTCTGGAATAGCTTCACTGATTATACTGTAAGGACTGAGAAGGCAACTGATCTTTTTTTTAAAAAAAATTATAGACTTTCGAAATGATTTTCTTGAGATCACTGTCATTGGCACTATCCCCACAGAAATAAGGGGTAACAACACAGCACTGATGGCAAAATGTGAACATCCACAAAGAGGCTTCACAAGGTATGGGGAAAAAAAAGGTACAAACTGAGAAAGGCAACTGCCCAGGAAACCATACACAGTGATCAGGAAAGCTGGCTCAAAAAGAAACAGAAAACCAAAACCTGTAAATGAAGGCAGTGCAGTTTCAATTTCAAACTCTGCTAACGCAAGAGGAAAGCAGTTATTATTCAAATGTGGAGCCAGGAACACAAAATACCTACAATTAGTCATCGTTACGCAAAACTGTCATTCAGTCTACAAATACTTATAGAACGACAAGTATCGTCCATAATGTAAGTGTAGGTTTTCACTGCTATTGTCACTCTCAATATTATTATTATAATTATTTTTATTACACATTTGAAGAAACACCTCTCCAGTTCACCGCACTGTGCCTAGAACACTGGTTCCAGCATGTTGATGATGCCTTTGTTAACCAGCCACATGGAGAAGAGTTACTAAACTTCCATCAACACCTCACACTCTAGCATTGCAAAATCCAATGTACAACAAAGGTTGAAAAGATTGGGGTGTCGCCTTTCCAAACTTTGATGTTCGCAGAAAGCCTTATGATAAAAGTGGTCACAGAGTTTATAGAAAGCCCACCAGTATGGACAGGTACCTACACACATCCTCCAACCGCCACCCTATGCAGAAGAAATCAGCCCTGTACACTTTAAGCAAGAGAGCCCACAGGATCAACAACGAGAATCTGAAGAAAGAATTACAAAACCTCAAGTCCTTCTTTGGAGCCAATGGTGGTGGTGGTGGTGGTGGTGGTGGTGGTGGTGGTGGTTGTCTTCAGTCCAGAGATTAGTTTGATGCAACTCTCCATGCTACTCTATCCTGTGCAAGCTTCTTCATTTCCATGTACCTACTGCAAACTATGTCCTTTTGAATCTGCTTCATCTCTTGGTCTCCCTCAGCAATTTTTATCCTCCACACTTCCCTCCAACACTAAATTGGTGGTTCTTGATGCCTCAGAACGTGTCCTACCAACCAATCCCTTCTTCTAGTCAAGTTGTGCCACAAATTCCTCTTCTCCTCAATTCTATTCAGCACCTCCTCATTAGTTACGTGATCTACCCATATAAACTGCAGCATTCTTCTGTAGCATCAAATTTTGAAAGTTTCTATTCTCTTCTTGTCTAAACTATTAACCATCCATGTTTCAGTTCCATACATGGCTACAATCCATACACATATTTTCAGGAAATACTTCCTGACACTTAAATCTATACTCAATGTTAACAAATTTCTCTTCTTCAGAAATGCTTTCCTTGCCATTGCCAGTGTACATTTCACATCCTCTCTACTTCGACCATCATCAGTTATTTTGCTCCACAAATAGCAAAACTCCTTTACTACTTTAAGTGACTCGTTTCTTAATCTAATAATAATGTAATTCAACTACATTCCACTGTCCTCGTTTTGCTTTTGTTGATGTTTATCTTGTATCCTCTGTTCAGGACATTGCCCATTCTGTTCAACTGCTCTTCCAGGGCCCTTGCTGTCTCTGACAGAATTACAACATCATCAGCAAACCTCGAAGTTTTTATTTCTTCTCCATCGGTTTTAATTCCTACTCCAAATTTTTCTTTTGCTTCCTTTACTGCTTGCTCAATATATAGATTGAATAACATCAGGGATAGGCTGGAAACCTGTCTCGCTCCCTTCACAACCACTGCTTCCCTTGTATGCCCCTTGACACTTAACTGCCATCTGGTTTCTGTACAAATTGTAAATAGCCTTTCACTCCTCGTATTCGACCCTTGCCACCTTCAGAATTTGAAAGAGAGTATTTCAGTCCACACTGTCAAAAACTTTCTCGAAGTCTACAAATGCCACACACATAGGTTTGCCTTTCCTTACTCTGTCTTCTAAGATAAATCATATGGTCAGTATTGCCTCACGTGTTCCAACATTTCTATGGAATCCAAACTGATCTTCCCAGATGTCAGCTTGTACCAGTTTTTCCATTTGTTTGTAAAGAATTCACATTAGGAATTTGCAGCCATGACTTATTAAACTGATAGTTCAGTAATTTTCACACCTGTCAACACCTGCTTTATTTGGAATTGGAATTATTATATTCTTCTTGAAGTCTGAGGGGTATTTCGCCTGTCTCACACAACTTGCTAATCAGATGGTAGAGTTTTGTCATGGCTGGCTCTCACAAGGCTGTCAGTAGTTCTAATGGAATTTTGTCTACCCTTGGGGCCTCATTTCAAGTTAGGTCTATCAATGCTCTGTCAAACTCTTCACGCAGTATCATATCTCTCATTTCATCTACATCTTTCTGCTTTCACTTCTTTGCTTAGCACTTGTTCTCCATCTGAGCTCTTGATATCCATACAAGTGGTTCTCTATTCTCCCAAGGTCTCTCTAATTTTCTTGTAGGCAGTATCTATGTTACCCCTAGTGAGATATGCCTCTACATCCTTACATATATCCTCTAGGCATCCCTGCTTAGCCATTTTGCACGTCCTGTCTATTTCATTTTTGAGACATTTGTATTCCTTTTTGCCTGCTTCATTTACTGCATTTTTATATTTTCTCCTTTCATCAATTAAATTCAATATCTCTTCTGTTACCCAATGATTTCTACTAGCCCTCATCTATTTACTTACTTGATCCTTGGCTGCCTTCACTATTTCATCTCTCCAATGGTTATGAGATGAAAATGACAGTCAAAACTATGGTAATGAAAGATGAAGGTGATTGTGAAGAGCAGAAGAAAGCATAAAACACTGCCCTACTACATATGTACAAGAGGTCACCAAACCTGTGGGCAAAATTCTCTGCTGAGCTGATATCAAGCCAATTTTCCAAAGCAGCAACAAAGTAAAAGACATTCTTGGCTCAGCAAAAGACACAGTTGACAACATACATACAGCTGGAGACTACAAAATCAGCCGTCAGTGTGGTCTTGTGTACGTACGTGAGACAGGGTATCGAAATAGCACAAGGGTATCTGAAAATGAAAATACACTTGCCTACAAAACACACCAAGTCAGCAGTGGTGGGACATACAGCCAACTGCGGCAAACATAATATTCTGTGAAGCCTGCCTACCAAGGAAACAGAAACTTCTCTTGAGGAGGAAGATTAGAGGCCATAGAAATTGCCAAGAGACCCGTCAATATGAATAGAGAACACACGTATAGACTTTTAGCATCTTCACTATCAACAGCGACAGCACTACAGAACAACAGCATTCACAAAGCAATTCACACAAGTATGTGGGCAGAGCACAGCAGCAAGAAGTACAAAGAGTACTGGCAGCCTCAGCTCACACAAGCCATCAAATAAACTCTGCAACATGATGATTGCCACAAATCTCTCTTTCACCTACTTTCATCAATGGCAACAGCTGAAGCAAACAGTAATCAAAGGTGTCTGTTTCCATCAACAAAAGGAAATAGAAAAAACACCAATATAGGGTGTCTAACACCCATCCTCTGCATACTGATCATGAAAACAGGCTTCTCCGTTTGTATACTTTGTTCCCACTTCAGAAAATTGGCTTGGTTTCTGCTCCGCAGATAATTTTCCCCACATGTTTGGTGATCTGTTGTACGTCTGATAATAAGAGGGTGGTGTTTTGTGCTTCCTTCTGCTCTTCATTATTGCCTTCATCGTCATTGTTTTGACTATCATCCTCATCTCATAAGCATGATGGATCTGAGGTTTTGCGATTCCGCCTACAGATGCTCAGGGCTGATCCTACGGGTGCCCTTGGTAGGGGGAGGCATGTAGGTACCTGTCCATGCTGGTGGGTTTTCTACACACATCAAAAACAGTTTTGCATAGCCTCGGTTCTGAGAGTTCCAGAACCTGTACAGAAAATTGGAATAGAGATCAACATAAACATCATTTCCCCCCTTTTTATTGCTCATGAAACCCACACATTGAATGTTGTACCACCATACAACGAGACCTCCAGAGGTGGTGGTCCAGATTGCTGTAAACACCGGTACCTCTAATACCAAGTAGCATGTCATTTTGCATTGATGCATGCCTGTATTCATCATGGCATACGATCCACAAGTTCATCAAGGCACTGTTGGTCCAGATTATCCCACTCCTCAACGGCGATTCAGCGTATATCCCTCAGAGTGGCTAGTGGGTTACATCGTCCATAAACAGCCCTTTTCAATCTATCCCAGGCATGTTTGATAGGGTTCATGTCTGGAGAACATGCTGGCCACTCTAGTCGAGCGATTCAAAGTCATTCACAAGATGTGCATGATGGGGGTGCAAATTGTCAGCCATGACAATGAATGCCTTGCCAATATGCTGCTGATATGGTTGCACTAGCAATTGGAGGAAAGCATTCACATATCATACAGCTGTTATGGCGCCTTCCATGACCACCAGTGGCATACATCTGCCCCTCATAATGCCACCCCAAAACAACAGGGAGCCTCCATCTTGCTGCAATTGCTGGACAGTGTGTCTACGCCATTCAGACTGACCGGGTTGCCTCCAAACATGTCTCCGATGATTGTCTGGTGAAGGTATATGCGACACTCATCAGTTAAGAGAACATGATGCCAATTCTGAGGGGTCCATTCAGCATGTTGTTGGGTGCATCTGTATCATGCTGCGTGGTGTCGTGGTTGCAAAGATGGACCTCGCTGTGGATGTCAGGAGTGAAGTTGTGCATCATGCAGCCTATCACACACAGTTTGATTCGTAACATGACGGGCTGTGGCTGCACAAAATAACAACATCATGGCATTGCTGTCAGGGTTCCTCCGAGCCATGATCCATAGGTAGCGGTCATCTACTGAAGTAGTAGTCCTTCGGCAGCCTGAGCGAGGCATGTCATCGACAGTTCCTATCTGTCTCTATCTCCTCCATGTCCAAACAACATCACTTTGGTTCACTCCAAGATGCCCGGACATTTCCCTTGTTGAGAGCCCTTCGTGGCACAAAGTAACAATGTGGATGTCATCAAACTGTGGTATTGACCATTTAAGCAGGATTGAACTACAGATAACACGAGCCGTGTACCTCCACCCTCATGGAATGACTGGAACTGATCGGCTGTCTGACCCCCTTCGTGTAACTGGTGCTGCTCATGCATGGTTGTTTACACCTTTGGGTGGGTTTAGTGACATGTCTAAACAGTCAAAGGGACTGTGTCTATAATACAATATCCACAGTCAATGTCTATCTTCAGGAGTTTCGGGAACCGGGGTGACGCAAAACTTTTTTAATGTGTGCATATACTCTGTGTCCAAGTTTACTATTAGGTTTTCTTTAAACACCCACATCAAGGAAAGGCAGCCTCCATTCTTTTCAATCTCCATAGTACATTGGATTTTGCAATTTTGGTAGTTCTTCTTCTTCTTCTTCTTCTTCTTCTTCTTCTTGTGGCCAGTTAAAGGTATCGTCAACATACTGGAACCAGCGTTTGAGGCATAATGGGGTGAAATGGAGAGCTGTTTCCTTTAAAAAAAAATTGAGTGGTAATGGCAGCAGAAACCTACACTTACACTGTCAACGGTACTTGTCATTCTTTTAGTATTTGTAGACTGAATGACAGTTTTGCTTAACAATGACTTAGTCTAGACATTACTCTCAGTGTCTTGCGTTCCTTGCTCCACATTCTAATAACAACTGTTTTTCTTTAGTGTTACCAGAGTTTGAAATCGAACTTGCACTGCATCCATTTAGTGGTTTCATTTTCAATGGGTTTTTGAGCCAGCTTTTCTTATCACTGTATACGCTTTCCTGCACAGTTAGCAAAACACGCTTAGGAACCCATTCGCAACAGTGACTGAAATGTTGGAGAGTTTTATATATTGACAACGCAGTCACATACCATAAAAAAATTTATTGACAAGTATCCTTTGCTCATTATGTTTACAATATAATCACTGCTGATGCTTTGTCATTAGAAGTGAAAACCACCTATGTTGAAAAGCTTTTCAAGTAGCACATGTTCACAAAGAGAGAACCAAAATAATGACAAGTTCGCCAAGCTTAGTGAACTAGCTATGGCACTGCAGTGTGTCTTTAATTTAGCCCCTGCCATTTTTATATGAATGACATCTCTTGGCTACTACAATATTCAAATGAGAATTGTTGGGGCTCAATGCATTTGCAGAGACCAGAAATACACGTCTGATTCACAATGTCTAACTACCACTATGTCAGATGATAGCCGATCTTTATTTTTGACTATGAAAAAATTGTTGAACAGTTGTTGAGTAGCAACAACACCCCTGCACCCCACACAGAATACAAATCTGTAATATGAAAATTAATCACAGCAGAATTTCTAGGCTTGCATCCTCCTGCCAACAATTTAATTTTGTTTCCCATCAGACTGTCACACATTGTGAAGGCAGGGAACAAGTGGTACAGTCTACCACACCGTCATCAACATCCACTCCCCATCACAACCTATGATGTGGATGTTTCACAAATTAACTCTTCATGCACATATGAATACACAATAATGAGCTTCTTAATAGCTTTTCTAAATGTTTATTTTGCTGTTGGTCCAAAGACAGATACTTGAGATAAACAATAATATTATGTATGGCGAGCATCCAATGTTTCCATTCTTCCAGCATCACCACTCAAAAAACAGTGTAAGTAAGTGACAGAGAAACAACTATGAACTAATTATAATACAGTAATAATTAGAGAAATCTGGTAAAATCCATCAGTCACCTGATGATTATGGAAAGTTAATTTTATGATCTACATAGCACTTCAGTAGGAAAGCAATGGCTTTGTAGGATCCTACTGCTTTATTTTATTGCAGCCACTCTCAGTTACAGTACAGGATAAGGAAGTACATTTCCCTTTAAATATGCTTTTCTTATGGAATTTGAATCTATGGTTATAGTGAATCTGTGGTATAGTTGCAATAGCAGACAGGAACTGGCTAAGACAGAAAGAGGCATCAAACTGCAATGTATAATGTATCATATAATTTGTAAAACCATTATTGATGAAACAAGTGCATCAAGTATCATTACAAGTGCAAAAATGGTACTAAAACGGGCAAGAAAAAGTGTAACTAGTACAGGGTGTCTCGTGAAAGACGCCTGGGAGGGGTCCACGGGTTGTGAAGTGCACTTGCTGGCTGTAGCCACTATGTCTGCCATAGTTACTATGCATAGTTCTCCAACACCAATACTTGTGCATGCCCCTACACTGTGCGACTGAGTGTACTGGTGTTCTATTTTGAGCTATTTTTAATCACATTTAATCACTTCAAATACTGTTGCTAGACATGATTATTGCGACTACACCAAGTCCAGGGCTTTCCCTGCCCAGATGTCGCTGGGTCCAGCCATCAGGCAGAAACACTGTGCGCATCTTCTATAGAGTGTGACTTAGTGTTTGGGTGTTTTGTTTTGAGTTTCCTGTTGAGGGTGTATTCGGTATGGTACACAAGAAGGAGCAACAAGTGTTCCTTGTGTTGAACTATAAAAAACAGAATTTTATGTGGAATGTGAATTAATACCAAAATTTCCCAGTGCGCATGTTTCCAATGAGTCAACAATATGCAGATTAGTGAATAAATTTTGAGACTGAATCTGTGTTACAGAAATGAAGGCCTAGAGAACCTAGTGTTTTAACTGAAAATAAATTAGTTGAGATAGGAGAGGCCTTGGAAAGAAGTCCAAGAAAATCTCTGCTCCATTTGGCACTTCAGACTGGTGTGTCAATAGCATCTGCTTGCAGGACTGTGTACAAACTGCAACTGAAACCATACAGAATAATGGTAGTGCATGAACTGAGGAATTCAGATACTGTTGCTCGAGATACGCACTGCAACTGCCTGTTACAGTTTGTGGATGATGAAGTTGATCCTGAGATCCTGTTTTTCTGATGAAGAATGGCTGCATTTGGCAGGATACGTAAATTCTCAGATCAATCGATTCTGGAGATCTGAAAATCCTCCTGAATTACATCAACAACCTCTGCAAGATGTGAAAACAGGAGTGTGGTGTACCATTAGTTTAAGATAAATTATTGGACCAATCTTTTTCCACAAAACAACACGTTCTGACAGATATGTGAACAATATACTGTATCCTTTTTTTTATAGCTAACACCTAACAAAAAGGTGTACAGTTATTTAATGCAGGGCAATGCAAGATCATACATCGCGAATGTTCCTATGACAGCAATAAGAAATGTTTTTGATTATGGGATAGCTGACAGGCCTCCTTGTTCTCCAGATCTAAATCCGTGCAATTTTTGTCTTTGGGGAATGTTAAAAACAAAACAATCCCCACATGCTCAACAAGTCGAAAGACAGGGTTCGGCAAGCCATTTCCCACATTTCATCATCCAAAGTTTGTTGGGTGTTTGCTAATGTGCTCAGGAGATGTCGAGGTGCTCTTACCACGCAGGGACATCATTTTGAGCACCTACTGTAACTACAGGTAAGCTTAAGTTAATCAGATAGCGATGTTCTTTGTGATTAACTCAAGGGAAGCACACATGCAGGAAACTATCAGCAGAGTCAGGCATGGTGGTGTCCAGCGGATGCAGTTGCGGTGGTGGTGGCCATGCTGTGCGACCCACGAAAGACCCCTGAAAGGGGTCTGTAAGACATACTGTATTTTCTGCAGCTACTTATTGCTTGAAAATTTCAGCAATGACCAGTATTTGTTTCACTAAACTACTATATAAATATTTATTACAGTTGCCTGCAGCAAATTCAACTTTTCTTTTTTAGTAGTATTCCACTCTGAAGGTATGATGAAAATTTTATTCAAAATTTCTCAGAAATGTATACTAACCAGAAAGACAGACAATAGCAATAACATGTTAAGTTAATCTGCCACAAGTAATACACAGCCCAGGGATTTAGCTAAAAATTTATCTTTGATCGCTTTGATAGAAGCTTGCATTTAATTACTCATAATAACAGTACACATACATACCAATTTAAAAATATCAAAATAATCAATAAATGGCAGTGGAGGTGAAGTCAACCTTGGTGGTGAATTTAACTGTCGTTTGACTTCACATTTCAATTACTAACTGTAAAACAATTACTTCATTTTGAAAGAAATATTTCATGGCACATCATAGCTCCCATTCAATGCATAACAATTTGTACTGGACGAAAATTTATTTACAGGTTTTTCTCAGTTGTCACATATTTGTGAGTTGCGACATATTTATAATACGGTTTCACAATGATCCAATAAACATCTGTTCTGTAATAAATCGAGTCCCAGTTCACCCGGTAATTAGTTTTGGTGAATGACGTCCATCTACAGATCTAAAAATAATAAAATACAAAGGTAGTTTGAGATCCAATACGTCCAAAACACACAAAATACAGACTCAGAAATCATTATTAGCAAATATGACAGCAGTTCCATTCCTGAGTAAATTGTGGATACTACGCAACTCTTGTCATTGCATATATAGATGTCACAGTCTCATTAATCAGCCATACAACCTTTAAAGTCACAAAATCGAACAATTTTTGAGTACCATAGACACCTTTACACCAGACATGTTAATACATTAAAGGCATGAAGTATAATGCCATGCAGGATGAGTGATGTGCCAGCACTGTGACACGCTAGATTCCACTGCTGCACATCAGTTTATATAATGTTCAGAGAAAGAATCATTTTAATTAATTGTATAATATCTTTCCCACAGAATGTTGTGAAAGGAAACCTCAAAATACAGATGACTGTGCTTATATATTTAGCAATAAAATTTAATGAAGAAAATGATTTTACTAAAAAATAATACTAGCTGCATTACAAAATTTCATAGCATTATACTATGCAATGTATCATTTAAACAGAATCTGCAGCTTCCTCCAAGAGCACACATTGTGCCCCACAATCTGACAAACCAGAGAGAGAGAGAGAGAGAGAGAGAGAGAGAGAGAGAGAGGGAGGGAAACATTCCACGTGGGAAAAATATATTTAAAAAGAAAGATGATGAGACTTACCAAACAAAAGCGCTGGCAGGTCGATAGACACACAAACAAACACAAACAAACACACAAAATTCTAGCTTTCGCAACCAACGGTTGCCTCGTCAGGAAAGAGGGAAGGAGAGGGAAAGACAAAAGGATATGGGTTTTAAGGGAGAGGGTAAGGAGTCAGTCCAATCCCGGGAGCGGAAAGACTTACCTTAGGGGGAAAAAAGGACAGGTATACACTCGCACACACACACATATCCATCCGCATATACACAGACACAAGCAGACATTTGTAAAGGCAAAGAGTTTGGGCAGAGATGTCAGTCGGGACGGAAGTACAGAGGCAAAGATGATGTTGAAAGACAGGTGAGGTATGAGCGGCGGCAGATTGAAATTAGAAATTAGCGAAGATTGAGGCCTGGCGAATAGCGAGAAGAGAGGATATGCTGAAGGGCAAGTTCCCATCTCCGGAGTTCTGACAGGTTGGTGTTAGTGGGAAGTATCCAGATAACCCGGACGGTGTAACACTGTGCCAAGATGTGCTGGCTATGCACCAAGGCATGTTTAGCCACAGGGTGATCCTCATTACCAACAAACACTGTCTGCCTGTGTCCATTCATGCGAATGGACAGTTTGCCGCTGGCCATTCCCACATAGAACGCTTCACAGTGTAGGCAGGTCGGTTGGTAAATCACGTGGGTGCTTTCACACGTGGCTCTGCCTTTGATCGTGTACACCTTCCGGGTTACAGGACTGGAATAGGTGGTGGTGAGAGGGTGCATGGGACAGGTTTTACACCGGGGGGGTTACAGGGGTAGGAGCCAGAGGGTAGGGAAGGTGGTTTGGGGATTTCATAGGAATGAACTAAGAGGTTACGAAGGTTAGGTGGACGGCGGAAAGACACTCTTGGTGGAGTGGGGAGGATTTCATGAAGGATGGATCTCATTTCAGGGCAGGATTTGAGGAAGTCGTATCCCTGCTGGAGAGCCACATTCAGAATCTGATCCAGTCCCGGAAAGTATCCTGTCACAAGTGGGGCACTTTTGGGGTTCTTCTGTGGAAGGTTCCGGGTTTGAGGAGATGAGGAAGTGGCTCTGGTTATTTGCTTCTGTACCAGGTCGGGAGGGTAGTTACGAGATGCAAAAGCTGTTTTCAGGTTGTTGGTGTAATGGTTCAAGGATTCCGGACTGGAGCAGATTCGTTTGCCACGAAGACCTAGGCTGTAGGGAAGGGACCGTTTGATGTGGAATGGGTGGCAGCTGTCATAATGGAGGTACTGTTGCTTGTTGGTGGGTTTGATGTGGACGGACATGTGAAGCTGGCCATTGGACAGGTGGAGGTCAACGTCAAGGAAAGTGGCATGGGATTTAGAGTAGGACCAGGTGAATCTGATGGAACCAAAGGAGTTGAGGTTGGAGAGGAAATTCTGGAGTTCTTCTTCACTGCGAGTCCAGATCATGAAAATGTCATCAATAAATCTGTACCAAACTTTGGGTTGGCAGGCCTGAGTAACCAAGAAGGCTTCCTCTAAGCGACCCATGAATAGGTTGGCGTACGAGGGGGCCATCCTGGTACCCATGGCTGTTCCCTTTAATTGTTGGTATGTCTGGCCTTCAAAGGTGAAGAAGTTGTGGGTCACGATGAAGCTGGCTAAGGTAATGAGGAAAGAGGTTTTAGGTAGGGCGGCAGGTGATCGGCGTGAAAGGAAGTGCTCCATCGCAGCGAGGCCCTGGACATGCGGAATATTTGTGTATAAGGAAGTGGCATCAATGGTTACAAGGATGGTTTCCGGGGGTAACAGGCTGGGTAGGGATTCCAGGCGTTTGAGAAAGTGGTTGGTGTCTTTGATGAAGGATGGGAGACTGCATGTAATGGGTTGAAGGTGTTGATCTACGTAGGCAGAGATGCGTTCTGTGGGGGCTTGGTAACCAGCTACAATGGGACGGCCGGGATGATTGGGTTTGTGAATTTTGGGAAGAAGGTAGAAGGTAGGGGTGCGGGGTGTTGGTGGGGTCAGGAGGTTGATGGAGTCAGGTGAAAGGTTTCGTAGGGGGCCTAAGGTTCTGAGGATTCCTTGAAGCTCCGCCTGGACATCAGGAATGGGATTACCATGGCAAACTTTGTAAGTAGTGTTGTCTGAAAGCTGACGCAGTCCCCATACTCCCGCCGATCAAGTACCACAGTCGTGGAACCCTTGTCTGCCGGAAGAATGACGATGGATTGGTCAGCCTCCAGATCACGGATAGCCTGGGCTTCAGCAGTGGTGATGTTGCGAGTAGGATTAAGGTTTTTTAAGAAGGACTGAGAGGCAAGGCTGGAAGTCAGAAATTCCTGGAAGGTTAGGAGAGGGTGATTTTGAGGAAGAGGAGGTGGGTCCCGCTGTGACGGAGGACGGAACTGTTCCAGGCATGGTTCAATGTCTGCTTATGTCTGTATATGTGTGGATGGATATGTGTGTGTGTGCGCGAGTGTATACCCGTCCTTTTTTCCCCCTAAGGTAAGGCTTTCCGCTCCCGGGACTGGAATGACTCCTTACCCTCTCCCTTAAAACCCACATCCTTTCGTCTTTCCCTCTCCTTCCCTCTTTCCTGATGAGGCAACAGTTTGTTGCGAAAGCTTGAATTTTGTGTGTATGTTTGTGTTAGTTTGTGTGTCTGTCGACCTGCCAGCACTTTCATTTGGTAAGTCACATCATCTTTGTTTTTAGGTATATATTTTTCCTTCGTGGAATGTTTCCTTCTATTATAACTATATATATATATATATATATATATATATATATATATATATATATATGATGTGACTTACGATAGACACACAAACATACAACAAAATTCAAGCTTTCGCAACCAACGGTTGCTTCGTCAGGAAAGAGGGAAGGAGAGGGAAAGACAAAAGGATGTGGGTTTTAAGGGAGAGGGTAAGGAGTCATTCCAATCCCGGGAGCGGAAAGACTTACCTTAAGGGAAAAAAGAACAGGTATACACTCTCACACACACACACATATCCATCCACACATACAGCAGGTCTTCGTGGCAAACGAATCTGCTTCAGTCCGGAATCCCTGAACCATTACACCAACAACCTGATAACAGCTTTCGCATCCCGCAACTACCCTCCCGACCTGGTACAGAAGCAAATAACCAGAGCCACTTCCTCATCCTCTCAAACCCAGAACCTCTCACAGAGGAACCCCAAAAGTGCCCCACTTGTGACAGGATACTTCCCGGGACTGGATCAGACTCTGAATGTGGCTCTCCAGCAGGCTCTGAATGTGGCTCTCCAGCAGGGATACAACTTCCTCAAATCCTGCCTTGAAGTGAGATCCATCCTTCATGAAATCCTCACCACTCCACCAAAAGTGTCTTTCCGCCCTCCACCTAACCTTCATAACCTCTTAGTTCATCCCTATGAAATCCCCAAACCACCTTCCCTACCCTCTGGCTCCTACCCCTGTAACCGCCCCCGGTGTAAAACCTGTCCCATGCACCCTCCCACCACCACCTACTCCAGTGCTGTAACCCGGAAGGTGTACACGATCAAAGCCAGAGCCACATGTGAAAGCACCCATGTGATTTACCAACTGACCTGCCTACACTGTGACGCATTCTATGCGGGAATGACCAGCAACAAACTGTCCATTCGCATGAATGGACACAGGCAGACAGTGTTTGTTGGTAATGAGGATCACCCGGTGGCTAAACATGCCTTGGTGCACGTCCAGCACATCTTGGCACAGTGTTACACCATCCGGGTTATCTGGATACTTACCACTAACACCAACCTATCCGAACTCCGGAGATGGGAACTTGCCCTTCAATATATCCTCTCTTCCCGTTATCCACCAGGCCTCAATCTCCGCTAATTTCAAGTTGCCGCCACTCATACCTCACCTGTCATTCAACAACATCTTTGCCTCTGCACTTCCGCCTCGACTGACATTGCCCAAATTCTTTGCCTTTGAATATGTCTGCTTGTGTCTGTATATGTGTGGATGGATATGTGTGTGTGTGCGAGTGTATACCCGTCCTTTTTTCCCCCTAAGGTAAGTCTTTCCACTCTCGTGATTGGAATATTCAATGTGAAGTGTTCAGCTTTTGCAGATGACCTTGCAATCCTCACAAATAATAGAAAAGAAGTCACTAACACCATAGAGAAGTTACACGAAATTGCACAAAGAACTGGCCTGCAAATCTCATATGAGAAAACCCAGTACGTAGAAAGAGTGCCACAAGACAAATTGCCTATTGTGACAACCCATGGGAAAATCATACAAAGAAGAACGCAGTTCTACGGACATATCCACAGGATGAATGAAAACAGAATTTCAAAGCGAATTCTTAAAGTCATCAACTCAGGCAGAGGAAAAACAAAATGGATAAAAGAAGTTGAAGAGGACCTCAGACAAGCACACATAACAGTAAACGATGCAGAAAATAGAACTGAATTCAAGATCATCATCAAAAAACATAAATTTGACACCACAACACAGAAGAGACCAAGATGCAAATGGACAGCGGAACGAAAGAAACAACACAGTGAACACGTGAAGAAAATTTGGGCTCAGAAAAAACATAAACAATCATCATAAAGGAATTCAAGTTCAAATGCTCTCTTTAAATGGGAACAATCGAAAATAATAATAATAATAATAATAATAATAATAATAATAAACCCCGTGGAGGCCCGGGAAAAGAATAGGCCTCCGGTATGTTCTGCCAGTCGTAAAAGGCGATGAAAAGAACAAACCACTAATAGGGCTAACCCCCCTTTTAGTGTGATTACTTGGTTCAGGACAGAACTAAAGAAGCCTCGGACAAGCGCCGTCATGGTCGGGGACGACGCTTGAACCCTATGCCCGCCCACAATGGTAACGACACTGCTAGCCACACGGAAAATGACTTAAATCCAAATAGAGGTGTTTTGCAGGATATGCTTCCTGCAACCACCCTAGAAGGAAAACAAAGACAGTGGACGAGATGGTCAGATGAAGTTAATTGACACCTCATGTTCTGTTATTACCAAGCAACAAACCTAGGAACCAACACAACTGGATACAGATCACAAGTATACACAACATTTATTACCAGATACCCGGAATTAAAATTTTTAACAGAACAACGACTAGCTGATCAGATCCGTGTAATAATAAAAAATAACAGGATACCCCAGTCAGAATTATAAAACATCAAACAACAAGTACAACAAATACTGGAACAAAATAATGTGCAATCAGAAGAAGAAGAAAATACAATAATGGACTCAAACATCCCAGAGCAAACAAACAAAGACCAACACGCATCAATTAAACAATCAGAGGAAAACGAAATCTTAACACAGCCACCAGAACAAGCACAAATAGAACACGAAGAGACACACGTGTTAGATATAGAAGAGAAATTTCAGCTGACATATATAGAATACAAAGACACAAATACAGACATTAGACCATTCTTGCATAGACCGCCAAATAACCCACAAGTCGAAACAATAAAAACTATCAACACAATCATACACAACAAAATAAATGAAAACACAACTATGGAAGAGTTACAACTACTGGTTTATATAGGAGCACTCACTACACTAAATATACACACTAGGCAGAGATCAGAACAAACCAACACACAGAAGAAACCCACAAAACCAGCATGGCAACACAGGCTACAGATCAGAATAGAGAAACTGAGAAAAGACATCGGACAGCTAACACAATTTATAAGAAATGAAATATCAGACAAAAAACGAAAAAGGTTAGGTAAAATCTCATAACAAGAAGCAATAGAGCAATTAGATGAAAAAAAGCAGAAATTACAAGCATTGGCCAAACGACTTAGAAGATACAAAAAAAGTGAAAATAGAAGGAAACAAAACCAAACATTCAACACAAACCAAAAGAGATTTTACCAAACAATGGATAACACACACATTAAAATAGACAATCCACCAAACATAACAGACATGGAACACTTCTGGAGCAACATATGGTCAAACCAGGTACTACATAACAGGCATGCACGGTGGATACAAGCAGAAACAGACACATACAAGATGATACCACAAATGCCTGAAGTGATAATTTTGCAACATGAAGTCACCCGAGCAATTAATTCTACACACAATTGGAAAGCCCCTGGAAATGATAAAATAGCAAATTACTGGCTAAAGAAGTTCACCTCAACACATTCACATCTCACTAAATTATTTAACAGTTACATTGCAGACCCATACACATTCCCTGATACACTTGCACATGGAATAACCTATCTGAAACCTAAAGATCAAGCAGACACAGCAAACCCAGCTAAATATCACCCCATAACATGCCTACCAACAATATACAAAATATTAACTTCAGTCATCACACAGAAATTAATGACACATACAACACAGAACAAAATTATAAATGAAGAACAAAAAGGCTGCTGCAAAGGAGCACGAGGATGTAAAGAGCAACTGATAATAGATACAGAGGTGACATATCAAGCTAAAACTAAACAAAGGTCCCTACACTACGCATACATTGATTACCAAAAAGCCTTTGATAGTGTACCCCACTCATGGTTCCTACAGATATTGGAAATATACGAAGTAGATCCTAAATTGATACAGTTTCTAAACATAGTAATGAAAAACTGGAAAACCACACTTAATATCCAAACGAATTCAGATAACATCACATCACAGCCAATACAGATTAAGCGTGGATATACCAAGGAGACTCATTACGTCCCTTCTGGTTCTGTCTTGCTCTGAACCCACTATCCAACATGCTAAATAATACAAATTATGGATAGAATATTACTGGAACATACCCACACAAAATCACACATTTGCTATACATGGATGATCTAAAACTACTGGCAGCAACGAATCAACAACTCAACCAATTACTAAAGATAACAGAAGTATTCAGCAATGATATAAATATGGCTTTTGGAACAGACAAATGTAAGAAAAATAGCATAGTCAAGGGAAAACACACTCAACAAGAAGATTACATATTGGATAACCACAGCGACTGCATAGAAGCGATGGAAAAAACAGATGCCTATAAATATCTAGGATACAGACAAAAAATAGGAATAGATAATATAAATATTAAAGAAGAACTAAAAGAAAAATATAGACAAAGACTAACAAAAATACTGAAAACAGAATTGACAGCAAGAAACAAGACAAAAGCTATAAATACTTATGCTATACCAGTATTGACCTACTCATTTGGAGTAGTGAAATGGAGTGACACAGACCTAGAAGCACTCAATACACTTACACGATCACAATGCCACAAATATAGAATACATCACATACATTCAGCAACAGAAAGATTCACATTAAGCAGAAAGGAAGGCGGAAGGGGATTTATAGATATAAAAAACCTACATTATGGACAGGTAGACAATTTAAGAAAATTCTTTCTAGAACAAGCAGAAACTAGCAAAATACACAAAGCAATCACTCATATAAATACATCAGCTACACCATTGCAATTTCATAACCACTTCTACAACCCTTTAGATCACATAACATCAACAGATACAAAGAAAGTAAATTGGAAAAAGAAAACACTACATGGCAAGCACCCGTATCATCTAACACAGCCACACATAGATCAAGACGCATCCAACACATGGCTAAGAAAAGGCAATATATACAGTGAGACGGAAGGATTCATGATTGCAATACAGGATCAGACAATAAACACCAGATATTACAGCAAGCATATTATTAAAGATCCCAACACCACAACAGATAAATGCAGACTTTGCAAACAACAAATAGAAACAGTAGATCACATCACAAGCGGATGTACAATACTAGCAAATACAGAATACCCCAGAAGACATGACAATGTAGCAAAAATAATACATCAACAACTTGCCATAAAACATAAACTAATAAAACAACACGTTCCCACATACAAGTACACACCACAAAATGTACTGGAGAATGATTAATACAAATTATACTGGAACAGAACCATTATAACAGATAAAACAACACCACATAACAAACCTGACATCTTACTCACCAATAAAAAGAAGAAACTAACACAACTAATTGAAATATCCATACCCAACACAACAAATATACAGAAGAAAACAGGAGAAAAAATTGAAAAATATATCCAACTAGCTGAGGAAGTCAAGGACATGTGGCATCAGGATAAAGTTGACATTATACCAATTATACTATCAACTACAGGAGTCATACCTCACAATATCCACCAGTACATCAATGCAATACAGCTACATCCAAACATATATATACAACTACAAAAATCTGTAATTATTGATACATGTTCAATTACCCGAAAGTTCCTAAATGCAATATAACATATACCATACAGTTACAAGGAAGTCACGCTTGATCAAGGTCCGCGTCACGTTCCATTTTTAACCAGACTTAACAGTCTGTGAAAAAAATGTCAATAATAATAATAATAATAATAATAATAATATGATTATGATGATGATTGGTTTGCGGGGCACTGAACTGCCCAGTTATCCGTGCCCGTACAAATTCCCAACCTTTTCTCAGCCCAATCTCATCACTTTCATGAATGATGATGAAATGGTGAGGACAACACGAACACCCAGTCATCTCGAGGCAGGTGAAAATCCCTGACCCTGCTGGGAATCAAACCCGGGACTCTGTGTTCGGGAAATAATAATAATAATTCATGAGTGCTTTTTCTGTCACACAGTAAACAACTTTTGGAATGGTGCTGGAAAAATTGGAACGTTGGATGTTTGCCATACAGAATATTCATATTCGCTTTAAGTATTCATCTTTGGAACAGCAGGAGCAGAACATGCAGTCAGAAAAGCTAACAAGAAGCCAGTTAATGTGTACGTAAATCTGCATCCAGTCATTATTTACGAGATATCCACAGTAGGGATGGGGATTGTGAGTGTCTTAACTATGGTGTGGTGGACTGTACCACTTTTTTATTGCCTCCATAATGTGTTGATATTCTGCTATGAAAGAAATTAGGTCAGTGGCAGCACAATGAAAGCCTCTAGCATTTTGCTCAGATTAATTGGTACACAATGGGTATGTGTTGTGTGTGGGGTACAAGCTAATCATCCATTGCTGAGAAAAACCGGTTATAGGTCAGGCCATGATTTTCTCAATGTGCGACCCATATACCACTCAAAAAATGGTATCATTTCATATTAAAACAATGTACAGATGTCTCGCAACCTGCCCCTTGACTCATGTTGTCTTCTGTTGCCAATTTCCAGAATTATTTTGAAAGGAACATTAGCAAACATGAGAGCTGCATTCTTAAATGGCTCAGCCAATGAAATCATATTGACATCATTTCATGTGTGTACTAACTAGGTTTTGCAGTTCACTTTAACCCTGCTACAAATACATCAAGTTTGTTGAGTTAGCAAGAAATTTTGGAAGTTCTAGAACAAGAACTTACTCAATAACACAACTTGCACTTTTTTCTTGGGAGAATAATTATACTTTCTGTCACCATTACTTTTAAAACCTGTATTCTATCAAAGAACTAAAGTAGATATGAAAAATAAATCTTGAAGCTTGGCCATTTTTAATACATATTACTCTTGAAGATACATCAATTACATATATGCCAGTAATGTTTCAAATAACAGCATAAGTGGCTGGTTTCCTATGTCCAATATTCTTCCTAGTTGGCAGTTTTGGAAGTATCCATTAGTGTGTGTCTCTTTAGGGGATAATGCCAATGACATATTCAGAGTCTATAATTATGAGAAATGTGAGCTGTCTGCTCAGTATTTATGGTATGGACACTGAATATGTTCCAGAAAATTGAATTGTATCTGACAAAATTTCAGTACACACAAGACAGAAAAACAAAAGCAGCTGACCTCTATCAATTTATGATGTTCAGTTTGCAGTTGATGCCTCTGAATATTATTAGTAACTTTGCTACAATCCCCAAATCTAGTTCCAAAAATGGGTGCAAAACTAATTGGCCATTTTTTTTAGGTTTTTCAGTCTTCAGTGGATGCCATGGCATCTAGCACTGCGGCATCTCCTAACAACAAGTTTTTCAAGAGTGAATTGACTCAGATGGTACTTTTCCTGCTGGTAGTATAAATGACACCTGGCAACAACACAAAATATGTTTGGTAATGATGTTCTGATCAAGTTGCTTCTTGGGTAGCACAAATTAACTGCTAAATTCACCTGAAACTTTCTATCATTTCCACTGAATAATCCAAAAGATTTTCACTTACGGTATAACATAAGCTTATCAATTTATGCTTTTGAGTGCAGGAATATTGCTCCAAAAAGGAACTGCAATTAAACACTTCTTCCACTTTGCAACTTTCACGTCCTAGCTGCAGCTGACGCAGCAATGATGAGCTTGATGCCACATCTCTTCAAAGACCCGAGGTAACAGAGTCACCAGTACAGTGATGCTGCTTCGGCTCAAGAGTTCCTGTCTTACAGAAGGCCAGATTTTCACCCATTTTGTGACAGAGATATAAACAGCCAGACGAAAACTCAGTAAGGAAGTCTTCAGAAGATCTCGCCATCGAAAGTTGTCTTGCTGCTTCCAGTACCCCACTTCATAAGGGTGTGAAACGTATGATATTACACATATGATAATGTCTCTTTCCATTTTTGCTGACAATTTTTGCTTAGGTATGTACACATTTTATCTTTATGAAATGCCATACTTCCAAATTATTTGATTATGACACAGGACAACAAGTAAATAGAGACCAGTTTGAAGTCCACAGTGAATAACCTCTTACTGACCCATACTGATACAGGCACACTCCTATTACAAACACATTATATTTTAATAAAATGTCTCAGTGAAAGATCGCCATGGTAAGTTTTAATTCATTTGTATTAGTGCAGTACATTTTTGAACAGTGCCTTCCATTAGTTTATTGAATACAATAATAAACAAAGAAGAAAAATTATCAGCAATATATGTGCTCACATTATCTAAAATGATCTGACAATGGTCACGTAGTTTACCGATTCACACCTGTAGGATCCTAGTGGTTCTGAGTTGAACTGACAAGTTACTCTGTAACTGCAATATATGATCTGAAGATGGGCAGCTAGCCCAAAACCGGTCATTGAAAATAAAACTAGCCAGGTTAGAAACGCATTTTCATCTGGAAAGGAATTTTCTTGACAACTGTTTGATAAGAAGTGAGAAAGGTAAGCATTTGAGGGCCCAAGATCATGCCATGAGGGGTGACTTCCCAAACAAATTTATCAAAACTAGACATGATTGTCTTAACGGGATTTCCGCGATCGTTCATTAAATAAAAATACAGCATTTCAGTCTCTGATCGCTATTTTTATTTTCAATGACCGGTTTCGGGCTAACTGCCCATCTTCAGATCATATATTGTAGTTACAGAGTAACTTGTCAGTCTAAATAAAAATATGACATTTCAGTCTTTCATCGCTATTTTTACTTTCAATGAGTGACAAGTTACTCTGTAACTGCAATATATGATCTGAAGATGGGCAGCTATCCCGAAACCGGTCATTGAAAATAAAAATAGCGATCAAAGACTGAAATGCCATATTTTTACCCAAACAAACTCCTGGATTATTTTATTTGTGAAATAAGCAGTGTGTGTTGTCATGTAATATCAACATGGGTGGAATATTGTTGGCTGCTTTTCTTATGTTGTGATGGAAAGGTATCTCAGTTGTTAGTAATTAATGCCACATATGGTGGAGACAGCCCTGGGTAGGAGATGGTAGTGCACAACATGTTTTTTTGGCCCACCAGATGTGAAATATTTTCTTCCCACTGCCCTTTGCCAGAGTATGTGTCTTTGGTGGGGTTCAGCCATAAATATCTATTTAAGAAGTTAACACAAGTGCAAAAAATTAATCATAACTCTTCACCAGTAACAATACTGCATAGTAATGCTCAATGAACAATCTTACAACATTCAAGCAATAAAGTAGTAGTAGTAGTAGTAGTAGTAGTAGTAGTAGCAGCAGTAGTAACCAACTGCTTTGATTTTTGTTATTTTGAATTTGAGCACACAGTACTCCATCTCCAGACTTGTGACCAAGCCTATTGAATGCAACGATCACACAAAATCATAATGGTCACAATTCATCATACACCAGTTATTAAGACAACCTGAATGTGAAAAATCATTCAAGTCAGAACCATCTTTCTAAAAATAATGAATCCTTTAGCTATGTGTTTTGCCCCAATGCACACACCCCAAATGCAGTACACAGTTTGCAAGCTGTCTCTATTGCCATCACCTCTCTATTCAGCCCAAAGCAAACAGTATATCACAAATGTTTAAAAAAAAGAGTGTTTCTAGTTGCAACTATTCTGCAACACTTAAAGTGCTTCATGATGGAGACAAGGAAACTCTTAGTGTGGAAAGTCGTGATAAAAGTCTATTACACATCTTGCCAAAAGGAACTTGTCTCTCAGTCAAGAATTACACTCTAGATCTATTAATTACATTTACAAATTGGGATCTACAGAAACATCAGATAGTATTGAGAACCATTCAAAAGCTTGGGATAAATATGATATGTCTTGAGAAATTCCTCTTTTACTGCATTAAGTACGGAAACATATTCTTTGCAATTCTGTTCTCGCACAGTAGACAGAGTAGGGAAATGCACTGTGTTCCCTGACGAGAGCTGTCGTCCCCACAGCTAAAGCTTGCTAGTGAAAACTGGCACCTTTTCAGCCATTTCACAAATTAGCTGATTTTCTCCTTGCAAACTTGTGTTCAATGCAGTCATGTATCCGGTAATGTCCACTAAAAATGCAAGGTCGGCAACCCACTCTGGATCTTCTAACTTGGGGTCGTACCTTCCTTTCTCCTTTAAAAACTGATTTATTGGTATTCTCAGTTCAAAAAATCTTTTGAGTACATTACCGCAGCTAAGCCAGCAGACTTCACTGTGGTATGGTACGTCACCCCCACTCTTCCCCAATTTCAGCTAAATATGTGTGAAACTGTCTATGTGTAAGCCCGTGGGAACTCCAATTACTGCCTGAATAACCACTTGCATGACGTCCTCCAGTTTTGCTGCTTTTGCACAGAGTACTTCTTGGTGCAAAATGCAGTGGATGCTGTATATTGGTTCTTCTATACACTGTAGCTTTTTTCTTAGTAATCCAACAAATCCCATTTGTTCCCTTTTCATTGCAGGTGCTCCGTCTGTTGTCACTGGCAACAAACGTTCCCAGTTTAAGCCAGCTGAATCGACAGTTGCTTCAACAGCTTTCAGGATGTCCACACCGGTGGTCGTGCTTTTTAAAGATATCATATCTAAAAAATCCTCTTATGTGCAGAGCAGAGTCCATGCCGCACACATAAATCAGTAATTGCACAGTGTCTAAAATATCTGTGGACTCATCAGGTGCGATGGAAGATGCAACAAACTCTTGCACCTGCCATGGCAATTATATGACGACTTCCAGTCCACCGAGTAAGGAATGATAGCTCTAAACTGATTTGCGTTCAGTGGGCAAAGTAAAGCTGCAGCGTCATTGACGCACTCCTTTATAAATTCACCTTCAGCAAATGGTTTTCCAGCTCTCGTTATATAAAGTGCAAACTTATCATTGCACGAACCACTAGGCTATCATTGTTGTCGTCCTGAAAAACTGAAAACAGAGCTCTATAAAATGTTAAATCAGTTAGATGAGAGACATGACAAAAGAAAGTTGCAGATATCTCTTGACAACAGCAACTTACATCAGATTCATCTAGTACCGTCAGATCACTCTTCTTAAGTTCAGTCAATTTCCCCATCTGCTCAGAATCTGACAATAAATTGTACTTGTCCTTGTGAAATTTATTATAATGGTGTTCAATACTAAACTTCCACTGACCAGCAAGAATACTGCCACATATAAAACATTTCGAAGTTTCACGTTTTTGCACAAAGAAAAAATGATACTCCCATTCCTTTTTAAAAGATAGCAAATCTCCACTTTCCATTTCCTTGATTCACTCTGCATTTTCCGGTTCTTCAAATACAAGGTTCACTACGTAGTGGTTGCTTCGCATCAGTGTCCACTGCCCGGTCGACAATTGCACGCAAGCAGCACACAAGCAGCGCTGTGCGCTCATGAGCTGCGTGCAACGATTGCCCGCCACTGACTTAGGTTTTACAGTACCTAGCCCAGTAGTTTCTAAAATGTTTTGTGGAACTTCTTTGTTTTGTGGGTGTATTGCTGCATGTAAAAACTATTATTATCTACTGTTTCTTGATATGTGCAGCATAATACCTGAAGATGGGCATGTAAGAGCCCAAAACCAGTCATGTTCTAAACAAAAGAACCTTACAACTGCAGTGGAATTTTCAACCTCTAGTATAGTGCTTGGTTGCAGATGTTCCTCCAACAGGATTGTTTGGTGTAATTTGTTACTTACATTGTTCAATTTATACAGATATGTGACTTTCTGAAGGATGAAGAACAGGAATTATTGTTAATGATGTACAGGTGTTTTCAGTAAGTTTCACTGATGTTTACGCTATTCTGGCACATGAAGTCTTAAGCTTATTATGTGCCACTTCCATCTGGAACACGACAAACGTGGACTACAAACAGGTATAATAAACTCAAAATATCTTATAGTAAATAGTGCCACTACATTTGAAGTGCACATGCAAGACGTAGCTGTTACAAGGCAGGTAAAACAATTTAAATATCTACGAGGCATATATTAAGGAAAGTGAACTGGGTAATGCAGATGCAATGTAGTCATACAACAAATCAGATACATGATACAGAGTATGAATCATATTTGGTGGGGTAAGAAAATTTCTAAGAACAATACAGAAAGATTAGGTAAACTATAGCTGAATCTGTCCTATGATATGGATCATAAGGGGTGACTAAATTTTGGATACAAAAGAAGGCCATTTCCTGCAGAAATGTATTATTTATGAAGAAACTCAATAACATCAAGAATCAAGAAAACAGAGTAATAATTTTAGTGCCTCGAGAATTTCGGGGTAAATTCTAGAGACACTTAGTCTTCCACAGTCTCAAACACTCAATATTTTAAGTATGAGTGTGGTAGAGTGGTGATGTGTCTACCGTGCCACCAATTTTGGTGTGTGCAGGATGGACATGTATCGGGAGAATACTGCAATCGTGACGGTTGACCGGTGCAGACAAGTGTTTGCCGCTCGTGCCATAGAAGCTGTATGTGACAAACAAGAAGCAAGCACGTGTTATACCTTGACGGTGTAATGATTGTAATTGTTATGAACAAATGAAATATGATTTGACTAGAGACTCATAATTCAGGTGTTAGACTTGCCAGAAGCAAGAACTGTCTTTGAATTTCTGGTGGTTATTAAACTCACCACATTGTAAATATACTTAATTGTATCTGACGGTTAAAGACACAATTGACTTGCAAGAATTTGTATACTTATGTGAGACTTGTGGAAATGGAAATATACCACAACTGAACTGAAAGTATTATGAGAGTACCTACTTATTTCAAGAGGAGAGAGAGCACAAGAGAGTTTTTGTTGAATCCCTCTAACCAGCCTTATTTCTTTGGAGAAGAAGCTGTGGAGATTGACGCAGCTGCATATCCAGAGAAGAGGATCGGCTGGATGTTTCAAGTAAGTCAATTGTAATAAGAGAAAAGGAAAAAGCACAATCCAGATTTGTACCACTTCTCTCATCGCCAAACCATTAGAATGTGGCAACCAACATGCTCAGGACTCGAAGAAAGAAGAATTTTAAAATGAAATCAAGATAAGACGATATTGTGAGATGCCACAGCAACCAATAGTAACAAGACAGAGACATAAACGGTGAAACGGGTGAAAGTTCATCAATATCAGATAAAAGAAGACGTAAGGAAAATCTCTAAAGTTTCCACTAAGAAGAGTTACGATGAGATCTACTCAACAACGAGGATCCAATGTGGAGAGTAAGCAATCCTCATACACATCGCAGGAGCGTGGATGCAGTAACCAGCAACCAACGCCAACAGCGCCAACTGCTGCTCACCAGTGCCGACTACAAATCTGTTCACCGCCACGGTCGCTGAAACTATTTTTCGACGCTGCTGGCGCCCATGCTGTTCACCGGCGCCGATTCCACACCTGCTCACCAATGCAGCCTAAGACTCTACGCCGGGTGAGCGACAGACAATAATTATTTGAATGTAAAGTTAAGGACACTGTTCAATAATAGACTCTTAGTATACTCAGAGGTGATTTCTTTTTAATGATCACTAGATCTAAAAGTAGAAAGAATAATGGATCAAGAACAGCAACTAGCAGAACCAGCCACAGCTATTAAAGTGACTAGGGAAATCCCAGACTGTTCTGAAATAGTGATTTAATTAAAGCCCAGTGGGCAGATTCAGCAGCTGTAAAAGCTCAAATTGTTTCTTTAAGAAATGAACTGAGTGCGAGTTTAAGAGAAAAACTAGAAGCACAGAGTGCTACTTTAAGTTAAAAGCTTGATGCACAGAGTACTAATTTAAGTACGAAAATAGACACTGTGAATACTCAAGTAAATAATAAATTGGATGTTCAGGATAAAACTTTAGGATTGTTAAATGCAAAAGTAGATGAACAAAATAACAAATTTAGCTAGTTGTGTGAAGGCATTGGAAATTTGAAGACTGAATTTGACATTTTAACCACTAAAGTGGAAAATTTTAAAATAGATTTGAAGGGTGAATTAACTAGCTCTTTAAGTAGTCATGTCAATCAGCTGTTCACTGACTTCAGTCAGATGCAGAGTAACCAATTTCAGGATTTGGCAAAGAAACTAGAATTTGATATTGAAGATAAATGTAATAGTGTAGAGTCTGAATTGAGCGAAAAAATAGGATCATCTCAAAGTGTATGCAATGTTACATTTGATGCTGTAAAACAAAGATTACACACTTTAAAGGAAAGTGTTGAAAAGCAGGACAAGCTAATTCCTACAGTCCAATCGCAAATTGCAGGCATTAACACATGAGTTGATAATGTAAAAAGAAATTTCAAAGAGAAACTAGCAACTTCAGATATAATAAATATCAATAAATTGGAGGAACAGGTAGAAGAGATGATAGACAGAAAAGTTGCCGCAAGAGTAACATCCGAAACGTATCTCCAATCTTATCTTCTGAACTTAGTAATACCAAGAACGATGTAGATGAACTGTGGAAGAAATTCAAACTTATGCAGGACAAAGTAGATAATAGAGTGGCTACTCCCAATGTAGTATTGACCAGTGAAGTGATGACAGATTTACAATAGGGAGCAAATTCATGGTTGTATAGACAGTTCCTCAAGTTTAAGCTGGATGGGGAAGTACATCCTACCCATTTTATGAAACGGTTTAACCAAGCCTTGCTGAAAAACTGGGAAGATTCAAAAAAGATCGAATTTGTGGTAGGGTACCTTTTAGGAGAAGCTTCAAACTGGGGCACAGTGAACATCGAGAACTTTTCGTCTTGGGCAGACTTCCAGTTTAAGGAGAAGTATTGGTCAGCTAGTGCCCAGAAAAAATTAATATCTGATTTGTGGGACCCTAAGTATTATAACAGTTTGTCGAGTATGATGAGAAAGTATTTCGACTGGCATTTAACACATGCGAAGTACTTAGATAAGCCCTTGGAGGTAGGAGGCTTAGTTCAATTCTAATAAGACGTTTACCCATTTAAGCCAGGAAAGATATACTGTGTAGTGGGTGGAAAACTGTAGAACTGCTGTCTTCTGTAGACACACTTTATGCCTTAAACAAAGACCGCAATGAAAATGTACATCAAAGGGAAAATCAGAATTACAGAAGAGGTAGTAATAATAGTAGTAACAATTTTAAGAGACATAAGACCAACTTAGCTAGAGTACACCAGGGGAACAGGAATAAGGGTAATGAAAATTACCAAAAGAAACATCCAACTTTGGATATAGGCCCAGTGGCATTGCAAGAATTTGTACCAAGCAGTAATAAAATACAAAGTGGTAACGTAATACCCCGATTCGGTAACAAACCAGTGATTACCAATAATGAGGAAAACGTAGTGCAATACATTAGCGGACCTAGTCCATAAATAAGTATGTTAATTTCATGCATAAAACACCAATCAAAGAATGGTTGTTACAGGAATAGCCAAGCTTAACCACCATTAATACACAACCAATAATAATAATAATAATAATAATAATATGAAAAGTAGAGGATTTTGAAGTTAACATATTTATAGATTCCAGGAGTGAAGTGTCACTTATTTCGAACGCTTTCTTTAGCACATAAAAAACTAAACATCACTTACCGCTATTAGCAGTAATGGGGGTGTACATAGTCAGTATTACTGGAACGAAGAGCAAAGTCGTAAAACATGAGACCCAGGTGAACATTGGGAATATCCCAATTCGTCAGACGCTGTTCGTAGTAGAAAATATCAATGGTGATGTGTAGTTTGGCCTAGATTGGCTGTCAGAATTTAATGTCATATTGAATTTTGAGGAGAATCTTCTTTATTTTGGTACAGGTTTGCAACGGTCAGCTATATTGCTAAAGAAACATCTGAGAGTCAATGTTTACAATTAACAGAGACAGCACAATTGTCACCTGAGACTGAAAAGGTAAGTCACGCGTCGCATCGAGTTGACACACAGAGCAAAGTAAATGAATTGCCAATATTAACCAGTGAACAAAAACTAGATTTATTTAAAATTCTAATCGAATATGAAGAAGTGTTTTCTGATCATCCCGGTAGTATTAGTGATTATATATATAAATTTAAGTCCGCCCCTCGTGGTCTCGCGGTAGCGTTCTCGCTTCCCGAGCACGGGGTCCCGGGTTCGATTCCCGGTGGGGTCAGGGATTTTTCCTGCCTCAAGATGACTGGGTGTTGTTGTGTCGTCTTCATCATCATCATTCATCCCCATTACGGTCGGAGGAAGGCAACGGCAAACCACCTCCATTAGGACCTTGCCTAGTAAGGCGGTGCAGGTCTCCCACATCATTCCCCTCCGCTCTATAAAGAAGCATGGGACTTCATTTATTTTTCCATATAAATTTAAAATCAAAGATAGTACTCCATTTTTCTGTAAGCCATATCCAATACCAGTAAATCTAAAAGAAGCAGTTAAGGAAGAAATTGACAAGATAATTGGCAATAACAGAATAGAACGTAACTCTAGCATAATGAATAATCCTTGGTGGTAGTAAGAAAGGCTACAGGTGTGTGATTAGTGCTAGATGCACGTACTTTGAATAAGCATATAGAGACGGAATGAGACAGACCAATTAACATCGATGAATTATTGTCCAAATTTGAGAAAGCAAAGTCTTTTAGCACGATGGACAAGACTGCTGGATATTGGCAAATTAGGTTACATATACAGTGTTTCTATTTGATGGGAAATTGAATCATTTTAATGTGTTATCATTTAGGCTAAATATCTCAGTATCCATGTTTATACGTGCACTGGACGAGGTGTTAAGAAGGGAATTGTTAAAGGATTTAGTAATATGTGCATCTCATCTACATGGGAAGAGCATTACCTGACTTTGAGTAAAACCCTGAAAAGGTTTAAAGAAAAAGGTATTACAGTAAAACTGTCTAAATTGCACTTTGCGAGGCAAGAGCTTAAGTTTTTTGGGCATATTGTAGGAGTGTAGGAAATTAAACCCTATCCAGAATGCATAAAAGCTATTAAGGACTGTCCACCACCTAAAAACATAAGACAATTGAAGGGGTTCCTTGGGATGGCTAGATACTACAGACGATATATATGAAGTCGAGGTCTGAACGACCCAAGACTTTTACGTTTACTACGGAAAGGAATACCATGGGTTTGGGACCAAGAGGCCAACGATGCATTTGAAAATGTAGAAAGAGCACTGGTAGAATCATCTATATTAAACCATCTGGTTATGGGTGAGCAATTTAAAATATCAACAGATGTGTCTGACTATGGTATAGCAGCATAACTTTTCCAAAGAGAGTGGGCTCTGGAAAGTATCAATCACCGATCTATAGCTTTTGCTAGCCGGAGTCTTAACGAACATGAATTAAACTACACAATGACAGAAAAAGAACTATTAGCAGTAGTATGGTGTATCCAAAAATTCCAAACACTAGTATGGGGGTCAGAGATCCCTGTATATACAGATCATCAAGCTCTATCTTTTTTTTTTTTTTTTTTTTAACGAGTAGTCGGTTATTACATAGTAGATTAATGTGGTGGATGTTGTTCTTACAGGAATATGACCTTAAAATACAGTATGTAAAAGGTTCTGAAAATATTGTACCTGACGCTTTGTCTAGACTACCTGTAGACATGTAAGAGTTAAAACTTACGGAAGGACCAAGCGTAATTTTTGCGATTAATTTTATCACAGTAGAATATCTGCACAACAGGGTACAAGAAACAGCTCTAAGAATAACTGACAACATCCATCATGATCCCTACTTTACAGAAATATATGCTATGTGTAACGAGAATTCCTTACCTCTTCATCAAGTAGGGAGGTGGAAAATTATAGGGCATAATTTATTTTAGAGAGACAGTATAACATCTCGACGGTGGCATTTATGCATCCTGATGTTCATGGAGGACGAAATTGTGTGGTATGTCCATACGGGATATGGACACCTTGGAATAAAAAAGTGTCTAGCCCACATGAACAAGTTCTATTATTTTAAGAAATTAGGACATAAGGTAGCATCTTTAATTAGAACTCGTGAAACCTGTCAGAAAGTAAGAGGGAGTAACAGTCATGTTAAATACAAAACGTATCCAATCATTCCTAAGCCATTACATGATCTTACAGCAGTGGATTTCTTTGGACCAATTCTGAAATGGAAGGGAGGAGCGCCGTACATTTTTATCCTCATAGAGTGTTGGTGGAAGTATGTTAAATTATATCCTATCACGAAAGCAAATACACCAACCGTGATTCACTGTCTGCAACAATATTTCTCAAGTTAGGCAAACCAAAACTATTTCTTACAGACAATGGGCCACAATTTGTCAGTAATGAATTTAAAGAATTTTTAGCATGGGAACATGTTCGTCCAATTATAATCAGTCTTCCAATCAGTGTGAAAGTGTTGTGAAAGCAATTGGAAAATTATGCCGCACCTATTGCCATGAAAAACATACATCATGGCATCAAAAGTTAAAGACTTTGAGCTTATCTTAAATGAATTACCGCATTTATCAACTGGATTAACACCTTTGGACATAATAGGCAAACTCTTAGTGGGAGAACTTATTATCAAATGTTTTACTTGGACAGAACAACCCATTGTTGAAGACAACTTAATCAAACAATAGTTTCTAAGAACTTGGTTGAAAGGGCGCAACAATGAGTAAGGAGACATAATGAGAAAGCTATATACAAGGATGATGACCTAGTTATAGTAAAACAGCATCTTCAGAGCCCTGCCCTGAAGAAGAAGATGCATAATTTTTTCCAAAAGTATGAAGGACCTTACTGAGTACAAGCAGTCATACATCCCAAAGCCTTAGCTTTAGTAGATCCTATAACAGGATCAGAAAAAGGAAAATACAATGTTAAAGACAAAGTTGTATATCTCCTAGGGACATTAACGTTCAGTGTTAACAGGCAGAGTTTTTTTTTTTTTTTTTTTTTTTTTTTTTTTTTTTTTTTTTTAGGGCGCACAACTTCAATGGTCATTAGCGCCCTGACTACTCTAAGAATGCACCGCGAGGCACAAGTTGACAACAACAACTAAAAGGAAAAACACGATAAAAGACAGACTGACAGGCATAGGATTAAAAAACAACATCATCAAATGTCCTTAGCGAGGTTTGTCAAATTGATAAAACAAAGAACACGAGCAGCTGCTCGTGGGTCATCCGCTAAAATGGCATCGAAAGTATTAGGCAGGTTAAGATCGAGGCGCAGTGTGTTAAGATCTGGACAGGACATTAAAATGTGTCTAACCGTCAGCAAGTGCCCACATGGGCAGAACGGCGCCGGCGCAGCCGTCAGCAGATGGCGATGGCTGAACCGGCAGTGTCCAATTCTTAACCGGGCTAAAACGACCTCCTCCCACCGAGAAGGGCGTGAGGAGGACGTCCAAGCCACGGGAAGAGGTTTTAAGGCCCGAAGCTTGTTGTCGGTAAGTGCAGCCCAATCGGCATGCCACAGCGACACAATGCGCCGACAAATGACCCTGCTAAAATCGGACGAAGGGACACAACAAGAAGCTGTCCGAGGCTGGAGGACCGCAGCCTTGGCCGCGGCATCTGCAGCTTCGTTCCCAGGGATACCGACGTGGCCAGGAACCCACATAAAGCTAACCGTAGAACCGACATCCACCAGCTGCTGAAGAGAGCGTTGGATCCGGTGTACGAAAGGGTGAACCGGGTACGGATCACTGAGGCTCTGGATGGCGCTCAGGGAATCTGAGCAGATGACGTAAGCAGAACGTCGGTGGCGGCAGATGTAAAGAACAGCCTGGTAGAGGGCAAAGAGCTCAGCTGTGAAGACCGAACAATGGCCATAGAGCCGGTATTTGAAACTTTGTGCCCCGACAGTAAAGGAACACCCGACCCCGTCATTGGTCTTAGAGCCATCTGTATAAATGAAAGTCATGTTGATGAACTTCGAACGAAGTTCCAAAAAACGGGAGTGGTAGACCGAACCGGGGGTGACCTCTTTTGGGAGCGAGCTGAGGTCAAGGTGAACGCGGACCTGAGCCTGGAGCCAAGGTGGCGTGCGGCTCTCGCCCACTCGAAAGGTTGCAGGGAGTGAAAAATTAAGGTGTTGAAGGAGGCGATGAAAGCGAACGCCAGGGGGTAGCAGGGCAGAGACATACAACCCGTATTGACGGTCAAGAGAGTCGTCAAAAAAGGAACGATAAGACAGATGGTCGGGCATTGACAGTAGCCGACAGGCATACCGACAAAGCAGTATATCCCGCCGGTAGGTGAGTGGCAATTCGCCAGCGTCAGCATGAAGACTCTCTACGGGACTGGTATAAAATGCTCCGATCGCAAGTCGTAAACCCCGATGTTGTATGGAGTTGAGGCGGTGTAAGATGGATGGCCGTGCAGAGGAGTATACGAAGCTCCCATAATCCAGCTTGGAGCGGACGATCGACCGATATAGACGAAGTAGGACGGTTCGATCCGCTCCCCACGACATACCACTGAGAACACGGAGGACATTTAAAGAACGGGTACAACGGGTGGCCAAATATGACACATGTGGAGACCAGCTAAGTTTCCTGTCAAAGGTAAGGCCTAAAAATTTGGTTGTCTCCACGATTGGGAGAGCAACGGGACCGAGTCGTAAGGACGGTGGGAGAAACTCTTTGTAGCGCCAGAAGTTAATACAGACCGTCTTCTCGGCAGAAAAACGGAAGCCATTGGCGACACTCCAGGAGTAAAGACGGTCAAGAGAACGCTGAAGACAGCGCTCCAGGACACGTGTACACTGCGCGCTGCAATAGATGGTAAAATCGTCCACAAAAAGGGAGCCTGATACATCAGCTGGGAGGCAATCCATTATTGGATTGATCGCGATGGCGAAGAGAGCGACGCTCAAAACTGAGCCCTGTGGCACCCCATTCTCCTGGCGAAAGGTGTCGGACAGGACAGAACCCACATGTACCCTGAACTGTCGATCCACTAAAAAGGAACGAATAAAAAGAGGGAGGCGACCGCAAAGGCCCCATGTATGCATGGTGCGGAGAATGCCCGCCCTCCAACAGGTGTCGTAAGCCTTCTCCAAATCAAAGAACACAGCCGCGGTCGGGCGCTTCCGCAAGAAGTTATTCATAATGAAGGTCGACAAGGTAACCAGATGGTCAACAGCAGAGCGGCGCCTACGAAATCCACATTGTACATTGGTAAGTAGGCGTCGAGACTCGAGCAGCCAAACCAATCGAGAGTTAACCATTCGCTCCATCACTTTACAGACACAGCTGGTAAGCGAGATAGGTCGATAACTGGAAGGTAAGTGCTTGTCCTTCCCCGGCTTAGGAATCGGGACAACAATAGACTCGCACCAGCATGCGGGAACATGTCCCTCAATCCAGATGCGATTGTATGTACGAAGAAGAAAACCTTTACCCGCAGGAGAAAGGTTCTTCAGCATCTGAATATGAATAGAATCAGGCCCTGGAGTGGAGGACCGTGATCGGCCAAGTGCGGTTTCGAGTTCCCGCATGGTGAATGGGGCATTATAACTTTCACAATTCGAGGAGCGGAAGTCAGGTGGCCTAGCCTCCTCTGCCTGTTTGCGGGGGAGGAAGGCAGGGTGGTAATGAGCGGAGCTCGAAACCTCTGCGAAAAAGCGGCCGAAGGCATTGGAGACAGCCTCAGGGGCCACAAGGACGTCATTCGCGACCTTCAAGCCAGAAACTGGTGAGTGGACCTTAGTGCCAGATAGCCGGCGCAGGCTACCCCAGACAACAGAAGAAGGAGTAAAACTGTTGAAGGTGCTTGTGAAAGCAGCCCAGCTGGCTTTCTTGCTTTCTTTAATAATACGACGACACTGAGCACGTAATCGTTTATAATTAATAATTAATACAATTCGCCACTGTAGCGTGGCGTTTAAAGGTGCGTAAAGCACGTCGACGAGCACGTAAAGCGTCTCTACATGCTGCGGTCCACCAGGGGACCGGTACGCGACGTGGAGAAGAAGTAGGGTGAGGGATGGAATATTCAGCAGCAGCGAGAATGACTTCCGTGAGGTGTGCGACCTGACGATCGCAGCTTGTGAAGGTTTGATCCTGAAAGGTCGCCCTGGAAGAGAAGAGCCCCCAGTCTGCCTTGGAGATGGTCCAACTAGAGGAGCACGGAGAGGGAGTATGCTGCAGGAGATGGATAACACACGGGAAGTGGTCGCTCGAAGATGTATCAGCAAGTGCATACCACTCAAACCGGCGTGCAAGTTGGGGAGTACATATAGAGAGGTCTAAATGGGAATAGGTGTGAGATGTGTCCGAAAGAAAAGTAGGGGCGCCAGTATTGAGGCAGACAAGATTGAGCTGGTTGAAAAGGTCTGCTAACAAGGAGCCCCTCGGGCAGGATGCTGGAGAGCCCCAAAGGGGATGGTGGGCACTGAAGTCTCCAGTTAACAAAAATGGTGCAGGTAGCTGAGCAATAAGTTGCATCATGTCTGCCCTGGTAACGGCAGATGACGATGGAGTGTAAACGGTACAAAAGGAAAACGTAAAAGTGGGGAGAGTAATGCGGATGGCAACTGCCTGCAGGCCGGTGTGCAACGTGATGGGATCGTAGTAAATATCATCCCGGACCAGCAACATAACCCCTCCATGAGCTGGGATACCTACCACAGGGGGTAGGTCAAAACGCACAGAGGTGTAGTGTGCCAAGGCAATTTGATCGCATGGGTATAGCTTCGTTTCCTGGAGGGCTACGACGAGCGGACGATGCAAGCGGAGCAGCAACTTCAAGTCCTCTCGGTTGGAGCGAAGGCTGCGAATATTCCAGTGAATAAGTGCCATCGGAAGAAAAGGAAGATGAGAGAAGGGGTCACCTCGAAGGCCGCTTAGGGCCTGGCTTCGAGCGAGCACTGCCGCCGCTATCAGTAGGCGGACAGTCATCGTCCATGTGGTCTATAGGGTCATCGGCCATCTCGGGAGGATGGCCGGGAGGGGGAGCTTCCTCCGCCGGTGAACGGCCAGATGTACGGCTACCAGCGGTGCGGCCAGGCAAAACAGATGACGGCCTGGGGCGGCAACCGCTGGGTGGCGCAGGAGAAGAAATGCGCCGTGGCGGAGAAGGAGAACTGTGCTTCCTATGCGCCTTTTTGGAAGGACGTTTGGTGGAAGTACCGGTCGAAGGCTGGGAGGTCGAGGGACGGAGGAAGTCTGCACGGGATGGTTCCTTCTTGAAGGCCCGTGCATCTGACTTCGGGGTCTTCGACTTAGCAGAAGCTGAGGAGAGGGCTGGTGTCTGTGGGGTGATGGGAGGAAGAGGAGACGTCGACCGCGCGATCTTAGCACTGGCCGAACGGACGACCGTGGTGCTGAAGGTCAGATCGCATGTCTGGGTTGCTACCTCCCAGGTAGTCCGAGGAGAGGCGAGGACAGTACTGTATTTCCTCGCTGGGAGCAGCGTGGGCTTCCTGCTAGCCAATAGCTTGCGAGCAGCTGAGGTGGACACTTTCTCTTTGACCCGAATTTCTTGGATACAGCGTTCTTCCTTATAGACAGGACAGTCGCGGGAGGATGCGGCATGGTCACCCTGACAGTTCACACAACGAGGAGACGGAGGTGGACAGTCACCCTCATGGGCATCCCTGCCACAAGTGACACATTTAGCCGCATTGGAACAAGACTGTCGAGTGTGATTGAAATGCTGACACTGGTAGCAGCGCGTAGGTGTCGGGACATAGGGGCGAACAGAAATAACCTCGTAGCCCGCCTTGATGCGCGATGGCAGCTTAACACTATCGAAAGTCAAGAAAAGTGTCCGGGTCGGTACAAGGTCATTGTTGACCTTTTTCATGACCCGATGGACAGTCGTCACACCCTGCTCAGCGAGGAAAGATTGAAGCTCCTCGTCAGTCAATCCGTCGAGGGAGCTAGTATAGACTACACCACGAGACGAATTCAAAGTTCGGTGCGCCTCCACCCGGACAGGGAACGTGTACAGGAGTGTGGCCCGAAGCAGTTTTTGTGCCTGAAAGGCACTCTCAGTTTCTAGTAATAAGGTGCCGTTACGCAACCTGGTACAAGATTTGACAGATCCGGCTATGGCATCTACGCCCTTCTGAATAACGAAAGGGTTGACAGAGGAAAAATCCTTTCCGTCCTCAGATCGAGAAACTACGAGGAACTGTGGGGCAGGCGGTAGTACTTTTGTCACTGTTGGCTGGTCACGTTTCCGTTTTTGGGTCGAAGTCGAGAGAGATGGAGTAGAATCCATTGCGGAGGTATCCCCCATGATTGCCAGCGTCTCCGATGGCGCGCTCCTTCCTTGTGGGGACCCTCTCAGAGGGCACTCCCGCCTTAGGTGAATGTTTACACCTCAGGTCACACCTCCCGAGAAACAGACGGAGGGACCAATCGGCATGGTCAGAAGGTATCAGCTCAGGCAATCACCCCTCCCCGGGCCTGGCCTTTACCAGGGGGTACGCGCGTGCTTTACATGTCTACCCAGGGCGGGGACTTACGCGTTACCCCGTCACCGGCTACGCGTGCGAACGCGTGGGTCGGCCTTCAGGCACGCACAGGGAGGAAGGAAGAAGAGGAAAAAGAAGAGAGAGAGGAAGAAAGAGGACAGACTGTCTCAAACGCCAAGGCGGAGACCAGAGAAGGCAAGGAGAAGAAGGCAATGAGAAGGCAAGGAGAAGAAGGCAATGAGAAGGCAAGGAGAAAAAGGCAATGAGAAGGCAAGGAGAAAAAGGCAATGAGAAGGCAAGGAGAAAAAGGCAATGAGAAGGCAAGGAGAAAAAGGCAATGAGAAGGCAAGGAGAAAAAGGCAATGAGAAGGCAAGGAGAAAAAGGCAATGAGAAGGCAAGGAGAAAAAGGCAATGAGAAGGCAAGGAGAAAAAGGCAATGAGAAGGCAAGGAGAAAAAGGCAATGAGAAGGCAAGGAGAAAAAGGCAATGAGAAGGCAAGGAGAAGTCAAGGGAAAGAGTAAGGAAGACAGTGAGGTGGAGAAGAGCAAAGAAAAGAACCAACAAAAGGAAGGAAGAAACGAGAAGTGAAAAACCAAAAAGACCACGATTATAGGTCGTGGAACCGTCCGTCTCCGGACGCAGGCGCGAACTACCCCCGTGAGGGAGATGGACTCCTTTTAGTCGCCTCTTACGACAGGCAGGAATACCTCGGGCCTATTCTAATCCCCGGACCCGCAGGGGGGAACAACAACAACAACAACAACAACAACAACAACAACAGGCAGAGTGACAACCATCGGATCCCTAGTTGTTTCCGGTGTTTCTTCTGTGCTATTTTTTTCCTGCACGAAATTCCCTTCAAATCTTAAGCTATTCTGTAATCTGTTCTTGACTTCTTAAACTATCCTATAATTTCGGTACGTAGAAAACAGGATATGATGGTAAAGTAGAAAACTTAAGAGACTCACAGATGAACAGTCATCTCCAGACATGAAACGAAATGAATAAAACATTATTTGAGTGAAAGATATAATATTATGATACTATTTAAACTGAGTGATGTCTAGATGACATGAACTGAATACAGTATTTTATGTGTGCATAAAATATACTGTAAAGTGATTAACTATTTGATTGTAGTGTATAATTTTCTATTTTTATGGAACATTTTATACCTTTTATGAGATGTGATGTATAGGGGAGGATTTGTATTAGTTTTGGAAGGGGTGGGTAGTGTAAGTACAAGCATGACTAACACCAAACACACACCACGTTGACAAGTGTGACTGATTCTTCACCATTTGCCATTCCATAGGGATTGCTAAGATTTTTTTGGGGGGGACTTCAAAGGTGAAGGTGAGAATATTCATTCTGTAGGAGATGTTTAACACCATACCTCCTCCGGTTTCTCACTCAAGCACCGGCTAAGTAGGGATCCTGGGGAAGGGGGTTGGGAGGGGTTTCCTGTCTTTGGGGCTATCTTCATTCTCTTCTATGATGTTAGCAACCATTTCTACTTTTCCTTTCTTGCTTCTCATCTGAGTACCGGTCTATCTTTCCCTCTATACATATTCATATACTTCTTTCACTGAAGTCCTTATTTTCCGTGGTTTCAGATACAATTCAACTTATTTCACATAAGTAGGCCCAAGAATCAGGATACACAGACACACGCATACACACAACGAAACACAAAAACGCAAACAATGGAAGTACAGATAAAATTGATGTAAGAACTGTTAAGTGTTGTAGGGAGAAAGAATGTACACACAGAAATATCCACACATGACTGTTTATTGTGATGGTTCTACATCACCTAGTTACTTGAGAAAACTATCATGTAAGATATTTATTAACATGTATATATAGAAAATATATGTATAAGAACAATGATGATTCCATATAGCATATGTACATAATAATATAAAAACTATGATAATTCCGCATCAGGGATACATAACAAGGAAGTGTGAGTAGCTAAGGAGAGCATAAGCCAAGGAGGAACTAATGAGCATAAGCCAAGGAGGAACTAATTGTGATAATTATTCAGGAATGTCAGTCAAACATTTGTTCTGACGATTTGTAGGACAGTGGGGCAAGTAAAGCATAAGTAAATGTATGGTATATTGGATAATATATATGTGGTGTATACTAGATGTGTAGGAGTGGATGCATAATGGAGGGCTCTAGGGGATTAAATGAAGTATTAAGAATTCAGTGTGAAACAGATTTAGTTTCCAGGCAATATTTAATTGTTGTTGTTGTGGTCTTCAGTTCTGAGACTGGTTTGATGCAGCTCTCCATGCTACTCTATCCTGTGCAAGCTTCTTCATCTCCCAGTACCTACTGCAACCTACATCCTTCTGAATTTGCTTAGTGTATTCATCTCTTGGTCTCCCCCGACGATTTTTACCCTCCACGCTGCCCTCCAATACTAAATTGGTGATCCCTTGTTGCCTCAGAACATGTCCTACCAACCGATCCCTTCTTCTGGTCAAGTTGTGCCACAAACTTCTCTTCTCCCCAATCCTATTCAATACTTCCTCATTAGTTATGTGATCTACCCATCTAATCTTCAGCATTCTTCTGTAGCACCACATTTCAAAAGCTTCTATTCTCTTCTTGTCCAA
Organism: Schistocerca cancellata; assembly: GCF_023864275.1. Lineage (NCBI taxonomy): Eukaryota > Metazoa > Arthropoda > Insecta > Orthoptera > Acrididae > Schistocerca > Schistocerca cancellata. The sequence continues at coordinate 168,626,763 of NC_064636.1, read as the reverse complement.
ACTATTTACCGTCCATGTTTCACTTCCATACATGGCTACACTCCATACAAATACTTTCAGAAATGACTTCCTGACACTTAACTCTATACTCGATGTTAACAAATTTCTCTTCTTCAGAAACGATTTCCTTGCCATTGCCAGTCTACATTTTATATCCTCTCTACTTCGACCATCATCAGTTATTTTGCTACCCAAATAGCAAAACTCCTTTACTACTTTAAGTGTCTCATTTCCTAATCTAATACCCTCAACATCACCTGACTTAATTCGACCACATTCCATTATCCTCGTTTTGCTTTTGTTGATGTTCATCTTATATCCTCCCTTCAAGACACCATCCATTCCGTTCAACTGCTCTTCCAAGTCCTTTGCTGTCTCTGACAGAATTACAATGTCATCGGCGAACCTTAAAGTTTTTATTTCTTCTCCATGGATTTTAATACCTACTCCAAATTTTTCTTTTGTTTCCTTTACTGCTTGCTCAATATACAGATTGAATAACATCGGGTAGAGGCTACAACCCTGTCTTACTCCCTTCCCAACCACTGCTTCCCTTTCATGTCCCTCGACTCTTATAACTGCCATCTGGTTTCTGTACAAACTGTAAATAGCCTTTCGCTCCCTATATTTTACCCCTGCCATCTTCAGAATTTGAAACAGAGTGTTCCAGTCAACATTGTCAAAAGCTTTCTCTAAGTCTACAAATGCTAGAAACGTAGATTTGCCTTTCCTTAATCTTTCTTCTAAGATAAGTCGTAAGGTCAGTATTGCCTCACGTGTTCCAGTATTTCTACGGAATCCAAACTGATCTTCCTCGAGGTCGGCTTCTACTAGTTTTTCCATTCGTCTGCTAAGAATTCGTGTTAGTATTTTGCAGCTGTGGCTTATTAAACTGATTGCTCGGTAATTTTCACATCTGTCAACACCTGCTTTCTTTGGGATTGGAATTATTATATTCTTCTTGAAGTCTGAGGGTATTTCGCCTGTTTCATACATCTTGCTCACCAGATGGTAGAGTTTTGTCTGGACTGGCTCTCCCAAGGCCATCAGTAGTTCCAATGGAATGTTAACTCCGGGGGCCTTGTTTCGACTCAGGTCTTTCAGTGCTCTGTCAAACTCTTCACGCAGTATTGTATCTCCCATTTCATCTTCATCTACATCCTCTTCTATGTCCATAATATTGTCCTCAAGTACATTGCCCTTTTATAGACCCTCTATATACTCCTTCCACCTTTCTGCTTTCCCTTCTTTGCTTAGAACTGGGTTTCCATCAAAGTTCTTGATATTCATGCAAGTGATTCTCCTTTCTCCAAAGGTCTCTTTAATTTTCCTGTAGGCAGTATCTATCTTACCCCTAGTGAGATAAGCCTCTACACCCTTACATTTGTCCTCTAGCCATCCCTGCTTAGCCATTTTGCACTTCCTGTCTATCTCATTTTTGAGATGTTTGTATTCCTTTTTGCCTGCTTCATTTACTGCATTTTTATATTTTCTCCTTTCATCAATTAAATTCAATATTTCTTATGTTACCCAGGGATTTCTACTAGCCCTCGTCTTTTTACCTACTTGATCCTCTGCTGCCTTCACTACTTCATCCCTCAGAGCTACCCATTCTTCTTCTACTGTATTTCTTTCCCCCATTCCTGTCAATTGTTCCCTTATGCTCTCCCTGAAACTCTGTACAACCTCTGGTTCTTTCAGTTTATCCAGGTCCCATCTCCTTAAATTCCCACCTTTTTGCAGTTTCTTCAGTTTTAATCTACAGGTCATAACCAATAGATTGTGGTCAGAGTCCACATCTGCCCCTGGAAATGTCTTACAATTTAAAACCTGGTTCCTAAATCTCTGTCTTACCATTATATAATCTATCTGATACCTTTTAGTATCTCCAGGGTTCTTCCATGTATACAACCTTCTATCATGATTCTTAAACCAAGTGATAGCTATGATTAAGTTGTGCTCTGTGCAAAATTCTACCAGCCGGCTTCCTCTTTCATTTCTTACCCCCAATCCATATTCAGCTACTACGTTTCCTTCTCTCCCTTTTCCTACACTCGAATTCCAGTCACCCATGACTATTAAATTTTCGTCTCCCTTCACTATCTGAATGATTTCTTTTATTTCATCATACATTTCTTCAATTTCTTCGTCATCTGCAGAGTTAGCTGGCATATAAACTTGTACTACTGTAGTAGGCGTGGGCTTCGTATCTATCTTGGCCACAATAATGCGTTCACTATGCTGTTTGCAGTGGCTTACCCGCATTCCTATTTTCCTATTCATTATTAAACCTACTCCTGCATTACCCCTATCTGACTTTGTGTTTATAACCCTGTAGTCACCTGACCAGAAGTCTTGTTCCTCCTGCCATCGAACTTCACTAATTCCCACTATATGTAACTTTAACCTATCCATTTCCCTTTTTAAATTTTCTAACCTACCTGCCCGATTAAGGGATCTGACATTCCACGCTCCGATCCGTAGAACGATAGTTTTCTTTCTCCTGATAACGACATCCTCTTGAGTAGTCCCCGCCCGGAGATCCGAATGGGGGACTATTTTACTTCCGGAATATTTTACCCACGAGGACGCCATCATTTGATCATACAGTAAAGCTGCATGCCCTCGGGAAAAATTACGGCTGTAGTTTCCCCTTGCTTTCAGCCGTTCGCAGTACCAGCACAGCAAGGCCGATTTGGTTATTGTTACAAGGCCAGATGAGTCAATCATCCAGACTGTTGCCCTTGCAACTACTGAAAAGACTGCTGCCCCTCTTCAGGAACCACACGTTTGTCTGGCCTCTCAACAGATACCCCTCCGTTGTGGTTGTACCTACGGTACGGTTATCTGTATCGCTGAGGCACGCAAGCCTCCCCACCAACGGCAAAGTCCATGGTTCATGGGGGGGGGGGGGGGGGGGGGGGGGACAATATTTAATTATAGTGTACATAAAAATGTATACTAGGGTAATGAACCATGAGGCCTACTCAGGAAGAATAAGGAGGGCACATCCAGCATGTATTGGATATAAAAGGGCATTCAGGCAGACCTAAGAAAGACTGACCTATACTGTACAGACAGGGGCACCCAGAAAGGGATTGACATGTACCTCAGGAAAATAGGAATTAAAAAAGGGGCATACCTGCCAAAACAGAAGGAGAAAGGGTACTCATAGGATCAATCTGTATGTAAGGTATAGGTATTGTTCCTAGAGGGAAAAGGACAGTATGGTAACCAAAGTCACAAAATTTAGTGGAGATTATTTTGGTAAGTTGTAACGCCGGAAATGCATATCCTCCTATTTCCATCTATTGCACTATAAATTTGTTTTCCTTATTTTTGTTACCTGAATATGACATTTCTGTGTCTTTGCATGTTGTAATTGTTTTACTATATATATATTCCTTCTATTATAACTATATATATTTATGTCAATGTATAATTGGTTTGTTTCGTAAATATTATTTGTATTTTTACGCTGGGTCTTGCCTAGGGAAAACTGCTATCGAACGATTACATCGATAGGTCGTGTGAAGAATCAAAGTGTGTAGGATATTTGGTAGTGTTAACTCTGTCGCGTGGAGCGCAGGAAGAGAGAGTCTGGCTGGGGGAGTGCAGTGGAGCAGGTGTGTTGTGTGACGCTCCCGCGAGTTGCCGCGCTTTCGGGGTTTGGCAGCATGTAATTGCGCTCGACTCGCGATGATAGTTTCTGACATGGTGTCGCGGACGGGAAGCATAGCTGGCGCACATCAAGAGCCCGTTTCGCCTGGTGACCGTGTCGAGAAGAAGGCGCGCCAACATCCAGCTTCTGCAACAGCTACGGCCGACAATGAGTGACTGTCGCCGCCTCCTCGATCGACGGCTTCAAACCTTCAATCAACCAACAAGACTGGAAGCACGTAAAGTTTTAGAACTGTATGGCAGACCTCAGCTTTTCAAACTGTACCATTTTCGTAACTATAATTACAGCAACTTAGCGTGAACATTTGTTGCTCATTGTCCCAATTGCATTACCAAGCAGGGTCCCTTCCTTTTCCGGAATGAACCCGAGTGTCGTTGAAATTCAATCGCCAGCATTAAAGTACTATAATTCGATTTCAATGCTTTAATTTCAAAGTTCAGTTAAAGTATTCATAGCTGGCCACAGTATTTAGATTGCACAAGCACAAATTAAGAGTGCGAGTTTTGTTACCGTATTTTAGCTTACCTGTGACTGCAGCTCAGCTTGGTACGTACTAAATTTTACTATTGTTAATTGTTCAGAATCGTTTAATTCAAGTTCAAAGTTAAATCTCTTCTTTCTAAATTGCGTAGATTCAAGTAGCTTTAGAAATGATTGTTGAGGTAGTCCAAGACTAACTGTGTTTTACTGAATTTCGATGTGCTTCAGAAAGAAAGCTCACTATTAACTTCAATCACTAAATTAACTTTCGATTTTCCGGTTTTATTAATTCTTTTGCTAAATTAAGTCAGAGTGTAGCGAAATTTATTACTTCTGACAAACTTTCAGTTTTCACACTACACTTGTCAACCTTCAGTTGCCACGCTTCTAGTGCTAATTATATGTGTAATAATCTTTCTTTTTCAGTTACTATAGTAATTGTCCTTAGGACTGGCGACCGTAATTTCCCCAAATCTCAAATATCTAATTACTGCTAGTTGATTGTTAACATAACGGCCGCACATTTACTTCCTTTATTAACTTTACCCCTATTTCAGAATTAATTTCCACCAGTTTCATTAGCATTTTTCCTTTCATTTAGATGTAACCCTTTCCTCCCTCTTTACCGACAAATTAACCTTGGTGACGATTGCTTTTCCCAAATTTCCATTAGGTACACGCGGTTTAAAGTTTCACTGTCGTTAAGGTCGATAAGTGAGGGGGAGGTTACAAAGTTTGGATTCTCTATTCCACTAGCATTGTTATGTTTTATGTTTATGAGTATCAGAAAGAACACTTTCATTTTGCCAGAGTTCCTCCAGACTACAAGCTATGGTAGATAATAAAACTAATAAGTACTAACGAAAAACCAGTACAGAGAAGTAGAGTAAACAATGACATAATTAATTGTCTATGACACCTGGAGTTTGTTATTGGAAATCAATAATGTTGTCCACACGGTTCCTAGATATAAAAGTAATAACTCCAATAGTAGGTGAAATGCTCGGATAGTTATTATCAAAACGAAGAAAGAAGAGCTAGATATTAAGTACACAATTACTAGAAGAAATATAATGTATACTATTTAAAATCTGAGTTAGTGTTATGGGAGATATTAATGTACATAATGAATACGCATAAAATATCGCATGTTCGAGCAATGGGGAGGCCTCGAGAATTTCGGGGTAAATTCTAGAGGCACTCAGTCTTCCACAGTCTCAAACACTCAATATTTTAAGTACGAGTGTGGGAGAGTGAAGATGTGTCTACCGCACCACCAGTTTTTGTGTGTGCAGCAAGGACACGTATCAGGAGAATACTGCAATCATGATGGTCAACCAGCACAGACAATTGTTTGCTGCTCATGCCATAGAAGCTGTACGTGACATACATGGAGCAAGCATGCATTATTCCTTGACGGTGTAAAGATTGTAATTGTTATCAACAAATGAAATAAGATTTGGCTAGAGACTCTTAATTCAGGTGTTAGACTTGCTAGAAGCAAGAATTGTCTTTGAATTTCTGTTGGTTATTAAACTCACCACATTGTAAATATACTTAATGTATCTGATGGTTAAAGATACAATTGACTTGCAAGAATTTTTATACTTATGTGAGACTTGTGGTATATTTCCATTTCCACAACTGAACTGAAAGTATTAAGAGTGTACCTAGTTATTCCAAGAGCAAAGCGACAGAGAGTAAGAGAGTTTTTGTTTAATCCCTCAAACCAGCATTATTTCTTTGGAGAAGAAGTCGTGGAGATCGACGCAGCCACGTATCCAGAGAAGAGGATTGGCTGAACATTTCAAGTAAGTCAACTGTAATAAGAGAAAAGGAAAGGGCACAATCCAGTTTTGCACCGCTTCTCTTGTTGCCAAACAATTAGATAATGAAGTCAGGGCTAAAATAGGGCAAATGGAACAATGATCGACAGCACTGGAAAAAACCTCAAACTGGTATCTACACCTGTTGAAAATGCCAACTCACTGGTGGCTTACATAAATTATTAAATGTAAAACACCTGGCAGGCAGAAACAAAACAGATAACTATATCATATAATTGAGATAATGGAGCAATGCAGCATACTCGAGGAAGATACCCTGAAGAGAACTTAGCAGACGATAACAAGATACAGCAAAACATTGCTAATAACTGAACTTTTTGTCTGCTAATCTTGTATAATAATAATAAACAATAATCTAAGAATGTGAACTGCCAAACATTGATTTACTATAATGATTTTCAAACGGAAACTGTCCGCAGCCACAGGAATCACACCACAGTGCTGGAGAAAATGATAACACACCTGATTACTGCACGAAGGATACACCAACTGAAAAGCAAGTTTTAGCAACTTTGGCAATGAAGGTGTCTTTCATTGACAATATTATGAACACATATTTTAGAAGATTGTCAGGAAGTTCAGTCCATCAACAAATGTAGCGCATAATGTGAGAATATTTCTTGTGGCCTCTCACTAGTTTCTGATGTTCAGTTTTCCAAGGTAAATCAGTGTTCAAATAAACTGGTTTTCATCTATTCTACAACTTTAGGGTTTTCATTTGATTTGAAAAGACTATATGTTAAAATATCAAATTGTTATATGATCACAGGCTTATCCTACCCACCTCAGAGGCAAGGTCACCTGCGAAAGCACCCACATTACATACCAACTGTCCTGCAAACACTCCACAGATTTTTTTTTATGTCAGTACAACTAACAACCAGCTGTTATCATGGCCACCATCAAACTGTTGCCAAGAACAATGTTGACCATCTACCAGCAGAACATGCAGTTAAGCATAAGCACTATTTCAATGGTAGTTTCACAAAGTGGGCTTTCTGGATCCTACCCTCCACCATCAGCTTCTCTGAACTACACAGATGGATGTTATTCTTCAAACAATCTCTGCAGCACCCACTGCCCCCACATCCTCAACCCAACGCTCACCATTCCTCTCTCCTATTACTCCCTCCCACCACCTATCCCATTACCTCAAGTGTGTGCTGCTCCCCACCAGCTTTGACATCTGTACATCACACATCTAATACGTTTACCACCAGCCATCCCTCCCTTCCATATTCCTATCCAACGAACCGTCACCTCCGTCCTAGCCACTAGCCAAACACCCCAACCCTTCTTCCAGCCTCCTGCCTCTCCCTTTCTCTACCCACTCCACCTGAAACAATCCCAGCACAAACCCCATCCCAACCTAGTCCACAGGCCAAACTGCAGCACTGACATGATGCATCCAGCCAGCACCATGTAGAGGAACACACAAAGAGCGAGTGAGTGAGTGAGCGTTCGCACACGCGCATCTGTGTGAGAGAGAAAAGATTCACTCTGAAAAATTACATGTCCTTTTCCTTGTTTGTGTGTGCTTCTTGACAACAACACTTCTGCTTCTCTGTGAGTGGTTCCCTTTACTACTGAAGTCTTTTATTTGTATATGGCTCTTTTTACAAATATTTACTGAAAAATACTGACCTGGCAATACCACCCATCTGGTCTAACTCACGACTCATCAAAATTGTGGAAATAAGCCTCAGACCAAAAACTTAATTGGCCTAAAATACATGTCACAACAATAATTATTGTTGTGATTCTTCATTTTCTCCCGGCGTATTTGTTGCTCGAACAGTCCACGAGTATACTGCTGGTTCATAGTGTCCGCAGGGGAACAATATTTTGGCGCTCAGACATGTCACCATCGTTAGGTGCGCTGATGAACTGAGCTCCTGAGGGCGGGCGGCCGATTTATAATCCCCTCCCCCCGCGGGCCGCTGGCCGCTCTCTTCGCCGTCCGCGCCCGCGTGCTGGCAGTTGCAAATCGTGGGCATCGGAATCTGTCTTAGCGTCGATACACTCGCTACGTCCGCCCTGGTCGCCAGTTCGTACTGCTTGCTGAGAGTCTTCTTAATTACATTACTGTTTGCCCAAGAAACATGAGATGGATTATGAGCGTACCAAGATCCTGGCTCAGACCTCTCAATACTGGGACAGCATTATAAGGAAGGCTATCGAAATTAGCACCGCGGAAGATCTTATCAACCGAGATTGCAGCTACAATCTCAACAAGGCTTGGGACCCAGCACTGAATGTAATTAAGAAGACTCAGCAAGAAGTACGAACTGGCGACCACGGTGGACGTAGCAAGCACATCGATGCTACAACAGATTCCGACGCCCACGTCTTCGTGACCGCCGGCGCGCAGGTGCGGACGGCGATGAGAGTGGCCCGCGGGGTGAGGGGATTTAAATCGGCCGCCCGCCCTCAGGAGTTCGTCAGCGCACCTGACAATGGCGACATGTCTGTTCGCCGAAATATTGTGCCCGTTGGACTATATCCGTCGACTGTTCGAGCAACAATTACTGTTATTCTCATAACATCCCTATAGTTGGTTTTGATAACTCACAATCAAACCTAGACCTCACACTCAGGTCAGTACATAACTACATCTAAGAATTCATATTCCTATCCACTGACTTTAGCAACTCTTACACCTTGGTACAGATCAGTCTGTCACAATTTTTATTCCATAAGATAATATAAAATCCACGATGTTTGTGCACAGATGGAGTCATGTAGCGCAATATCATTACACCGAGGGCCAAAGCTAAAGCCTAGTATTTGTAGGTTGTAACAACCCATCACTGTGCTTGATAAACTTTAGCATATTTAGTTCTTTCTTACATCTTACACAGAGCTGGTTTCTGACTAACTCTGATACAGCTGGCCAAATCAATCTTGAGCTGATCACCTACTTTCCACAAACTTAATGAAGTAATTTTTTATAAAATCAAATGCAATGCCAATGGCGTGATAATGTTAACACCAAAACAGGGCCAGAGATGGATGCCGAAGAGAACAGATTTGGCACGCACAGGTAGCTCACAAGTAGTGTACGTGGGTCGATCTGGTCCCAGTTGGCTGCCAATAACACACTGCAAGTTTGTTTGCCCGCTAACAGCTAATCAACCCTCCAAATGTCTTCACTGGCTCATATTTCCAGTCTGATGTAAATGTAACCATATTATTTACACTAATCTCTGCTTTAGTCTTCTGGTTACATTTTACAAATATTATCCACACCAGTGTGAAGTGAACGTAGGAGGTAGTTAGGAACAAACGTATCAATATTTGAAGTTTAGTACCATGGCTTTTCACAACTTTGCTGCCAACACACACATACATTCTGCACCTATCAGACCGTGTAAATATTAATTAATGCTTCCTAATAAAATCTGTCTGAAACAAGTTCACGACTGTCAGTGTTACTGAAGCCTTACTTTATATTCAAAGACAATCCCTAATGTAAGTAATACTACAAAACTTAATTCTCAGACCAGAGATCACATTTAATGTAAGCTTCATGCTTGCTGGTGTAAGCTGTTGCCAGCACACCAGTCTACAAAGATGAAGTGTAAAGATCGATTAGCAGGCACTGGATCCAGTGCACCTGTCACGAGAGTGGTCAGAGACACATCCACAAGCAACATGCCACCGATGCCCTCTTGACAACCTGTACTTAGGCCACCACTGCTAACCGGAGGGCCTCTCTCACTCAATCATCCAGTTGGCATCTGTCAGTATACACTCAGAGGGGTGTAGTTCATCACAGGCTACTACAGTACATGGTGACCAGATTAGTGACTATAGCGGGGTTATTACTGATGAGCTTGTACCACAAACATGGACTCTATTCAAGTTAAGTAAATGTTCCAGTTCGTGTAAATAAATAATTGTATTAATCCACGTGCGCATTTGTGTTGTAGAAAGAGGGTACCGGTCACCCATAACAACATCCTCTCCCTTGCTTCCTTGTGGTACACGACTCTACAATGGTGAACGAAGATAATACAACTTGGCTGAAGATTTTGCTTGCTTCTCTTGTATTTTAGCTTGCAGGGGTGATCATGTTCAAGCATTTCTATTTCCTACTTCGAACAATAGAAAGTCTAGGAATACTATGGGAGGGAAAGTTGCTACTCACCATATAGCGGAGATGCTGAGCCACAGATAGACACAAAAAAGAGATTTTTACACTTAAAGCAAATAGACCTAGATGAAAGACCTGTCCTATACATCCTCCTCCCACCACCACCACCACCACCACCACCACCTACTCCCGTCATGTCACTAACATCACCTATCCCATCAAAGGCAGGGCTACCTGTGAAACCAGTCATGTGATCTACAAGCTAAGCTGCAACCACTGTGCTGCCTTCTATGTAGGCATCACAACCAACAAGCTGCCTGTCCGTATGAATAGCCACCGACAAACTGTGGCCAAAAAACAAGTGGACCACCCTGTTGCTAAACACACTGCCAAACATGAAATCCTTCATTTCAATCACTGCTTCACAGCCTGTGCCATATGTGTCCTTCCCACCAATATCAGCTTTTCTGAATTGCACCGGTGGGAACTTTCGCTGCAATACATCTTACGTTCTGCACACCACCTGGCCTCAACCTTCATTAGTCACAATCCTCACCCATCCAGACCATTCCCTGCTCCCATTCCAGTACTACACAGCTGTCATTCGACCACCACACCCAGTCTGAGTAGCAACTTTCCTTCTCATAATACTGTTCTATTTGCTAATTTGGTGTTGTGTTCTTGCATGTATTCCAGGAAGGGAGCCAAAGAACTAATCATTTCTCTTTTCAAAGGCTTTGCTTGCTTTTTGATGTAACATATTTGTGTAAACCAATGCATCACTTGCGTGGCAAAAATGTACCTTTCGTGTGGACACAAGAGTGTCATGACGCATTTCAGAAACTCAAAAATTCCTTGCTCAGTGACAGATATTTAGTGCATTTTGACGCTACCAAGCCAATAGCTTTACAAGTCAATGCTTCTTTCTATAGAATTGGTGCTGTGCTTTTGCACAAAATTGGTGCACAAGGCAGACCTATTACTTTTGCCTCAAAGTTGTTAACTCAAAACTCAGTGCAATTATTCTCAAACAGAAGAAGAGGTTATTGTGTATGGTCTGACCAATGTCCATCACTATTTGTATGGCCGCAAATTCTTTTTAGTGACAGATCACAAGCCTTTCCAGTCTTTGTTTCATCAGTCAAAGGCAGCTCGTTCATGCATTGCTCAAAAATTGCAATGTTGAGCTTTGTTGCTTTTGCAGTATCAGTATGAAATTGTGTACAGACCTATCGCAAAGCAGATGACCTATCTCGCCTTCCAATTGGCCCAGACTCCGATTTTGATGCATTTGCCACATCTTGTTGTCAAATGGATGTACGGGACTCTGAATTGCTGGGATCTTTTCCATTGCACTACAGAAAAATTGCACAGGCCACAGTAACAGACATAGATCTCAAGATTGTGTTACATTAAATTCGCATGTCTTGGTCTGATTCATTAAACAGTATCCAGAACTCAGTTGTGCACTGATATTTTGCATGTCAGCATAACTTTTCAGTTCAGTAGTGTACAATTCTAGTTCAAAATGACAGTGGACAATTGTGTGCACTTATTCCCAAAGTGTTGCAGAAGGATATGTTGTCATTGTTCCACCAAGGAGACTGGGGAATTGTTCACACTAAACAGTTACACGACAACACTGTTATTGGTAGGGCATGGATGCCTACATTGAATAGATGACATCACAGTGTTGCACATGCAGCTCTGCCACAGACATTCTCAGCTTGGCCTAAGACTCAATCCCCATGGCAATAAGTGCACATAGATTGTGCCGGACCATTTGGGAACACTCTTAGGCTCGGAGTGGTAGACTCATTCAGCAAGTTCCCATTTCCAGTGGCAGCTATGGCCTATACCACATCACCTAGCACCATTCAAGCACTGTCCTCCATGTTTTGCATAGGTTTGCAAGAAGTAATTGTGTCCGACAATGGACCACAGTTCACTTCACGTGATGATGATGATGATGATTAATGTTTTAGTGCGCACAACAGCGAGGTTATCAGCGCCCGACTTCATGTGAATTTCAACAGTTTTGCGAATGAAATGGTGATCGTCATCTAAAAAGTACTCAGCTTCAACCCAATCCAACGAAGAAGCAGAATGCTTTGTACGCACTTATAAACAACAGATGGCCAAGCTTCGCACCATCCACACACAGGAACAGGCACTGCAACTCTTTCTTGCCTCGTATGGCTCCCACCCCTGAGATGGACCACCACCAGCGAATGCTGCTAAACTTACTAAACGCACCGCTGCATGCCCCGATGGTTTGTCAGCACCACTGTCAGAACCAAATTTGTGTGTGTTATTTGCCCTGTGATTCAGCTGCTTTTCTTCTCTAAGAATCATGTCCATAGAGGACCGCATGGCCTTTGCAGCCCAGCTGCCCACTGGTGCCATCAGGGCAACCCAGGAGGAGTGGATGGACGATATGCCCTCACACCCACCGTACCCATTCGCTGACCCAATGGACATGAACCCATTGTCACTGTCACCTCCCCAGAACATGCCCTCAGGCCTGCATGTGTGCCTAGGTAGCAGTTTTCCAGAGTGTTCCTGTTGTCTCACAAGCCGGATGGCAGGGTACGGTTGGCAGTACGCCATCTTCCACAGTCACGGTTCCTGGCTCATTTCTACATCCAGCATCTCCCCCCCCCCTCCCCCCCACGGTTTGGTATTTCGGGGCAGCAAGGGGGGCGGGGGAGGAGGGAGGGAGGGAATGTGCTGGCGTAAGCTGTCATCAGCACACCGATTGGCAAAGAAGCACAAAGATTGATTCGTACATGCTCGATTAAGCGCATCTGTGACAAGAGGGTCCAGAGACGCACCCACAAGTAACATGCTCCCAACACGCTCTCAACGGCATGTATTTAGGCCACTGCCACTAACCGGAGGGCCTCACCCGGTCACCTAGCTGACATCTGTCAGCATACTCACAGAGTGTGTTCAGTTCATCACAGGCTACAACAGTACATAGTGACCATATTAGTGGCTATAGCAGGACTATTACTTATGAGCTTGTACCACAAACATGACTCTATTCAAGTTAAGTAAATGTTCCAGTTCACGTAAGTAAAGAACCGTATTAATCCACATGTGCATTTGTGCTGAAGAAAGAGGATACCAGTCACCCATAACAACATCCTCTCCCTTGCTTCCTTGCAGTACATTACTCTATATCATGACCATTTAGATATGGTTATTACTGTGATAATCTTACACATTCTACACCCTAGTGACACTCATCAAGGCTCTATGAAACACGAAAATAAATCAATCATAAAATTCACTTCAAAAGGAATTATTTCAAATAATCAGTAAAAAATTAAAATTCCTACTCCACACTGTGATAGAATGAATAAGACACTACTAGCATCTGTCTTATTTCTAAATTCAATGATACTATTAGAATTCATTATAAAAACACTTTTAATGTTGTTCATTGAAGTTAACTTTTAAAAGAAGCATATCAATCCAGAATGAACTCACTTCAAGGCATCATCATCAATACAAGTCAGTTGTTGCACTAAGAATTTTTGCACATTTACTAACAATCAATGTAAGCTCTCCCCACCACTATGTAATATTTATTTCAGATCTTATTTTAATGCAGTGTTGTACCATGTCAAATTTAACATCGAGAGATCACTAGATTTTTAATTACACTGAATTACTCATGCTTCCAGCAGAATGACATGAATTTATTTTATTTGCACAGCATACTGCCCATAGGAATTAATGACACAATGGTAAAAAACATGAGGAAGACACTTACCATGGAGACTGACTCAGTAGGTACTTCATCTGCTTCCTCTTTTTTAATGTAAACAGTTTCCTGTGGTCCATGCCTGCTGATCTACTCACCTGTGAAACAAGCAATCTGATAAAAATAGCCATACTCAGGATTATGGTATATGACCCTACTGTGGTAACTACAGGGTGTTACAAAAAGGTACGGCCAAACTTTCAGGAAACATTCCTCACACACAAATAAAGAAAAGATGTTATGTGGACACGTGTCCGGAAACGCTTAATTTCCATGTTAGAGCTCATTTTAGTTTCATTAGTATGTACTGTACTTCCTCGATTCACCGCCAGTTGGCCCAATTGAAGGAAGGTAATGTTGACTTCGGTGTTTGTGTTGACATGCGACTCATTGCTCTACAGTAATAGCGTGAAGAACATCAGTAAGTAGCATCAACAGGTTAGTGTTCATCACGAACGTGATTTTCCAGTCAGTGCAATGTTTACAAATGCGGAGTTGGCAGATGCGCATTTGATGTATGGATTAGCACGGGGCAATAGCCATGGCGCGGTACGTTTGTATCGAGACACATTTCCAGAACGAAGTTGTCCCGACAGGAAGACGTTCGAAGCAATTGATCGGCATCTTAGGGAGCACAGAACATTCCAGTCTATGACTCGCAACTGGGGAAGACCTAGAACGACGAGGACACCTGCAATGGACGAGGCACTTCTTCGTGCAGTTGACGATAACCCTAATGTCAGCGTCAGAGGAGTTGCTGCTGGACAAGGTAACGTTGACCACGTCACTGAATGGAAAGTGCTACGGGAGAACCAGTTGTTTCTGTACCGTGTACAGCGTGTGCAGGCACTATCAGCAGCTGATTGGCCTCCACGGGTACACTTCTGCAAATGGTTCATCCAACAATGTGTCAATCCTCATTTCAGTGCAAATGTTCTCTTTACGGATGAGGCTTCATTCCAACGTGATCAAATTGTAAATTTTCACAATCGACATGTGTGGGCTGATGAGAATCCACACGCAATTGTGCAGTCATGTCATCAACACAGATAATCTGTGAACGTTTGAGCAGGCATTGTTGGTGATGTCTTGATTGGGCCCCATGTTCTTCCACCTATGCTTAATGGAGCACATTATCATGATTTCATACGGGATACTCTACCTGCGCTGCTAGAACATGCGCCTTTACAAGTACGATACAACATGTGGTTCATGCACGATGGAGCTCCTGCACATTTCAGTCGAAGTGTTCGTACACTTCTCAACAACAGATTTAGTGACCGGTGGATTGGTAGAGGCGGACCAATTCCATAGCCTCCACACTCTCGACATTCATTTACGGGGGCATTTGAAAGCTCTCGTCTACGCAACCCCGGTACCAAATGCAGAGACTCTTTGTGCTTGTATTGTGGACGGCTGTGATACAATACGCCATTCTCCAGGGCTGCATCAGCGCATCAGGGATTCCATGCGACGGAGGGTGGACGCATGTATCCTCGCTCACAGGGGACATTTTGAACATTTCCTGTAACAAAGTGTTTGAGTTCACGCTGGTACGTTCTGTTGCTGTGTGTTTCCATTCCATGATTAATGTGATTTGAAGAGAAGTAATAAAATGAAAGTAAGCGTTTCCGGACACACAGCCACATAACATATTTTCTTTCTTTGTGTGTGAGGAATGTTTCCTGAAAGTTTGGCCATACCTTTTTGTAACACCCTGTATAAGAGAACTTTTACACTTTTTTTTTTTTTTTTTGCATGAACACTACCTTTTGCTTTGTGACCAAAGCAAATAAAACATTATGGTGAATTTCCTACATGAAAATGCTAAATGTAGTTGGTCTGTATTTTATAAATGAAGCCAGATGAATTAAAACTGAGCTTACAATCTTTCACTTGATATATACTAGTGACTTTTTTAAAAAATATCTTCATGTATACAATAACCCAAGAGGTTTATAATAATGTTTTAGTTCACAAAAGGAAGAGAAGACTAGAGTTTGTACTGATGTTAATCATACATGCTATTTTACAAATCCTTACCCTCTAAACCTACATTTCATTTAGTACTTTGTTCATACTATTATTTAATTTTATACTAGCCCAAGCTGGTGAGCCATATATTTATCATACAATTCAATATGCATTTTTAACGCTGCTGTTACTTTGAAACTTTTTTCATTCACATTTGCTTCTGGATGTATACGCAGTTTAGTGCAACTGCTGCCAAACTGGAATCTGTATCCACTCACTACAGATAAACCATATTTTAGTCTGCAGAATGTACACAAAAGTTCCGATTTTCTAATATCACCAAGACTTAACATTTGTTACTTTTCTCCAACAAAACTGGTTTACTGAAATGATTTCCTCCAAAGTGTAAACTGATATTCTGATGATGTGAAATGCTTTTTGCCAGTGAAAATTACATTTAGCTGATCCTGCCTCCATTTACTTTTTTCCTTTTTTAAAATCTTTCTAGAAAGATGTTCCAGTATTCTTATATGAAGTTATACGAAAACGTGCAAATTACTTCTAACAGCTATTAACAACACATGGCCTACTAAATTGTAAAGCAGGAAGAACTAGACGAACACACACAGCTAACTAAAAGTCCACAGAAAATTCAACAAAACACATCAAACATTTTCTTCCATCCCAACAAAATGATTCCCTGAAGTGTAATCACTGGAGGTACTTAAACTGGAAGTATTAACAAAACAACTGTCATGCTACAATCTGGAGGAATGGTACATCCTAAAAAATACTGTGACTTGGTTCAGTGCACATACACTACATGCAAAGAAAACAAATCAAAATAATCAGGACGAAGACATTAATCTACAACTGAATGACAGACCAATAGAAAGAGTGCAGTTTGTGCAACTGTTACAAATGTGTATACATGAAGCTGTGAATTGAAATTACCACATATGATTCCTTACACAGATACTTAACTCAGCCTGCTTTGCACTTTAGAAGCCATCATAATGGAATACTTAAGTTATTTTCATTCCATTACTTCATATGAAATAGCATTCTGGGCCAGCTCAAATATCTAAAAAAACGTTATCTTAAAACAGGCTGTTTGAATCATCACCCTCAGTCCACTAACACCTCATTCCTGGAAATTAGGAATACTTATTCTGTCAGCATTCTATACATCTGTATGTGTACTCTTAGCCAAAGCAAATCAAAGAAACCCCCAAACAAATACTGACTGTCACAACTAAAAGAAGAAATAGGAATGATCACACAGAACAAATAGGAAGTACAAATTCAGAAGCATGTAAGCTATATGGGTATTAAGTTCTTCTAATAATGTTGCTTTGCTTCTCAGCAGATGAATATCTTGAAGGCCAAGAAAATGATTTTATAAACTAATCTGCAATATATGTAAGTATAATGCTGTTGTGTTATAAATCATGTAAGAAGTTTCATCTTTGTATGATTTACTTTATGCTATACACTTTACTATCTACATTACTATTTATTCTATATACAGTTACTACTAGGAAACAAATTATTATACACTATTCATATGCAAAGAAATTTTAAATTTACTGGTGTATGTTCTAAGCAATTTCACTGCATGTATTTAAAATTTCTATGTATGACTAGTCCAATAGTGTTTGTATTATGACAGATACCGAATAAATAAAAATATAAATCGAATCATAGCAAAAATTCTTCATGTTCCTAGTCTTTTTAGAAACATTATTACATGACGTGAGGCATGCAGGTCAACATAACCGTACTACTTACAGTGAATGTGGCAATTTCACTGTGCGCCTTGCCCCGTCAATCACCACTCTTAACACTGACTTTGGACTTCCGTTTTTCCTGGAGATCGAAGCACACAGAAACAGCTCCAATAACTACACACAATACATCACAACCTCAGCCATTTGCTTTGCGAAATTATAGGAGAAACATTTTCACAATTTGTGAACAGTACAGGTACTTAAGTGAGAGGTACATAAGTACACTAAATACTTGTTTAAAAAGTATTTGCTCCCATCTGCAATATGAAAACTTTAGCACAAGTGGTTGGATCTGACAAACGTAACATGAAAAAATCACATATGAAATTCACACGCCGTCCCAAATCATACCCAAACGCGCGAAATGTGATGTAATAACAGACAATTAAATATAAAACAAAATCGCATTCAAATGGGCCCAGTAAATAATTTTCAACCAATACTATAGTGTTTCAAACAGCACAGCATCACAAGATGTTCGCACACTGTTTCACTCGTAGTTAAAAATTGAAATAACAAAAACTACGTATTAACTTTGTTCCAAAATAAACTTCCGTGTTTCCTTCACTCACGTCTGTGACCGCTAGTCGCATATTTATTACCTGAAGAACGCAATAAACAGCTTAAGGCCCGTCCGCACGCAACGATCTGTCTGCGCACACCACATCTGCGCAGACAGATCGTTGCGTGTGGACAGAAGATTTGCACCAACCTGAGGTGTGTGCAAACCTGGAAGTTGGAGTTGGAGGTTTGAGCGAAACCTCTCTAATTGAAAAAAATTGCGTGTAATTGACGTCTCGGCAAACAGAGAAGCAGTAATAAAAAAAAATCCTTGCGAACTGTTTACCGAAAAGAGTTATCCAAAGTTCAGAAATCTAGAAGATCTGGTGTAGGAATAGATCAAGTATACCAGCCAATGTTATGGTATTTTGATCTGCTTGGCTTTCTTAGTGATCAAGAAACGCCAAGACCAAGCAGGAGTACAATTGAAGATGAAATTGGAGTATCAATGTTACCGCCAGCCGTTCATGAGGGGAAATTGCCCTTCTCATACAAGTATTTTTTCTCATAATATGAAGGGTAACAAGCATTAAGAGATAATTATGAGTTTCGACATCGTTCCGCAAATAATTTCGCCAGTCGTTAGGTTCGCCCTGCAACTCTCGCAGTAAATTTACGTGAGAAAACTGCTTTCGCTTTAGCAGCCACTGTCTACACCATTTTGCCCGATTTCTCTGTTTCCTGTGGTTGGTCTGAATGTTTTTTGCCACACAAGTTGCGAACACAGACCACAACAGAACTTGCTCCATTTCTATATTTCAAAATAACTGAATTAAATTTTTGACGTTTACGGGGAGCGTAGTCGCTTGCCACTGATATTTCTTTTATACACCGGCAGATGGCGGGCGAGTAGTAGATTTGTGGTTTGTGTCGTGTGAACACACCACATTTGCAGCGATCTTTTGCATGTACAGACATCTGCGCCGAAGTCTGCGCAGACAGATCGTTGCGTGTGGACCGGGCTTTACAGCTAAAAGGAAAGATGCAACCAGGGGGGAGCCCAAATGGACTCTGCGCAGATCGGCGAATATTTCGTCGTTCTGCGCATGACGTCAGCATAGGAGCACGTTGTGTCGAGGCGCCAAAAGAGCTGTTTTACCGGTGTTGTTGTTTTGCTTTAGTTTGTATTGTATTGTATCGTATTGTATTTTTATTGATCCAGGCAATCATAGTATTGTACAGCTGTACATTGGATAGGTCAAGAGAGCTATTTACAAGTAATTTTTACAAATTGATTTTTACATTATTTTGTAGCAAGGAAATTACCTATCTTAAACAAAACAGTTAATACAAATCATAGAACTGTAAGGTTGTACATACGATATTGGACAGGTCAAGGGAAGTTTGCAAGTAATATTTAATAAATTAATTTTACATTATTTTGCAATGAGGAAGTTAGCTATCTTTAACAAAACAGTGAAGAGAAATGTTGTATGGTAAAATACAAACAGCCAATACAAATGTAATAGTAAAGTAGTCCAGTGTATTTCATAGACATGCACATGTACAGTTTGTGGTTTTGTTGCGGTGCTTTGTAAAAGTGTTGCGTTAAAATGCCTGGGTGTGCTGTAACAAGGTGTCTGTCGTACAGCCGAAAGACAAAAGGCACAGATATAATTTATCACTCGTTCCCAAAAGACGTTAAAGTGCAGAAGGCCTGGATCATGAAGTGCCACCGAAAAGATCGCTTCAATGTTGCGACGTCAACTGTTTGTTCGTTGCATTTCACGTTCGATGATTATCTACGTGGCTTGCGAGCAGTACTTATCAATCTACCGCCGAAGAAAACACTTAAATCAGATGCAGTGCCGAGTGTAAATATACCAGGAAGTGTTCCCAGTGTTAGTGGAAATTCAGGCCCTGATGACACAGTTTCTCCGAATAGGGCAGACAGGTTGCAGGCAAGAAAGACGATGAAAATGCAATTGAGCACCTGGCTAGTGTGTCTCCGAAAAAAAAAAAACAAATAGACCAGTCAACAGCGACAGATGACTGTGACACTGATAGTAAACAGATCAACGAACTCTGTAAACGTATAGAAGAATTAGAATACAGGAACCGCAGACTGACAGCTATGTGTGCAAATCTCAGGAGTAGTGAGAAGCGTTTGAAACTCAAAGTGGAAGCTTGTGGTGAGAAAATAAAATATAAACAAAAGTGTCAAAAGAAACAAGTGCAGGAGAAAGTGACTCAAATATTAGGCAAATTGTTTTCAAAAACACAGATAAACTGCTGGTTGAGTGGAAAGAAACGAGCAAAATGGCAAAGGGAAGATATTTGTAAAGCGGTTACACTTCGTGCTGTGTCTAGGAAGTGTTATTTGTTTTTAAGAAATCAGGTCGGTTTCCCACTTCCAGGAATGTCAACACTTAAGAGATGGACGTCACGTTTTTTCAGATGCTTTCCTGGTGTGCTGACAGATGTTTTGCAACTAATGAAAGCCCACTCATCTGCATTGACAAAAACCGAACGTGTGTGTGTGCTATCATTCGACGAAATGAATGTAGACAGCAATATTATTTATGATCCTGTTGAAGATCGTGTTGTAGGGCCACACAGTAACGTGCTATTTGTTATGGTACGTGGTTTGTTTTCTGGATGGAACCAACCCATTTACTATGATTTTGACACACAAATAACAGCTGATCGGTTAAACAGTATTATCTGCTCTGTACAAGATGTTGGTTACGATGTTGCGGTAGTGTGCGACCTTGGAACAAAAAATCGATCTGTGTGGAAAGATTTTAATGTGACAGAAACAAATGCCTGCTTTTCCAATCCGCAGTATGAAAATAAACGAATCTGGGTGTTTTCATATGTTCCGCATTTGTTTAAATGAATGAGGAACCACTTTCTGCATGACGGACTAAAGCTTCCAAGTGGGAAAATTGTTAATAAATCTGTTGCAGAAAGACTGCTCGCATTAGATAGGAGTGAAATGAAGTCGTGTCCTAAACTGTCACAGCTTCATCTCAGTATCAAGGGGAGAGAGCGTCAAAGGGTTTATTAGGCAATGCAACTTTTTTCGAGTATCACAGCTAAAGCCATAAAGTACCTAATGCCTGAAGAAGAGGAAGCAGCAATTTTTTTTCAGTTAGCAAACGACGCATTTGACATTCTGAGTGCTTGGAGGTACATCTACATCTACATTCATCTACATTTATACTCCGCAAGCCACCCAACGGTGTGTGGCGGAGGGCACTTTACGTGCCACTGTCATTACCTCCCTTTCCTGTTCCAGTCGCGTATGGTTCGCGGGAAGAACGACTGTCTGAAAGCCTCTGTGCGCGCTCTAATCTCTCTAATTTTACATTCGTGATCTCCTCGGGAGGTATAAGTAGGGGGAAGCAATATATTCGATACCTCATCCAGAAACGCACCCTCTCGAAACCTGGCGAGCAAGCTACACCGCGAAGCAGAGCGCCTCTCTTGCAGAGTCCGCCACTTGAGTTTGTTAAACATCTCCGTAACGCTATCACGGTTACCAAATAACCCTGTGACGAAACGCGCCGCTCTTCTTTGAATCTTCTCTATCTCCTCCGTCAACCCGATCTGGTACGGATCCCACACTGATGAGCAATACTCAAGTATAGGTCGAACGAGTGTTTTGTAAGCCACCTCCTTTGTTGATGGACTACATTTTCTAAGGACTCTCCCAATGAATCTCAACCTGGTACCCGCCTTACCAACAATTAATTTTATATGATCATTCCACTTCAAATCGTTCCGCACGCATACTCCCAGATATTTTACAGAAGTAACTGCTACCAGTGTTTGTTCCGCTATCATATAATCATACAATAAAGGATTCTTCTTTCTATGTATTCGCAATACATTACATTTGTCTATGTTAAGGGTCAGTTGCCACTCCCTGCACCAAGTGCCTATCCGCTGCAGATCTTCCTGCATTTCGCTACAATTTTCTAATGCTGCAACTTCTCTGTATACTACAGCATCATCCGCGAAAAGCCGCATGGAACTTCCGACACTATCTACTAGGTCATTTATATATATTGTGAAAAGCAATGGTCCCATAACACTCCCCTGTGGCACACCAGAGGTTACTTTAACATCTGTAGACGTCTCTCCGTTGATAACAACATGCTGCGTTCTGTTTGCTAAAAACTCTTCAATCCAGCCACACAGCTGGTCTGATATTCCGTAGGCTCTTACTTTGTTTATCAGGCGACAGTGCGGAACTGTATCGAACGCCTTCCGGAAGTCAAGAAAAATAGCATCTACCTGGGAGCCTGTATCTAATATTTTCTGGGTCTCATGAACAAATAAAGCGAGTTGGGTCTCACACGATCGCTGTTTCCGGAATCCATGTTGATTCCTACATAGTAGATTCTGAGTTTCCAAAAACGACATGATATTCGAGCAAAAAACATGTTCTAAAATTCTACAACAGATCGACGTCAGAGATATAGGTCTATAGTTTTGCGCATCTGCTCGACGACCCTTCTTGAAGACTGGGACTACCTGTGCTCTTTTCCAATCATTTGGAACCTTCCGTTCCTCTAGAGACTTGCGGTACACGGCTGTTAGAAGGGGGGCAAGTTCTTTCGCGTACTCTGTGTAGAATCGAATTGGTATCCCGTCAGGTCCAGTGGACTTTCCTCTGTTGAGTGATTCCAGTTGCTTTTCTATTCCTTGGACACTTATTTCGATGTCAGCCATTTTTTCGTTTGTGCGAGGATTTAGAGAAGGAACTGCAGTGCGGTCTTCCTCTGTGAAACAGCTTTGGAAAAAGGTGTTTAGTATTTCAGCTTTACGCTTGTCATCCTCTGTTTCAATGCCATCATCATCCCGGAGTGTCTGGATATGCTGTTTCGAGCCACTTACTGATTTAACGTAAGACCAGAACTTCCTAGGATTTTCTGTCAAGTCGGTACATAGAATTTTACTTTCGAATTCACCGAACGCTTCACGCATAGCCCTACTTACGCTAACTTTGACATTGTTTAGCTTCTGTTTGTCTGAGAGGTTTTGGCTGCGTTTAAACTTGCAGTGAAGCTCTCTTTGCTTTCGCAGTAGTTTCCTAACTTTGTTGTTGTACCACGGTGGGTTTTTCCCGTCCCTCACAGTTTTACTCGGCATGTACCTGTCTAAAACGCATTTTACGATTGCCTTGAACTTTTTCCATAAACACTCAACATTGTCAGTGTCGGAACAGAAATTTTCATTTTGATCTGTTAGGTAGTCTGAAATCTGCCTTCTATTACTCTTGCTAAACAGATAAACCTTCCGCCCTTTTTTTATATTCCTATTAGCTTCCAAATTCAGGGATGCTGCAACGGCCTTATGATCACTG
The DNA here is from genome assembly GCF_023864275.1 of Schistocerca cancellata. Lineage (NCBI taxonomy): Eukaryota > Metazoa > Arthropoda > Insecta > Orthoptera > Acrididae > Schistocerca > Schistocerca cancellata. The sequence continues at coordinate 168,603,247 of NC_064636.1, read as the reverse complement.
ATTACCTGTTCTGCACTTACAGAGTCGAAAAGTTCGGGTCTGTTTGTTATCAGTAGGTCCAAGATGTTATCTCCACGAGTCGGTTCTCTGTTTAATTGCTCGAGGTAATTTTCGGATAGTGCACTCAGTATAATGTCACTCGATGCTCTGTCCCTACCACCCGTCCTAAACATCTGAGTGTCCCAGTCGATATCTGGTAAATTGAAATCTCCACCTAAGACTATAACATGCTGAGAAAATTTATGTGAAATGTATTCCAAATTTTCTCTCAGTTGTTCTGCCACTAATGCTGCTGAGTCGGGGGGTCGGTAAAAGGAGCCAATTATTAACCTAGCTCGGTTGTTGAGTGTAACCTCCACCCATAATAATTCACAGGAACTATCCACTTCTACTTCACTACAGGATAAACTACTACTAACAGCGACGAACACTCCGCCACCGGTTGCATGCAAGCTATCCTTTCTAAACACCGTCTGTACCTTTGTAAAAATTTCGGCAGAATTTATCTCTGGCTTCAGCCAGCTTTCTGTACCTATAACGATTTCAGCTTCAGTGCTTTCTATCAGCGCTTGAAGTTCCGGTACTTTACCAACGCAGCTTCGACAGTTTACAACTACAATACCGATTGCTGCTTGGTCCCCGCATGTTCTGATTTTGCCCCGCACCCGTTGAGGCTGTTGCCCTTTCTGTACTTGCCCGAGGCCATCTAACCTAAAAAACAACCCAGCCCACGCCACACAACCCCTGCTACCCGTGTAGCCGCTTGTTGCGTGTAGTGGACTCCTGACCTATCCAGCGGAACCCGAAACCCCACCACCCTATGGCGCAAGTCGAGGAATCTGCAGCCCACAAGGTCGCAGAACCGTCTCAGCCTCTGATTCAGACCCTCCACTCGGCTCTGTACCAAAGGTCCGCAGTCAGTCCTGTCGACGATGCTGCAGATGGTGAGCTCTGCTTTCATCCCGCTAGCGAGACTGGCAGTCTTCACCAAATCAGATAGCCGCCGGAAGCCAGAGAGGATTTCCTCCGATCCATAGCGACACACATCATTGGTGCCGACATGAGCACCCTGTACCCTTCATGGCATCCGGAAGGACCCTTTCCACATCTGGAATGACTCCCCCCGGTATGCACACGGAGTGCACTTTGGTCTTCTTCCCCTCCCTTGCTGCCATATCCCTAAGGGGCCCCATTACGCGCCTGACGTTGGAGCTCCCAACTATCAGTAAGCCCACCCTCTGCGACCGCCCGGATCTTGCAGACTGAGGGGCTACCTCTGGAACAGGACAGGCAGCCATGTCAGGCCGAAGATCAGTATCAGCCTGAGTATCAGCCAGAGACAGAGCCTGAAACCGGTTCGTCAGACAAACTGGAGAGGCCTTCCGTTCAGCCCTCCGGAATGTCTTTCGCCCCCTGCCACACCTTGAGACGACCTCCCACTCTACCACAGGTGAGGGATCAGCCTCAATGCGGGCAGTATCCCGGGCAACCACAGTCGTAGCCCGATCGGGGGATGCGTGGGACGAGCTGGCCGTCCCCGACAAACTGCCATCCGGACCCCCACAGTGATGCCCATTGGCAACAGCCTCAAGCTGTGTGACCGAAGCCAACACTGCCTGAAGCTGGGAGCGAAGGGATGCCAACTCAGCCTGCATCCGAACACAGCAGTTGCAGTCCCTATCCATGCTAAAAACTTGTGCAAAGAACGTCTGAACTAATCTACAGAGAGCGCAAACAAATCGACACAAAATTTAAACGGTTATTAAAATACGAGATTGCCTAGTAAATGCAGTAACTTGTGCACTGCTGACACACTGCTCGGCGGCGGAAGGAGACTACGCGAATTTACACTATTCAGGTACTAAAACGCGATGCTACAACTCTCAAATACTATAATACGCCCGAAATTTATGAATTAAACAATGCAAGTAACAAAAACACGCAAAGAAATTAAGAATTAAACTATGTAACAAATGAGTGAGCTAGGAGTATACGACTTGCTGCTGCAGCTGCTTATCCAACGGCGGCAGGGAGCAGGGAGCAGGTACAATAAGAATGCGTTATCATGTTGTTATGGGATACATAATGATGTTCAACAAAGAATATTGAGAGAATTGCATACGTGTGCCGCAAAAATGCGCATAGGAAATGCAAATCACTTGCTCCCATTCCAGAAAGGCATTATGACAACTGTTCGGTCATTATTTGGACAGTTTTCAGATCTTCAGCCAGTACAAATAACATATATTTTAACTGCAAAATTGAACGAGGATGCACTGGAAAATTTTTTCTCACAGATCAGAGGAATTGGTCATTTCCATTTGAACCCTTCTCCAACAGAAGTAAAATATCGATTACAGCTGTTACTGCTGGGACACAATGCTCATGACATTCCTCTGTCAAGTGACACATCAGTAGAGGCAGATGAGTGTGACGGATTTTTGACGTCACATCTGTTCACAGGAATTTTGCCTGACATGAGTGAAGCACTGCAAATGATAGATGGTGAAAAAGAGCTACGAGATATTAACTTTCCTCTTCAACCTGCACCAGAAGAATCTGCTGTCAAAGAGGGATGTGACTGCTCTGCAGAAGGATTCCGTTACCTGGCTGGCTACATTGCATATCGTGCAAAGATCTGTGACAAGACACTGGGAACGCGATCTGCTGATATTTTTAAGTCCTCCAACAAATGAAATTTATGGTTGGATTGAATTTCTATCTCGCGGTGGGCTGACAGTTCCAACAGATGAGTAGCTACATAAGGTGTCTCAGTTTGAATTAATTTTTAATGAATTTAGTGGATTGGATAGTATTTACAAGGAAAAAATATATAGTGAAAACAATATGGACTGCTGTCCAAACTAAATATCCGGAATTTTCGTCACACGTTATAAAACTGTATGTCAGAACACGACCTTTCATTTGTATGCAGTTCCTCAATACGAAGCATAAAATGCAGAAAGCAGCAGCACCACAGAAGCGGAAATCAAGACAGTGGCACTCTTCTTCTACTGCAAACATCTAAACAGGTAAATCATTTGCTTTAAATAATTTCCTGAGAACTTATTGCTGTTATAAGTAGTTGCTTGTCCTTAGTAAGAGTCGCCTGCTGCGCTAGCCACTGCCTGGCTTTGCTCCTACAGTGACGTCACTGCGCCAGCCAATCACAGCCGATTTAGCTTCGGGCCCAACCTCCCTTTTAAATAACCTTGGGTGCAACTGTAGGACAGGCAAGACAAGACTCGAAGATATACACTTTGGAAGAAACAACTGATGCTGCAGTTTTGCTGGACCGAAATAAACTCTCAGAGCTTTCCTTCTTTTTAGAAATGCTTTACTTGCTGTTCTTCACAATGTGACACATGCAACCTGATACGATTTTTACAATGGGATATCATGCGTTAAGCCCGGTCCACACGCAACGATCTGTCTGCGCAGACATCGGCGCAGATGTCTGTACATGCAAAAGATCGCTGCAAATGTGGTGTGTTCACACGACACAAACCCCAATCTAGTACTTGCCCGCCATCTGTCGGTGTAGAAAAGAAATCAGTGGCAAGCGACTACGCTCCCCGTAAACGTCAAAAATTTAAATCAGTTATTGTGAAATATAGAAATGGAGGAAGTTCTGTTATGGTCCGTGTTCGCAACTTTTGTTGCAAAAAGCATTCAGACCAACTGCAGGAAACAGAGAAAGCGGTCAAAATGGTGTAGACAGTGGCTGCTAAAGCGAAAGCAGTTTTCTCACGTAAATTTACTGCGAGATTTGCAGGGCGAACCTTAAGAAAGCCAAGCAGATCAAAATACTATAACGTTGGCTGGTATACTTGATCTACTCCTACACTAAATCTTCTAGATTTCTGAACTTTGGAGGCCGGCCGGAGTGGCCGAGCGGTTAAAGGCGCTACAGTCTGGAACCGCACGACCGCTACGGTTGCAGGTTCGAATCCTGCCTCGGGCATGGATGTGTGTGATGTCCTTAGGTTAGTTAGGTTTAAGTAGTTCTAAGTTCTATGGGACTTATGACCACAGCAGTTGAGTCCCATAGTGCTCAGAGCCATTTGAACCATTTTTGAACTTTGGATAACTCTTTTCGGTAAACAGTTCGCAACGAATTTATTTTTTTAATTACTGTTTCTCTGTTTGCCGAGGCGTCAACTGCCCGCAATTTTTCAATTAGAGCATTGTATGGTGCTGTCTTTTTGTCTCGGACACTATATTCTTTACTTTAATCTTCCACAAACATGGGTGGTTTCCACATATTTCAATGAATTCACTAACAAACTCTCGAGAACACTGACGAGTTATCAGCCATTTTAATGCCCTGTGTGCACAAATTCAAACACTAGACTGAGCAAACAGCTGTTTCGCGCCAGATTTGCGGCGATCTCCTGTCCACACGCCCCAACTCGTCTGCGCAGATGTGGTTTGAACCCACAGATTTGAGAGGTTTCGCTCAAACCTGCAACTCCAACTTCCAGGTTTGCACACACCTCAGGTTGGTGCAAATCTTCTGTCCACACGCAACGATCTGTCTGCGCAGATGTGATGTGCGCAGAAATTTGCGTAGACAGATCGTTGCGTGTGGACGGGCCTTTACTTCACATTGAACTGTGTGTCATAGTGGCCTGTGCTTTCGGTGGTAATAAATTTTATAATTTAGCGGACATTCTTCGGTGTTGTTGTTTCAGTGTAGGGTTTTATATGCTGGTGATTGCACGACCAAAGTGTTTGTTTCTTTATTGGTGTTGTCATTGTGTCTGTAGTAGTTGCACAGTTATTTATAGTTTTTCAAATCTGTCCCCGCAACTACTAAAAATGCTTGCTTACTTTACTAACCGTGATTCGTCTTAGCAACCCTCACACACTCAGTATTATTGACACAAGAATATTTTGTTAATACAATGCCTGAAAGTATGAAGCCAAGAACTGCACAATAATACAGCGCAACATTTCTCTGTGGGGCTAGTTGGAACTGTACTTCCGTACAGTAGCCAATGTGGTGACGCTCCACGACGTGGATGCGTCTTGTGACTGAGTTGCTTGCCTCGCAAAACACAAGCAGAAATCATGCAGAATGGGCGAAACAAGCCCGAGAAACTTCCCGTGACCATTTCAATACAGCAGGGACTATTCATGTTAGCAAATACACCGATGGGAAAATCGCAACACCAAAAATTAATCAACGTAGAGTAATGAAACTTAGGGAATATATTTGTCTGGAAGATCACAGGTTAATGTAACCGCGAGATAAACCATTGAAAATGTGAAATGCTGGTACATTGGTAATCGGAGTAGGCTCCAGAATGTTGAATGCGAGCATCTAAACGTGCACGTCTTGTGTTGGACAAGTGCCGGATGTCAGTTTGTGGGATGGAGTTCCATGCCTGTTGCACTCGGTTAGTCAATAAGTGGACAGTCAATGCTAGTTCTGGATGACACTGGAGTTGACATCCGATTATGCCCCGGTTGTGCTCGATTGGAGGCTGGTCTGTTGACTGAACAGACTAAGGCAACAAGTCGACACTCTGTAGAGCACATTGGGTTAAAATAATGGTTTGTGGGCGAGTGTTATCCCGTAGGAAAACACCCCCTAGAATGCTGTTCATGAATGGCAGCACAGCAGGCCGACTCGTCATGTTAACATACAAATTTTCTTTTAGGATGCGAGGGATTATAATGAGTGCTCCTGCTTTCATATGAAATCGCACCCCAGGTCCAGTGTTTCTAGTAGGTAGACACGTTGGTTGCAGGCCCTCAACTGGACTCCTTCTAAAACACACTGAGGCAGAACCAACTGTCACCAGAAAACAATTTTCCTCCAGCCTGCCCTCCAATCAGCTCTCGCTTGACACCACTGAAATCGCAATTGGTGGTGGTTTTGGGATCAGGCCCAAGGCTGTCATATAAAATTAATTGTTGGTAAGGCGGGTACCAGGTTGAGATTCATTGGGAGAGTCCTTAGAAAATGTAGTCCATCAACAAAGGAGGTGGCTTACAAAACACTCGTTCGACCTATACTCGAGTATTGCTCATCAGTGTGGGATCCGTACCAGGTCGGGTTGACGGACGAGATACAGAAGATCCAAAGAAGAGCGGCGCGTTTCGTCACATGGTTATTTGGTAACCGTGATAGCGTTACGGAGATGTTTAACAAACTCAAGTGGCAGACTCTGCAAGAGAGGCGCTCTGCATCGCAGTGTAGCTTGCTCGCCAGGTTTCGAGAGGGTGCGTTTCTGGATGAGGTATCGAATATATTGCTTCCCCCTACTTATAACTCCCGAGGAGATCACGAATGTAAAATTAGAGAGATTAGAGCGCGCACGGAGGCTTTCAGACAGTCGTTCTTCCCGCGAACCATACGCGACTGGAACAGGAAAGGGAGGTAATGACAGTGGCACGTGAAGTGCCCTCCGCCACACACCGTTGGGTGGCTTGCGGAGTATAAATGTGAATGTAAATGTAAATGTAAAGTAACTGATTTGTAACAGGTTGCTGTGTCACTGTGGTACTAACACCTGTTCAGATTGCTGTTGCAGATGCAGTATGATGTGCCAGACCCATGCACCATACATGATGGTCTTCCCTCCCGCTAGTACCATGTGGCTGTCTCGAGCCTGATTTTCTTGTGACCTTACATTCCAGTGACCACCACTGCCAGCAATCATGTACAGTCACTATGTTCCTGCAAAGCCTCTCTGCAGTATTGCAGAAGGAACATCCAGCTTATCTTAGCCTCATTATATGATCTTGTTCAAACTCTGCGAAATGTTGATAACGGCGTCTTTGTGGCCTTGGGGTCATTCTCGACTTACATCAATTCACAACGCCCACTCTCAAAGATAATTTACAGCATGTGTCTGAAGCAAACCTGATTTGCGCTGGTAGCCCCAAACTTACGCGACTGTCGTGAAATTTGACGCGCCAGAAACTTTCGATTATGTAGCACAACTCATTCTTTGTGCTGTGATTCTTTTGCCGTCAGGGTGTTTGGAATCCACAAGCCAAAACAGCAACCAATTACAAATTAGACAGTTGACCTGTGTAATTTACCGTGTATTTGTGCTGTTATCTGTGTATTTCCCTAATTTGACAACTGTTGCTTGCGAAATAGAATAATTACGCTTTTTGAAATCTTACATGGTCTGCACTGTCACAACTGTAACAAGAAAAACAAATGTGGACAGTTGATCAGATCTCATTTGTCAATTATGAGAACTGTTACAAGGAAAATAAATATTTCTGCTTACCGTCATGTCACCATGATATTCAGTTTCATCTGCTGTTGTGGACAGTGAAATATCTGCTGCTCGCTGATCAACCACAAACTTGATTTCTTGGAAGTACCACATGATGGTTCCATACGCGTTTTCCAGCCCACTTTCTAATCTATTGTTATTTACTCTTTTCGGTTCTTTGCAGAAATATGTTCAGAGCAAACTGAATTTCTCGCTGTCTTGGCAGGAATTTACATGGACTGCGCAATATCATCCTCACATGGTACAATGTATTGATAATATATTGAATGAATGTGAATACTTCTAAAGCTCTGCGGTTTTCCTTTCATGTACTGAGCAAACCTTCAATACCAGTTTTAGACATTAAATAGTACTGTGCAATATTCAGTATTTCACAATAAATATTGAGCATGTTAGAGCCCTGTACTCATGTACAAATCATCACTGATTGCATTTTTGTATGATTTACTCCTGTATATAGAAGTGTCGTTTGCATCCCACACTTTTTTAGCATTCCTTCGATTTGTACTGATATTTTAGACCCAATTTCACTTTTGTTTGAAGAGCTCTCCATTTCTTTATGCAAATCGCACCTAATATTACACCACTAATGTTCATATGCATTCCATCATTAAACATAATTATTTCAGAATGGTACTGTAGATATTCTGTAATAGGAATACTTGCAACCTACTAAACAGTGTAAGAGATTGCATTGTGTTCCCCTTAATTTACTGCATAGCCAAGTGTACTTACGATTTTTTTTCTGATGAGACTGAACTGCCTAGGGAAGTTCCAGGACATCATAGGGGAAGTACAGGCACTCCTTCCAAGTTTCAAGCGAAATGCGTAATTCTGACTTCCTCTATAACACTGAAATGTAGAATTTACCAACAGTTACCTCTTTCCTTCGCTAATATACGTATAACATATGGACCACAATATGATTTTAAGAAAAACTCTTGTAGAATTTCGTACTTGTTACGGCCTACTTTTTCCGCTTTCTCAGTAACTGAATTGACTTAAATGTGGCACTGAGTGATTTTTAACTGAATTCCGTTATGAATCGTCACACATTGCTAAATTTTCACACTGGTAGGTCAACAACAGTAATCCAATATGACTGGTCTCAACGTTGACACAGCCCATTTCGCGGCCGAATGGGCATAATATTTTGCTAATTCGTAACGATCTGAGGCACTTTGTCTTACTAAAAACAGTTATGTTATCTCGATAAGCTGAAATTCATTTTTATTACTGCAATTCATACTAATTAGCTTTTCTTCTTTCATTTATATCTTATATTTACGTGTTGTGTTAAACACACTAATCAGCATTAATGTAGTCTTACACATGATTGTAAACAGTCTGACATAGTTCGATTAGTTTTTCCATTTCACGCCTGTGCATAGTATGTTGGTAGCACTTCGTCGCCTTGCATGATATGCTGTGTAGCAGACTTTAAAGCTGTGTGGATCAGCATAATGAAAAGGCGAGGGGACTCGCTCGTTTTGTCCACGACTGTACATTGCCTGGAGTGACTTGTTTGTTAAGGCGGCTTATGGACTATATATTTGAAATACATGTTAGAAAAGTGTACTTTTCAACTTCTCGTACCACATATCATTATTTGGTGAGGAAACTCTAGCTGAGTGCATAACATCTTAATACTGTAGACAAAAGCTATTAGGGTAATTACTAAATCTTAATATAAAACTCGCCATCAACCTCTGTTTTGTAAATAAAGAAGTTATAAACTTACATGACTGCTACATTTCAGTTTATACAAGGAAGAAGTTATCAGAAGCAAAACACAGGTGAAATGGACATCGTAACAACACTTGAAGCAATGGCTTCGTATGCTCCGTATCACAGACTATCAAAATCAGTTAACAATTGGGAACTCAAGAGGCAAGAATTATTTAGTAAAATTTTTCAGATAGTAAAAGATCTACCTTAACAAATACTCAAGCACTGAATGATAGGTTAGTTGTCCACCCATCCTGTCATGTAAAGGGATTTATTAATTGTAATTTAAAACCGAAATGTTAATAGATAACCAACTGTAATTTTTAATTATCCTTTAAATTGTGCTATGTATGTGACTTTGTGTATGGCTGTAATAGCGATGACAATAATAATAATAATAACAATCATTATTCTTGCAATTTTAGCCGTGTAGCTATTATCAAATGCAGTATTGCAAAACTGCAAGCAAGCCACACATACTGAACTGCACTTACTTTGTGCCATGGTTTGATGGTTGTATAAAAAATAACATATTACTCACATTGTGCTTCTAGCATGTATATGTGTCATCATCATGCTAGGTATTTAACTGAAGGTAGGTGTCTACATTGCATGACATCGATACTATATGCATTTATGAAGTCATAAGTTTCAGTTGTACAGTGATTTATATTATCACATCGCAAGACACGTTACAAACTTTCATGTTGCCTTTGCTTTCATGTCTGGCACTCAGAACAGTGTGCTGCACTCTGGTGCAAAGTTCAAAAATATCTCTTTACACATATAGTTAGAAACTGGCAATAGCTGTAATTATGTTACCTATGTTTCATATTATTTACCTATATTCCATGAATCACCTGAAGCGTTGCCTTTGGAATATAAAAAGAAATAAGTGCACTGAATTTAAGTGCAGTACAGTGAAATGACACAATATTACGACAGTTATTGTTTTTCAGTGTTAATTGTAACTTTAGTAGAATCGAAAATATTAAGTTTATAGGTTTCTGTGAAGATACTCTTCAGTGGAGTAAAAGGTAAAAGTCCACGTACCTGAAGGTTCATTTAACAAACAAACCAGTTCCAAAGGTCTTTACAACCATACTTGACTAACATCTCGTTACATAATTATCTGCATACATAGAGTCATCAACAAAAGCAAAACAAGGGTAATGGAATGTAGTCAGATTAAATCAAGTGATGCTAAGTGAATTAGATTAGGAAATGAGATAAAGAAAACAGTAGACGAATTTTGTTATTTGGACACTAAAATAAATGATGATGGCTCAAGTAGAAAAGATATGAAATGTAGACCAGCAGTGGCAAGAAACTTATCCCAGAAAAAGAGAAATTTGTTAACAATGAATAAAGATTTAAGTGTTAGGAAGTCTCTTCTTGCTTTGTTTGTATAAAGTACAGCCTTGTATGGAAGTGAAACACAGATGATAAACAGTTCAGAGAAGAAGAGAATAGAAGCTTTTGAAATGTGTTGCTACAAAGCACTGCTGAAAACTGGATCTGAAACGTTAAGGGATCATCAATTTAATGCCAGCGGCAATTGTGGGAGTAAAAATTGTTGAGGGAGACTAAGAGATGAATGCAGTGAACAGATCTAAAAGGTTGTGAGTTGCAACAGTTATTCTGAGGTACATGTACCAAAATGGGAGCAGGGTAAAATCACTTAGTTAGACAGAATGGGAGGTAAAAATTCATTTATTTTCATCCCACTTAAAAGTAATTTACCTTTTTCAGAAGCCAACACAAAACTATTTTGTTCACATCCACACATATTCTTGAACCGATGGATGCCAAGGTGCCTATAGAAATTCAGGTCTTGAACAGTTGCATACTTGTAGATTCCAAACATTCATCTAATCTTTACCTACCCTTTGAAGCAGAGTGTGGTTTCCATGTAGTCAGATAACCGATGCGACGCCATCATATGTTTATATGGTACACGAGGCTCGACCCAGTGAATTCCATGAAACAAATGTGTTTGGCACATTCCACTCCAATGTATTTTAGGAGACTTCACATCGCTGAAAAGCTTTGGCGATGCAGTACTTGCTGAGAATGTCTCTATTACACCAGCATGTTCTGTGGATGTAATGGATGCAATATCTTTAAGTAGGAACTATCTGCATTCATCATCAAGGAAACTTTGAATGTCTGCAATGATGTTCACACTTTGACATGCCATTGCTCACCTGCTCCGAGTATGAGACAACAGCCATTCATTCATACAGCTCGCTGCACAGCACTAATGAGAGTGCAGTAGTTAAACACATGGTCGTGTATAAATAGAGCATATGCTGCAGTATGTTCTGATTCAACTTCAGTTAATACTTATTATATTGGTCATGATTTAAGTACCTCGTTCTGTTCTGAACAGTCTGTTGCGATGGTTGGTGGTAGCTCCTTGAATTTCTGTCGACTGTGTAGACATCCTCCTTCTTCAGCACCTTCATAGTAAGAAGTGCAGAATCTCCCATACATATCAAATGCAAGACAATATATATTTGCTTCTCACCGTAGCATTAAATTGGCATAAGGATATAAATCTGAATTCAAGTGGAATCTGGAATTAATTAACTTGCAGTTGTCAAATACAGTGGCATCATTGGCTGTATTGCTCTTCTATCGGTTAGAAACGCTAGTATAATGAATCTAGGTATCTCCAATTGAACAGCCCACGTTTGTCTGGTCACTGTTGGTAGCAATTGGTAATCAAGACACTCTCATAAATGGAAAGTTAATGGTATATATACACCAGCATTCAGAACTTTTAAAAGTTTAAAATGCTTCTCACCTGCTACAGTGATGTTGGGAATTTTCCATATTAGTTATTGATAATGATCTCATTCTCCTTTTGGGTTCGTTGAATGTATGAGTTGTTGTACATCACCCTCTGTACCAGAATGAGTTCCTGCTTAGCATAAATAATAACCTTACATATGTCCTCAAAGTACTCCATAACCATTTTTAGAGACATGCATGGAGTTAATCATTTGTACTCACCCACTGTTGTACCCCCTGGTTCGTCTATAAACCATCCTGCATATTACATGTACAGTCAATCTCAATTCTGTTAATTTCATATCTCCTGAAACGTGAATGCTAAAGTATTACATGTAACCAGAATGAGATTTTCACTCTGCAGCAGAGTGTGAACTGATATGAAACTTCCTGGCAGATTAAAACTGTGTGCCCGACCGAGACTCGAACTCGGGACGTGAGTCGTGCTTTGGTAGCTCAGATGGTAGAGCACTTGCCCGCGAAAGGCAAAGTTCCCGAGTTCGAGTCTCGGTCGGGCACACAGTTTTAATCTGCCAGGAAGTTTTATTACATGTAAGTTTGGATGCCACTTTAGCAGAAAAATTCTTTTTCCTGTACGTTACATCCAGATATTTGAAGCTCTTTCATAGAAAGATTAAAGCGTCTTGGTGCTGGATAACAATCCTAATTTCATCATTCTTGTTTAATGTGACTGAAGCGTAAGGTTTGTATGAAAATTATTCCTGGTGTGTAATTCGCTTATTATATTCCACAGGAACCATACTATTGAGCAACGTCATTGCAGAGTTTCAAGCCTACTGATTTAAGAAACTTGTAGTGTGCACACCTTATCAACTTCCGCTTGTGCTGGGAAATGTCATGCTGTGGGTTGTGTGTGCTGTGTTTATGCCTTACACCCATCTTAACTTACACTTTGATTTCTTCAACACAAAAGTCAGCAAGTTGATTATTCTGCTCCACAATACGCAGCTACAAATAGTCCAAAGTCTGAAATGTTACATTGTGGGGTCTCAACAATCTTATAATCCGATCCAGCTGTGGGGAGGAATCTGTAAATTGTATGAATCAGTCTATCATTGAGATAGGAGTTCTTTGTTACGTTACACTCAACACGAATTTTACTGGAAGGAAGTATGTCCAGTATGATCAGACCTGTAAAATTTACAAGGATCCTTCTTCAAAACTTGTCCCTTTGTGAAACCCAGTACTCATCCTATTGAACATTTCTGATTAAAATCAGTCGTTGCTTTCACTGTTCTTATTCCTCATTTACGTGTACTGATGTTTGCGTGTGGCTCAATCCCCTTTCCAGGTTGTTTTAAAACTTCAAAAATGGTTCAAATGGCTCTGAGCAATATGGGACTTAACGTCTGAAGTCATCAGTCCCCTAGAACTTAGAACTACTTAAATCTAACTAACCTAAGGACCGTAGCGGTCGCGCGGTTCCAAACTGTAGCGCCTAGAACCGCTCGGCCACCCCGGCCGGCTTTAAAACTTCATTTAAGTCATAAATATAATATCCCCTTGATTCTATTTCCACAATTTCATTTCACCATTAATTTCCAGATGCTGTTTATTATTAGCCTCTGTGATATTTGTGATGCTTTTGTAAGTCTCCAGCCCAATGAGCGCAATATTCCGATCTCCAATTCTTAAATCATCTGGTGGGAAGTAAGTGCCATGTAATATTGACGATGTTTTTCTTAAAGTGACAACACAGGTTAGCATTAAAGTCTTCAAAGTATTGAAAATTGTAGAACACATGACTTCTGTTGTTGACGTATCACTGTAATTCTTCCAGACATTGTTGTTGTTGTTGTTGTGGTCTTCAGTCCTGAGACTGGTTTGATGCAGCTCTCCATGCTACTCTATCCTGTGCAAGCTTCTTCATCTCCCAGTATCTACTGCAACCTACATCCTTCTGAATCTGCTTAGTGTATTCATCTCTTGGTCTCCCTCTACGATTTTTACCCTCCACACTGCCCTCCAATGCTAAATTTGTGATCCCTTGATGCCTCAAAACATGTCCTACCAACCGATCCCTTCTTCTAGTCAAGTTGTGCCACAAACTTCTCTTCTCCCCAATCCTATTCAATACCTCCTCATTAGTTACGTGATCTACCCACCTTATCTTCAGCATTCTTCTGTAGCACCACATTTCGAAAGCTTCTATTCTCTTCTTGTCCAAACTAGTTATCGTCCATGTTTCACTTCCACACATAGCTACACTCCATACAAATACTTTCAGAAACGACTTCCTGACACTTAAATCTATACTCGATGTTAACAAATTCCTCTTCTTGAGAAACGCTTTCCTTGCCATTGCCAGTCTACATTTTATATCCTCTCTACTTCGACCATCATCGGTTATTTTACTCCCTAAATAGCAAAACTCCTTTACTACTTTAAGTGTCTCATTTCCTAATCTAATTCCCTCAGCATCATCCGACTTAATTTTACTACATTCCATTGTCCTCGTTTTGCTTTTGTTGATGTTCATCTTATATCCTCCTTTCAAGACCCTGTCCATTCCGTTCAACTGCTCTTCCAAGTCCTTTGCTGTCTCTGACAGAATTACAATGTCATCGGCGAACCTCAAAGTTTTTACTTCTTCTCCATGAATTTTAATACCTACTCCGAATTTTTCTTTTGTTTCCTTTACTGCTTGCTCAATATACCGATTGAATAACATCGGGGAGAGGCTACAACCCTGTCTTACTCCTTTCCCAACCACTGCTTCCCTTTCATGCCCCTCGACTTTTATAACTGCCATCTGGTTTCTGTACAAACTGTAAATAGCCTTTCGCTCCCTGTATTTTACCCCTGCCACCTTCAGAATTTGAAAGAGAGTATTCCAGTTAACATTGTCAAAAGCTTTCTCTAAGTCTACAAATGCTAGAAACGTAGGTTTGCCTTTTCTTAATCTTTCTTCTAAGATAAGTCGTAAGGTCAGTATTGCCTCACGTGTTCCAACATTTCTACGGAAACCAAACTGATCTTCCCCGAGGTCGGCTTCTACCAGTTTTTCCATTCGTCTGTAAAGAATTCGCGTTAGTATTTTGCAGCTGTGACTTATTAAACTGATAGTTCGGTAATTTTCACATCTGTCAACACCTGCTTTCTTTGGGATTGGAATTATTATATTCTTCTTGAAGTCTGAGGGTATTTCGCCTGTCTCATACATCGTGCTCACCAGATGGTAGAGTTTTGTCATGACTGGCTCTCCCGAGGCCATCAGTAGTTCAAATGGAATGTTGTCTACTCCCGGGGCCTTGTTTCGACTCAGGTCTTTCAGTGCTCTGTCAAACTCTTCACGCAGTATCTTATCTCCCATTTCGTCTTCATCTACATCCTCTTCCATTTCCATAATATTGTCCTCAAGTACATCGCCCTTGTATAAACCCTCTATATACTCCTTCCACCTTTCTGCCTTCCCTTCTTTGCTTAGAACTGGGTGGCCATCTGAGCTCTTGATATTCATACAAGTGGTTCTCTTCTCTCCAAGGGTCTCTTTAATTTTCCTGTAGGCAGTATCTATCTTACCCCTAGTGAGACAAGCCTCTACATCCTTACATTTGTCCTCTAGCCATCCCTGCTTAGCCATTTTGCACTTCCTGTCGATATCATTTTTGAGACGTCTGTATTCCTTTTTGCCTGCTTCATTTACTGCATTTTTGTATTTTCTCCTTTCATCAATTAAATTCAATATTTCTTCTGTTACCCAAGGATTTCTATTAGCCCTCGTCTTTTTACTTACTTGATCCTCTGCTGCCTTCACTACTTCATCCCTCAGAGCTACCCATTCTTCTTCTACTGTATTTCTTTCCCCCATTCCTGTCAATTGTTCCCTTATGCTCTCCCTGAAACTCTGTACAACCTCTGGTTCTTTCAGTTTATCCAGGTCCCATCTCCTTAAATTCCCACCTTTTTGCAGTTTCTTCAGTTTCAATCTGCAGTTCATAACCAATAGATTGTGGTCAGAATCCACATCTGCCCCAGGAAATGTCTTACAATTTAAAACCTGGTTCCTAAATCTCTGTCTTACCATTATATAATCTATCTGATACCTACTAGTATCTCCAGGATTCTTCCAGGTATACAACCTTCTTTTATGATTCTTGAACCAAGTGTTGGCTATGATTAAGTTATGCTCTGTGCAAAATTCTACAAGGCGGCTTCCTCTTTCATTCCTTCCCCCCAATCCATATTCAGCTACTATGTTTCCTTCTCTCCCTTTTCCTACTGACGAATTCCAGTCACCCATGACTATTAAATTTTCGTCTCCCTTCACTACCTGAATAATTTCTTTTATCTCGTCATACATTTCATCTATTTCTTCATCATCTGCAGAGGTAGTTGGCATATAAACTTGTACTACTGTAGTAGGCATGGGCTTTGTGTCTATCTTGGCCACAATAATGCGTTCACTATGCTGTTTGTAGTAGCTAACCCGCACTCCTATTTTTTTATTCATTATTAAACCTACTCCTGCATTACCCCTATTTGATTTTGTATTTATAACCCTGTAATCACCTGACCAAAAGTCTTGTTCCTCCTGCCACCGAACTTCACTAATTCCCACTATATTTAACGTTAACCTATCCATTTCCCTTTTTAAATTTTCTAACCTACCTGCCCGATTAAGGGATCTGACATTCCACGCTCCGATCCGTAGAACGCCAGTTTTCTTTCTCCTGATAACGACGTCCTCCTGAGTAGTCCCCGCCCGGAGATCCGAATGGGGGACTATTTTACCTCCGGAATATTTTACCCAAGAGGACGCCATCATCATTTAATCATACAGTAGAGCTGCATGTCCTCGGGAAAAATTACGGCTGTAGTTTCCCCTTGCTTTCAGCCGTTCGCAGTACCAGCACAGCAAGGCCGTTTTGGTTATGTTACAAGGCCAGATCAGTCAATCATCCAGACTGTTGCCCCTGCAACTACTGAAAAGGCTGCTGCCCCTCTTCAGGAACCACATGTTTGTCTGGCCTCTCAACAGATACCCCTCCGTTGTGGTTGCACCTACGGTACGGCCATCTGTATCGCTGAGGCACGCAAGCCTCCCCACCAGCGGCAAGGTCCATGGTTCATGGGGGGGTTCCAGACATTACAGGTCACCAAATGAGTCGAAATTGTAAACGTTGTTTGTATTCTGAACATACACCACCCAGTGGTTTCCTGGTCCTCCAGTAACACCTAAATTCACAATTACATATTCTCAGGATTTCCACATAGTCTTAGGTAATGTATCCTACATAAACACAACGTGGAGTCTTGGAATATTGAATTTATTTCTAACAAACTTAAGCAGATCTGTATTGATGAGCGCTTTATCTGGTAGCATGGTTAAGGGGCTTTTTTATTTATTAAGAGACCTAGTCATTTCTTGTATGGTTTCAAGCATACTCCTTTCTGATAGCTACAGATTCCATCATGTGATTATGACTGCGTGTTTCCTCTATTTGCTTCTGGGTAGTCTGTATGTTCTTGCTTGTCCTTTCAATAGCCACAGCACCGCCAGTCAGTGATCCCAGTGCTGAGATACCTGTGAGTGGTGGGATGAGAAAGGCAGTAATTCCACCTGATATCTTGGGTATTGGCAGTATCCTGGCTGCAGGAGCGCTTTTAGCAGCATACATATCTGTCAGGATATAACTTTTCAAACACCCCTTCTCTGACTTCTTCTATTTCTTTTTCTTCTTCTTCTTCATCGCTATTGTCTTCTTCTTCACACACAATGCATGCCGTTCATAACTCGGTTAAAATTCTCCCTCAAACCCAACTTAATTTTACCAAGCATAGTTCTATGAACTGCAAATGCTGCAATACGGTATCCTATGCCAATGTCCCTTCTCTCACATATTGCCTTAGCGTTGTCAGTTAAACTGTGATCTGTAGCGTGACATAATGGGAGATCTTAGTTTTCTGTGTATAGGATGTCATGTTCTATACATGCCTCATTAAGCACACTGATCACCTTATCATTGTGAGCTAACTGTTTTTGAAGTTTTGTTCTGGGTCCACAGTTCATATTTCTGTAGTTTATTGAAAAGACCACCACTTCCTCTAATGCGTCTCCTATCACACACTTTATACTGCTGCCATAGTTGTGGTCTGCTCAACTCATTATAGAGCAGATCGTTGGCATCAATCCAACTCTTTTGTGTTGTAAGAAAATCAAATGCTTAAGTACTGCTCCATTCCCTCAACATTTTATGACAATCACTATGAGAAACACATAAGTATTGGAACAAAGCTTTTCTAGTGCAAACTACCGTCATACAAGATGGCGGCGATGACGTCAATCAAGATTGCGGCTGTGACGCCATTCAAGATGGCGGGTTTTGGTGGGAAGTTTGATTTTTGGTAGGAAAGTGCCACACCCCTCCCACAAAAAAATGGGCCAAAGTTCTAATTCCAACATGATAATGCACCACACCAGGCTTATCTCTACTAAGCAAAGTACTTGTCTTTATTATTTAACCAATTTCAATCAGACGTGTTCGCCACTAGGTCTGAACTCCAACTGGCTTAGTTCCTATCATCGCCACCAGAGGGCGCTACCATGACGTTGGGTGATGACGCAAGATCGTCTGCTCTCTCCCCTGCGCATTATAATTGGACACATGCCGCATCAGCAGTCCACAAGTGAGCGGTTGCTGATGTCACAGCCTCCAGCCTAGACCTTTATACTCGTGCCGGACATAGTCTTCTGTAAATATGAGGGTAATCCCATACGCTCATGGGAGCTGAATCGCTTTCCAGCCAAATGTTCTTTTAACCTATGTTACAGGTGATAGTCACTGGGCACCAAGTCAGGACTATAGGGTGGGTGGGTGATTATGTCCCACTGAAACTGTTGCAGGAGAGCAACAGTTTGCCGACCGATGTGTGGGCCAGAGTTCTGAATTACCTGTTTGAGTTTTTCCAGAGTCTCACAGTATCTGTCAGTGTCAATTGTCGTCCCACCAATTCAGCTCCAATGACGAGGTGAAAGAAGAGGTTCATAACTTTCTGAACAGAATGGTGGAGAGCTGGTATGACATGGGCATACAAAAACTACCACAGCGTCTACAAAAATGCAATGACAGAAAAGGTGATTATGTCGAAAAATAGCTAAATGTTCAAGCTGTTAACTACTGTACACCATTGTAGAAATAAATTGGTCTATGTACTTATAAAAAAAGAGGAGACATCACTTTTGGGATTAACCTCGTATGCTAAGGAATTTAACTGAACACATGTGACACCAACATCGCTCATCTAATGTATTAATTACCTAAGTACTTAATTCCATTTCAATTTTAATCATATTCAATAACTCAATTTACAATTTTAATATTCAATGAGCAGATGACAAGTTCCATATTTTCCCACTATGAGCACAGTGTTCATTCATGACCTAGCACCCCCACCCCTAGAATGCTGCACTGCTATTGGCTAGTGCATTAGTCATGTGATTCGATTTCATAGAACCTAGGACTTGGAATCAATTTTCGTGAATGCGTTAACTATTTCTGGGGCCCTATACAATTCCCGAGAGGTCGACTTGCTTGTTATTATTTTCACAAATCCATGTGAAGTAAGAATAATATTGAGAACGTTTCAGATTATGAATGACATGCGGCGAGGCGAGAGCCGTGCTGGGGCAGGTGCGCATGGCTGAACAATTGTGTCAATGCGCCCTGTGCTATTCTGCCTTCATTGGTAAAGACAAGTGAGGCCTGGAGATGTCTCACATATGACACTGCCGTGAGTGCACCTCGGAACACCTTGACGTCAATATAACTGTGACTGTATAGAGGCACGGAACTTTCACCTGCGTTTGACAACTGCGGCTAGCTGCAGCTGTGACAGAGTGTGCGGGAGCCTGTGTGTGCTTTGACAGCCGATGGCCGCCTCACTTTCCAGGGTTTGAGGAGTGCGCAGACCAGCTTCGATCGTTTGTGCACTCTGTAAGTATGGCTTCGTTCTGGTGTGATCGCATCATCATCTGCATGTAGGTGAACGCATATTGTGATAGGAATTTCTCTAGTGCCAAGTATGAAAAGGGATGCAAGCGCCTCATGCCTGTGGGCAGCTGTGTGTGGTTTGGCAGCTAACGTGGCCGGGCTGCCTGTGTGCGTTGATTGCATTATTTCGCGACAAGGTCTGTAGGCTGTGCAATGCACTATTTGGACAGTTTACGAGTACTGAGCATGTCTAGACATCACTGTGAAGCATTATTTAGGAGTGGTTTGCAGGTCTGTACTGAAATTAGGAACTGTTTGCGCGTCTGCAGACTGTGTTTTGTGACCCTAAGTACAACATGGCGAGCTCCATCAATAAATAAAATGTTCCAAAATAAATAGAGTGCACTCCTTCCATACTCTCCCCAACAGCCCAGCGCAGCTCTAGTTATTTTCGTGCCATTTTCCCCCTACAGAGCACCATCAGGGATTAGGTCATAGGAGGGATAACAGTACCTTCTGGTGACAGTAATGTGTACTAGGTCAGTTGGACTCTAGATCTCGTGGTGGAGATATTGACTGCAAGATAAAAACTAGTGTTGAGATCTGTTTTCACGCGATTTCGCTCCACCATCTTGCATTAAGTCATGCACTATGCACATTAGTACACGTTAGTGCATGTTAACTCGACAACATGGGCTGTTAGGGGGATGAGGATAGTGGTGGAGACTTTAACTATTTGATTCCAAGTCCAAGTGGGTGTGGCATTCGTGAAAATTGATTCCAAGTCCTAGGTTCTAAGAAGTGGATTCACGTGACTAATGCAGTAGCCAAAAGGGGTGCAGCATTCTAGGGGTGGGTGGTGCTAGGTCATGAATGAACACTGCGCTCATAGTGGGAAAATGTGGAACTTCTCATCTGATCATTGAATATTGAAATTGTAAATTGACTTGTTGAATATGATAAAAATTGAAATGGAATTAAGCACTTAGCTAAGTAATACTTTAGATGCACTTCAGTTAGAATATTTACAGAAGACTAAGTCTGGCGCGAGTATAAAGGTTTAGGCTGGAGGCTGTGGCGTCAGCAGCCGCTCGTTCGTAGGCCACTGATGTGGCACATGGCCGGTTATAACACGTGAGAGAGAGCAGACGATCTTGTATCATTACCCAATGTCACGGTAACACCCTGTGGTGGGCACGATATGAACTAACTCAGTTGGGCTCTGAAGCTTGCAGTGAATACTGTAATGGTCGCCTAGTCGTAGATATTCCTAATTGCTATAATCGCACTATTTCACTCCCATTTACGGAGCTTGTTAGCACTTGATGTTAGGTTGGCACCATTAAAATGCATTGTGGTAATCGCTGCTGCTTGCTGGATCGCTGCTG
This sequence comes from Schistocerca cancellata, assembly GCF_023864275.1. Lineage (NCBI taxonomy): Eukaryota > Metazoa > Arthropoda > Insecta > Orthoptera > Acrididae > Schistocerca > Schistocerca cancellata. Next base: position 168,582,118 of record NC_064636.1, on the reverse strand, counting down.
TGTCTCAATGCTGAAGCTGTCTCTAAATCTGGTTGTCTAGGTTTACAAACATGAGGTCCCGTGTTTTTTATGTGCTTTTGATGATAAAGAACGAGCGAAACCAACAAATATGTAAACTTCAAATATTTATTACTCTGGTGGCCATCTTACTTCCACTGTCCACCAAAGACCATGACACAACACAAAGTAGTACTTCCTTTACATGTTCTTTGCATTGTTTATCCACCTCAAACAATAACACACAAACACACTTTACCAAAGTGACATTCCGACTGCGCCCCCGACCCTTCTTGCTGCTGGTATTTATAACATTGTCAAAGAACTACTAAAAAGAGATATAGTTTATAAGTCACATGTACATCTGTTATCATAATTTGTGCAGAAAAGTTATTAATTTGCATCGAGTGACATAATTTAACATGTTATTAAAATGACAGACAGATTTGTTGACTTGACAGAATAATTCTTTGTTACAAAAAGGCCATTTTTTAGAAGTTTGTTAATTGACTTCTCTAATTTGCATAATTAAGTAAATAACATGAATTATTAAGAATTACATTGGTTTTCGTCTAAAATAGGATTGATTACATGAATACTGAGTGAAAACGCTCCTAGTGAACAAATAGGTTTCACTTGGTGATTTTTATTTAAGGAGATCCAAAATACCTAAGTTGGACACTAATTTTCGTACTTCATATTAATTATTTAAGATGAACTTAGTGTTTTTACATGATGACATTTGCTGTATCAGTGATCAAGTGATATTAACTTTTGTGTGGGTCAGTTATTCAGTATAATTTAATGGGTTGACTGTTTATGGAGACATGTTATGCAATCATTGTTAACATACACAATAACTTTTCTATAATCATAAATACTCATTAAACTTGTTGAATTTGGAGGGTATCGCATACTTCGGTAAAGTAAAGCCTTTAATATGTTCCGTTACAACACTCTTGGGGCAGCCATCTTGAATAACGGTACTTGCATCATAACCTGACATCAGGAGAGTGCCCTCTGGTGGCAGTGATATGAACTAAGCCAGTTGTAGTCCAGACCCTGTGGCAAACACAGCTGCTTGAAATTTGTTAAATAATAAACACAAGTGCTTTTTTCGCCATTTTCTTTACTTAGTAGAGATAAGTATGGTGTGGTGCATTATCCTGTTGGAATTTTTAACTTTGCACTATTTTTTTTTTTGGGAGAGGAGGCATAGCACTTTCCCGACAAAATTCAAACTTCACGCTAAAATCCAGCAACTTGACTGACGTCATCGCCACCATCTTGGATGACGTCATTTCCGCCATCTTGGATAACGGTACTTTGGACTAGAACAGCTTTGTTCCAGTACTCACAATCAGTTCTGAGCCCTTCTGTGTTTCCTACATGTAAAAACATCCTGCAATTTCAGTACCACAGCTATCCTTTAAGATGTAGGTTCTGGAATTTGTTCTCTGTCCTTTGGAAAATGTAAGTACCTTACTCGACCTTTTGGTAGGTATTATTTCTCTAATGCTGTCTTGTGTTTTGAAATCAAACCTAAATCGCCTACATCAGATTTCTTTTTGGGTGGATCCACCATTCTAATGAGATTGTATACCATACCTAGGACTCTATTATCAAAAACATCGATTGGTATCATTTTTGTTGTGCGATGTTTGGTTCCATCACATTCTGTAATTATTTGTGAGAGGATATCTACTCATCTGTATGAGCTGCAAAGATTAAAGCTTTCATTGTTCTGTTCAGACATTCCACGATATCTGCCTTGAGGTGGGCCAATATTGAGTAGTGTCTCTGAGGTTACGTTTTGTGTGCTGGTCTGTGTACTTATTCGATGGTACCTCTATCCCTCTAAGCTCTGAAATTATTGAAACAATCTCATTTGAATGAGATTTATTGTGATTTTCCTAATATAAAAGGAGAACACTGATAAAACCAACAAACTACAGAGGCAAATTCCTAACTGGAAATGGAAGAAAAGAGGTCCTATGTTGGTGTCTGTGGAGTTACTTGTTTAGGTACAGCTGTGCCGTCTCTCAACCGATTCCATGTGATTGGCCGTACACAGATGTCATGTTGGCTTGTTCCTGGCATGAGTACAGGACCATTCTGCTGGTTATAGTATGGTACAGCAATCACATAGCCTACAACACATTAGGAACCCAATGCTCATGATCAGAAGAACTGTCATTCGTCAGTGCCATCTACCATGGCAAAGATGCATTTCTGGACACATGTTCATAGAGCCTTTTTTCTCAATTTCCGTTCAGGAATCCATCCTTCTAGTTTGTCGATTTTATTAATGTTCATTCTGTATACGCTATGAGAATCTACTGTCACTCTTTTATGCTAAATGTCAGTACCATCATCGCTGCTATGTTTAGCATCTAATATAGGCTTTATAATGGTTTTGTATTTCGTGCTGCTGCTCCTTTTTATTAGTCCATTTGCTTTTTTATGTACATCCGTCAACTGCAGTATTTCACCATACAGTTCCAGATCTTTCAGTGAAAAATTTAAGTTTTTTGCAGAACTTAGGAAAATAAGGTTCAGTACACCAGATATGTTTTGAAATTCCCTGTCACCTATCCATATTGCGCGCTTGTTTAAACTTATAGGCTTCAAGCGCAGCATGTATGGTTTTACCATTTTGACCCCATGTATTCTGTCCATCCTAGCATAGTTACAGTGGTTAACGAAACCAAACCAGCAATGGCATTGTCTTCATAGCATAATTTTAGTTACCATACCTGAAAGGTTCAGTAACAGGCTTAAACGTTTCTCTTAGCGTTTGCTCCTACTCCAAATATTCTAACCTTAGAAGCCATAATTTCTCTCAAACAGCCTTCTGTACCTAGATGACCTTGTGCTTAGTTGACATCTTGTTATATACTAAGTGGAGTTCTATGTCGTATACATCTTATATACCTACCGGTACATTCTTCTCCATCTTCCTTTCGATAGCATTAATCTTTACAGTTCAGTCGTTTGCTTTCTTTTCAATTACATTAACTCCATCATTTAATGTGTTGATGGATCTCAGAAGAGTTGTATAATATGTCACTAGATTCTTGCGAACACCCCCAGCCTCGTGTTTGAGGGTCTGAATTTTTGCAGCTATGTGCAAGTGAATGTTCTGCCTGTGTACACCCATCCTCTCAGGTTCAGTGCTCGACATCCATGCATTTAATCTGTTGTGCGATATATAGTAATATACTCACCTCTTTTTATGTTTATGTATACCTAAAAACTCTTGGAAGTTTTGTCTGTGCCTATGATCATTCAGTTTTCATATTTTATCAGGAAGCAACGATACCTTACAATATCTCTTGTAATAGCTCGTATTTGGGCTGAAACAGCGTTTTTGAAAATACTTATACGTGCTCAAAATGGACTCAATCCTGGCGTGCTAGCAATGACATGAGCAAATCTGTCTTTCTGCAGTTGGGTGCACCCACAATTGCTGCTTGTATATTATCAGGAAGGAGTACCCCATTCTTCTTTTTCTTCTTCTGGTATTCTATGCCAACAACAGACTAGTCGCTTGCAACAAAGACCTTGTGACAGTGCTACTTGACCCACCTTGACATGATACCGACTACACCAGGTATTTACATGCAAAGGGCTTGTAATAATAATTAGTGTACCGACTACCCTACCGACTGTGCTACAATGGCTACACGATAATGAGAAGGTTACGAAGTAACAAAAAACACACAATTTACGATAATTTATGTAATTTACACGTCATCAATTGTATATAGGGTGCAAAATCCACTGGTTCATTTTTAATAGCAGTGCAGTATTTCTTGAATAACTGTTTCTTGTATGCACTAAATTCTGCTCGTATTTCCCTGAAACTGACAGGAAAATTGTAGATCTCAGGTATTCCATCTGTAAATTTAGTGTGGGTGGGTTCTGTACCTACTGAAGGAATTGTAGGTGACTTCCACACTGCATGGATACACGAACTGAAGCATTGTTATCAGTCATTCACACGTATACTATACACATGAAGATAGTTCACAAAGTCATTGTGTACTGCTTAAATGCATGGGAGCCAGTGGTTCACTCTCTCTGACACAAGAAATAGCATCATCCACAGTCCAAATGTGTTTGTAACAGTAGAGCGTGATAAAGAACTTGATAGCTTTCCAGATTTCACCCTGAGCACTGTGTCATCGTACATTGATGCGATAGATAATGTCAAAACACCACATCAAATATCCAGGGAAGAAATGAATGGGTTACGCTCTATAGTCAACTGAGCACTGGTGTATGATACTGTGCTACCGACCTCCCCACTTCTGATTCAGTAAACCACCCTTCATCACATTCTCAATCTCCATCACCACACTTCAGCCATTGTCTGCTGCTTCTATTCCTATTTTCAGATGCACTGACCCACTAACAGTTAGATTACATGTGGAAATGAGTATTAGTGGTAGTGCACTGGGAGAGATTGCTGTCTTCTCATCCACTACATCCACACTCTATCCTTGCAGTATTATTGGAATGTCCTGAGGTTCAATGAATGGTGTCGATTAGTCACCTGCACCATGCTGTTTTAGACTCCTGGTGCACTCCCATTGCTGGTCAGCAAGTTTTGGCTGCAGAAACTGAAAGCCTCCAGTTCTCTTCTGCGACTCATGGACAGGCATGTCCATACTCTGCTTTAGGGTGTCTTCATTGATGAGTAGCACTAACAATAGCAGATTCAAGTCCTGCTCCAGCTTGCTGACCAGTTCCACTACAGAGCTCCACTCGCCACAGGGACCTGCCACTGCTGCAGGTCTACAACTACATATCAACATCACCATTCTACAAATCACACTAAAGTGCCTGGCAATGGGTTTTTCGAAACACATTCACAATAATTCTCTCTTATCCCATTTTCGAACAGTGTGCGGAAAAATGAACACCTATATCTTTCCATGCAAGCTCTGATTTCCCTTATTTTATTATTTTAATTGTTTCTCTCTATAGAGGGCGGCGTTAACAAAGTACTCTAGTCTTTGGAGTAGAAAGTTGGTGATTGAAATTTTGTGTGAAGATTCCGACCAGCTGGGCTGTTCTCCTGCTGCAACACTCGACATGCTGGAGGACAGCTGTGCCACTGAACAAAGGAGAAGAAGAAGAAGAAAAAAAGAACCATTACATGTGATGTTAATAATAGTAACTACAGATATAGATGTAATAGATTCAGGTGTAATGTTATTAAGCACTTATTCCTCTGCTTCTTCCTATTCTTCCGGGAGTTACTGGACTGCCTCAACTGCTGCTGACATGTTGTGGCCCTTCCACTGACTGTAGCTGCAACTGGTGAAGTACTGTGCCAGCCTAATACCTCCAGTGTTGCCAGACTACATGATGGGGGTCTTGCACAGGCATCAGTCGGTCTGTGTCTGCAGAACAGGATGGTTCGCTGCAATACTGTCTGTTTGGCTCCATGAAGAGTCATTATTAGTTTAGTTTATTACTACTATCGGTGTGATCCTACACCCAGTAAAGCACCTAAGAATATTATCATTTACCTGCTGGACTGGTAGAAATAACCTTTTCTGCAGTGGAAGATATCGATTGTTTAGCCATTTCAAACAAAGTCGGCAGTATGTGCACTAGCAACCATTGTTATCATTTGCGAAATGCATCTTCAAGCCATCCCATTGCATCACCATTATCTGCTGAAGAGTATTCTTTTTGTGCTCGTCTGTCGTAATTTCTTTCCATTTCTTATGTAGGAAGCTATGGGCACAGGCCTCAGCTGTGTGCTTATAAAAATAAAATGTGTGTGAAATCTTATGGGACTTAACTGCTAAGGTCATCAGTCCCTAAGCTTACACACTACTTAACCTACGAGGGCAGTTCAATAAGTAATGCAACACATTTTTTTCTCGGCCAATTTTGGTTGAAAAAACCGGAAATTTCTTGTGGAATATTTTCAAACATTCCCGCTTCGTCTCGTATAGTTTCATTGACTTCCGACAGGTGGCAGCGCTGTACGGAGCTGTTAAAATGGCGTCTGCAACGGATGTGCGTTGCAAACAACGGGCAGTGATCGAGTTTCTTTTGGCGGAAAACCAGGGCATCTCAAATATTCATAGGCGCTTGCAGAATGTCTACGGTGATCTGGCAGTGGACAAAAGCACGGTGAGCTGTTGGGCAAAGCGTGTGTCATCATCGCCGCAAGGTCAAGCAAGACTGTCTGATCTCCCGCGTGCGGGCCGGCCGTGCACAGCTGTGACTCCTGCAATGGCGGAGCGTGCGAACACACTCGTTCGAGATGATTGACGGATCACCATCAAACAACTCAGTGCTCAACTTGACATCTCTGTTGGTAGTGCTGTCACAATTGTTCACCAGTTGGGATATTCAAAGGTTTGTTCCCGCTGGGTCCCTCGTTGTCTAACCGAACACCATAAAGAGCAAAGGAGAACCATCTGTGCGGAATTGCTTGCTCGTCATGTGGCTGAGGGTGACAATTTCTTGTCAAAGATTGTTACAGGCGATGAAACATGGGTTCATCACTTCGAACCTGAAACAAAACGGCAATCAATGGAGTGGCGCCACACACACTCCCCTACCAAGAAAACGTTTGAAGCCATACCCTCAGCCGGTAAAGTCATGGTTACAGTCTTCTGGGACGCTGAAGGGGTTATTCTGTTCGATGTCCTTCCCCATGGTCAAACGATCAACTCTGAAGTGTATTGTGCTACTCTTCAGAAATTGAAGAAACGACTTCAGCGTGTTCGTAGGCACAAAAATCTCAACGAACTTCTCCTTCTTCATGACAACGCAAGACCTCACACAAGTCTTCGCACCCGAGAGGTGCTCACAAAACTTCAGTGGACTGTTCTTCCTCATGCACCCTACAGCCCCGATCTCGCACCGTCGGATTTCCATATGTTTGGCCCAATGAAGGACGCAATCCGTGGGAGGCACTACGCGGATGATGAAGAAGTTATTGATGCAGTACGACGTTGGCTCCGACATCGACCAGTGGAATGGTACCGTGCAGGCATACAGGCCCTCATTTCAAGGTAGCGTCAGGCCGTAGCATTGAATGGAGATTACGTTGAAAAATAGTGTTGTGTAGCTAAAAGATTGGGGAATAACCTGGTGTATTTCGATGCTGAATAAAACAACCCTTGTTTCAGAAAAAAAAAGTGTTGCATTACTTATTGAACTGCCCTCGTAAATTATCCTAAGGACAAACACACACACCCATGCCCAAGGGAGGAATCGAACCACCGCCATGACCAGCTGCACAGTCCATGGCTGCAGCGCCTTAGACCGCTCAGCTAATCCCTTGCGGCTATGTGCTTACAGTTGACACAGTTAGCAGAGCTCTCTTTGTCTGACACTAACATCTCATCAATTGAACACACCAACAGCTCAGCGTAGATCGATCTTTTCTCACCAATTTCCATGTGTAGGACGGTAGGGGATCGGGATGAAGAAGGGGAGATGAGATGAGGATGGAGGGGAGTGAGAAAGGCTAGGGATTCTCCAGTTCTGGAGGTCAGTGACAAATTTGACAGGCACTCATAGGAACACTTCTACAGAGTGATAACATGTGAAAATCTAGGTCCTCAAGTACAGTCATGTTTACGAAATGGGGTGGTTCATAAGGTCAGCATTTTTGACATTTTTCGGTTGGCAAAAAGTATTTCCTTTAGCATCCAGGAAGGTCCCTGAAGCCGTCGCTACAACCAGGAATGATTAACGGTTTACAAGTGTTTGTGAGACATACATGGCAGGAATTTTATTTACGAAGGAAAATAGTTTTCAGGGAGGATGAACTGTTTGGTTTCAACAAGTTACCAAGCGAGGTTGCGCAGTGGTTAGCACAGTGGACTCGAATTCGGGAATAAGACTTTTGAAACCCACGTCCAGTCATCATTATTTAGGTTTTCTGTGATTTCCCTAAATCGCTTCAGACAAATGCAAGGATGGTTCCTTCGAAAGGGCACAGCCGACTTCCTTCCCCATCCTTCTCTTATCCGATGGGACTGATGACCTTGCTGTTTGGTCCCCAACCAACCAACCAACCTCCGACAAGTTGTGACAGGTACTATCTCTCTCTCTGCTGCAGATGATGTTCGTGAGAGACAAAGTTTTTAGCATTACCAACAACTCTCAGAGCAACGACATTAAAACGTATTGTCCTGTGTGAGGTTTTGCTTAAAATGCATTGCTATCTTGGAGTCTTAAGAAATCATACAAATTCTACAGCTGACTGATAACCGATCTCAGAAATGTTGGCTGCGATCGGGAATTAGATCTGATAAATACAGGTCAGGTGAAACTTACAACACCAATAGTTTTCAGTTTTGGAATTTTTTGTGTGCTTGATTTTTGGGCGAATATTTGTTTTGCAGTGATGTCGTTATTCTTACACTGTCGTTTATTTAGTTTGTCCTCTTCATTTGGTTGTCCTGTTAGTTTCATTCTGTTGCCAGAGTTAAATACTTCACATGTTATATACGTTTGTTCACAGGTTAATGGGTGATGTCGTTGTCACCATATTGTATGCATTCCAAACAGTGTACACCACGATGATGGCATTACTGTTCAAAACAGGTGGGTGGAGTCATGTCCTCATGCCAATCTACCTTTTATAATAAAGCAACAAATCACGTTATATAGACTCATTTTGTTCTCTGGATATAGTTTGTGTGTGTTTTGATTAATTAAAAATAATGCTATGTTTCAATGATCGTTGTTTTGTTTCCATCAAAATGGTGTAGGTAACATTGGTTCTACATTCTGTGTATTTTTTGTGTTAATGGCTACATACTGGCTATTTACAGATTACCAGCTAGTTCATTGGTTGAAAAGTAAAAATAATGAACTTATTACCACTGTCACTGCTCATGTTACTGTTAAGGAATGTTTACATCTACTTCTAAATAGCACATGGAATCATTGTAGTCTTTTATGCCACACGGTTTTTATTGAATACCCATCTTCAGAGCAGAAGTTGCCAGAAGAAGCAAATTCAGTTCGGATTTAAATTTTTTGGAAAGGTTTACAGCAGCCAGTCACGTTTGGTTTTACTCTACAGTGTTTATTTACCATAACCGGTTTTGAACTGAAAAGCGATTTATTATCAGATAGTACATGTTGTTGTTGTTGTTGTTGTGGTCTTCAGTCCTGAGACTGGTTTGATGCAGCTCTCCATGCTACTCTATCCTGTGCAAGCTTCTTCATCTCCCAGTGCCTACTGCAGCCTACATCCTTCTGAATCTGCTTAGTGTATTCATCTCTTGGTCTCCCTCTACGATTTTTACCCTCCACGCTGCCCTCCAATACTAAATTGGTGATCCCTCGATGTCTCAGAACATGTCCTACCAACCGATCCCTTCTTCTAGTCAAGTTGTGCCACAAGCTCCTCTTCTCCCCAATTCCATTCAATACCTCCTCATTAGTTATGTGGTCTACCCATCTAATCTTCAGCATTCTTCTGTAGCACCACATTTCGAAAGCTTCTATTCTCTTCTTGTCTAAACCCTTTATCGCCCACGTTTCACTTCCAAACATGGCTACACTCCATACAAACACTTTCACAAACGACTTCCTGACACTTAAATCTACACTCGATGTTAACAAATTTTTCTTCTTCGGAAACGCTTTCCTTGCCACTGCCAGTCTACTTTTTATATCCTCTCTACTTCGACCATCATCAGTTATTTTGCTCCCCAAATAGCAAAACTCCTTTACTACTTTAAGTGTCTCATTTCCTAATCTAATTCCCTCAGCATCACCCGACTTAATTCGACTAAATTCCATTATCCTAGTTTTGCTTTTGTTGATCTTCATCTTATATCCTCCTTTCAAGACACAGTCCATTCCGTTCAACTGCTCTTCCACGTCCTTTGCTGTCTCTGACAGAGTTACAATGTCATTGGCAAATCTCAAAGTTTTTATTTCTTCTCCATGGATTTTAATTCCTACTCCAAACTTTTCTTTTGTTTCCTTTATTGCTTGCTCAATATACAGATTGAATAACATCGGGGATAGGCTACAACCCTGTCTCACTCCCTTCCCAACCACTGCTTCCCTTTCATGTCCATCGACTCTTATAAGTGCCATCTGCTTTCTGTACAAATTGTAAATAGAGAATATTCCAGTCAACATTGTCAAAAGCTTTCTCTAAGTCTACAAATGCTAGAAACGTAGGTTTGCCTTTCCTTAATCTTTCTTCTAAGATAAGTCGTAAGGTCAGTATTGCCTCGCGTGTTCCAGTATTTCTACGGAATCCAAACTGATCTTCCCCGAGGTCGGCTTCTACTAGTTTTTCCATTCGTCTGCAAAGAATTCGTGTTAGTATTTTGCAGCTGTGGCTTATTAAACTGATTGTTCAGTAATTTTCACATCTGTCAACACCTGCTTTCTTAGGGGTTGGAATTATTATATTCTTCTTGAAGTCTGAGGGTATTTCGCCTGTATCATACATCTTGCTCACCAGATGGTAGAGTTTTGTCTGGACTGGCTCTCCCAAGGCCATCAGTAGCTCCAATGGAATGTTGTCTACTCCGGGGGCCTTGTTTCGACTCAGGTCTTTCAGTGCTCTGTCAAACTCTTCACGCAGTATCGTATCTCCCATTTCATCTTCATCTACATCCTCTTCCATTTCCATAATATTGTCCTCAAGTACATCGCCCTTGTATAGACCCTCTATATACTCCTTCCACCTTTCTGCTTTCCCTTCTTTGCTTAGAACTGGGTTTCCATCTGAACTCTTGATATTCATACAAGAGGCTCTCTTTTCTCCAAAGGTCTCTTTAATTTTCCTGTAGTCGGTATCTATCTTACCCCTAGTGAGATAAGCCTCTACATCCTTACATTTGTCCTCTAGCCATCCCTGCTTAGCCATTTTGCACTTCCTGTCTATCTCATTTTTGAGACGTTTGTATTTCTTTTTGCCTGCTTCATTTACTGCATTTTTATGTTTTCTCCTTTCACCAATTAAATTCAATATTTCTTCTGTTACCCAAGGATTTCTACTAGCCCTCGTCTTTTTACCTACTTGATCCTCTGCTGCCTTCACTACTTCATCCCTCAGAGCTACCCATTCTTCTTCTACTGCATTTCTTTTCCCCATTCCTGTCAATTGTTCCCTTATGCTCTCCCTGAAACTCTGTACAACCTCTGGTTCTTTCAGTTTATCCAGGTCCCATCTCCTTAAATTCCCACCTTTTTGCAGTTTCTTTAGTTTTAATCTATAGTTCATAACCAATAGATTGTGGTCAGAGTCCACATCTGCCCCTGGAAATGTCTTACAATTTAAAACCTGGTTCCTAAATCTCTGTCTTACCATTATATTATCTATCTGATACCTTTTAGTATCTCCAGGGCTCTTCCATGTATACAACCTTCTTTCATGATTCTTAAACCAAGTGTTAGCTATGATTAAGTTATGCTCTGCGCAAAATTCTACCAGATGGCTTCCTCTTTCATTTCTTAGCCCCAATCCATTTTCACCTACTATGTTTCTTTCTCTCCCTTTTCCTACGCTTGAATTCCACTCACCCATGACTATTAAATTTTCGTCTCCCTTCACTATTTGAATAATTTCTTTTATCTTCTCATACATTTCATCAATTTCTTCGTCATTTGTGGAGCTAGTTGGCATATAAACTTTTACTACTGTAGTAGGCGTGGGCTTCTTGTCTATCTTGGCCACAATAATGTGTTCACTATGCTGTTTGTAGTAGCTTACCTGTACTCCTATTTTTTTATTCATTATTAAACCTACTCCTACACTACCCCTGTTTGATTTTGTATTTAAAACCCTGTATTCACCTGACCAAAAGTCTTGTTCCTCCTGCCACTGAACTTCATTAATTCCCGCTATATCTAACTTTAACCTATCCATTTCCCTTCTTAAATTTTCTAACCCACCTTCCCAATTAAGGGATCTGACATTCCACACTCCGACCCATAGAAAGCCAGTTTTCTTTCTCCTGATAACGACATCCTCCTGAGTAGTCCCCGCCCGGAGACCCGAATGGGGGACTATTTTACCTCCGGAATATTTTACCCAAGAGGACGCCATCATCATTTAATCATACAGTAAAGCTGCATGCCCTCGGGAAAAATTACGGCTGTACTTTCCCCTTGCTTTCAGCCGTTCACAGTGTCAGAACAGCAAGGCTATTTTGGTTAGTGTTACAAGGTCAGATCAGTCAATCATCCAGACTGTTGCCCCTGCAACTACTGAAAAGGCTGCTGCCCCTCTTCAGGAACCACACGTTAGTCTGGCCTCTCAACAGATACCCCTCTGTTGTGGTTGCACGTACAGTATGGCTATCTGTATCGTTGAGGCATGCAAGCCTCCTCACCAACGCCAAGGTCTGTTGTTCATTGGGGGGGGGGAGATGGTACATATTTATTGCATATTTGAAGCATTATAGTGGCTCATGTAGCTATGGCAAGAGAACAAAACATGTACACACTAAATGTGGTGAGAAGTATGTACAGTTCATGCCCGGCCACAGCTGACAACTCCAACAATGCTGCAAACGTGCAATAAATATGTACCATCTGATGATAGTGACTCAAACCTGGTCATGGTAAATAAAGATTGAAAAATAGTACAAAAGGTGGCTGATAGCAGTAATTACAGGAAACCTTTATTCATGGCAGTCACAGTGTCCCGTGTATGTAATGGATAGATATTAAAGTTTTAAAAAATTTTGGCACCTGTCACGTTATATTAGTGGGAAAATAATAGGTAACATTTGTGGCTATTGTTGAACACTTTCATGAGTCTTTGGCAGACTTAGTGATAAACAATTATTATGTTTTCCTCTAAATTTTGATTAAAATAACGTCTAGGTTGACAAAGAGCTATGGTGGTGAAGGGTTCTTCGTTATATACAACATTCCACATACTTAAACAAGCAAGAGCTGCACATGCAACGCAAATAGAGCAAAACATGCATTGAGATTATTTGTTGTTGTTGTCAGCAGCAGTGGGAAGTACATCAGTGAGGGTGGTGGATAGGACAACAGTTGGCTCTGTCCTTCCTGTGAATCCTACTGCGCCTGAGAAAGTTGAGTGGTGCCTAAAATGTCAGTCATTATAGCTGGAACATAGATATCAAGAAAGAACTGTAGTTGACTGACTCTTAGCCACTGCCACAATGATAGTTATTTTAGTCAAGGTCTAGTGTGGCTGTAAAAAATCGGTTCAAGGTGAACTGTAATCTGCATTATCAACAAAAGACAGAATATAACTTTTGAGTAAACTTTGCAACCTTATCTAGCATTTAACAAAGTTATGTACTATGTTTATAGTGTCAAGCTCTCATCTAACATACAGCAAATACCTCAGCCAATTCAAAAGAAAATTTGAAACATACTTCATTAGTGACTCCTTCCACTGATTCCCTTAGTGCAAGGATTTGATTCCTCCTTTAGATGGATGGCAAGTAATGTGTTGTAAACTGTCCTGTGTAATTGCATATTTAGGTTACTAATCGTATTTTCTTTGAAAACTACTTGATTAATGATGTAAATATTATGTTTCTGATAAGAAAGCCTGCAGCTTCCTATTGTAACTGAAGTAGCAGCAGCTACAACCATGAACAGAACTAGTATTCAGTAGTATTCTGATAGTTTCTTGTGAATATAGTGTACAGCTTAAGCAGTGTTTGGTTGTCTTTTGTTAATGTGTACCGGCACTTGTTCCTTAGCCCTGTAGGTTCACCTTCTTGGTGGGATGTACAGAATGTGATGAATGAGTAGAAGATATCTCTGTTCTTTTGAAACTTTGATGGTTTATTTATGTATAGCCACATTAGTAAATGTATGTAATGTGAAGATGCTGTTAGAATGCTTAATGCCTTGAACATGCACCTACAAAATCACTGTTGGTAAACCCCTAGCATCGGTATTTCCAGCCGCCCACTTAAAATGTGATGCAATACATGACCAGATTGACTGATATGTGCTTTACCATTTGACAACTTAATATGTACTCGAATATAGGAGTTTTTACTCCTAGCTACTTCATTTGTGATTGATTTGCAGCTCATTGGTGACAGTGGTGTACTCTACATACAGAATTCATTTTACTAATCAGTACATACTTAATTATTTTCTAATTTGACATGTAGTGATGATACTCTACTCTGTTTGTTCTTTCCATTACTGCCAGGTTCTATAAAAAATATTCAATAATTCATTCAACATACCTTCGATTTATTTTCAGACACACATCGAAAATCCAGTACCACAACAGAATGACTACAGGATTGCACAAGCAAACATTCTCTGCCAGCACACTGTATTTTCTGGGATGGTTACTAGGGATAGGGCATAGCCAATGCCCAAGATCATTATTTTTATTTTATGAAATGTGCCGAATTAATGTGTCTGGTAATATATGAATCTTATGCCAATGTCAATAGTAGTATTGTAGATACATTTTAAGAAAATTAAATGGTTTACATTCCACTGTAAAAACACACTGTCATAAAATATTTATTGAAGTGAATGACACTTGTATCTCGTGTGGTGGAGTTACTGTTGCAATTAATGTGATTTTCTAGTATGACATGTTAAAAACAACTGCAGTAAAATAAATTTATTTATTGCAAAAGGAGTTATGTCTCTTACATACTTTATATTGTCCCGTTGTTCACAATCCCTGCTCCTGTCCCCACTCAGAGAAAGTAATTACAGTATCATTGCGTAATGTTTGTATCATATGTGTGTCATGGAAGGGGTGGTGGGAGTGCACGCACTTTTGAGAAGTGTTTATTGGTCCATCCACTAATGATTATAAGTCCAAGGATAATATTTTTTACTGCGTTGCTTACATTTCTTCAAAAGCAAAGCCGTGAAAAGTATAAAATTAAAATATTTTGTGATTGGCTCTGCATGGCAGCGGAACCCTGGCACATTCGTCTTTTCTAGTAGTAATATATTTCGTTTCACTGATGCAAAAGTTCAGGAAGAATACACGAGATGAAAACTCCACGTATAAGGGGCAGCCAAATGAAAAAACGGCTGATGGGGAAAAAGTAACTAAGCTGTTTAGTATTTCAAAAGTAATCACCATAGCTGTGAATACGTTTATGCCACTGTGAGATAAGATGGTCAGTCATTTTGTGGAAAAATGTTTGCGGTTGCCTGTGAACCATGATTGTACCCATGTGTGCACCTCTTGGTGTGAACCAAACCGATGGCCGAGAACGTCTTTCTTCAAGGCTCCAAAAATATTGAAATCACATTAGGAGAGACTGGGACTGTATATGTGAAGGCTTCACAGACAAAACTGTGCAGCAGAGTTTAAGCATCCTGCCAATAAAACGCCTGCCAAGCCTGTATAGAGTACACTGTAGAAGTTTCACTGGGAAACATGTATATGTTCTCCATAAAGCCCCAATCTCTCCCCATGTGATTTCCATATTTTTATAGCCTTGAAGAAAGACATTCATGGCTGTCACTTTGCTTCAAATAAAGAGGTGCCTGCCTGTGTGCAATTATGTTTCTGAAGGCAACTGCAAACATTTTTCCACAAAGACATTGACCACCTTGCCTTACAGTCGAATAAAAGTGTTAACAACTATGGCAATTACTTCTGTATTAACGAATAGTTTACTTACTTTTTTCCTTCTTTTTCATATTAATTTGACTTACCTTGAATGCCACTCTCTCTTAAGTTTGCTTTTGTAGATCTGTGTACTATGTACACAAGTGCTCTATTATTATTTTAATTATTATTTTACAGTATTTAATATTTTTAATACCATGTTCCCTTCAGAAAATTGCAGCTGTATGCAGGGTTAAAGATTTCCCAAATTAGGTAAGTTTTCGTAATCCACCTAGATTATCCACAGTGCTAAAGCCACCAACAGTAACTTCATAAACACTGACTGACATGCACAATTTTGGATTTGAGAACTGTAGACTCACTTTTTTGAGGTAGGGGCAGCAGAATACAAGTTGGAGTAACTCCATTTGCTATAACTCTACTCGTTTGATAACTTTCTTATTTCTTTTTTATATAATAGTAGATCACATTTACATAAAGCACCAAAATTTGTATTTAGGTGATGTTTCAGTAAAATTCATTATTAATCAGTTTATTTGAGTTCTGCTAGTGCCAATGGTATAGTTAATTTTTCACTGTATGTGTTCTTTCAAGAGAAATCTGTAATTTGCTTTATTCAGAGGCCTAATGCTCAGAAACATATTGTGAGGTAACAATTGTTTATTTCCACAACGACATAAATTATTTGAAAGCCCTCATTTCAGTCTTTCAGTAAACATTTTATTATTTTTGAAAAGTCATTAACTAAAAAGGTATTCCTAATTAAAGTTTCCACATCCAGAAAATAATATTATTATTTGGACCTTTAAGTATGTTTATAAAATCATACCTGTAATTATAATTTTCTTGCTCTAATTTTTCTGAATTAGAAAATAGCTTTGGTTATCAGGGTAGTTTGACAACTAAGAAATGAAGAAAACTATTACCCTGTGAAATTTACAAGAGGCTCAGTAAATTCCCATGGCAGTGCACGTGGTATGAATAAAATTATCCACCCAACTTTGTTTAATTCCCAATCAGTTATCATATAGATAAACCAAAGTATTACCTCCTTCCCCACAACGTCATTGCCACTAATTGCCTACGTAGAAATAGGAATTTAGCTCCTAGTAATTGTTACAGTAACTTCTCCATGACAGAGTAACGATTAGCTATTTTCATCTTAATATCTCAATGTAAAAATTCATAGAGTGCACTCATCCATTCCACATTTCAATGTCAAAGTCACTAATATGAGTATATCCTATTGTTACAGTCACTCAGTATGATCATTTCATGAATTTTTTTGGAAAATCTGCCTGTAGTCGTACACATAACTTCTCTGAGTTGTTTCAGATGCTATTTTGTGAGGAATTACTTTTTTCTAGATTTGGATGACGACATTGACATGACTGTTTAGAGTTCATCAAGTGTACTAGCTGACTTGGTTTATTTGAACTATAAAAACAATTGATAGCAGAAGTTAATCGTCGTCATTATGTGTTTTGGCACTAAGAAATGTGAAGTAATCTCAAGTTTAAATCAATGATGTCATATCCATCACTGAAATATTAGATTACATCTCCAACCAATTTCAGAGAATGAGACTTCAAAAGTTTAGCATTGCCAAAGAATACCAGCAATATAATTAGGTCAGTAATGTTACATAGTGTGTTTGACTTTTCGTTGGACAACTGTAGAATCCCTAATGATGATGAAAAGCTTCCTAATGATGCATTAAACATAAAATGTGGCTACTCACACAACTAAATATGAGAGGAATGTACACTAAAAAAATTCATTTTGTAAGCAACTTCCTTTTCAATTGGAAAAACAGGTTGCCCAAACATGCAATATTAAATGCCATACTGTACAATGTGCTCATTGACACTTGAAGTGTTTGTTTCTATTTCGTTAAGTGAACAAATAATATGAGTCAATTTTGTAAAGATTTCTATTCATCACATACAAGATATGCCTGTAAGAGTTACAGCTGAGTCAATTATAAGTTCATCAGACAAATTTAGGAAAACTAAAATTACAAGTGGGGGCTATATACCTATACACTGTGTTAATATGCACTCCTTACAATGAAATTATGGAGTAGCCTACATACTTATGCAATGAGCTTGTTGAGGCGAGGGATCCATAAACAATAAACACATTCCATGCACAGGAAACCTTGGCTAAATAGTGTTACACTGCTCAAGGCCAAATAGAATAAATAAAAAAGTACAGGAAACCTTTTACTGGATTTACGTAATTCTCTGGATTAAAATTATCTGTGACAGATAAAAATATTGAATTCGGTTTGTGTTAATAACCAAATTTTTAATTAATTCAGGGATAAGCATTATAGCTCTTGGATCAAACATAATTCCCTCCTTTTTGCAAACTGGTTGCATGTTCTAATAATAGTACTTCTTTGGATTAGTACGCACAGTAACAGAACACTGTTATTGTAAAAGAGAGCAGTAACATTTGCACCAAATCTGCATCCACGAAAGTACTATCCAGCATAAGTATTTCGTGATATGTACCTAAGACAAAGAGCTACAAGAAAGAACCAGAGGCTGCAAGTTCTGCCACAAGCAAAACTGATATGCCGGCACACATGGAAACTAAGACTGAGTTACCAATCCCTGTATCTTGTCCTTTTGACGAATGGTACAAGAGACTAGCAGATCTTATACAGCAAATTTTCGAACAACTCGCAAAAAAACAAACCGCGCAAATAAATGAAAATTTTATACATATTGCAAAAGAGCAGATAGTACAAATTAGTACGTTTATTCAGGACAAAATGAACAAAGATTTTAAGCAATTTGGAAATCAACAGGAGAAACAAGTAAGTGGCGAATGTCAATAGCAGATGAACGTTGATTTCGAACGCTTACAGGAAAAGTTAAGTGCATATTTTCGGCAGCCCTGCTGAAATCAGAAAAATAAATTGGAAGATAGAAACTGTTACTAATAACTTTGCTAAGTTACAAATCGCATGTAAAGACATATCCGAGTCGGAAGTGAGCGAACTAAAAGAAATGCAGTCTGAATGGCAAAGTACTTCAAAACAGACTGCAAAATGACCAGCAGAATGAAGAGTTTGTTACCTGGATGCATGACAAAGACAAGGAGGTTACCGAGTGCTTAACAGCACAAAGGGAAAGAATTAATTGCGACGTCGTGAACTGGTTGTACCCAAAAGGTTAACATGTTAACAAAGCGCTCAGGACCAAGTTACACACCGTAACTCAAATTTCTAGTGCTGAAGTGTTATTGCAGCATAACAAGAGGAATATTGGTTTAAAAACAGAGTTAGAACCAATTGAAGCTATGCCAAAACGTGATCTTCCTAAGTGGAAGCATGACATGGAAGAACACCTAGGCAAATTGCTCCATGGGTTGTCAGCCGTGCCCAATAATGCAGCAGAAACTCAGCAGCAGGGACAACAAACAATCCTCATAAGACCGTCTCCACAGTCATATATGTTGTACAGAGAAACACTGTACAATACTTGCACGAATGGAGGATAATTATCGTGTTATACGTGGGTGGCAAATGCTTTGAAAAACATATTGTTGCCTGAGAGTTTGCTCAAGCATCATTAATTTCAGACGTACATCCCAGACAAGAAAGGGGGTCAACGCCCCATTATTTTCATAAAGAGTTTCAGAGGAATACTCCCCAGATCCTGGACAGACACCCAAAGAATACATATCGTTTCCTAACATGTACAAGGTGAAGGTGCGCTGTGGGCATCAGAAGTTATACACGTAAGTCAAATGAGCAATTCGAGAAAGCGTTTTTATCAAAGTACTGGCCTCCAGTCCACTAAGAGAGATTAAGAAAAGAAGTGTTCTCACCTGAGGTTTACAACAGTAAACAGAGTACTCTACGAAAGTACTTTGAGAAACGTATCAGTAAGACAAGATAATGGATGATTCGACATCGGTAAAAGATGTTATTCGAATTTTAAATGCAATTAAGAGAAAAGCTATTGCATGCTCCTGAAAATGACATTGAGTAGTTTATGTCTGTTGTTGTCTCAATAGACTTGTTACATGAGGACACATAGCAGACAATGGGTGGGCTAATAGTAAGGACAATACATACCACAATAATAGTGCTAAAAGGAATCAGAACCAAAACCAAAACAGTAATGGTGTTGGTAATGGGAATGGAAACAACCGATATACACCCCAGCAAGGTTATAGAAGTGACCATGCACAGAAAGGTAACAACCAATAGCACTATGGAAAGAAAAGAAGGTATGATAATCGGTGTACTCCTGGTTATCTTAATGGCAGTCACAGGAATTATCAGGATACCAACATAACGCCACTAGCGTAGCCAAACAATTGAGCAAGCGAATTGGCAATCGAATACTGAACAATGAAACATTGGACAACAGCATTCGATACAGGATAACTATCCAAACCAAAGTAATCAGAATAACAATAATAATAATATTGCGACCTGGCGGTTACAAAACCAACCCGTGAGGCTAATTGAAGTGATTGAAAGTAATCAAGCTTCTGACAGCCTGCCAACGAACTAATTTTGGTGACATCAAGCCCTCGGATAGTGGTCGAGAATAGTGTAGGGGGCTATGTGCAAAACAGATCAGCCTGATCTCTTATAGGAACGGAGTTGATATACATGATGACTTGATCTCTGAGAAAACTTCCTGCAGAGAGCAAACTAATACAGTGGTACAGTCTGCATTTGAAGCTGAAGTAGGTTAAGTACTTGCAGTGGTAATAACTGACACCGCTGCATTGGCGACGTTATTTCTTATAATATATTTAATCAAGTATGTGAGAAGGCTACACCGCCCACGTTACTAGCCCAGAATTGTAGAATTATTGGTGCAATATGCAACAGGACGAAGAATATTAGTTGGCAGGCTCAGTTGGAAATATTGATAGGAAATGGAGCTTTTACTGCACTTCCTGGTGGTTGAGAATTTATCAGCCAGATGTAATACTGCTGTAGGATTTTTGCAAGAGAATGACGCAAAAATCGACTTCTCATCAGGCAAATGTTATATTACAGTTGATGGAAAATATACAATTCTGGATTTGCTCAAACAAAACCTCGTCATGGCAGATGCTGCCAGTGAATGAAATCAAGTTTGTAGGTATTGGACTCCCACTGACAAGTGGTACTTCAACTGCTCTAGCTGAAATAACCAAGTGTGCTAATGTCGACAACAACAAGAAAGATGACGATGCAATTTTGCAAGGCAAGATTTTAGAATCAGATTTCTTAAGTAAGCAGCAGAGACATGAGCTATGCAATCTCTTGTATAGATATCTACAGGTCTTTGCAGAAAAACCAGGTATAATAAAAGGATACGTATATCACATGCAAGTTAAGGCTCTACTACCTGTAGCCAAGCCAGAGGTGGTTTACGATTAGTGCTAAATGCATGAGCAAACAATGAAATTACAATATCCTTAAAACAATGCCAAAAACCCAGAACAACAAATACACAAATTTTATAGTGTGCAATATCTGCCTTCGATTGATTTACGATATTCGTGCTGGCGGATCTCGCTATCCGAGTAATCAAGAAAATATACAGCATTCATTTTCAATGGGAGAAGTGATGAGTTTCGTGTACTAGCTTTTGGGTTAAATGTGAGTGCTGGTGTGTTTATCACCACTCTAGATACGGAATTAGGTTCCGAGTTCCTGTATAAAGTAGCAGCATACTCTGCTGATAGCCACTGCAACTTGGAACGAGCTTATTGAGTTACTTGACAGATGCTTCATAAGTTGCAGAATGCACGTGTCACTGCACATTTGCAGAACTCCAAGAGTGGAATGTACAAAATAAAATTCTTATGTCATATCATAACCCCTGAAGGTATTAAACCAGAACCGAGCAAGATTTAGGTATTGAAGAACATGTCACCTCCTTGGACTAAAAACAGCTAAAGGCATACTTTAGGATTAGCTTGTTTCTTTCATCACTTAGTCCCGAGTCAGTTGCTTAATAGTGAAGCACTGTTAAGCTTACTTAAAAAAAATACACCTTGGTGTTGGACAAGTGGGTGCCAGATTACATTGAATAAAATCAAATATGCTCTAGTAAATGCACAAATTCTGCATCATCTGGATATTAGCAGAGACTTCTGTCTGACGACAGGTGCGTCATTCCCCAGACTAGGTGCTTGCCTATTTCAAATGGATACTAACGGCAACAACTTTGACATTAGAGTCATAGTGTTTGCGAGTAGGATTCCATCAGAATGTGAGAGCTCCTACTCTGCCACCGAAATCGACGAATTGGCCATAACATGGTAAAAAAATTTAATTACTATGTGTGTGGTAAACACGACAAGGTGTTTTGTGATCGCCAAGCCTTGAGTTTCCCCATTAGATGTAAGATGTTGCATCAGCGTTTGGCAGGTTGTCATTGTGTGCTTCAAGAATACGTCCTAGAGATTGTTCACATTAACTGAAACGAAACATTGGTAGCAGACATGTTATCTTGCCAACTGCAAGGATTGCATAAGTATTCAGAACTTGTTGAACAGATTACTGAATTTAAAGTACTTTTGCTCAAAGAACCTACATACTGGAGGTCATACATGAATACGTGTCGTGATGTGCAGGCCTTACGGAAGGGTGACACAGGATGGAATACAATTATTGAAGCAACAGCTTAGGGATCAGTTAATCCACATTTTACTACGCACAATGGCATTCTGTTCCAATGTAAAGATACAGGAAAAGGTGAATGGTGCGTATGTATTCCATTGGAATACCAAGAGCCTTTGGTAAGGTATACACACTATTCCTGGAGCCACTGGCATAAAGAAGTGTAATCAGAAACTGAAACGTCATTGTTATTTTCCCAAAATGAATCAATGTATTCACTAAATACTGAGAAAGGGTATAACATGTCAGAAAGCCAAACCAATGAATGTATGTTCTTGGATACAATTACACGCAATACTGCCAACTAAACCACTCGAGACTGTGGCGATTGATGTCGCAGAACCCCTGCCAAGGTCACATGGGAGCGTAAAGTGTTTCGTAGTATTTATAGTCGCAGTCACAAAACATGTGAAATTGTATGTTACAGAAACCACTACTTCTGCTCCTACAATCAAACGCAATGCTAATGATTACATCCCTAGGAAAGGAAAGCCTTCAGCAATACTTTCTGACAGTGCTAGTAATTTCAACAGCCATAAGAAGAAATCCTTTTCGAAAGCACAAAACATTAAGCATATTTTAGTATCATGCTACCACCTGGAAGGGAATCCCACTGAAAGAGTATTCAGGGTATTCAATAGATTTGTCAGACCTTATAGACCTCATAGACAAACCAAGGGGATAGAATATATAGAACACTTCAAGGAAATTATTGACAATTTGCCACACTCATCAGCCACTTTTACACCTGCAGAACTTATGCTAAAGACAAATGAAAATAGTGAATGGGTTAAATCCCTTCCACAAATCCCTAGAACAGAAATTGCGTGTGAGGACAAATTAAAATGTACTGAAACTTCGTTAGCTCACTCAGCACAGCTTAGAAAACATATATATGATAAAAACTTGCGTAAGCTACTGAGGTACAGAATTAGGGACAGAGTGTTTCTAAAAGCAAAAGCCCTCTTGTTGAAAATGAAGAATAAGAAGCGGCAGCTGAAGTAAAATGGTCCACGCAAAAATGAGGACATTTCTCATGAAGGAAGCTATTTACCAGCAAACTTCCTTCCAAATAAAAAATACCAACTTAAACATCTCAAGAAATTTATTTCATAAATGTAACATTTTTATTGTATATATCCGTGTAAATATTTCATTTCTATTTTATGCACATAGTAGAGTTAGTTGTGAGAACAGATGTCTCACTGCAGATATATGGATATTGTAAAGAGAAGGTGAAATGCATTTAAAGAACACTAATAAAATACTCTCAAAACTCAGTTTTACTTGTAAAGCCAAAACCTTTATTAAAAGATACCTCACGCAATAAATTATAAATTGAAGTATAGTTTTCTGAACAGAATCTGTAGAAAATGTGTCAGCTTTAAGATTATTAATTTATACTTTGGGTCCAAAATATGTGGTTAGTTGTAAATAACTGTGCACTATTCATATCAGAAGTACATGTCCTTTGAAGCTGAAGATAAAAGTTTTGAATAATAGTATATGTACTCATGTACATAAACACTAAGGGACATATTTTCTGTAGGATGACGTCCTATGTCAATGCTTTAGCCAGCAGGCAAGGGGCTCAGGTCATCTATCATGCAATTAAAATATATGATTATTTTGGCACTTATTGATGTCCTTGGGCATTAATTTTCCATTTTAGAGTTGTTTTTATGAGTGCTGGAAATGGCTCTTGAACTGGGTTTTCCTTGGAATAAAGAAATAAACTGGTTGCCAAATACGAAGGAAACAGATACATGTAAAGCATGGCCGCACAACACAAAATAATGACCAAACAGTTTGCATCGCGAATTTTCAAAGATCTTGCAGAAACTGATATAATTAACGTTCATGTGCAGCCATGTTCCAATGTAAATACTAAGCAAGTAGTGTCAAGTGATGTCTTATGCAACGATTCTGCACACAGCAAACAAACAAGCTAATTTGGACGTTAGATGAAATACACAGCTTCAGTATGACCGTAATTGACTCAAAAGACTGTATTTAACTGCAAATTTGTAACAAAACGAATTCCAAAGTCAGTGCTATTATAGACTTTCAGAGAAGGCCACAGTAGGTGGACTTTATCTGCAAATAAACAAAACTGTGCAGCAGAACTTGTCTGTGACCAAAGTGAAAATACTAGTGTTGCCAAGTGTGTAATAACGTTGGCACGTAACTTCAGTGAAGTGTTCAATCAAGCATGCAGGTACAGCATCCTTTATACTTCTGCATCCATTTTCAATAAGCTACCACAAGAATTCAAAAATCTTAGCAGTAATCCACGTGATTTCAAATGAAAACTGAAGAGTTTTCTCTTGGGCCACTCCTTCTATTCTGTCGAGGAGTTCCTTGAAAAAATGTGCTGATTCTTGTTATATAGTTGATTGCGTTTACTGAAACTTATGGCATGACTTTTTTCGGGTTCACAAAGATTTTATTTTTATCTTTTACTGTGTTTATGATATAATATCATGTACTGATACTTTCGATGACCTTCGAGATTTGCTCCTTAGTTTGGTCCTACGGAACTTGACGTGTAAATAAATAAAAATAAAAAACTCTTAGTTAAGGCACAAGTAGCCATTCTAGAGAACGTACAGTGCTATGAATCGAGTGTACACAGAGCGCAATGCAAACTACATCTCAACAATGTTCCACATGAAGATCTGGACTGTTGAGGTGGAATGCGAGCCAAGTGATCACTCAGTACTTGCAGCAATTCAAAATATAGAGATTTGTCACCACTAAGGTATGAACGCTCTTTTAGTGCAAATTGTGATAGCATGATATGCCAATAAATGAACCGCAATGCTCATTGCAAACAAATAAGAATAATGATGCAATCGAAAAGAAACGACAACATGGACAACAGTACAGATAGCAAAACTTCACTGCGGCAAACAAAACGCAAACAAAAGATACAAATGTACAGAAAGAACTGTAAACTATAACCATAAACAGAATATGCAAACATTATGTCCAAAAGACATCCTCGTTTACCCAATCTGCATAATTATATGCTTGTATATTAATGCTTATCTATTCTATTCCATGTACCCCATACCCAAGATGCCTGTCCTGAAAAAGAGCAAGACCTAGCTATCTGTAACCAGTAACCAGCTTCAAATCCTGGCATGTCTTCCAATGTTCCTGTCTACACCCGAGGGTCATGGCCTCAACTACCATCCACCAGAAAGAACCATCATATGGGCAGTCCATTGGAACGTCTATCATCATAACTACAAGTCATTGTATTTGACATTGTAAAAATGTGATAATTCTTAATCATAATCAATTTTGTAAAGACTTACTATTTTATGTTGTGAGAAAGAACGTTTATGACAAACTCACATAATGTGACCTTTGAATGGAAAAACTTTGATAACAGACTCTTATGCGAAAGAACTGTTTAAAAACTGATCATGTTATGTAATAATCTTGCTTGACATGTGTTATCATGAACGTTTTATGGACTTCAGAATCTAATGTGTTTTCAAAATTACATGACAAAATGCCTTTGAAATTCTATATTATTTGTATTGTCTTGTGACATGTTAAATATTAATGTACTTTGCTATCCAAATTTCAAATGATTTTCAATTAAAAAATAGACTGTGGATTGTACATCTATCCCTTGGTTTTTTACCCTGTTTTCCTTGGGACCACTTCTGAGTAAGTGGACTAGTAATTACAGTTGAGTACAAGTTAGAACACAGGCTTTCATCGAATAACAAGGCAACAGTAAAGTGTAAATTAAATGTACTCAAATTACTGCCCTTTTTCTGAAATGATAGAAGTGGTATCCATGTTACATGTACATGTTACATGTAAAACTGTAAACTTATGCCCATGTACTATCAAAACAACAAATGAAGTGAAATTAGTTAAATGTTGATCTCCAACAGTCAAAACTGTATCATTTCAACATTTATGGAGCATTTTACAACGTCCCCAACTTTTACATTAAATTTACCCGACGTAATGTAACTATGCCAGAGACCTCTAGATAATAGATCGATAATCATACAAAGATAATAAAATGTAACTAGTATAAACAATCGCCAAACAAGGGCACCGTTCTCTTTCCTCTTTTACTCTGCTCATTTGCTCTTTGCCATTGTGTTTCTCTCTCTCGGTTACATTGATTCATATTGTGACCGCTCAATGTCATTCGATACGATCACGACGACACCCCTCGATCGACGGTAGCACTCGTAGTGTCACTCGCCTTCATACATGACAGTGGACGTTTGAAAATTCGTGACGCTAGCTCAATGGTCGTCAATTGATTTAAATGTTATTTCCGGCTGACTCCTAATTCAATTACTGCCACGGGGGTGAGGAGAAAGAACACATCCTGGTGATACCAGCATTATGCGTATTTAGATGTTCGATTAATCTGAATGGTTTGCAATGTTCCAGCGATTCTATTCGAACTCTATGCTGATGTACAGACAAGGACCATTTTTGCAGATAAACATGCAAGTACGTAATGGATGTTCAGTTGCTCAATACAGTTCGTCGCACTCACACATTATACATCCACTGTAAGAACAATTTCGTGAATTTACATTTCTGGTGTCCCACAAAATTGGTTGCATAAATATTATGACGATATGTTGTATACAACTTCCACAGATATTGTTTATCATGTAGTCAAGACTACGTAATGAAGCTAAAATCGTGTATAAAATTGAAATGTAGTTTGTTTATTAACACATTTCTTTTTCACTAAGTAAATATGGAATATGAATCGGGATTGGAGGTGATGATCCTATCCTTCTTTTCAGTATTAAAATGGTCGATATCGTGTTCTGAATAACGCGTGTCATATAATGTCCAAATATCGACACGACCCAGGGTATCAATTCGGCATTTAAATGTCTATTCTTCGCTCTAGATATGCTCGATGTGACTGTCTTTCACACGCAGGGTTCAATTTAACGGTGTATGCCCTGTTTTTAGTATTTTAGGTCCCCGTTAATTAATATCTGGTGGTTAATAATCGAACTATTTTTATGCTGGCGCGTTGTTTGTATCAGTTACCCCCGCAACCGTCCAAGGATAAGATTCTCTTATTGTTCCGCGCACGCGCGTTTCAAAATTTTATAAAATGCAGAATTACGTAAACTATAGCTTTCCATTGCGTACAACTTTCGCAGGTTCCACAACCATAATAGTTTCCGAAGAGTATTTTTCCCAGCTAACACAAAGTTTGAATTGTGTTGTCGGAATCATTTTCACTTCACCTGACAATAGACGTCTATGATCGCTTCGTCACACGTAATGTATTTTAAACGAGCTTGAAGAGTCTTTAAATAATCTCCTTAACGAATTTCGCAGTCGCGTACCACTTTTTCATCGACTAGCCTGATCGCGATAACTGAAGGTAGAGAGCTCAATAATGTGTTACATGTTCTTTTATATGTATTAAGAAACAAACGCGCCCCTGTATCTTTCGGTCCTGCTTGGTCTTTGCTACTTTGCTTTTTATCACTTTTCATTATATTGCTTCTTAGTAACACTATGCAGTTATTAAAGTTTCGTATTACTTTCCCCTTTTTAATTCTTCCAAAATAAATTCTATTTATCCTTGATTTTAATTAATATGATGCTAATTGGCACATCTGCCCGCAAAATACCGTTATAACATTACACAGTTAATTCTGTGAATTCGACAAATAGGTTGTAGGAGATATTTCTTAGATTGTTACTTAACTATTTGCAACTGTTATTAGAAATCAAAATACCAAGTGTGTGTGTTTGAATATCTGTCTTTTCCTGCACAGGATATTTTGTTTTCAGTATTATGCTGGGTGAAATAGTGTAAAATGACTTTTATTTCCTTAAAATGTACTGTTAAAGTTTAATCATATTTCATTTATACACCTGTCCCCCCTTACAGATTCACAATTTTGTGTGTTTTCTTATATATGGAAGTTTTTCTTTTGGTTATTATATTTCATGTGCGATAGTCTTTTATCTGTGAAATACGATAGAACCTGCAATCATTTTAATGTTACATAGTCTGAATAATCAGTTAATTACTAATTTCCACAAGGACACATATTTGAGTTCACAGTCGGTAACAAATTTTACCTAAAGATTTGCTCTCCAAGCCAAAGCTGTGGGCCGTTGCAGCTTTCAAAAGACATTGCATTAACCATAGTAAAAGTTCTGAGTTACGTTAGACATTTAATGAAAGATGTCCCAGTTTCTTTTAACACAGCCGCCCTTGCTTCTCATTTGAATATAAAAATGTTTCATAACCTGAAATTGTCTATCATATTGTGTATATAATTGTTACAATATCATGTTTGTAATTATATGTATTATCTATTCCATGTATGAAACACATAACTAAGGTCTGCAATTGAGAAACATCGAGAGACTGAACCAAGAAAAGGAATAATAAAAGCAGTAACACGATAAGAAGTCATAACTGTAAGGTATGGAAAAACAGTGATTATCACGCTAGAAATACGACAGTGTTATGTTGACAGCACAGTGTCTCCCACCGCCTTTCTCTCTCTCTCTCTCTCTCTCTCTCTCTCTCTCTCTCTATGTCCTTCTTCCTTATTTTTGTAATATCCAACACAGCAGCAGAGTAAGACTACGAACTATAGAAACAACACGAACATAACCTGGTAGAGGACTCCACAACATTTTACCCCATCTCTTTCTCCCGATATATCGGAAACTAATAGCATCTGCATATTAACATCGACCATACGTGGTGATCTCATTAAATATGTATGTACTGGTCCACTGCTACAGGCATCCATTTGTCAAAGTCGCTCCCATGGACCTGTGTACACACCTAACCCCCTTCTTGTAGCTCCCTGCAAGTTTGCATTGAGAATGAAGTTAGCATGCATAGCTGGGTTTCCAGACTTTTGAATTCCCATCAGCCGCAGCACTACACGAGTCTGCTGACACATTCTACAAAGTATCGCTGTCAGACATTGAAATGTTTCCAGACTTCAAGTCTGCACTCGTAGAGTCTCACATAGCTACAAAACGGGTATTACTATACTTTCAGCTATGTGTAGTTCGATCACTTTCATGCTCATCCCATCGGAAATGGGTGCATGTAGATCACTGGAAAGAGGGTAATTCGTATGAACTCTTTTAGTAGGTTGCTGTGTATCACACGTATAAAATCAAACCACACCTGTTATGTTAGCAATATGAGCATATGCATATAGAAGAAATGTGGAGAAAATGACCTGAAAACGGTAAAAAAGTACGAAAATTGAGAGAAAGTACATATAAACTCAGGGGAGATACGACAAAATGTGGGAAAATTGGGGGAGAATGGG
The DNA here is from genome assembly GCF_023864275.1 of Schistocerca cancellata. NCBI lineage: Eukaryota > Metazoa > Arthropoda > Insecta > Orthoptera > Acrididae > Schistocerca > Schistocerca cancellata. The sequence continues at coordinate 168,552,564 of NC_064636.1, read as the reverse complement.
AGAGTACTTACATGTCTGTTTACTGCTGGAAAGTTCTTATACATGGGGACGAATGTGTGGTAGCAAAAGAGATATGAGAAACAAAATCGAAATGGAAACACTGGGACCCAGGGAAATATTGATCATCGTCTACAATAAGACAGCTCGAATAGACTGTTCAACATGGATGACACAGAAATGTAGAGTAACAAATTGATATATGTCAGATCACAAGCCCTAGTGTGACCACAAAGTTATCTGTAACCACCTATCTTACAAATTTTTATAGAATGTCTGAACATGTGACTACAAAATTTTTTTACATCCTCCTTAAGTAATGAGTATTGTACTACCAGATTTGGGGCTGCAATATGCAACTACTGAGTGGATCACATGCTTCATAATGTGCAATACTGCCTAAGTGTTTTAAACTCTAACAGTATTTACAATGTGCTGATCTGTGTTCCTTACCAATGATAACCATGTGATCCTGGTAACATTTACCGGTACCTTACAGAACAGTTGCTGCATGGTTTTTTTAACAACATTATGCAGTATGTCCACTGAAGTGGTAGGAGCACCTACAAGTTGACTCTCATCATGGATAATATTCTAGACAGTTTCCAGAATGAGATTTTCACTCTGCAGCGGAGTGTGCGCTGATATGAAACCTCCTGGCAGATTAAAACTGTGTGCCGGACCGAGACTCGAACTCGGGACCTTTGCCTTTCACGGGCAAGTGCTTTACCAACTGAGCTACCCAAGCACGACTCATGCCGCGTCCTCACAGCTTTACTTCTGCCAGTATCTCGTCTCCTATCTTCCAAACTTTACAGAAGATCTCCTGCGAACCTTGCAGAACTAGCACTCCTGAAAGAAGGGATATTGTGGAGACATGGCTTAGCCACAGCCTGGGAAATGTTTACAGAATGAGATTTTCACTCTGCAGCGGAGTGTGCGCTGATATGAAACTTCCTGGCAGATTAAAACTGTGTGCAGGACCGAGACTCGAACTCGGGACCTTTGCCTATCGCGAGCAAGTGCTCTACTAACTGAGCTACCCAAGCACGACTCACGCCCCGTCCTCACAGCACTTGCCCCGTTAGAGTCTCGGTCTGGCACGCAGTTTTAATCTGCCAGGAAGTTTCATTCTAGACAGTTGTTCAGCGTGTGAGTTAGAGTGATACCTGCAATCGTTAACAGCAAACCTCTCCATATCACAGCCAACAGAGAACTTCCAGAGCATGTGTGATGAATCATATCCACCAAACAGATGTAAAACCTAATTCAGGATCCTCTTTTAGGTGAACAAAGATGCATGTGAAGTAACCCATTTACTAGTCAAATTTTGGACATGAATCAAGTCGCTGTTTCATTTTTACTTTGATTCTAAGTCACTTGACAGGTTTCTTTTAGGTACTGTAGACACTGTGTATACATCTGCTTGACAGCTGTGTTTTGTGTGTATGTGTGTGTGTGTGTGTGTGTGTGTGTGTGTGTGTGTGTGCGTGTGTGTGTGTGTATCTTTGTCAGGAAGAGAGTGTTCTGTACGTGAAGTTAGTGCAGCATGTCCACCAAACCGATGGAAAAACTATTTTGGACCTCTCCTTCAGATGAATGAAGATGCATACGAAGTACATCATTTCCCAGTCACATTTTGGACATGAATCGAGTCATCAGTTTCATAACTACTTTGATTCTAAGTCACTGGCGTAGCTTTGTCAGATACTGTGAATCCTGTGTGTGCATTTGCATGACACTTGTCCTGCTCACAGAATTAGTGCATCGTCCTGCATAATTTCACATTTCATGTACCGTTGCTATGCATTTGTCTATGTCCTCATAAGATACATTTTCCATTGCTGGCGATCGTTTTATAGGACTGATGCGAGCATAACATAATTTTTGAACTGTAATCAGTTGTGAACGTTGGGCGCTATACACTCTGGAAAGCTATATTGCGCATGTATCACAAAAACTCTACGTTTTTCTTTGTTGTATAAGGAAGGAGTTTTATCATCTTAAAGTCTGTCAACGTAGTAAGTGGGTAGAAAGCTTGCAGGGTGGATGTATGTCTGATGTTGGACATATATGCCCTGCAGTAGAGCATTGAGAGTATTGCATTCTGCATGTCCAATATTTCAGAAACCACAAGGCTTTAACATTATAACGTGTTTAAGTGCAGACTTGTATAGCCTTAGGAGTGCATGTGTTTATGTTCTACAATCATTTTTTTCTCTTGCCAGTACCTTCTCGGTACTGACTCCAGACACTACAACAATAGTCCAGAATTGATATCACAGTTGATTTACGTAAAATGTTTCAAACTCCATTTGTTTGGAGCTCCATCGTTCATAAGGCACACATTTCTTGTTAACCACCTGTTACATCACTCATATCCACTATACACTGATATGGGGTGCTCAACTCCTCGACATACACACATACACACATCTGGAGAGATCTTGTGCACTTGGATGGGTGCTGAGAGTAAGGTTGATGCGGAACACTCTTCATTGAGTAGCAGTAACATACTCAGCTAGCGCTCGCTCTGTTCCTTCATGAAATGTGGGATGTACCGGCTATAGTACCCTCCTACTTATGGTCAGTTGCAAATTAAATCGACGACTGTGTTGCAGAGAGGATAGGTCAAAGACAATGCAGGGAGCTCTTTCAGTCTCCGAATTTCTCCTACAAATGCGAGAATACTTTGTGATGCCCATCGACATAGAGTAAGATGACAAATCGTAATTAAATCTTGCCGAATTTATAAAGTGTTCGCCTAAGGAACGTAGTTTTCGCACCTTCTGTCCGTTGATGGCTACTCCTACAATAAGAAACAGTATTTGTGTCATCAACTTGAGAAGAAGAAGGGACCGGTTGGCAGGACATGTTCTGAGGCATCAAGGGATAACAAATTTAGCACTGAACAAAGATGCATGTGAAGTAACCCATTTACTAGTCAAAGTGGAGGGTAAAAATCGTAGAGGGAGACCAAGAGATAAATACACTAAGCAGATTCAGAAGGATATAGGTTGCAGTAAGTACTGGGAGATGAAGAAGCTTGCACAGGATAGAGTAGCATGTAGAGCTGCATCAAACCAGTCTCAGGACTGAAGACCACAACAACAACAAGAACATTTCTGTCATGTGATGTAGGCAGTGTAACAGGGTTCATGAAATATCCATGATATATCACAGACTAATGGCAGGGGTGGTTTTTACAGAAGTTGAGAACCTTGCTGCAATGACATTGGCTGACAACATCGTGACAGTGCCGTGATGAGACATTTTGTTGACTTGACAACTCGTCGATTGTGGTGGTTTGGACCTTGAGTCAATTGATAAAAGTGTTGAAATTAAGGGTAAAATTCTACAGTTGCGAAATTAATGGAGAATAAGTAATCACCTTAGAATATGAGATTAATCGTAAAACCTTTGGACAGCTGTTTGGAAACATTGCACAACGCCACAATGTCTTTCAATTTCCATATGAAGGGCTGATGTCAATAGTGGTGAAAGCCCATTTTTGTTCATTCTGAGATACAGAGTTCTAAAGTTAAATGAGCGCTAAAAATCTGCAATCGAGACATCAGAAATATTCAAGTATATGTATCTGAAATATTCAGATATATATACTTGAATATTTTTGGTATGTCAATTGCAGATTACAGAGTTCTAGAGTTAAATGAGAGCTCAATTGCAGATTACAGAGTTCTAAAGTTAAATGAGCGCTAAAAATCTGCAATTGAGACACCAGAAATATTCAAGTATATGTACTTGAAATATTCAAGTATATATACTTGAATATTTTTGGTATCTCAATTGCAGATTTTTCAGCGCTCATTTAACTTTAGAACTCTGTAACTCAGAATGAACAGAAATGGACTTGTACCACTATTGAAATAAGCCCTTCATATGTTGTAATATCTTCTACATTTTTGTCAGCAAGAAACACCATCTCTACCTCTTATTCCAACCACCCCATGTATTGTGGTAGTAGCATAATTTACATAATGTGATACCTAGTTTTTTGTGTGAGAGCCAATGGATCAAAACGTGTTAGTGTTTGGTTCAAACCTGACATAGACCTCGAAGTTATGGTAGAAAAACAACATGTATGGCTGTGTATATAGCTGTAGTCATACACTGATTCAATGTCTTACAGCAAAATGTATCAAATTGCTTATCTACATCTACATCTACATCTATACTCCGCGAGCCACCTTACGGTGTGTGGCGGAGGGTACTTATTGTACCACTATCTGATCCCCCCTTCCCTGTTCCATTCACGAATTGTGCGTAGGAAGAACGACTGCTTGTAAGTCTCCGTATTTGCTCTAATTTCTCGGATCTTTTCGTTGTGATCATTACGCGAGATATATGTGGGCGGTAGTAATATGTTGCCCATCTCTTCCCGGAATGTGCTCTCTCGTAATTTCGATAATAAACCTCTCCGTATTGCGTAACGCCTTTCTTGAAGTGTCCGCCACTGGAGCTTGTTCAGCATCTCCGTAACGCTCTCGCGCTGACTAAATGTCCCCATGACGAATCGCGCTGCTTTTCGCTGGATCATGTCTATCTCTTCTATTAATCCAACCTGGTAAGGGTCCCATACTGATGAGCAATACTCAAGAATCGGACGAACAAGCGTTTTGTAAGCTACTTCTTTCGTCGATGAGTCACATTTTCTTAGAATTCTTCCTATGAATGTCAACCTGGCGCCTGCTTTTCCCACTATTTGTTTTATGTGATCATTCCACTTCAGATCGCTCCGGATAGTAACTCCTAAGTATTTTACGGTCGTTACCGCTTCCAATGATTTACCACCTATGGCATAATCGTACTGGAATGGATTTCTGCCCCTATGTATGCGCATTATATTACATTTATCTACGTTTAGGGAAAGCTGCCAGCTGTCGCACCATGCATTAATCCTCTGCAGGTCTTCCTGGAGTACGTACGAGTCTTCTGATGTTGCTACTTTCTTGTAGACAACCGTGTCATCTGCAAATAGCCTCATGGAGCTACCGATGTTGTCAACTAAGTCATTTATGTATGTTGTAAACAATAAAGGTCCTATCACGCTTCCTTGCGGTACTCCCGAAATTACCTCTACATCTGCAGATTTTGAACCGTTAAGAATGACATGTTGTGTTCTTTCTTCTAGGAAATCCTGAATCCAATCACAAACCTGGTCCGATATTCCGTAAGCTCGTATTTTTTTCACTAAACGTAAGTGCGGAACCGTATCAAATGCCTTCCTGAAGTCCAGGAATACGGCATCAATCTGCTCGCCAGTGTCTACGGCACTGTGAATTTCTTGGGCAAATAGGGCGAGCTGAGTTTCACATGATCTCTGTTTGCGGAATCCATGTTGGTTATGATGAAGGAGATTTGTATTATCTAAGAACGTCATAATACGAGAACACAAAACATGTTCCATTATTCTACAACAGATTGACGTAAGCGAAATAGGCCTATAATTATTCGCATCTGATTTATGACCCTTCTTGAAAATGGGAACGACCTGCGCTTTCTTCCAGTCGCTAGGTACTTTACGTTCTTCCAGCGATCTACGATAAATTGCTGATAGAAAGGGGGCAAGTTCTTTAGCATAATCACTGTAGAATCTTAAGGGTATCTCGTCTGGTCCGGATGCTTTTCCGCTACTAAGTGATAGCAGTTGTTTTTCAATTCCGATATCGTTTATTTCAATATTTTCTTATGAAACAACAACACGAGAACATTCTTCTTATGATTGTTATTCAGTGGGCTATGGTCTTCCTGCAGTATAGGCGACAAAACTTTACTCAGATCCATGGAAACGACTTCGATCATTGGCCACCTCGTCCAGTGGACCAATACATGTATATTTAATGGGATCATCACATATGGTCGATGTCAACAAAGATATGGTCTATGTTTCTGGTATAACAGGAGAGAGAGATGTGGTAAAACGTTATTGAGTTCTCTACCAGGTGACGTTCGTGAATTTTTTTTAGTTCGTAGGTTTATTCCAGTAGATGTTACAAAAAAAAAAAAAAAAAAAAAAAAGGACAGAGAAGGAGAGAGTGGGGGAGAGAGAGAGAGATAGAGAGAGAGAGACACTGTGCCGTCAACATAGGTTCAGACCCGATTACACTGTCGTATTTCTGATGTGGTAATCTTAAGAATACAATAAAGGAATTAGGACATGTACAGGGGGATATATGTAGACTGCTGAATTTCTTTGTGCAGCCCATGCATACTCTGCTTGGTTGTGAATTTCCTCTTGTACATTAGTATGCAGTTTCTCGTTGTGATAGCTCTCTGTCTAGTCACTGGTGGGTGCAGGAGTAGACAGCCTTGTAACTAATGGAATAGAGCTCTTGGAATGTGATGAAATTACGAGACAAACAGCAGGTGTCTGTAACTTGGCGGAGGACATTTCTTACTCTCGAAATCAGGTGTGTCCAAATCCTATTATTGAATACTGGAGGATTCATGAGAATATGATAAGTAAACGATAATCTGACGAAGCACATTACAACCTCTCACATACATCTGGAGAAATGACTGCAATGAGAAAATTAGGGGCTAATACGAACATTTCTACAGAGAGAGACAATCCACAGCATACGTTCTGGCTTTGGTTTCTCGATAAATGAGAGACGAGATTCTTCCTTAATTTTTTTGGGTGCCTGTAAATGGACGAACTGACATCTTAATATATGTATTCAATTTACATATACATCTATATTCATACATCACAAGTAATTTTACGGTGAGTGGCTAAGGATACCCTGTACCGCTAATGCTAATTTCTTTACCTATTCCACATGCAAACAGAGTGAGGGAGAAAAACATGGTCTACACGCCTCCGTATGAGGCGGTCTATACGCAGAATGTGGTCTATACGCAGAATGTATGTTGACAGCAGCAGAATCGTTCTACATTTAGCTTCAGATGACGATTCTCAATAGTTTTCCTTGAAAAGAACATTACATTCCCTCCATCTCAGAACGTTTTGGTTTGCAGAAGAGGTGAGGGGGAGCATATTGTTGAGCATCCTGATATTTACCCAAATGACATTTAAGCTCACACTCCTTATGAGAATGAAAGGACAACTTTTGCAGGTGTGGAATCAGTTGCCTGACATAGCGAGTAGTGGGTTGTTGGACAGGAGCAGTGGAGCCCTGATACGAGGGCAAGGGTTCACGACCCACTGGTGGGAGTGACAGCTGTCCACATGCAACCCAGTGGCATGGTGGTGATGGGGGTGGAGGCGATGGGGGAGTGGTGAGGGGAGTGAAACATCCTGCTGCACCAATACACCGACAGGTCTCAGCAGGACTGGTTTGGGTGTGGCATAACAGAATTCTAAGTGACTTACTTTCATCAACATGACAAGGCAACTGAGAGACAAACCACAGTTAGGGTTGGATATCTTCACGTATTTTAAGACAGTTAGCACTCATTTTGGTGTCAGAGGAAGTAAATACCTAGCCTGTTGGGAGCCTCCAGAGGCCAGAGGCACCACAGGAGCATCTGTAACGACTACTTAACGAGTGTAAGCTGGCTACAGGAAAAAAAAATTGCTGACCATGCAAAGGGACTCTCATGATCAATTTAATTAACTAGCCAATCAATTTGATATCAATGACATGCTGATGGAAGGGTGGAAGCGATGGCGATATTACCACAGATGTGATTCGAGAGTTGAATTGTGGTTAGTTTTTTTAAAGGGATTTCAATCTCCCAACTATTAAATTTAGGTACAGTGCCTAATTTATAAAGTGATATGTAGTATAAACCTGATATTTACAACTCCTCTGTGCTGCTACCTTGAGAGACTTTGTAGGTGACATGGCATTTGGTTACTTTAAGACAGTTCACGTATGAGGAGACATCCTGAGACAGAGCTAGAGAATGCTTTCAGCAACCCATAGTAGTCCTGTGAAGCAGGTCGTGGCAGCTGATAGTAACATATTTTTCTACATGATCAGAGCACTCTTAGGAGAAATATAGTCTGTTGCACAGCGTTGCACAAGATTTTCATAAAAAGTGTGGTGATGGCGTTGGAAACCATACAACTTATCCAGTTCGTGGAATGACGGTGACTTGAACTGTTGTCTGTGGTCCATTGTGATGTGTTCCAGGCAGTCAAACCAAGTGGGTCATGTAGAAATGAAGTTTACATCTATATCAACATCTACATCTACATGGATACTCTGTAAATCACATTTAAGGGCCTGGCAGAGGGTTCATCGAACCACCTTCACAATTCTCTATTATTCAAATCTCATATAGCGTGCAGAAAGAATGAACACCTATACCTTTCCGTACAAGCTCTGATTTCCCTTATTTTATCGCGGTGATCATTCCGCCCTATGTAGGTCGGTGTCAACAAAATATTTTCGCATTCGGAGGAGAATGTTAATGATTGGAATTCTGTCGCAACGAAAAACTCCTTTCTTTTAATGATTTCCAGCCCAACTCCTGCATCATTTCTGTGACACTCTCTCCCATATTTCGTGATAATACGAAACGTGCTACCTTTCTTTGAACTTTTTTGATGTACTCCATCAGCCCTACCTGGTAAGGATCCCACACCGCACAGCAGTATTCTAAAAGAGGTCCGGACAAGTGTAGTGTAGGCAGTCTCCTTAGTAGATCTGTTACATTTTCTAAGTGTCCTGCCAATAAAATGCTGCCTTTGGTTAGCCTTTCCTGCAACATTTTCGATGTGTTCTTTCCAATTTAAGTTGTCTGTAATTGTAATACCTAGGTATTTAGTTGAATTTACGGCTTTTAGATTAGGCTGATTTATCGTGTAACCGAAGTTTAACGAGTTCCTTTTAGCACTCATGTGGATGATCTCACAATTTTCGTTATTTAGGGTCAACTACCACTTTCCGCACCATTCAGATATATTTTCTAAATCAAGGAACAGCAAAGGGCCTATAACACTACCTCGGGGAACGCCTGAAATCACTTCTGTTTTACTCGATGACTTTCCGTCAATTACTACGAAATGTGACCTCTCTGACATGAAATCGCAAATCCAGTCACATAACTGAGACGATATTCCATAAGCACGCAATTTTACTACGAGTCACTTGTGTGGTACAGTGACAAAAGCCTTCGCGAAATCCAGGAATACGGAATCGATCTGAAATCCCTTGTCAATAGCACTCACCATTTCATGTGAATAAAGAGCTAGTTGTGTTTCACAAGAACGATGTTTTCTAAACCCACGTTGACTGTGTGTCAATAGACCGCTTCTTTCGAGGTAATTCATAAAGTTCGAACACAATATATGTTCTAAAATCGTGCTGCATATCGATGTTAGTGATATGGGCCTGTAATTCAATGGATTAGTGCTACTACCTTTTTTGAATATTGGTGTGACCTGTGCAACTTTCCAGTCTTTGGGTACGGATCTTTCGTCGAGCGAACGGTTATATATGATTGTTATGTTTGGAGATAATGCATTAGCATACTCCGAAAGGAACCTAATTGATATACAGTCTGGACCAGAAGACTTGCTTTTATTAAGTGATTTGAATTGTTTTACTACTCCAAGGATATTTACTTCTACGTTACTCATGTTGGCAGCTGTGCTCGATTCGAATTTTGGAATATTTACTTCGTCTTCTTTTGTGAAGGCATTTCGGAAGGCTGTGTTTATTAAATCTGCTTTGGCAGCACTGTCTTTGATAGTATCTCCATAGCTATCGCGCAGAGAAGGCACTGATTGTTTCTTGCCGCTAATGCACTTCAAATACGACCAGAATCTCTTTGGTTTTTCTGCCAGGTTTCGAGACAAAGTGTCGTTGTGGAAATTGTTATAGGCGTCTCGCATTGAACTCCGCGCTAAGTTTCGAGCTTCTGTAAAGGATCGCCAATCTTGGGGATTTTGCGTCTGTTTAAATTTGGCATGTTTGTTTCGTTGTTTCTGCAACAGTGTTCTAGCCCGTTTTGTGTGCCAAGGAGGATCAGCTCCGTCGTTTGTTAGTTTATTTGGTATAAACCTCTCAATTGCTGCCGATATTGTTTCGTTGAATTTAAGCCGTAGCTGGTGTACACTTGCATTATTAATTTGGAATGAGTGGAGATTGTCTCTCAGGAAGGTGTCAAGTGAATTTTTATCTTCTTTTTTGAACAGGTTTTTTTTCGCTTATTTTTAGATGATTTGGGGATTACAATATTCAGTCTCGCTACGACAACCCCGTACTCACTAACCCTATATCGGTTTTGATGTTGGTTATTAACTCAGGATTATTTGTTGCTAAGAGGTCAAGTGTGTTTTCACAACCGTTTACTATTAGCATGGGCTCATGAACTAACTGCTCGAAATAATTTTCAGAGAATGCATTTAGCACAATTTCGGATGATATTTTATGCTTACATCCGGAATTATACATGTATTTTTGCCAACATATCGAGGGTAAATTATAGTCACCACCAACTATTATCGTATGAGTCGGGTACGTGTTTGAAATCAAACTCAAGTTTTCTTTGAACCTTTCAGCAACTGTATCATCTGAACTGGGAGGTCGGTAAAAGGATCGAATTATTATTTTATTCCGGTTGCCAACAATGACCTCTGCCAATACCAACTCACCGGAAGTATCTACTTCAATTTCGCGACAAGTTAAACTACTACTAACAGCAACAAACACGCCACCGCCAACTGTGTTTAGCTTATCTTTTCGGAACACCGTTAGGTTCTTCGAAAAAATTTCGGCTGAGCTTATATCCGGCTTTAGCCAGCTTTCAGTGCCTATAACGATTTGAGCATCAGTGCTTTCTATCAGCGCTTGGAGCTCTGGTACTTTCCCAACACGGCTACGACAGTTTACAACTGTTATACCAATGGTTCCTGTATCTATGTTCTTCCTGTGTTCAGCCTGTACCCTTTGTGACTGAAGCCCATCTTGTGTTTTCCTGAGACCATCTAACCTAAAACACTGCCCAGTCCACGCCACGCAGCCCCCACTACCCAAGTAGCCACCTCCTGCATATAGTGGACACCTGACCTATTCAGCGGAACCCAAAACCCAACCACCTTTTGGCGCAAGTCGACGAATCTGCAGCCTACACAGTCACAGAACCGTCTGAGGCTCTTGTCAGACCCTCCACTCGGCTCCGTACCAGAGGTCCGCAATCGGTCTTGTCGACTATGCTGCAAATGGTCAGCTGTGCTTTCATCTTGCAAGCAAGACTGCCAGCCTTTACCACTTCTGTTAGCCGCTCGAAACCAGAGAGAATCTCTTCTGATCCAAAGCGATACACATCATTGATACCAATGTGAGCAACCACCTGCAATTGGCTGCACCATGTACTCCTCATGGCATCCGGGAGGACCCTTTCCACACCTGGAATGATTCCTCCCAGTATGCACACGGAGTGCACATTGGTTTTCTTACCCTCCTTGTCGGCCAAGTCTCTAACGGGCCCCATAACGTGCCTAACATTGGGGGTCCCAACTACCAATAGTCGCACCCTCTGCAATTGCCTGGATCTTGCAGGCTGAGTGGTTTCCTCTGAAACAGGACAGACGACAGCATCCGGCTCAGCAACAGTGTCAGCCACAGATAGCACCTGGAACCTGTTTGTCAGACAAACCAGGGAGGCCTTACGTGCGGCCGCCTGGGAAGTCTTTCGTCGCCTCCTTCACCCTGGGGCGCCCTCCCACTCGACCACAGGTAAGGGGTCAGCCTCAGTGTGAGCAGTAATTGGGTTGGCCACCAGTGAACACCGATCGGAGGGCTCTGACGCCCTGGACGTATGTTGGATCCCCACGGCTGGCTGACAACAGTGGTGCCCATCCAGTGCAGCCTCAAGCTGTGATACCGAAGCCATCACAGCCTGTAGCTGAGAGCGAAGTTTCACCAACTCGGCTCGCATCTGACACAACAATCGCAGTTCCTGTCCATACCAAAGACTGTGTAAAACTAAACTATGCAGATAAATGGACTATCGGCATGTGCTGCCCAACTCTAATGTAGACCCTGACGAAAACGCACACCTGTGTCTAGTAATGTGCAGATATTCAAGAACCTAACTACCGAAGCACTCAGGTGAAACTAAATAATATGCCCCTGATAAGGAACTTGTAATATGTCACAAAATCGATTTACTTTCTGACGCAAACGAAAACTCGAGAACTGTGGCTATTAGATTTTAAATTTACACCCCTAAACTCAAGAAACTAAACTATTAAAGCACACAGATGATATAATAACATTCGCTCCTGGTTAGGAACTTGTAAAAGTCACAAAAGCTGTTTACTTATCTGTTGCTGTGTCTATCGCGGTCGGATACTACTGACTTGGCTGGTTTTTCCACAGAAATGTACATAATTGGAGTCATATCAGCCCAACAGGTGTATCTCTCAGTTACCTTGAGGACTTACCAGAACCTTTCTGATGGAGGCAATTGGCACATAGAGTCAATGTGTACATAGGAGAAACGCTGCATGGATTCAGAAAAATTACCTATTGGCCAATGTACATAGTGGCAGCATTTGCTGCCTGAAGTGCAACACATGCTCTAGTGCATGATCAACAGCCTTTCCTAGTACTCAGCCAAATGTATCTGTCGTTGACTCATTTATCTGTGGTATTAGCTCCAGGCTGAGTTAGTGCACCTTGATGAACACAAGCTTGCGAAAAATATCACCAGGCATGATAAGGTGTGGAAGGTAGTTGAGGAGGTACCGGGCCACAAAGAAGTTTTTGACTCCGTAAAATACAGTTCTTTTGAGCTGAATTCCCATGTCTCTTCTCACATAAGCTCCTCTGTCTGCATGTTGGCTGCTTATTCTGACACGAATTTGGTCGATCAGTGGTATAGAAAATTTCATTGACCTCCAAAGATAGTTATCCACCATGTTTTCAGCCCCTTTAACATGTCTCACATCTGTTGCAAATTGACTAATAATTCTAACATCCAAAACCACATCAGTGAAAGATTTCCTTTGGAGTTGTAAAAGCAAAAGTCGGGGGGCTTGTTGTCTGTATGAACTTCAAACGGTATACAACAATAACCCAAAAACAGTGTCACACGGAAGGGTAAATCCGGCTTACCTGTTACCCAGTGATCAGCTACCACCTTAGCACTAATGTCGTTCATCACAAAAAGCGATGAGCAATTTCATTGAACCACAGATGACAGCAACATCTACTCCAGCATCCTCTACTGAGGACACCCTTCGAGCTACACAGCCCCTGACACCTGTTTACATAAGCATCGTTCCTCAAGTTTGCCACAAATTCGCACACATTTTGAATTCTGCTCTACGAATGAAAAGGGGGGCGGGGTGGTTTGGGGGAGCGGCATTGCGGGAGTAGATGTGACATGAGACTGAAATACAGTATTTGTCAGGCACATTGCATCTCTGTAGTGCATTAAGTAAACTATCAGCTCTCTTTGGTACACGTACACAAGCTATCTCTTTTGGTACAAGTTAATGGTGGATGCATATTTGCAGGTTGTGAATAAATGTTCGTTTTCGTTTAGCATTCTTGTATGTGTGATGTTTGTTACGATTAAAACACCCACAGGTATGGCAATGACATTTGATAACATTAAGTAAATTACATCTAACAACAGTGTTTAATAATATGTTACCATTACCTAACATGCACTTGATATGTAACAGGTGATTAAGATTAATATTTTATTACAGAATATGGCTGGAGTAGACATATGGGGTTGGTGGTTTTTGCATTGTGTGCTGATGGAAATTAATTAATGCTGGTCATAGGCAATTGGACGGCAGTATTTGGAAGCCAATAAGAACCACTTAACATAAATATTCCTTTCAGTAGGTGAAATGAAATGATTGCATTATTTTAATATGCAGATCGCCAAAGTAACTTTTAATTGTCTGCTTATTATGAATTTTAGGGTTGGGTACCGATTTTCATAGTTGTTTGATGAACATAAAAAACTAGATGTAGTGACACAATGACCTGTAGTGAAGCCTGAGGCCTAGGTTAAGGCTGGAGTTTGACCACTTGACTGTGAGTTGGCGAAGCCAAAACATGTGAGTGGAAGGAAACGTAGGTCTGCTGACAGACTGATCTGCACAGTACTAGTAGCGCAAGGCCTTGAAACGTTGGATTTCGACTGTTCAGTTGTGAGTTACAAAGCCAAAGAAGCTCAAGACGTATGACTGAAATAAAAAACTGCTGTGTACTGTAGCCTGAGATATATGTCGACATTGCAGTCATCTACTTGTGTGCCTTGCGTCTGATTTTGCCAAAAACAGTGACTAAGTGATTAAATTGTAACCTAACAGAATAAAATACGAGCTAACTTTATTTAGGGTCTATAGAAAATACCAAATGAGCTTACAGATTTGCAGCTGAAAGCTGGCTCTGTCAGTGCACTTTTATCCAGTGTTTCAATTGATAGATATTTGCCTGTCTGTTGTCATACAACAAAAAAGACATATGCCATCTAAACAGTGATTTTTATTTTATTGTGTCTTGTATTAGCAGGTAAGTTTTGTGACTAAATTAATAGACGGTACAATCAACCTTGATTTGGTGAATAAGTGGCACATACATCTCTCAAAAAAAGAAACTTCATTTTATTTCTAAACTATATTGAGCCTAATATGAATAGCTTTGTGGTATGTATTTTACACTGAGCTTAAACATGAATACTTGTTAAACACTACAGAAGAAAGAAACCTATAGCCTTGCCAAAAAAAAGAAAAAAAAATTAGGTAAGTCAGTTTAGATGTAGCTGATGTTGCAACTTTCTATTATTGGGTATTGATACTAATTAATTAATTGAACAGGCATTGTTTTAACATGTTGCCTGAGCTATCATTTTGCGAGTATGAAATGTAAACGAAATTTTTGTTCAATGACAAAATATACTTAAACTTTGTGAAAGGAATTTGATTCTATATTTCAGCAATTACTTTCAATTGGTGCTTGTTCGTAAGGTAACACAGCTCCAGTTTCCTTACCAAAGTGTGAGAATAGTTATAGAGAACACTGAGTATAGACACATAGATATTTACATTACTGTAGAACTATTAGTATTTTAAGTTTTCTTAATTCCAGCATAATAAATTCATTTTCGTTTTTTGGTCATAAATGTTACAATGCAATGGCAACAGAAAATTTATTAGTGCTTTCACATATTTAAAGCTGAATGTGAACTAACATCAAATCCCATCAGAACGAAAAACTGTTCTTATTAACACAAACGCCGATTTATTACGAAATATCCTACGCGTAGCGCTTGCAACTTCCGAAAATTCTAAAAACTGCATTTTGTTGTGAAAGATTTTTGAACGAGGATACCATTGCAAAAATGACATCAAGCTTGTTTTACTTGAATTTCTTTAAAATCTGATAGATGCTTCCAGATAAAATATTAAGCTGAGATATCATACCTTAATATGCATTAGAGTATGTGGAGGTTATGGCCTCTATTTTGTTTGTAATATACATACTTTGTAACTTAGTATTTTCGAATTTTAATTTATGTAATTAATTTTCAAATATTGCTGGCTTCTTCGAATAGTGTTATTTTTACTAGTGTGGTCATTGTGTCTTTAGCTGCTGTACAGTTATTCATAGTACTTAAACCAATCTTTAGAACTGCGGAAAATATCGTCACATTAGTACAATAACTAGGTTACTCAATCCTTTGCACCTCTGAGCTGTCACTATTACTCTTCCCTCTGCTACAGCTAGGTATCTGTCAGTATTTAGTGTTGGATCACAATATTCACTTCAACAAATATGCAAATATTATGTCAGTGGGCATTTCTCTGCTACAAATAGCTATCTTGAATTGCACAAATGTTCCTTAAGAAGAACTGCCAGTGATATGACAACTGAAATGCCGGAGGCAGATATCTTGAACTACACAACTGTAATATCTAAACTTCATACACGGAAATATTTATGTTGTCTGTGTGTGACAGTAACACTGTTTATATTGGCAACAACGTTTGGTGAGCATTTTTCTCCATTCTTTCTGGTTTTGTCCTGTTTGTGTCTTAAAAAGTGAAAAAATCAGGTGTGTTTGTTTCATTTCAGAGCTGTCCTGTAGTATTTATTTGTTAGTTATGAGTTCCAGATTGAAAATATGATGGAATTTGTTCTATAGAATTTGCAGTCTCTTGCTTGTATGTATAACAACATTCTTCTGAAATACCCTAGCCTTGTAATCCAATTTCAATGCTTTGTTTCTCTTTCCTGTTTCCTTCATTTTCTATGGACGCAGAGTGGAAACATTTTTTAAAATTTTTGTCTATCTGAAGAGTAAGGAAAGTTTGAATTATAGAATACACAATATACTGGAATACGTTTCTGTTCTTCTGTAAGTAACCTTG
Source organism: Schistocerca cancellata (assembly GCF_023864275.1). Taxonomy (NCBI): domain Eukaryota; kingdom Metazoa; phylum Arthropoda; class Insecta; order Orthoptera; family Acrididae; genus Schistocerca; species Schistocerca cancellata. The sequence goes on along the minus strand of NC_064636.1, from coordinate 168,536,231 downwards.
ATTCTTCACATTTCCTGAGTGAGAAATCACTCAAATCAGCCACTTTCCCTATACTTTCCTCACCAGTGACAACAATCGTGATTCACATTCGCTGTCGGATATCTCTCCTCCTATTTTGGAATACCAACTAACATCTGGTGATGAATCAGGTGATGACCCACAAAAGTAAGAAAATTTTAATTCGAAGCAATCAAAGCCAAGTCATGATAACAAAGTTCAGAACTACTGTAGACAGCCAATGAAGTTGACATTACTGGTGTGCATCCCTTTAAAGAACAGAATTTGGAGACAGAGGAGAAACACTTTCCAGGACAAGCAACTTCGTAAAAATTATATAAACATTGAGAGCACAGGGATATAAATGTTTTCAAAATCAGTTACCAGTGCAAAGAATCCTACATTTCATCCAGGGAACTCCATGTTCCAGGAGCTTACATGAAAGATCTATGTTGAGGCAACTGTAGAAGTAAATGTCATAAGGCTGAAACTTTTTAAAGATATTACAAATTAGAGATGAATGACAGATAAAGAGGCTTTATTTGTAGTAATTCAGGCAAGATCTTTAAAAAAGATAGCACTTGAGTCAACTTAAAAAGGAACTTCACTGTTATATTCTACTTGCTATGTAGAATAGAATGAATCCAAGTCTGTAAGACCCTGTTTCTGAATAAACTTGGAATCGGTTAAGGTGTTATGGTTATGGTGATGAAGGAAAGAGCATTCGAAAACACAAGTGAAGAAGGCAGAAGGACCATCATCTAAGGAAATTGAGTTCACCAGAAATTTGGAATGGTGTAAGGAATCAAGCTGAAAGTTTTTCAGTGGCTTAATCTTACTACTTGCACTCTGGAAAAAAAAAATCATAAGATTGTCACTTAACATCACACTCATGTGCTCCCTGTACAAATCTGTGCATACATATCACATTTACAGGAAGATAGTTTCAGAGAATTATAGTCTCTGTTCTCATCATCCCAAAAAAGTTCAGTAACGTCCATACATGACCTAGAGAACCACTGGTGTCAATAAAGATGCACTTACAATTAATTATAATGCTCACATTTTAGAAAAAGACAGGGCTCGAGAGGAGAAGAAACAAGAGATGGAGTGAGTGCAAAACTTATGTAGGACCTCTGTAAGCTGCAAACTTCTGTTTCCTGCAAGTTTTGTTAACAAGAATTGATCCTATCAACAATACTTTGTTTTATAAGCAGCGACTGACTTTTTTTTATTTTACAGACAATAACATGAAGTCAAAACAAGAAGACTGTTTCATACGCTTGTAAATACAGGGAAAACGAAGAAGATGTGAGATAGCAAGCTGTTTGTATGGATGTTGAAGTCTCCACCTGCAACGGTAAAGCTCATTCCAGCGATTGTTGTGCAGGTCAGTATAACGATATGTTTACGTAATGTGTATACATAAACATACAGTTATAAATGTCCCCGTTCGTAGTCTCTAATCATAACAATATGTTACTTTTGTGCTGTAACATATAGCTATAATCAGCGGTGGAAACATATTTGCGAACGCCGACCGTGTGCGGCTGTTTCTTGTTGGATCGTCTGATCAGTCGGAAGTTGCATTGCAGAGGAGAGTAAATGCCTATTCAAAATATAATTATTTTGGATAGCTCAACATGAATTTCCTAAGGGGCCGTAGTTTATCATGCCTTTACCAGTAGAATATGGCGCGGAGAAAATATTTCGCCGCATGCAACTTCCGTCCGAACTCGACGAAAGAATTCGTGACTGTGAACTCTCTATTTGGCAGAAACATATAGAAAATTAAATAATTTCATGAAGAAGTGCGACATAGATTCTATAGTGAATGAATAGTCCATACACCAGTTCCATTTAACTCTGAATTTATGGCAAGTAATAGACAAACTTACACTGCAATGACGGATTTAACATGGATGCCGTTTTGACTGGCACTTCTCTTAATGAAAACAATTCCTCTGACGTTTTCACATACATGTCGCACAATAAATCTACTGCTAGGCACTTTTAGTATTACACATTTACTTTACACTAGAACAATATTAATTTTAACAATAATAATACGGCGGCAAGACATGCGCGTCCGACACAAGTTACAGGAGACAAGAGAAGAATGAGTAACTGTTCATCGAGAATATCTAGTACCTCCAAAAAAAAAAAAAAAAAAAAAAAAAAAATGTGTAAAAGTGTTCTTCTTCTGTCCGTTTTTCGCGCCGCGGTTTTCAAAGTCAATAACTCACTGCATCTCTGACGGCGCTTCGACAATAAACAAGTTACGTCACAGGTCGTTCATCTTTTACATTCTCGCAACATTATTTGCTAACTGTAGCTGTTGCCGAGCGACTGCTCGATTAGTGAATGATTTAAAATGATAAGACAATCACATAATGTTACATTGCCTTCCATGGGAGTCTTGGAAATCAAGGAGATTACCAAGATTCACATGTCGCCGTTAACATTATGGGATTGAGTACTTTACAGATTTACATTGATCAAACACAGTATTCCTGTCATTTGATTATTAGGATTACACAAATATGGTGATCTCTCATTCATAGACAAAGACAGTTCTTAAGGTAAAGATACACAAAAAAATTTAAAAACTAAGACAGTAAATCTACGAAGTTTACAATGGACATTATACATTATACTCATTACAGTCTTTTTTTTTTACAGAGTTCATACCGACCATCTTTGTGGCCTCAAGTTATTGTCCAGAGCTCATAGGCTCTTTGCTCCTGAAAGAAAACACATAGGATTCATCTTTTTATACGCACATAATTCTCACACATGGAATTTCTCACACGTGTCCATTTTTATACACATATAATTCTCACACATGGAATTTCTCACACGTGTCCATTTTTCATTGCTCACTAGTTGTCATGATTTTTACGCTTTCACTGTTTGTGTATTGACAGGTAAGTTAAAATTTGATTCTTCTCCAGGTGAAGCTTATGCCTTGAGAAGTTGGATCGCTACTTTGCGGTCTCCGAGTAGCTCTGGCGGGCGGGCTCTGGCGGGCGAGTCTCACTCGCACGTTACGTACACACGTTACATGTAACAAAAGAAATATAAATACCCATTAGTCTAAAAACTAAGCTTAAATCTATTTTAGGACTTGGGATTCATAGGAATTTGACTTTGTCACTATTCGCGTGTGGTTTGGCTCTTCACATTTCATCCACGGGATATAACATTAGCATAGTATGTGATATGTTGTGAACTCATATAAAAGTCTTTTATTTTGGGAGCGGCTTTCATGGAAAGTCCGTTTCGTCGAACTGCAGCGGGAGTGCTGTGCAAGTACATCACTTTAAATTTAACGCGTTTGTTGCGTCGATGGACGTTGACACAGGCTGATTGTTAGAGCTGAATCGCAACTCGAGGCGCTCACTAGCCTCCACGCGGTACTTCAGCTTTTCCGCGCACGGTTCAGTGAACACGTTGCGTCGATGGTGTTGTGGTATTTTGTGGTTTGCTGAGGCTGGTGAGGAGGGACGAGGATTACCAGGGACAGAGACTCCATTGAAACCATCCCTGTCTCCACATTTTCCAGCCGACTTTGAAGATTTTAAGGTAGGTTGGCGCTCGCACTTTGCAAAGCAGCTAACACACTTGGTTTCCGATGCACTGCACGTAATCACATCACCGCCTTCGGTTACACAACCGGACTATCATTGTCCGTCGGCCTATCTGCACGTTTAACACTTTTTATCTTCACCGTGAATGAAATTTTCACTTACTTATAACAACGATGCATTGCTTCGTGTCTGTGGCAGACTTCCACACCATTTTAAGCCTTCACTTATACTCTACTATGTACACAATTTTTTTTTACAGTTTATAATCAAGTAGTTTGTCTCACTTTGAAGCTTGTTAATTCAGAGCTTTGATTATCATGTCCATTTCAATTTCTGTTACTTTGTTGGTAACTACCTTAACATTTCGCTTTACATTGTTCCTCATCTTTCTCTAAGACTAAGTATGCTTTTAGTTCACAGTCACAATACATTAGTTTCTCCGATCTGTTAGCAATTATTATTATTATTATTTTAATTCATTTGAATCGTTCTTTCTATTTATTAGATTCATTAAAGTTATCACTGTCATTTCAACAAAAATTCTCTTTTTACTAGATGTGAGGATCAATCAGTCACATTTGATTGCCCTCTCACATGAGAACAGAACACCATTCAAGAAAATTTCAAATTCCTTATCGCGATCTCGGTTTGCGTCTCGGATTGACTTTAAAAGGAAAAATAAAGACATTTCAAAACTAGCTTTTCCCGATTTCGTTCACGCGCTTCCTTTTGAAAATCGTATGCCAAACCAGCCTTCCACGTCAACCGCATTTCTCAATCTGTGACGTCAAGTCTACGGGACGGGTTTAGGCGGGTTAGGATATTTACACAAATTCAGAAGAAAGACATAGATATAATAGTACATAGAAGAAGAAATCTAGCAAACAACTCCTTGTTCCTTATGACTTAGAAATTAATTTTCCTTTGCGCCGTACGTCTGCGTACACGCTCCAATTACAAACTAGCTACTTTGTTTTGCCGGCGGTTTCATTGTCATTTTATTCTCGCCTTGACGCCTGCTTGCGCTACACTGCATTGGCCTCTATATATGACCTTAAGTCACAATTGCTTTGTTCTTGCCACTTACGCTCTTATACTTGGTATTTATTTCACTTATGGCTTTGAATGTATCTGTCCTGCGTATTGCAATTACAATTAATGCTACTTTGTTTATCTAGCTGAAGGATAGCGCTTTCGTGGTCATGTTGGTACTTACAAGTAACTCACATGCTTCGTAAACATTACGTTATTTTAATGCAGAGATGAACCTGTTCCAGATTTCTATGTACATTGGAACTTAATCTAGACATAGCTGACTTAGAAACTAGTTACTTGTTTTCCCTTTTAGTGGGATCAGGAACCAATAATTGTCAAGCGACCCTTGTCCTTGACGAAAATAAATTTCGTTTCTGGATCATTGCTCCTTGAACTTAAAAAAAAAAATTCTTACATACTATGTTTTATTTTCACTTCTTTAGCATTTCATATCGCAGAAGCCGGCTTGTTAGGCACATCCTTCGCTTTATATTTCATTTCTCTCTTAAATATTATCTCCTTAAAACTAAATCTTAAAACTAGAGTTCTTGGAGTTGATCACTTTCTTTGTTAAACAAGAATTTTTTTTAGCTTGTCTGTACTTAAATTATGGCTCAAGATAACATATTTTAAATTGTCTGCTGTATAGCAAGATAGACTCACTGTCATGTAATATATTCTAAGCATTTTTTTTTTAACGAAGTCAAATCAGTTGTCACTTAGTCACTAGCGGCTAACCTTCTCTTGTCATTATAAAGCTTTCCTTTTGACTTATTCTGTAGCATGATATTTTTTAAGATCATAGTGATGGTATAATCCTTTTATTTTTCCATTTGCGGGATCAGAAATCAGATAACAACCTGTATGCGGTATACGAAGGATCTCGTAAGGTCCCTCAAAAAGACTTTGCCATTTTCGATTTTTGTGTAAGAGCAACGATGGTTTAAAGTGTGTTTTTAGCAAGACCTTTTCGCCTACTTTATAAGTCAACACCTTATTAATATGTTTGTCATGCTCCTTCTTGCGTAAATTGGCTTGGGTTGTCAACGTTGTTAGAGCTTGTCTTATTCTGGCGTCTAAACTAGCACTTGCGTTGTTACACTTAGGAATTGAATTGACCTTGAACATCCTTGGACGGGTAATGTTGGAATTTTAATTAATGTACTAATTTGCTTATAGAAACATAAGGACATAGCATTAATATTTGCACCTGTATCTAGGATTACAGTCGTCAAAATTCCGGCTATAGGAAGTTTTGTCATAGCTTGCACTTGGTCATCTATCGGTTCATCACCGTCAGTTGTCTCTTTCTCTTGTAATAATTCTTGTCTCATGTCAATCCCGTCATTGTATCTCAGTACAAGTACGTCATGGTTAGTCTCTCCGTCGAAGTGGTAGCCCCCATTCTGTCTCACAGCATCACTTAGGGAGCTTTCAGATGCTGGACTTAGTTTTCCTGCTTGTGTGGTTTTGATTGGCCTTCATCATTAGAAAGTTCGACCAATCTGACATTGTGAGAACACTGAGGAACAAAATTACTGCTATGCACAAACCTCTTGTCAAAATGTTGCTGCATTTCTTCTGGTGTCCAATACGTGTTACTGTCTTCCGCGTTTGCGAAAAATACAGGGGGATTGTAATGCCTTCGCGGGGTCTGATGATTTTTATTACTATTATGATTTCCGGAATTGTTACTGTGAAATCCACCTTCACACTGTGATTTGCCGTTAAACTGTGTGTTTCTGTACATTCCCTGCACTTGATTTTTACTAGGCGCGGAGTTGTATTGGTATGAGTGGGCGTTATCAGCTGTTTGTTGCTGCCCGTAATCTGAGTGTTGGCTGCCCGAGTACGGTGCATTCCATTGCGATCCGCTCTGCTGTTGCCAACCTTTTTGACTGAAACCGTTTCCAAACTTCTGCTTGCACGATTGATTGCCGTACTGGTTACCAGTCGTGTTATACACGGGATTGAATCGGTTGTGTTGATTATGTCTATTCCTTTTGTGCGGATACCCACTGCCTTTATTTCCGTTTTGCCAATCGTTACTATTTTTTGAACCGTTCCATGGCTTTTCATAGCCGTTACTGTCGTAATGTTGTGGCCAAGAATTGTGCGGAGTATTCCGCGGTTTGTTAGCTCTCATGTCCTCATAGATCAGGTCTAGGGAATCTAATATCGACAGAAAGGTATCTGGATCATCATCTGGTATGGCTATCAGCTTTTCACGAATCGAAATGGGTAATTTAGACTTGAGAATCATAATTACATCTTTACTATTGATAGGGTTATCCCCATACCTAATTTTGCCAAGATATTTTTCGAAGTACATTCTCAGGCTACTATTCCTGGGGTCAAATTGTTCTGCATTATAGACTTCTTTACGAAGGCGCTTCTGAACACCTTCGCTCCAAAATTTGCTGAGGAAACAGTGCTCAAACTCCTCATATGTTCGACACTTATCAACCATTTCTGTTCCCCATATTGCCGATTCGCCACCTATCTATCCGGTAACAAATTGGATACGCTGTCTATCAGTCCACGAATTTGGAAAAATCCCGGAGAATCCACGAAGAAAGACAATTGGGTGGATATTTCGTTTTTCTGGGTTAAAGGTTTGAAAAACTCGATGCTTTATCATGCTTTCTTCCTTCATCATTTTTACTACTGAGTCAGATTCTTGATTTCGGTGACTAACTGGAATATGTGGTGGTGAAGTGTGTTCATTAGATACAACAGGTATTCGGAATTGCCGAAATAATTCATCTTCTTCCTCTGAGGCTAAAGAGTTAGGATAATTCGGTCTCTGTATTCGGGAACTACTACTCACTTGTGCCTTCAGGTTATTTAGCTGTTCCGTTACCTCTTGCTTCCAATTTGGTAATTCTTGCTGAAGGGTACGCCTAATGCTACCGAGTTCAGACGTTACGGTATCTCCGGAGCTTCCAGGAGCTGACAAGA